>NC_069500.1:636073493-636709743 GCF_027579735.1 Bombina bombina | reverse complement strand
ATGCGTTGCCCTTGCATTGTCTCAGACCTGTTTGTGAGTGCTCCTGTGTATTACCTGGCTGTCTGACGTCCCACCTGGTTCCTGATCCCTGGCCTGTTCCTGACTCTGCTGTTCTCCTTGTTGCTGATTCTGGCTTGTCTGACTACTCACTTTGGCTCCTGACTTGGCTCGTCTGACTATTCACTTTGGCTCCTGACTCGCCTCGTCTGACTACCATCTCTGGTTTTGATTCCTGGCTTGTTATTTGACTTGTGGACTTTTTAAATTATTTTTTGCTATTAATAAGGTGTGATTATTTTTGCACTTCTCGTCTCAGTCTGATTCCTGGCATCCTGACATTAGGCAAGGGTCATGAATCCTGATGGTGCTAATAATCCACCTTTACCTGCCATAATTTCAAGGATGGATGAACAGGATCACCACTTGGATAAATTTGCACTAGCCCTGCAAAACCTGCTGACTCGCACTGCACATTTGGACCAAAGTGTCCTGCAAGTTATGGCTGCTCCTGTTTCCGCTGCTGCACCTAGTCCTACCAGGAGCATGTCCGGTTCTGCACCTCTACCTCAGCGATATGGAAATGATCCTAATCAGTGCAGAGGGTTTTTGAACCAGGTGGGCATTTACTTTGAGATGTTACCTCAGGCGTTTCCCTCTGACAGAGCTAAGGTAGGATTTCTCATCTCGTTACTCTCTGACACAGCTCTTGCCTGGGCTAATCCCTTGTGGGAGACTAATAAACATGTGATTTCAAATTACCCTGAATTTGTGGTCTCCTTTCGAAGGGTATTTGATGTTCCGGCTCGCTCCTCCTCTGCTGCTAAACGACTCATGTCCATTCAGCAAGGTACAAGATCTGTTGCTCAGTATGCCATTGAGTTCCGTATGCTTGCCGCTGAGGTAGGTTGGAGCAATGAAGCCCTTGTTGCTGCCTTCTTTCATGGGCTCTCTGATGTGATTAAAGACAAAGTTGCTGCCAGAGATTTACCAGAGGATCTCAAGGCATTGGTGTCTTTTTTGATCCTAATTGACATCAGGCCCTCTTTCAAGGAGCGCTTGTGGAAGCCTCCTTTTCCGTTGACTCCTACATGTTCATTCCCACCAATGCCTCCCTCTCCTCCCATGCCTCCTGGTCCCGAGTCACCAGGTACTGCTGAGCTGATGCAGTTGGGATTTAGGTGTCTCACCGTGGTGGAGAGGGCCTTTAGGAGGAGGGAGGGGTTCTGCCTCTATTGTGGGTTACAGGGCCATCTTTTGAAGTCTTGTCCTACACAGCCGGGAAACGCTCACACCTAAGGTCCTGTCGGGGGCAGACCTTGGGTGGTTTATCCTCATCCACGGAACCACTAAATGAGAAACCTTTATTCATGGTTGTCCTTTTCTGGGTGGACTCCTCCATAGTCACCCAGGCTCTTGTTGACCCCGGTGCTGCGGGCTATTTCATTGACAGTGCTTTTGTATCAAAGCACTCCATTCCTGTTTTGCCTCGGTCCGTTCAGCTTGCTATTCCGTTCCACTTGCTATTGAGGCCATTGATGGCAGGCCCCTTCAGCCCACACTTGTTACTCACGAAATTGCTCCGTTATCCATGGCTGTTGGGGCTCTCCATTTTGAAACCCTCCAGTTCCATTTGATAAACTAGTTCCAGGTGATAAACTCTCTGCATTTTCCGGTGGTTCTGGGTTATCCCTGGCTCCAAAAGCACAATCCCAGTCTCGACTGGCACAGGTCCGAAATTTTGTCGTGGTCTCTGCAATGTATTTCCACTTGTTTTCGGAAACCAGTTAAAGTCTTGTGCACTTCTTTGGTATCTCAATTGCCAGAGGAGTACCTATAGTTCCTAGACGTTTTTGACAAGGTGCGTGCCGGTACGTTGCCTCCTCACCGGTCTTTCGATTGTGCTATAGACCTGCAACCCAGAGCTATTCCTCCTCGGGGGCCGCAAATAGCACAAAACAATGCCCAAACAGCACCTTAGCCCCCTTTTTTCCCTTTTCTCAGGTATTTGGTGACAAGTGGGCTGGGTTTACCCTCTGTCTTTTGCGGAGAATTGTGCTATGGAGGAGTATGTTGCCGATGCTCTGTTGCGGGGGATCATCCACAAATCCTTCTCTCCTGCAGGGACTGGCTTCTTCTTTGTGAAGAAAAAGGGTGGCGAGTTAAGACCATGCATTGATTATAGGGGTCTTAATCGTCTTACCATTAAGAATGTTTCCCCTATTCCGCTCATTACGGAACTCTTTGACCGCCTCAAGGGAGCTATGGTATTTACTAAACTTGATTTTAGAGGAGCGTACAATCTCATTAGGATCAAGGAGGGCCACGAATGGAAAACAGCATTTAACACCAGGAGCGGACATTATGAGTATCTTGTAATGCCCTTTGACCTATGTAATGCTCCTACTGTTTTCCAGGAATTTTATAATGATGTCCTACGAGATATGTTGCAACAGTGTGTTGTGGTGTACTTAGACGACATCCTCATACACTCACCCACACTTGAGGCTCATCGTTCTGATGTTACACGGGTTCTTCAGAGACTATGTGAGAACGGCCTGTTTTGTAAACTTGAGAAATGTGAGTTCCATCAGACTCAAGTAACCTTCCTAGGTTATGACCAAAAACAATCCTGGATGGAATGAAAAGAGGCGCCAATAGGGTGATATCGTATAAACAAAGTCAATTACAGCAAGCGATGATGAATATACTCACAAACGGGGCGGCACTGGATTGTGCCAGAACCAGCAGACCGGGACCTAATCGTCGCCCAGCAGACAAACACTCGATAGGACTCTCCAAGACGTCACGTGGGACCTTTCAACCAATTGGGTATGAGAACACATCCACACCTTGCTCCGGACGGCCGCTCCACCAATGCACAGATGGCCTGGATACACACCTTCTTCCACCAATCCAGTGCCGCCCCGTTTGTGACTATAATCATCATCGCTTGCTGTAATTGACTTTGTTTATACAATATCACCCTATTGGCACCTCTTTTCATTCCATCCAGGATTGTTTTTGGTCATTGTCGTTTTTTCTGAGAGAGCAGCCTTCGATCTTCGTCCATCTTTTGTTTTCCATTTTGTTTGGCGCCTAGTGCACCTCCAAAGTTTGATTCGTCATCCTCTTTTTTCTTCCTAGGTTATGTTAGCTCCGTTGCAGGGTTCTTCATGGATCCTGACAAGTTATATGCAGTTCTGCAGTGGCCTCGCCCAGTTGGTTCCTGATCCCTGGCTTGTTCCTGACTCTGCTGTTCTCCTTGTTCCTGATTCTGGCTCGTCTGACTACTCGCTTTGGCTCCTTACTTGGCTCATCTGACTACCAGCTCTGGTTTTGATTCCTGGCTTGTTATTCGAACTGTGGACTTATTTTATTATTTTTTGCTTTAAATAAAGGTGTGATTATTTTTGTACTTCTCGTCTCAGTCTGATTCCTGGCATCCTGACACTGCCCAATATTACTCCTACACTCTTGTAAGCTCTGTCTATGTGCCGTGCTTGCTCTCCCTGCTTGTACGGTCTCACTACCAGGCTCTACCGTGAGTCCACTCACCTGAAAGGCCCCTCTGACATAGGCACATGTAGCCCCCAATTGTGAGGCCCCCCGCATGTGCCCCCTACCATAATATGCCCTGCCCAGCATTCTAGCTGACCTCTCTCAGACTTGCGACCCCTCACAGCTGTGCCACGAGGCAGAGGTACTCCCTTACCTTCCTGGGAGATCCCTCACCACACTGTGCTCTTTTCCTGCCACCTGCACTCCTACGTCCCTCCATTGCACTGGACCGTCAAACCGGAAGTGACGTCATCCCCGGCGCTGAGACCAGAAGTGATGCCACAACAATGCCACTTGCCGGAACGACTGAACCAGAAGGCCTGCCACACCCTGAAGGCCCATGTAAAGGAACCCAAAGATCTCCAAGCCACTCCACATCCGCTGATCCACCCAATGAAGCTCCCACTGCCGACACCAATGACCGCAAGATGGCTGCCTCCTCCTATGCATTTTCTGGTGGAAGATGCAGGAGTCCGGCCATTTCAAACAGGCCCAAATCAGGTAGGAGGGAGGTAGGGGAGGGCACAGCTACACTGAAACTCCCCTCTGCCCTGTAGGCAGCATCCGCTCCCCGCCTAGGAGTCCGCCTCCATTGCATTGGGCCTACTGTGCCCCCATCCACCACTAGCACCCCGCATTCTAAAGGGACCCTGCCTGCAGCTACAGGAGTCCCACCTTCCACTACCCCTGGTGCCCTAGCCTCCCATGAAGCCCTAGGTGTGGATGGGATAAGCTCCTCATAACTTTCTAAGACACTTATCTGTTCTCTTGCAGGCTGCCTCCTCCTTGATGCGACCTCCACCTCGCACTCCTCATGATGCCTCTTCTGCGGAACCGATGACCTCCTGGATCGCTCCATGATGAAAAAGACAGCACCAGAGCAGCAGGAATAAGAGAGACTTGCTATTTCCTGCTGCTTCTTTTAATGGTAAGTCCAGGACCTCCCTATACCCTGCAACATTGTTGCCAACACTGCAGCACACTCCCATTCCACTGAGCCTTAACCCTTAAGGCTGCTCCAAGCTCATGCTGGGCTCTACACTAACCTTCCCTCTATTCAGATAGCCCTTGCCCCCTGATACTCGTATTGCCCACAAGCTATGGAATTTCCTTCCTTATTGTGTCAATTAGCTCAGGAAAAGATTCAGCACAGAAATTAAATCTGATATTAAGGTCTGTGAATAAAAAGTGAATTAGCTATTTTTTTTGTCAGATGTCACGCTTTTCTTATGTTATAATGTATATTTGTCCCCTGAATTTTTTCTGCTATGTTAAATAATTATATTAACTATTTAAAAGTAAAATTACTTTAAACATCCCAATTCACATGTATTAATGATAATATGGCAATAAATCTATTACATTATTTAATAGTGGGAGACATTCCTGTATAAAATCTTTTAAAACATATTTATATATTTTTTGCAACCAGGCCAATACTGCGCTAAATATATATTATATTATGTTAGCAATATAAGTGTATTGTGATTTTTAAAATCACTGATTAACACTTGCTTTTTATCCCCAATACACTTTATTTTTCTTTACCATCAAGTATCTATACTATTTTGGGTAAAACAGTTTTCTGTTTGGGTAGGCTGAGGGTATTGTTTCAAGGCACACATGATTTTAAACGTCATCCCAAATGTATTCCTTTTTGTGCCTGCCTGCATGTATATGGGTGTATCCCCTTTTTTTAAAGCATACATTTTTTTTGTCATGTTAGTGTTGGGCTAGTACTAATAGAACTCACAGACTTAGACACCATACATAAAAAGTTAATACAAAATCTATTAATCGTTATAAAACCTTTTTTTTCCCGCATAAAACCTTTTTTTAGCATGAAAAATGTGTGTTATTTTCGCACATCTATGACATCACATGCCAACGTTCTGAGATGCTTAGTCAGGTGGGGGGCGAAATGGTCGTTTGTGTGTGAAGTCATAGATCTGCGATTTGGCCAGCACATGGGGAAGAAATAGGCACAGGAGCGGAACTACAGGGGGTGCAGAGTTCGCAACTGCAACCGGGTCCCCGAGGGGGGGGGCAGCTTAATATATATATATATATATATATATATTTTCAATAAAAAACATTGACCTGCCACTGCCTGCACTGATATCATGTGAATGTGACATGATGCTTCACTGGTGTCTCTGTCTCTGACTACAGAGGTTAGTGTTTCTGTTTTACCCATTGGTGTTTATGTGTGTGTATGTCCTAGGGGTAAGACCATCTCACAGACTGTGGGCACAGTGTACTTCCTTTTGCAAACATGTAATATGATTCACATTTTTCTTTCTGTGTTAAATGTTAAAAAAAAGATATGTATCAAATTCCCCCTTTTTTTTGGGGGGGGGGGGGGGGGCGTTGGGGGGCCCGTCTTAGATTCTTGCACCTGGGCCCTGTGGTTTCTAGTTATGCCTCTGAATAGGCGTTTGCTACCCTGAACACTATTGCTATCAGTTGTGACTTCAAATATGCTACACAATTCTTTCTAAATGAACGCAATACCCTTGGCACAAAATACCAATCAAGGAAAGTACTGTTTTTCATACTTTGCATACTTTTGCCTAATATTTGCCTCATAATAAGGAGATAGGAAAATTTTGGAAGTACCACTACTGGGCTAAATAAGAAACGTATAACTGATGTGCCCTTAGAAAATTGCAATATTTCTCCCTTAACTATGTGGTTATATGTTTGGATAAAAATTGCTTCATGAACTTGAACTTCAATATATAGCAGAACTGTATGACTTTCCTATATGATGCCATAGACTTATATTTAGATGAACATAGATCCTTATGATTTACCCATGATAACATATAGCCACTATATATACACATTTTAACTTATAAATATATATGTACAGTATATAATCATATACATATATATTAACAATATGCTGCCCATCGCTGCACGACTTGCCCCCTTCGCTGCGCTAGTTCTCATGCTGTGTCTCACGGCATGAGAACGAGGCTCCCTTGGAGCCTATGGAAGCTCGCTCTTGTTAGTGCAATGCTTCCCAGCAATGCGAACATTATATTTTGTGCTCCACTTATAATCTAGCCCTAAATGTTATAATTTTAACCCTCCTTTTTACATCTTAAAAATACATCCAGAAAAAGTAATCAAATGTATTTTGTTTGAGATTATAAGATTAAAGTTACTTATTGTTTTGCAACTTCACCTCATTAGAATATCTAATATATTAAATTATGAATCTCTTTAAATTAATGTAACTTTATAGAAACATTACATTTTTCTTTTACAAACTAGCATCCAATAACAAACTGCATTTTGATGGAGTAACTGAATTAAGTGTAAAATGTATGGGATTTAAATCCACATAAAATACAATTTACATAAAAAACTAATTTCTGAACATAATAGTTAGTGGCACATCTCCAATCCTTCTTCTTTGCTTTCAAGAGACTTAGCTGCAGCTGTTTTATGCCTGGGTGTGCCAGTTTGATGGTATGTAATCATATTTGCATACAGATAAAAGGGAAGGTGTACACAGATAAAAGTATGGATTCGTCACAAATTAAAGGTAATTTTACACTAATTAGGCATAATGTGTTAAGAATGTCTTATTTGCCATGAGGACTCTGATTTTATAATTACAGGACATTGCCTACGGTGGCTTTTGTGGTGGGACAATGCTTACCTGAGGGGGTCATGTCTCACATCAGCAAGATCTAATAGAGCAGCAAAATACAGGTGTCAGTCACATAGCAGCAACATACTATACCACCTGCAACATATTAACAGAAGCAAAAGTACTAATGAAGAACAGGTGTCTGATTTAAATGCAGAACAAGTCACATATTTACTCTTTGTATCCAAAGCATTTTATCTGTATGTCATTGCTTTATTTGGTCCAAGCTTTCTAATATGGACATAGAGGCATCATCAAAATGCCAAGGTTTTTTTTATTACCCACCTGCTATTTGTATTGAATCAGCTGTATCTAAGAAAAAGAATATGTATATACAGCATATTTATATATGTTTTCTTTTAGCAAACATCCTTTTGATTATGGTACAAAGAGTTTTAGACCAAACGCCTGCACAAATGGATTCCAATTAAGCTTTAAGAACAGCTGTAATGACTACTGTGCTATGTCACAAGTCTTATACATTATGGATGTTTTCAGGCATTGCTTGGTATAAAACAAAATAAGAAATGCTGGGATGAACAGATTATGCATAAGAGTTTGTATAATATGGTATTAATTATTGTTACAAATATACGGCTAGATTTAGAATTTTGTCGGTAACGACCCGCGTAGCTAACGCTGGCTTTTTTCCCCCCGCACCTTTTAAATACCGCTGGTATTTAGAGTTCATAGAAGGGCTGCGTTAGGCCGCCACTGCAACTCTCAATACCAGCGGTCCTTACGGACGCGGCCAGCTTCAAAAACGTGCTCGTGCACGATTCCCCCATAGGAAACAATGGGGCAGTTTGAGCTGAAAAAAACACTAACACCTGCAAAAAAGCAGCGTTCAGCCCCATTGTTTCCTATGGGGAAACACTTCCTAAGTCTGCACCTAACACCCTAACATGTACCCCGAGTCTAAACACCCCTAACCTTACACTTATAAACCCCTAATCTGCCGCCCCCACTATCGCTGACCCCTGCATATTTTTTTTAACCCCTAATCTGCCGCTCCGTTCACCGCCGCAAACTACATTATCCCTATGTACCCCTAATCTGCTGCCCCTAACACCGCCGACCCCTATATTATATTTATTAACCCCTAATCTGCCGCCCCCAACGTCGCCTCCACCTACCTACAATTATTAACCCCTAATCTGCCGACCGGACCTCGCCGCTACTCTAATAAATGTATTAACCCCGAAAGCTAAGTCTAACCCTAACCCTAACACCCCCCTAAATTAAATATAATTTAAATCTAACGGAATAAATTAACTCTTATTAAATAAATTATTCCTATTTAAAGCTAAATACTTACCTGTAAAATAAATCCTAATATAGCTACAATATAAATTATAATTATATTGTAGCTATTTAAGGATTAATATTTATTTTACAGGAAACTTTGTATTTATTTTAACCAGGTACAATAGCTATTAAATAGTTAATAACTATTTAATAGTTACCTAGTTAAAATAATAAAAAAATTACCTGTAAAATAAATCCTAACCTAAGTTACAATTAAACCTAACACTACACTATCAATAAATTAATTAAATAAAATACCTACAATTATCTACAATTAAACCTAACACTACACTATCAATAAATTAATTAAATACAATACCTACAAATAAATACAATTAAATAAACTAACTAAAGTACAAAAAATAAAAAAGAACTAAGTTACAAAAAATAAAAAAATATTTACAAACATTAGAAAAATATTACAACAATTTTAAGCTAATTACACCTACTCTAAGCCCCCTAATAAAATAACAAAGCCCCCCAAAATAAAAAAATGCCCTACCCTATTCTAAAATAAAAATAGAAAAGCTCTTTTACCTTACCAGCCCTTAAAAGGGCCTTTTGCGAGCATGCCCCAAAGAATTCAGCTCTTTTGCCTGGAAAAAAAAACATACAATACCCCCCCCAACATTACAACCCACCACCCACATACCCCTAATCTAACCCAAACCCCCCTTAAATAAACCTAACACTAAGCCCCTGAAGATCTTCCTACCTTATCGTCACCACGCTGGGTATCACCGATCGGTCCAGGCTCCAAAGTCTTGATCCAAGCCCAAGCGGGGGCTGAAGACATCCATCCTCCGGCTGAAGTCTTGATCCAAGCCCAAGCGGGGGCTGAAGACGTCCATCCTGCGGCTGAAGTCTTGATCCAAGTGGCGGCTGAAGAAGTCCATCATCGGGCAGAAGTCTTCATCCTATCCGGGCAGAAGAGGAGATCTAGACCGGTAGACATCTTCATCCAAGCGGCATCTTCTATCTTCTTCCATCCGACGACCAGCGGCTCCATCTTCAAGACCTCTGGCGCGGATCCATCCTCTTCTTCCGACGTCCTAACACAGAATGAAGGTTCCTTTAAGGGACGTCATCCAAGATGGCGTCCCTCGAATTCCGATTGACTGATAGGATTCTATCAGCCAATCGGAATTAAGGTAGAAAAAATCTGATTGGCTGATTGAATCAGCCAATCAGATTCAAGTTCAATCCGATTGGCTGATTGGATCAGCCAATCAGATTGAGCTCGCATTCTATTGGCTGATCGGAACAGCCAATAGAATGCGAGCTCAATCTGATTGGCTGATTGGATCAGCCAATCGGATTGAACTTGAATCTGATTGGCTTATTCCATCAGCCAATCAGAATTTTCCTACCATAATTCCGATTTGCTTATAGAATCCTATCAGCCAATTGAAATTCGAGGGACGCCATCTTGGATGACGTCCCTTAAAGGAACCTTCATTCTGTGTTAGGACGTCGGAAGAAGAGGATGGATCTGCGCCGGAGGTCTTGAAGATGGAGCCGCTCGTCGTCAGATGGAAGAAGATAGAAGATGCCGCTTGGATGAAGATGTCTACCGGTCCGGATCTCCTCTTCTGCCTGGATAGGATGAAGACTTCTGCCCGATGATGGACTTCTTCAGCCGCCGCTTGGATCAAGACTTCAGCCGGAGGATGGACGTCTTCAGCCCCCGCTTGGGCTTGGATCAAGACTTCAGCCGGAGGATGGACGTCTTCAGCCCCCGCTTGGGCTTGGATCAAGACTTCAGCCGGAGGATGGACGTCTTCAGTCCCCGCTTGGGCTTGGATCAAGACTTCGGAGGCTCCTCTGGACGGATCGGTGATACCCGGCATGGTGAAGATAGGGTAGGGAGATCTTCAGGGGCTTAGTGTTAGGTTTATTTAAGGGTGGTTTGGGTTAGATTAGGGGTATGTGGGTGGTGGGTTGTAATGTTGGGGGGGTATTGTATGGTTTTTTTTCCAGGCAAAAGAGCTGAATTCTTTGGGGCATGCCCTGCAAAAGGCCCTTTTAAGGGCTGGTAAGGTAAAAGAGCTTTTCTATTTTTATTTTAGAATAGGGTAGGGCATTTTTTTATTTTGGGGGGCTTTGTTATTTTATTAGGGGACTTAGAGTAGGTGTAATTAGATTAAAATTGTTGTAATATTTTTCTAATGTTTGTAAATATTTTTTTATTTTTTGTAACTTAGTTCTTTTTTTATTTTTTGTACTTTAGTTAGTTTATTTAATTGTATTTATTTGTAGGTATTGTATTTAATTAATTTATTGATAGTGTAGTGTTAGGTTTAATTGTAGATAATTGTAGGTATTTTATTTAATTAATTTATTGATAGTGTAATGTTAGGTTTAATTGTAACTTAGGTTAGGATTTATTTTACAGGTAATTTTGTAATTATTTTAACTAGGTAACTATTAAATAGTTATTAACTATTTAATAGCTATTGTACCTGGTTAAAATAAATACAAAGTTGCCTGTAAAATAAATATTAATCCTAAAATAGCTACAATATAATTATAATTTATATTGTAGCTATATTAGGATTTATTTTACAGGTAAGTATTTAGCTTTAAATAGGAATAATTTATTTAATAAGAGTTAATTTATTTCGTTAGATTTAAATTATATTTAACTTTGGGGGGTGTTAGGGTTAGACTTAGCTTTAGGGGTTAATACATTTATTAGAGTAGCGGTGAGGTCCGGTCGGCAGATTAGGGGTTAATAATTGTAGGTTGGTAGAGGCGACATTGGGGGCGGCAGATTAGGGGTTAATAAATATAATATAGGGGTCGGTGTTAGGGGCAGCAGATTAGGGGTACATAGTGATAACTTAGGTGGCGGCGGTGTGCGGTCGTTAGATTAGGGGTTAAAAAAATTTAATAGAGTGGCGGTGATGTGGGGGGACCTCGGTTTAGGGGTACATAGGTAGTTTATGGGTGTTAGTGTACTTTAGAGCACAGTAGTTAAGAGCTTTATGAACCGGCGTTAGCCCAGAAAGCTCTTAACTCCTGGCTTTTTGCTGCGGCTGGAGTCTTGTTGTTAGATTTCTAACGCTCACTTCAGCCAAGACTCTAAATACCAGCGTTAGAAAGATCCCATTGAAAAGATAGGATACGCAAATGGCGTAGGGGGATCTGCGGTATGGAAAGGTCGCGGCTGCAAAGTGAGCGTTAGACCCTTTCCTGACTGACTCTAAATACCAGCGGTAGCCCAAAACCAGCGTTAAGAGCCGCTAACGCTGGTTTTGACAGCTAACGCCAAACTCTAAATCTAGGCGAAAGTGTAAAAAAATGCTGGTTTTGTGTCATAAACAAAATATTATTTTTATGGTATTAATGGTCAATCTAGTCATTTAAAATCCATTGCACATTTTGTGACCTTTGTGCTAGAAATTAATTTAATTTTTTTTTACCTACTTGGGCTTAGATTACAAATAAAGCACAATTAACAATGCTCAATCTGCTACAAGTTGTTGATTAAAACTTAACCAAAGCATTTTTAACACACTCAATACTTATATAGCGTGTCCTAAACTTTCAATGCTCATTGTGCTTGAAAAACACAATCCAAACATATTACTTTCAGATTTAAAGCTCGTGAAAACCTGGTATCAAGTATTACTATTAACACTTGCTATAACTAAATACATGTTAAATGCATTGAAATAAATGAATGGAGATCAATTAAGGCTTAATTTATTTGAAAATTGAAACAAAGGGTTAATAAAGAAAAAAAAGGTGATCAGAGTACAACAATTCAACTGTACTGGTTAATGCTCCATACCCCTTGTAATCTATATTCTATGTTTCAAACTGCACATTCCTGACACACTGTGTCAAATCTTTCATTATATACAACTCATGCAAGTGTATGAGATAGGATTTCTCTGTCTAACGCAATGTACTTTTAGGGTAATAATATGTTATCCATAGATCTTTAGGAGTAAATACCTTAGTGTTATATTAATAAAAAAAGGTACACAAACTTTATAAATACAATGTCATTTAAGCTTTATGAGTAAAAGCTTCCAATACTAGTTGGTCTGTCTGACTGACATACCTAGCAGTATGTAAAGATCGGACTGTATATTTAGTTGCCCAACAAAAGTATCACTTTTGTTAGTAGCACAAAATGATTTGCTTCTCATACGGAAAGGCAGAGATTTAATAAATATACTGAGATTATAAAGTTCAGAGTAAGAATAAAAGCCACAATCTCATATACAGATTTAAGTATATAGTATATCAGTAAACAATGATATCTGTGCTTAAATGCTAGCTCATGGTATACCATTTAATGTATAAGAGATAGCCATTAGACCAGAAAAATGTGTGTCATTTGCCAGAACTAGCAGAATGATGAGGGACCCTTTTAAACTAAACCCACCAAGTGGGCTCAGCTGCATTGAAAAAAAAAAAAGGAAATGAAACACAACCTGAAGGAAGTATGCTTCATATTCTCACTTTCTCTCTCATTCTAATATCCTTCTGGGTCTTTCATAAACCTAATCTTCAGTTTTTGTCCCACTACCTATATCCCTTTTACCTGTCTTTTGAAAGTTTGATGACTGATGTTGTAGTAATGTTTATACAAAAGCGAAGAAAATGACATTATGAAATTCTCAGAATATGCCTGTGAGCATAATTTCAAACTTTTTTTTTACTTTTTACTTGAAGTACTTTTTAAATTCCATTCCAGTGGTATCCTTTCACACAAAACAGGACAAATAATAACGTAAATATAGAGAAATAGAAATAAATCATTGGACTAAAAACAATAGCTGCAAACTCCCACAGCATATCAATATTTAAAAATCTCACCCCCAAAAAATCACTAAATGGGCACTTTCAGTCTAAGAAACTTATGAAGCATAAGTTTACTGAAGAAGGTATTGTTAGATTGAAACGTAGAGCTTCTATAAAAAGCTTTCTACTTCGGTTTTTAGGATTACATTTGATGGAAACTTCTGAGTATTTTTAATGAAACCTTTGATACTCATTCATTTAACACCACAAGCTGAAACATTTACGCAAACTGAGTTCAGATTGATGAGTACAGAAACCTTAGAATCTGTGAGTGCCTACACTAGCATGACTTGTTGTGCTGATATACTATATCATTGGTATAGTCTTAGATCTTATTTTTTATGTTTAGCCCCTTGGTATAATGGTATAAAATGTAAGTACTTAAACTACACATTATTATAGTCATTACTACATAATTTGTATCACTACATTCATTTAAAATTAAGATAATGTATGCCCAAATAAATATATCATTATCAATTTGGAATCCTTGTCCTAATATAAGGTTAAAAAGTTTCAAAGCTATACACCCAAACCAATATAATAAGGATTTAAATTAAGTGGACAGGACAAAAAGCCATGTTAACCCATATTAACATCTATCTTAAAGGACCATTATATACAGTAGAATAGCATAATCAACAAGTGAATAATAAAAAGACAATGCAATGGCACTTTGGGGCATATGTATCAAGCTCCGAATGGAGCTTGATTCCCTGTGTTTCTGGCGAGCCTGCAGGCTCGCCAGAAACAGCAGTTATGAAGCAGGCAGACAGACATCGCCGGAAATCAACCCGATTGAGTACGATCGGGTTGATTGACACCCCCCTGCTGGTGGCCTATTGGCTGCGAGTCTGCAGGGGGCGACGTTGCAGCTGCTGGTGCTATGCTGAATACGGTGAGCGTATTGCTCGCCGTATTCAGCGAGGTCTGTTGGACCGGATCCGCACTGTCGGATCAGGTCCGACAGACCTTAATAACTAGAGGCCTTTGTCTTAATTGAAGTGAGCAGCAGATTTTTTTCTGACAAATTTCAAAATGTTTTTCATTTTGTTGGCCCTCTATATCATGTGACAGTCATCAACCAATCACAAACTCATATATACAGTATATACACTGTGAACTCTTGTAGTACCATGCTTTTTAAACATGGATATTATAATATAAGTTGCAGTAAGAAGTATTACACTATGGCTAACAAGAGGATTAACAAACACGTATTGAATCAGTGCCAAGTAAATATGAAAATATAGTGTTACTCTCTCAGACTACTTGAGGGTACACAGCAGGACATTTCTAAGCATATGTTTAACTCTAGAAAAACATTTGGAAAAAAACAAAACAACCAAAAACAACTATAATTTGAGAAATGTATTGAAACATGAAAATCACTATCTCTAAAAGGTCAAACAATTAAAATATCAATTTTATATTTAACAAATTTACTTTCAAATAACTAAAGAACTAAAGGTATATTTTTTTCAGATTTAAATGCCAACATTCACTAATATCACTTTGGTGCAAAAAAAAATAAAAATAAAAATGTTGAATTAGTTTCCAGTTTATGATTATTTTGTTATATGAGCTATTAAAGAATAGTGATGTTGCGAACCTAAAATTTTGCGTTCGTGAACGGCGAACGCGAACTTCCGCAAGAGTTCGCGAACCAGGCAAACCGCCATAGACTTCAATAGGCAGGTGAATTTTAAAACCCACAGGGACTCTTTCTGGCCACAAAAGTGATGGAAAAGTTGTTTCAAGGGGACTAACACCTGGACTGTGGCATGCCGGAGGGGGATCCATGGCAAACTCCCATGGAAAATTACATAGTTGATGCAGAGTCTGGTTTTAATCCATAAAGGGCATAAATCACCTAACATTCCTAAATTGTTTGGAATAACGTGCTTTAAAACATCAGGTATGATGTTGTATCGTTCAGGTAGTGTAAGGGTTTTTTTTTTTTTTTTTTTTTTTTAAATGTACACTACTGTTTTAGCAGATATGACTTGCACTGGTGTGACACTGTGCCCTGGCAGGACCTGGAAATCACATGTGTGAGGGAAACTGACTGCTCTTATTTCACAGTAAAAAAAGGTTGTTTTTTTTTTTTAAATGTATGTACACTACTGTTTTAGTAGATAAGACTTGCACTGGTGTGACACTGTGCCCTGGCAGGACCTGGAGCGCACACGTGTGAGGGAAACTGACTGCTATTATTTCACAATAAAAAAAGGTGTTTGTTTTTTTAAATGTATGTACACTACTGTTTTAGCAGATATGACTTGCACTGGTGTGACACTGTGCCCTGGCAGGACCTGGAGCGCACACATGTGAGGGAAACTGACTGCTATTATTTCACAATAAAAAAGGTGTTTGTTTTTTTAAATGTATGTACACTACTGTTTTAGCAGATATGACTTGCACTGGTGTGACACTGTGCCCTGGCAGGATCTGAAATGCACACGTGTGAAGGAAACTGACTGCTATTATTTCAAATTAAAAAAGGTTGGGTTTTTTTTTAAAATGCACACTACTGTTTTAGCAGATATGACTTGCACTGGTGTGACACTGTGCCCTGGCAGGACCTGGAAATCACATGTGTGAGGGAAACTGACTGCTCTTATTTCACAGTAAAAAAAGGTTGTTTTTTTTTTTTAAATGTATGTACACTACTGTTTTAGTAGATAAGACTTGCACTGGTGTGACACTGTGCCCTGGCAGGACCTGGAACGCACACGTGTGAGGGAAAGTGACTGCTATTATTTCACAGTAAAAAAAGTTTTTTTTTTTTTTTTAATGTATGTACACTACTGTTTTAGTAGATATGACTTGCACTGGTGTGACACTGTGCCCTGGCAGGACCTGGAGCGCACATGTGTGAGGGAAACTGACTGCTATTATTTCACAATAAAAAAGGTTGTTTTTTTTAAATGTATGTACACTACTGTTTTAGCAGATATGACTTGCACTGGTGTGACACTGTGCCCTGGCAGGATCTGAAATGCACACGTGTGAAGGAAACTGACTGCTATTATTTCAAATTAAAAAAGGTTGGTTTTTTTTTTAAAATGCACACTACTGTTTTAGCAGATATGACTTGCACTGGTGTCACACTGTGCCCTGGCAGGACCTCAAATGCACACGTGTGAAGGAAAATGACTGCTATTATTTCAAATTAAAAAAAGGTTTTTTTTTTGTTTTAAATGTACGCTACTGTTACACCAGATATGAGTGGTGGCACTGGGCAAGTGGGCACAGTATACGCTGTGAGCCTGAGCTGGCAGGCAGGCTGCAATTAGATTACACAGGGGGGAAAAAAAGCAGACTGATGTTCTAGCCCTAAAAGGGGCTTTTTGGGGTGCTGTCCTTACAGCAGAGATCAGATGAGTCCTTCAGGACTGTAGGGGACACTGAATACACTAGCCTAGCTATCGATTTCCCTATTAAATCAGAAGCAGCTACACTGTCCCTCCTCTCACTAAGAATGCAGCTTCCAAATGAATCTAAAATGGCTGCTGTCCAGGAGGTGGGAGGGTCTGGGAGGGAGTGTCTGCTGCTGATTGGCTGGAATGTGTCTTGTGACTGTGAGCTACAGGGTCAAAATTTACTCAATGATGACGAATAGGGGGCGGATCGAACATCGCATATGTTCGCCGTCTGCTGCGAACGCGAACATGCTATGTTCGCTGCAAACTATTCGCAGCAGAACTGTTCGCAACATCACTATTAAAGAATACAAACTCAGCATTTACTGTTCATATAATGCAATGCTGGAAGGAACTACCTTGGGCAAATAAGCTATGAGCTATAATTTTATTATTTGCTAGAATATTTGATGATTCCTTCTGGAACCAATAACAGCAATGAATTATACATTAGGCATAAATGTCTTTGTTTTTGTCCACTATATTTCAAGTCAAATATTTGTAAAAGAAAAAGTAATCACGTTTAGTTGTAAGTTTTTTGTGGTGTAATTCACCATATATTATTAATTAGATTAAAAAAAGAAAAGAAAAAAAAAATACCTGAAAAAAATCTGTTTAGTTAATAAAGATAACTTTGTAGATAAAAAAGGGTCAACAATTTGTGGTTGCACTGAAATATTTAATATCTTAATAATAAAAATTGCTCAAATTTTTCACAAAAATTGCAAAAAGTGAATTCATTAAGACAGAGGTGAGAATACAAACACTTTCACTTTATTTTATAAAGCTTGTACATGTTCGGTCACCACTGTTAGAGTAGCTGAGAGGACATTTGTGAAAACTTTTATCAGAAAACTGCAACCAATGGCAAGCAGGAATATTTCTATATAAAGGTGCAACTGGAGATCATTGCATTCTGAAGGAAGCATGTATTCTCTGAAAAAATAAATGGGCAAGGAAGCTTAAAGGGATATGAAACATAATTTTTTTTCATGATTCAGATAGAGCATGCAATTTTAAGCAACTTTCTAATTTACTCCTATTATAAATTTTTCTTCTTTCTCTTGGTATCTTTATCTGAAAAGCAGGAATTTAAGCTTAGGAGCCGGCCTCTTTTTGGTTTAGCACCTGGGAAGCACTTGCTGACTGATGGCTAAATGTGTTTAACTCCATTCCTTGTAGCATCTCTGCACTATTCTACCTCAGTTTCGTACCATCCTATTTTTAACAACTTCACATTAACTTTTTAATATTTATACTGCAAATAACTAAATTTTATATTACTTTAGTAGGAAAAGGAGTTTGTAGTTTGCTGTGTCTTTATATAAGCTATATTGTTTACTTTGTAATAAAGTTTGCCATGCATGAACGGACTGCCTCTAAGCTGACGTTATTTCAGTTCATTAGGAGTGCATTTATTTGAATTTCAGCCTACTTAAAATCTGGACTCCAATATTTAAATTGTTAAACACAGGAAATCCCCTATGCAGACATTTCCTAAAATAAATAATCAGCCAATAGGAAAGGAATACATTGTGCACAAATGTTTTACTGCAACTTTGATATTTCCAACAAGTGCAATTCTTGAAATAAGCCTTTAATTATTTTCTAACATTATTTTATTATTTTAAACAGTTAAACTAAATATACACATGAAACAAAGAAATATTTGTGTTGAACTGTAAACTAAGCATGTCTGAAATTTACAATGCTACTCATGAAAAAAACAAAAAACTTTTCTAACAGATTGAGAGACCTTCATCTTGTATGGAGCAAAGGAAATCAAGTGACCACTTAAAACAGAATTGTTTCAATTTTTTAAATTTCTATAATTGCTATAACTATGGAAAACGTGATAAGCTACTAAAAGATAGCAGCGCTAACAAATGTGTCTGTACGTTATAAATCCCAAATATTTCCCCCCAGAAAATTTTATAATTAAAATATGTAAAAAAAATTAGTAGAAATACTTCTTTTGTTATAGCTACCAAGACCTGTTACACCTGTACATGTTTATTTATTTAATTTGCTGTTTCTTTTTATTTCTTCAACGTTTCACCCCAGGGCAATGTTCTATTCTATATCTTGATGGATAAAGTGAATGCATCACCGTCTTTTAGTGTAAATATCCTGAAGGGGAATTATTGTTTGATAATTCATCCTAATTACTGCATAAATACTAAATATTTTTTCATTTCTTTAGCAATTGGGCGTATTACTCCTAGCTAAATATTGCATTTGTTTTCATAGTTTTAAAGCAGCCGTTGGGTTCTGTTTGATTAAATACTGCCAGAAGGCAAACAGTTACTTTACTACTAAGAGTACTAATAACATTAATATTTTACACCAAGAACAAAACATTAATACTAATAAAAACATTTAGTTTTGCAGTCTTGTTTTTTGATAAAGTAATTAATGTTAAAGAACTGCATAATATATATATATATAATATACAAGATAAACTATACTGCATGTTGCACAATAAGTGAAAGGGTAAAAAAAAAAGAAGAAAGAACGGAAATACATGAAATAAACCTTCATCTATCAGTCCAGATTTTATCTTGCATCAAGGTATGTTCAAAGATATCAATTATTAGACCCCATATAAAATTCTGCAACAAGATATGTGTTGAATGGTTCTGCAACATTTTTTTGTAGGTAATGAATAAATCGAAGCTCATCTATGCAGACATTGTCTTGTATGGAATCAACATTTATTCAATAAATGTGTATGTGCTCCAATCTGCCCCTCTGACAGATTTTTATATTTGGCATCTATAATCTATCTACTCATACACTTACTGATGATGAGGTCAGAATTTTGGGAAGGGGACTCTCATTTTGTCCATGAAACACACGTAACATTTTTGAATTATTTGTGGATCTAAATAGATTTAGCAGAAAACGTGTTACAGAAGTACTTTGCCTCTAAGAATTTAAAAGGAAAGCAAATCAAGGGGGAACTGATATTATTGGATCAAATGGCATCCTTATGACCTTGCCAGTACCCTCTTTGAAAGCTATATACACACTTCCCTTACCCCTCCTTCTTCTTTTAGCCCCCCTAAGGAGGCTGTATCTAGAGTTGAATTGTTTCAACAATTCGTTATGGAAGATTTTTTTTTTTTAAAGTTTTATTAATGTCAAGTAAACATACATTCAACAAGTAAACATTGAGCAGGGTTTAGGTTCATGAACAGGTTTGTCTGCTTAAGTAGAGATGTCATAGTTGGCAGGAAGGCAGTTCATCAATGCTCAACAATCATGGAATATAATAGCAATAATGAGTTGTAAGAGTAAGCACAAAAAAAAGGGGGAAACAAAAACAATAACTAAAGCGATATACAGTGTCAATGCAAACTATGTTGCCATGAGAACACAACAAGGTCAATTGGAATAGATTAACATATATCAATACAATATAGAAATTTATACCTGGCATCTGGCCCCTTTTAACATATAGAGAGAATTTGTGATAGTAGGGCTAGTGTATTATGTGTGCTTTAGGGAGTTAAGGTATTCTTCCCAGAGGAGGCGGACTGAGAGAAATTCGTCTAACTTCTTGCATCTTAGGTAATGATATTGTTCAAGTTCTATACTCATAGTGACCCTATTTCTCTAGAGTTGTGTGGATGGTAGAGTAAGCTGTTTCCAATAGTATGGGATATAGCGTTTAGCTGTATTTACCATAATGTTTAGTAATTTAAGTCGTAATGAACACTTCAAGGGAGGGAATATGTTAAACAGAAATACCCATGGTTGAAGTGGGATCGAGGTCCCAATAACCAGTTCTATCTCATTCCTGATGAGCGACCAATATTGTTGAGCTATAGGGCAAGTCCACCAAATATGTGTGATGGTCCCTCTAACTGAGCACCCCCTCCAGCAATCAGTGCTATAATGTGACACAATTTTACCTAACCTGTCTGGAGTATAGTACCACCTGCTAAGGAGTTTCATGTTGATTTCAGAAATAGATGTAGAGGATGCAGAGGAACTCATGTGTTGGTAGATTTTTTGCCACACTTTTGGTGGTTGGTGGTGTTCAAGTTCTGCCTTCCACTTTGCCACATATGTTGGGGGATTACTGTATTGGTGTGACATGAGTAATTTGTAAGAAAAAGAAAGAAGTCCCGAATGTGGGAATGCTCTTTAGCATAATGTCTCAAATGGTGTTAATAATCTGAAGATATCTTTTTTGTTTGGGTGAGTCAGGAGATAGTGTGATATTTGTTGAAGTTTGAACCATCCTTGAGTTGTAGGGCCTAGAATATTAAGAATGTCCTCTTTAGCTTTGAGTCTACCATTTTGTATTAGTAGGTAACAGGGTATTGTTCTATGTATTGTATGGTCATTTGGGTCAGGCAATGTTAAATTCAAGGGACAGTTGGTGTTATTAGATAGAGGTGTTAAGGGGGATCTTAGCGTCGAGATAGTTTTATATTTTTTTAGAACTTTATTCCATATTTTAAAAGTTTCAGAGATAGGAGAATGAACGTTGGAATACATTTTATCTTGCGGGTTCATGAGCCAGCATTTTCCTCCTATGTGATCACAGTCAGCTAGGTCTCTTTCTAGTGATACCCATTCCTTGTGATTTGTGTATTTGCACCTATCTGTAATTCTGTTTAGAAATGTTGCATATCGGTATAACATGATGTTTGGGGCTCCCAAGCCTCCTTGTAACTTAGGCCTATATAAAATGTTTGTGGCGACCCTAGGGCATTTATTATTCCATATAAATGCATTAATGTGTTTTTGTAAAGTGTATATTGTGGAGTCTGGGATCGGTATAGGAAGTGTTTGCAGTATATATAGGATTTTAGGGAGTATCATCATCTTAACCGCATTAATTCTGCCCAGCCAGGACAGAGGCCTATGTGCCCATGATTGTAACGTGGAGATAATATGGGTCTTGAGGGGATCAAAATTTAGAGTGGCTAGTTTATTTAAGTGTGGGGTGAGCCTGATGCCTAAGTATTTTAGCGCTATGTTTTGATGTTGGAAGTGGTGTGCTTTGAGAAGTTCTAAATTTTCTTGTGACTTTCCAATACTCAGGAATTCAGATTTAGAATAGTTTATGCGAAAATTAGAGAAATTGCCATAGGTCGTTAACAGCATCATCAGGGAAGTAAATGAGGTATCTAGGTTTGTTAAGGTAAGAATGATATCATCTGCATACAGGGAGGTTTTATATTCTTTTTGTTTGACTTTAACTCCTGTAACGGTTTGGGAAGTTCGTATATATGTCGCCAAGACCTCCATTGCCAAAATGAATAGAATTGGCGATAGGGGACATCCTTGCCTGGTGCCATTACTGATGCAGAATGGTTGTGATAGAGAATCATTTAGTTTAATTTTGGCCGTGGGGGTGTTATAAAGAGCAAAAATTTTGTGGATAAATTCAGTGTTAAATCCGAACCTGGCAATGGTACAGGACAAGAATGACCAGCTTAAGCGGTCAAAAGCGTTTTCAGCATCCATAGAGAGTATGACAGAGGGAATATTGTGTTTAGTGACATAGTGTATAAGATTAATGATCTTGGTAGTGTTATCCCTGGCCTCACGGTGGGGTGTGAAACCTACCTGATTCGTATGGATCAAACCGGGAAGGACCTTATTCAAGCGGGTCATGAGGATTTTGGCATACAGTTTAACATCGATATTTAATAATGATATAGGGCGAAAGTTTGATGGCATCGTAGGTTGTTTGCCAGGCTTTGGCAACACCACCACATGTGCTTCCAGCATGGAGGGAGGGAATTGTGCTCCTTTGTTGATTTCGTTAAAAATTGTTGTGAGATGCGGGGCAAGAATATCTTGGAAAGTACTGTAGTATTTTGCAGAGAAGCCATCGGGGCCTGGACATTTTCCCTGTTTGAGTGTTTGAATAGCTTTAACCACCTCTTGCATAGTGATAGGGGTATTTAGGTCTTTCAATTGTTCTTTTTTAAGAGTGGGGAGGGGACAGTCTTGTATGAATTGTTCTAGCTCGTGTTTATTATGTGTGACTTTGTTTAATGGTGCTATGTTATATAGTTCTGAGTAGTAGGCGTGGAATGCCCTGAGAATATCTGAGTTTGTATTTAATGGTGGTATATGTGGCAGACGGAGTTCATAGATGTTTGACTTAAGTTTCTTTTTCTTTAAGGCTCTTGCCAGATACTTGCCCGCTCTGTTACCTTCAAAATAGAATAGACTATTAGTTTTGTTATGGAGGGTTTGGTATTCAATATGTAGAAGGTCTTCAAGGGCCCTTTTGGTGTTTGTGAGCTCTGACAGGAGAGTGGATTCTAGTGGGGATTATTTATGTTGGTAGTCTAGTTCAGAGAGTTTGAGAGTTAAGTCATCATACATTTTCTTTTGTGTTTGTTTTAATCTAGCTTTTAGTTTTATAAATTCACCCCTAAGCACACACTTATGTGCCTCCCATACAGTAAACTGATTAGAAACTGATGGTACATTGATGTGGAAATATTCTTCTAAAATGTTATTTAGTTTAGTAACTGTGTTCACATTGTTTAGTAGTGTTTCGTCCAATTTCCATAGGAATGGGTCAGACGAATGTTCCGGCCAACTGATATGGAGAAGGACTGCTGAGTGGTCCGATCAAAAAGTGGGAGAGATTTCACATTTGCGTATTTCGGATAGTCCTGATTGGTTAGTAAAAAGATAGTCTAGACTGAGAAACTCCTGTAATATTTTTCTCACATTTTTTCACTTGTTAGGATTTACACCCTTTTTGGATAAACACATAAGCACAACCTCAGGTCTTATATTTTGAATTCAGGTTCTAGACATTCCTGTAACATTTTTTGTCCACCTGTTAGGATTAACATAATTTTGGATAAACACATAGGCAAAACCCCAATTCGGAGCCACTCACATTTCACACCCACCGGTTTCAAGCAACCTGGAATCTATCCACCTGTGCATTGTAACCCATTGTTTTTATAAATAGAGTGTGCATAAGCGCTCCTAGCATTCACATATTAGAATTTAAGTTTTATGTGATAGACATTATTTGTTAGATTTTTTTTGTTGTTGTTATTAATTGTTCTACAAGCATTTTTAAATTGTTCCAAGTGTTTCAATATATATTTTAAAGTGTAACATGGATCCATGACTAATTGTTGTATAATTTTAAATGTACCAACTTTTTTATCTTATGTATTAAATCATATTATTTCAACCTATTGTTACCTTTGGTATTTGACTATCTGCCCATAGACCTTGCCTACGTTGTTTGGTGCTCTAATATCCAATCATAAAATTGAATCCACCATTGGCAACTAGCTGCCAATTTATTAGAGCTGGAGGTCTGTTGCGTTATATAGTTGGGGCTTAGTTATCACCTTTCCCCATATAGCTTGTGTAATCTGAGGTTTTTCCAGAGATATGTGAGAAATTTAGTGTTGGGTTTGATTTGGGAGTTATTGCTATCTAGGTGTGGCTGTAGAGGAAGGTTAAAATCTCCTCCCACATACATCGGTCCTTTAGAGATATCCAGTATATGGTTAAACATTTTTACAAAGAATGGTTTTTGCTTTATATTAGGGGCATAGATGTTCACTAAAGTTATAGGCCTGCCATACAGGAGACCCACCAGACCTAGAAATTGGCCCTCTGTATCAGATACTCTGTGTATTAGTGTGAACGGTAGTGATTTCTTAAGACGTATACACCACATGTTTTGGTAGTACCTGAGCTATGATAATGTTGGGTATACACTTGCCCTAAGTATTTAGGCTAATGGTTTCTTCTAAAATGTGTTTCTTGTAAAAATAAGATATCAGCCTGGCGTTTTGCCATATCAGATAATGCTTTAGAGCGCTTACATTGTGAATTGAGACCCTTGGCATTTTGAGTGAGAATGATTAATGGACGTGGTGGTTTGGGGGCGTTATTCATCGTGTACTTTAGGGGAAGCGTGAGAGAGAAATTGGTGGTTTAATTTAATTAAAAAGGTGGATAAGGTTTGTTTGCTCCCAGGTATCTGGTCTGCATTACATGGTAAAAACATTACGACATCATCATGTATAACAGTAGCATGACACTGTAACAAATAACAATAAACATTATTATTCCCTCTATAATTTTTCTCTATACCGTTTTGCTGACAAGATACAGCTCTACAGACATATTAGTGTCCTGGAAGTCTTTAAATGTGAAGCAAGGAGGACATTCCATTATGCTTGGTTATTGAAAGAGGTACTAAGGTGAGTCAGACGTGAGATATCATGAAAAAACTATTCATATTACTTGAGATTTCAAATGTCCCGTAGTTAGTGAGCAGGAAGGGTTCCTATATTAGTCCTCAGAGTTGGATGACCTTGGGGATCTTGAGGAAGGCAATTTCCTATAGTCATGGGTCATTGTTTGAGTGCCTAAATTTGTATGTGTCCCCTTGGTTTGCCATTTGGAGAAGACTGGGTCTGATCTTTTGGGCTTAGGTCCAGGGAGCTCTTGAATCTGCTGTGGATCTGTAGTTAGGTCTAAGCCCAGTTCCTTACCAAATGATGTCATGTCTTCGGGAGAAGTGCAGGTGAACCTTTTATTGTCTTGAATAACCATAATTTGTACCGGGAATCCCCATCTGTATGGGATTTTTTTGTTGCACAGTACAGTTGTCAAGGGATTGAATTCCTTTCTACATTGTAAGGTTCTTGTTGAGAGGTCTTGATAAAATTGTATGACATTTCCTCTAAACCTTATGGGTTGTTGACGTCTAGATTGAGAAAGTAACATTTCTTTTTCCAAGAAGTTTTTAAACCTGATGATGATATCTCATGGAGGTGCCGTATCCAGAGGTCTGGGACGCAGGGCTCTATGTGATCTAACCCATAGGATATCAGCAGTGTACAATGATTCTTTAATAGTAGTGAACAGGGTTTGGAGATACTCAGGGTAGTCTCTAGGCAGGATAGATTCTGGGATTCCTCTGAGTTGCAGGTTTTTCCTCCTGCTTCTATTCTCCAGATCATCAATTTTGTCCCATAGGTTATCAATTATTTCTTGGTGTGAGGACGTACTTTCCTCAAGTCTCAGGACATCTTCTCTTATCTCCTCACTATTTGTTTCCAACATTTCTACCCTGGAGCCTAAAGTGTGGAGATCTTGTCTTAATTCAGCCAGCTCTTCTAGCAGGCAAGTCTTAAAGATGTCTGCAATTTCTTGCTTAGAAGCAAAATTGGATAGCATGGCCGCAGGTATCTGAGACGCATCTGACCCAGGGCTAAGTAATGTGGGTGCTTGTATTTGGGGTTCAAGAGAAGATTTGTTACTATTAGTAAGGTTAGTAGGTGGTGGGGATTGATCAGTAGCGCTGAAGTAAGTTGGAATAGTGTGGGTTTTGCTAGTCGTCTGTTTTATTAGTTTCTCTGACTTCGATGGTCTCTTTGCTGCCATTTTGAAGTGTGCTTTGTGGGTTTTGTTTAGGTGTAATTTTTTCTCATAAAAAAGACTCCCTCAGCAGCACCTATGCAATCTAATCTTAAGGAGGCAGATTTGAGTGAAACAGGCATCCATCACTGTTGTTACTGCACAGCAGTTGCCTATTAAAGTATTTTATGGTAGCCTGCCTTGAAGTGCCCACTCCAACCTGTATAAATACAGAGAAGTTTACCCACAACCACATGATGTGCCTTTTATAATTTAAGATAGATCGTGTCCTTTATACGCTGCTTAAGTTCTCTATCGGAGACAGGGTATTCTTACCGGACAGAGGCTAATATTGCTTCCTGGAGCGGTGTTAATCTCTTGCATAGGCCGTTTCAGCTTGTGCAGCTGCGGCCTGGTGATATGACCGGAGTGATCGTGTGTCAGTCTATGTCCCTCTGACCAGGTCTAACACCTCCATCCAGGTAATGAGACAAGCTTGAGTGACCAGCTGTCAAGAAGCGGTCGTTTGATGTACCGACTACAGCAGTGTGTGTGTAAAATTTACCGGTCGGCAAGATGGCGCCTGTCGTTTCCTCTTCGTGGCGCAGCTCAGTGCACTGTTCCCACTAGTAACGGCGGTCAGCCCAAACCTCAGCGCTTATGTAGTAGAGGTATTTAGGAAAGTTTTAAAGCAGAATGCCCTCCATTTTTACTACTCTGTGCTGTTACAGGACAGTGTTCTAGAGGTCTATACAGCGGAGCTCCGGAGTTACGCTGCCATCTTGGCCGCTGCCGGCTCCGCCCCCCTCGTTATGGAAGATTTTAGTAAAATCCCCCCAAAAATCCTAGGTAGAAATAATATTTGGCCAAATGAGAAAAAAGCATTAGATGACAATCTGGTAACAAAGATATTTTTTTATTATAGATCTTATATCTTTTATATTAAATCATAATTATTTCCAATATCTTTACCAATTCTTTTTGCAAATCAGAGGAACTGCCATGGGCACCAGATTTGCCTTGAGTATTGCCAACTTATATATGGGTAGATTTGAAGATAAAGATATCTATCAATCCCCTTGGCAGGCAAATCTGGTGTTCTATGTCCGTTATATAGATGACTTCCTGTTCGTATGGAACGGCACTCCGAATTCAGCAAAAGGATTTGTGGACCATCTCAATGATAACCTCATGGGATTGTCCTTCACTTTCAATATCCAATTGTATGCGATTTATGTTTTTGGATTTGTTCCTTTCGTGGGATCTTAATGGAACCTTAAATTCAAGAACACACTTCAAAACAGTAGATAGTAACAATTTTCTAGAATTTCAGAGTAACC
Source organism: Bombina bombina (assembly GCF_027579735.1). Classification (NCBI taxonomy): domain Eukaryota; kingdom Metazoa; phylum Chordata; class Amphibia; order Anura; family Bombinatoridae; genus Bombina; species Bombina bombina. The sequence continues at coordinate 636,682,249 of NC_069500.1, read as the reverse complement.
ACTATAAGAGCTGGAAACTTTCAGTCAGTTTAGAAAAATCCATAGAAACTGTTGCAACTTGGAAAGCTATGACAAACAAAGTAAAACACTGAAAGACAGATTCTTGAATAAAGGGTATCCAGCTAGACTTATAGAATCCAGCAATCTAAAAGCCAGGGAACTTGATAGGAATTTAATATTACAACCAAAAAAGAACGAGAAGGATTTATATTTGGCAAAAAAAAGTATTCATTACATAAAGTGGTGTTTTCCAAAAAAAGTATCACATGTTTAAAAAAATCAATAAACATTGAAGAGTAAAGGGGTTTACAAGTGCAGGCGGAAAAATTGTCTCATGTGCAAATTTATAACACATGGAGCACAAGAAATTACATCTTACACTACAGGGGATAAATATTTGATCAAAGATCACTTAACATGCAATTCCAACTATGTTATCTATGTAATCTCCTGCAACTGTGGCCTCCAGTATTTAGGGTGTACGATACGAAACGTGAAAAGGAGATGGAGCGAACATCTTAGAAATATTAAAAAGGGCTTTATGAAACATGGGTTATTTCAACACTATGTTTCTCACCACAAGGGGGAGATATGTAAAGTCAAAATTATACCCTTTGAACAGATACCCCCTGACTTAGATAGCTTCAAAAGATTAAGGCAGAGGGAAACATACTTGATATATAAATTCCAGTCGCTGTTTCCCTCAGGCCTGAATGAAGAAATTGACTGTACTGCCTTCTAAGTAACTATTAGAATAATAATACTTTTAGGGGGTTCCAGTCATTATCATTTTTATTACTATCAGCATCATTGTTAATATATTCCATCACCATTAGTCTATATTTCCCATGCACTAGTATTATATTTTATTTTCTCTTTCACATTATATAGTAATCTGTAAAGTTTTTTTGCATTTCTCACTTTAGGATTTCTCTACCATGATTATTAATAAAGGCACAAGACTTTTATACTCATTTCACTTAATTTGGTCATACAATACACCATACTTCTTCTTTGTATACATCACCCAAGCACATATACACATATTTGTATTATTCTTATTTCACATGACATTCAATTCAATTTGATTTAATTTAATGAAATGTATCCTTCTATTAGCATGTAAATACAAATGGAATTCACACTATAAGGGCTCTTTAGTCTATGTTATTTATTTATTTTTCTATTTTATTTCACCATATATATATACCCTCTATAGTATATTAATATATTCTATATTATTTACTCACACATATCTGTTATATTTGACAGAGGATTATTCCCCCTTAGATCACAGTCTATATATATCCATACACACTATTTTCATATTCGCTATATGATAGCGACCCACAATTAGTAGTGTTACATGAATAAATAAACTGACACTTTACCCATTCAGTTCGAATAACTCAATTGGCACTTGGAATGAGCATAAAAAACACTAGTTTTATATTGTTCAGATATATTTTAGTTCAAATATCAACACTATCTCCAAGGGTAGCAAACTCATTTGCACATTGAGGCGATATAGAGATAGCATTCTACATAGAGGCACATATCATACAAGCTTACTTTGCGTATGGCTGTTATTTATTCAGTATTGTTTAAAATCACTCCGATCGGATGAGTCACATGATCATTTTTTAGTTCAATGCCGGATGCAGTGTGACGATCTCAGTCACATGACGCCCATCGACCTATTACATGATGCCCTTTGATTCAGTGATAGATAAGTAACTGCACGATCATTGGCATCTATTTTAATCCAAAACACTAGAGGAAAGATAACTTCCCTGTATGAGTAATCTGATAATATCGGATACACCATATATACTTTTGCACTATGGTTAGTATGGGGCATTTCACATCAAATATACATGATAACGATCTTCATGTTCTGATATATATTGTTTGGTAAAACTGGGGGAAAACCAGTAGGGTATTTAAGACCCAGTAGGATTGATCAGCTGCTAGGTATAGCAGGTAAAATGTGGAATCATGATAACCGGTGTATATGATTTTAATTAAGGATTTTGATTGGTTGAGTTTAGTTTAAAAGAGGACATGCCTGTTATGTTGTATATAATTTTTTATGCCTGAGGAAACCACAGTGTTAGCGGAGAAATGCGTTGCATTTTATAGAGGCTCTGAATGAATGTTTCAACCCTTTTGTTTTAGTAATTGTATTATTTTATATTAAACAATTGATTTTCATACCTATGTATCTGATTTGTTTGAATCGAATACCCCCTGCTTGATCCTTTGGAGGAAGCTGCCTAAACTTTGCTCAGTGAGCTGGAGCAGCTCCAGAATACCTCTACCAGCACAACAGAGTGCTGCAACATATTGTGAGTGCCCGGCACTACTATTATTCACACTGGTTGTTTAACTACTTATATGCACATGAAGCACATTCTGATTTATTCATCTAGGATCTCTATTACTCTTTTGTGAAGAAGCGAGGAGCTGCATCTGGATTCTGCATTTCACCAAGCCGTAAAAAGGAAAAAGGGATATAAGAACTTTGTTCATACTATTTTACATAGTCCATTCGATCCATCACTTATCCTGTGACCCTGGTTAATAGAACTCTGTGACATGAGTTTATTCTGTTTGTTTGAGTATTTTGGTTATATTTATACATGCATTTATATTCTCTGTATTCTATGTGCATACACACTCTGTGATGTTCATCGCGAATTACAAATCTTATTTACATTATATATTTGCACTTTATGATATAGGGCCCCCTAGAGAAACTGAGTGCTCTTTTTGTTTATCATCATCATCATTAAGTGTAAATATCCTGAAGGGGAATTAAAGACAGAAAGTATGTTTGATAATTCATCCTAATTACTGCATAAATATGAAAAAAAAAAATATTTTCTTTAGCAATTGGGAGTATTACTCTTAGCTAACTATTGCATTCGTTTTCATAGTTTTAAAGCAACCGTTGGGTTCTGTTTGATTACATACTGCAGGCTGATGTTTTCCAGAAAGCAAACAGTTTCGTTAAACGTTAAGCTTTATTTAAAGGTTAACAAATGCCGATATCTAATAACATTAATATTTTACACTAAGAACAAAACATTAATACTAATAAACATTTTGTTTTGCAGTCTTGTTTTTTATAAAGTAATTAATGTTAAAGAACTGCATAATATATATAATATACAACATAAACTATACTGCATGTTGCACAATAAGTAGAAGAGTAAAAAAAAAAAAAAAAGAATGGAAATGGGAATTCGTGAAATAAACCATTCATCAGTCCAGATTTTATCTTGCATCAAGGTATGTTCAAAGATATCAATTATTATACAACATATAAAATGCTGCAACAAGATATGTGTTGAATGGTTCTGCAACATTTATTTGTAATGAATAAATCGAAGCTCATCTATGCAGACATTGTCTTGTATGGAATCAACATTAATTCAATAAATGTGTCTGTGCTCCAATCTGCCCCTCTGACAGATTTTTATATTTGGCACCTTTCAGTTTGTTCCTGGCATTAACAACATAACTGGAAGAATAGGCAGATTACAACAGTCTAGTAAAGAGACACCACAGATCCACTTCAGATTGCTGCCTGTTACACATTAGAAACATGCCTATTTTCATGACTGTTTCTGCTACCAACTGAATGAGACACAGAAGATAACAGTAGAGTAAGAACGATGGTACGCTGAAAAAAATCTTCTCAATCTAAAAAGAAACAATAGCTTTATGGCAAACGTCACCAAAGGAAATATAAATTTGCACTCCTCTGGTCTACGTAGTTTAAATTGCCTTTTGTTTTTGTTACAGTTTAAATTTCTGTTTACTTTGGAGTCACATGATTTTCCACCTTTTTACATTGAGCCTGATGATAGAAAGCTCTCCTTTCGAGATAATATAAAATGATCCTCCAACACTGCAAGATACCTAGTGAAATTATAAAATGGCAGAATTTGCTATACGTGTATTTGTGCTTCAAGTGTATTTAGGATTATGATATTACAAATTCTGATTAAGCGTTGACAGTTTCTGTGTAAATTTAACAAATTAGGGTCATGCTTTATGTATTTATGTGTATATTTTACAATTTACATTGCACTTTGTATTTCTTCTATTTAAAATAAAAATGACAACTTTAGTTACCCAGAGAGCTTTATTACTTTCTATTGTCCCAATGATCAAAGATTCTCTAGTTTGTAGAGAAATTATTATGCAGAATTCACATAGGTTGAATTCACTGAATTCTATAAAAAAAGGAGCAGAACCTGGAAGTCCCAGAGAGATGAGAGATGCCTTCCTTAGAAAGTAATGAGGCTCTCTGGGATAAAGAATTTTAAAAGGGAGAAATAAGTTAACTGGAGAACACCTAGGGCTGATGTAAAGTCAATCGCCTAGATTTAGAGTTCTGCGTTAGCCGTCAAAAGCAGCGTTAAGGGGTCCTAACACTGCTTTTGGCTGCCCGCTGGTATTTAGAGTCAGGCAGGAAAGGGTCTAATGCTCACTTTCAAGCCGCAACTTTTCCATACCGCAGATCCCCTTACGCCAATTGTGCATCCTATCTTTTCAATGGGATCTTCCTAACGCCGGTATTTAGAGTCTTGGCTGAAGTGAGCAGTAGACCCTCTACCGACAAGACTCCAGCCGCAAAAAAAAGTCAGTAGTTAAGAGCTTTATGGGCTAACGCCGGTTTATAAAGCTCTTAACTACTGTGCAGTCAATCGGAATTAAGGTAGAAAAAATCTGATTGGCTGATTCAATCAGCCAATAAGATTGAGCTCACATTCTATTGGCTGATCGGATTGAACTTGAATCTGATTGGCTGATTTAATCAGACAATCAGATTTTTCCTACCTTAATTCCAATTGGCTGATAGAATTCTATCAGCCAATCGGAATTCGAGGGACGCCATCTTGGATGACGTAATTTAAAGGAACCGTCATTCGTCGTCTAGTCATCGGTGAAGAAGGATGTTCCGCGCCGGAGGTCTTGAAGATGGAGCCACTCCTCGTCGGATGGATGAAGATAGAAGATGACGCTTGGATGAAGATGTCTGCCGGTCCAGATGTCATCTTCTGCCCGGATAGGATGAAGACTTCTGCCGCTCCGGATGTCCTCTTTTGGTCCATCGGTGCCCGGCTGGGGGAACACGACTCAAGGTAGGGAGATCTTCAGGGGGGGTAGTGTTAGGTTTATTTAAGGGGGGTTTGGGTTAGAGTAGGGGTATGTGGGTGGTGGGTTTTTAATGTTGGGGGGGTTGTATTTTTTTTTAACAGGCAAAAGAGCTGATTACTTAGGGGCATCCCCGCAAAAAGCCCTTTTAAGGGCTGGTAAAAGAGCTGGTTACTTTTTAATTTAGATTAGGGTAGGGACCTTTATTATTTTGGGGGGCTTTTTTATTTTATTAGGGGGCTTAGAGTAGGTGTAATTAGCCTAATATTCTTGTAATCTTTTTTTATTTTTTGTAATTTAGTGTTTGTTTTTTATTGTATGTAATTGTAGGTAATTTATTTTATTAATTTATTGATAGTGTAGTGTTAGGTTTAATTGTAACTTAGCTTAGGATTTATTTTACAGATAATTTTGTAATTATTTTAACTAGGTAGCTATTAAATAGTTAATAACTATTTAATAGTTATTGTACCTAGTTAAAATAAATACAAAGTTAACTGTAAAATAAATATAAATCCTAAAATAGCTACAATATAATTATTCATTATATTGTAGCTATATTAGGGTTTATTTTACAGGTAAGTATTTAGTTTTAAATAGGAATATTTTAGTTAATAAGAGTTAATTTATTTTGTTAGATTAAAATTATATTTAATTTAGGGGGGTGTTAGGGTTAGGGTTAGACTTAGCTTTAGGGGTTAATACATTTATTAGAGTAGCGGCGAGGTCCGGTCGGCAGATTAGGGGTTAATAAGTGTAGTTAGGTGGCGGCGACATTTGGAGGGGGGGGAAGATTAGCGGTTAATAAATATTATGTAGGTGTTGGCGATATTAGGGGCAGCAGATTAAGGGTACATAGGGATAATGTAGGTTGCGGCGGTGTACGGAGCGGCATATTAGGGGTTAATTGTATAATGCAGGTATCAGCGATAGTGGGGGCGGCAGATTAGGGGTTAATAAGTGTAAGGTTAGGGGTGTTTAGACTCGGGGTTCATGTTAGGGTGTTAGGTGCAGACTTAGAGAGTGTTTCCCCATAGGAATCAATGGGGCTGTGTTGGGAGCTTAACGCTGCTTTTTTGCAGGTGTTAGGTTTTTTTCATCCCAAACTGCCCCATTGTTTCCTATGGGGGAATCGTGCATGAGCACGTTTTGCCAGCTTACTGCTACCGTAATCAACGCTGGTATTGAGAGTTGAAGTGGCGGTAAATTAGGCTCAACGCACCCTTTTTTGGAGCCTAATGCAGCCCTTCAGACAACTCTAAATACCAGCGTTGTCTTAAGGGTGCGTTGGGAAAAAAAGCTGCGTTAGCTACGCAGGTCTTTACCGACAAAACTCTAAATCTAGGCGTATGTTTGCAGCAAATACAAATTAAACTAACATGTTTTCATTACAATTTAACTTGTTTTTGCCAATAGTTTAGTATATATTACTCATGAGAGAGCTTCAGACATAACCAGGGAATTTCCTTGTTCATCACAGGTAACTCCTCTGTCTTTCTCACTTTCACATGCTGTGTTTTATTTTACAATAGAGAAAATACAAAGTGCAATGTAATTTTAAAAAGATACAGAGAAATATACAAAGTATGATCCTAATTTTTTAAAGTAACACAGATGTGAAAGCACCCGGAATTTGTAAAATCACTGCTGTGATTTTTGTTAAAATATAAAATAGAAAGCACAAAGCTTTAATGTAATAATACTAGAAGGTTCCAATCTGAAGTGTAAAGTAATATAAAATACAAAGCACAAAGTGTAAATGTAGCAAAACTCATATCATGAAATGTTATATTGCATTGGGCCTGTCTCTTCACATACAAAAATGCAGGGAATGCCCCTTAGACAAGTACAGCAAAATGTACCTGTCTAGAATCCTGTGAGAGATCTCATTGTGCTGGAGGGTTCTGACCTTTCTCTTTTAGCTTTTAGTGAGCTCAGCCCAGGGCTGGACTGGGAATAGAAAGCAGCACTAGAGAAATATGAAGACCAGCCCTATTTTCTATTGAGTCAGTAGAGTGCACATGTCCCATTTTCCTCAAAGGGGATTACTGGTATACTCATTCTATCAATATTTTTTCAAAATTAATTTATATTACTTTGTATTAAATAAAAGTGCCAGATTGTTGTTAGCATCCTATACCCCAAATGCATCCATTAATTCAACTTTAAATTGTAGCTTTCAGAAATAAATTATATTACTTTATATTAAATAAAAGTGCCAGACTGTTGTTATTTAGACACCCTATAACCCAATTGTATCCAATAATCACACTTTAAATTGTAGTTTTCCAGCCCCAGCTACTGCAGCCCACCGGAAATCTCCTGGTATCCTGGTAAGCCAATCCAGCCTTGGTTCAGTCCCTGTAAAGTCTTCAATAAAATCTCTCTTTAAGCAGGATAATCATTTATCATCAGACCTATTCACAGGTAGCATTCCATTTCCATATTGATGAATAGAATAGTCAATATTGTGGTGAATGTTCTGGGATTAAAATAAATTCCTTCCGCTCTTTGGATTGGTTAATCCCCTATTTTGACATTGAGATCACCACTAAAATCCTGATAATTTAGGGCTAGATTACAAGTGGAGCACTAACTGTTGCGTATAAGCAAAAAGGGATTTATTGTGGGTTTTTTGCTCATATTACAAGTTGAAAGTAAACATGATGGTTTGAGTGTAATTGAAGTTAACGCAGGTCGGGTTAGCCTGTCCTTAGAGCTCAAATACATTACACAATACAATACAGTTACACTCATAATAACACCATCTTATAAAAATATATAAAAAAAATATTGCACAAAAAGTTATAAGGGCTAAAAAAAAGCAGTCAAAGGGCTTTAACATAGAGATACATACAGATACATCTCTAAAGATATATACAGTATGTATGTGTATATTTACAGACATATATACATATATAAACACATAAATACATATACACACCTATATAGACATAAATAAAGTGCATTGGAGCCCTTTGCAGTTAAGTAGATGAAAATTAAAAAAATATATATATTTATGCAATATTCATATTTAATAAAATGTAAATATTTGACATAACAATGTTCTGCGCATAGGGTAATATTTTCTAAGTATTTCTAAATAGATATTCCTATATATATATATATATATATATATATATATATATATATATATATATATATATATATATATATATATATATATATATATATATATATATATATGTATATATATATATATATATATATATATATATATATATATCTGTATATATCTATACCTATACATAATCATTTACATATATAAGTATAAATATAAATGTTACCAAAATTACATCAGATATATGTAGAAATATATATTTTTGAATAAATAGAACATATTCTGTCATGTGAAGATTAGAACATTGGAATGTGAAATATTCATATTTTCATGTAGGGTTAGCACACTTGAGAGTATGGTATCGGGTTTGCGTGCGAGTAGGGTGTTGATTTCTATGGGGAATACATGAACGCACACGCGATATCCTAAGTTCAGCTTTTTATATGTGTCGGGTTAGTGCACAAGAGAAAATAGTTTACTTTCAACATGTAATACGAGCGCATCCTGATGCGCGTAAAAAGCTTACTTCTAGTACAGTTAACGCTCAAGCAGGAGACATTTAGATGTTTAAAGGTGATAAAGTTCATTAAGATAACAATGTTTGTTGTGCAAAGCTGGGTAATAAAGGCGTTATCTTTTTAAACAAAGACAATTTTGGAGTAGACTGTCCCTTTAAAAGGTTATGAAACACAACGTTTTTATTTTGTGATTCAGAAAGAGCATACAATTATATAAACATTGCCAATTTACTTCTATTAACAAATTCATTTCCATTGTATTCTTTGTTGACAAGATACCTAGGTAGGTGTCTAGAGCATTATATGGCAGGAAATAGAGTTGCCATCTAGTGCTCTTGTAAATGGATATAATTCTTGCAAAACTGCTGCCGTATAGTGCTCCAGACACATGCAAGCTCCAGAGCTTTCATCCCAGTTCCTCAACAAAAGATAACAAACGAACAAAGAAAAGTTTATAATAAAAGTAAATTAGAAACTTGTTTAAAATTGCATGCTCTATCCGTATCATGAAAGAACAAATTTGGGTTTAATGATGGTGCAGTTCTAGCTTAAGTATTTTTGCAATGCGATTGTTCGGTCAGCTAAGGTTGGGATTAATAGCTGTGAGGATGCATTTAGACTTCATTATAATAGGGGGTTAATTCAAAATGGATGATTGTTTATTTTTGTTTATTTTGTGTTTTATACTACATTGAGGCTGGTGTAAAGGCTGTTTGCAGATCATGGCAGCAACTGGGAAAAAATGAGTGTAAAAACATAATTGATGCTTACCTGATAAATTTATTTCTCTTGTAGTGTATCCAGTCCACGGATCATCCATTACTTATGGAATACTGGCGCGCAGAGCGCTATGGCTTATATCATGGTCAGCTGTCGTGACTTTAATAAATAAGCTACTTAACTTCCCTTCAAGGGGCAGACCCTATTCGGGCCTGGTTTGAAGGAGATTATTGCTTATATCACTGGAGGAAAAGGTCATGCCCTTCCTCAGGATAGGTCCAAATCAAGGGCCAAAAAAAAAAAAAAAAAAAGTTACCACTGCCTGTAAAAAACCCTTTCTCCCAAAAATAGCCTCCGAAGAAGCAAGGTATCAAATTTGTTAAATTTGAAAAGTATGAAGCGCAGACATACAGGCCCATTTATCAAGCTCCGTATGGAGCTTGAAGGGCCGTGTTTCTGGCGAGTCTTCAGTCTCGCCAGAAACACAACTTATGAAGCAGCGGTCTAAAGACCGCTGCTCCATAACCCTGTCCGCCTGCTCTGAACAGGCGGACAGGAATCGCCGGACATCAACCCGATCGAATACGATCGGGTTGATTGACAGCTCCCTGCTGGCGGCCGATTGGCCGCGAGTCAGCAGGGGGCGGCGTTGCACCAGCAGCTCTTGTGAGCTGCTGGTGCAATGTTAAATGCGGAGAGCGTATTGCTCTCCGCATTTAACGAGATCTTGCGGACCTGATCCGCAGTGTCGGATCAGGTCCGCAAGCCCTTTGATAAATGGGCCTGCAAGACTCCGTCTTGTAAATCTGTTCAACAGAAGCCACATTTAAAAAAGGCCCAAGTGAAAACCACAGCTCTAGTAGAATGAGCTGTAATCCCTTCAGGAGGCTGCTGTCCAGCAGTCTCATAAGCTAAATGAATTATGTTTTTTAACCAAAAAGACAGAGAGGCTGCTGAAGTCTTTTGACCTCTCCTCTGTCCAGAATAGACAACAAACAAGGTGAACGTTTGATGAAAACTGTAGTAGCTTGTAAGTAAAACTTTAAAGCACAAACCACGTCCAATATTGTGTAATAGACGTTCCTTCTTTGAGGAAGGATTAGGATACAAGCATGGAACAACTATCTCTTGAGTGATGTACTTGTTAGATACCACCTTAGGAAAAAACCCAGGTTGGTACGCAGGACTACCTTATCCGTACGAAGGACCAGATAAGGAGAATCACATTGTAACACAGATAACTTGGAGACTCTACGAGTCGAGGAATTAGCTACCCAAAAGGAACTTTCCAAGATAAAGATTGATATCTATGGAACAAAAAAGGTTCAAACGGAACTTCTTGAAGAACCTTAAGAATCAGGTTTAAGCTCCATGGCGGAGCAACAGTTTTAAACACAGGCTTGGATCTAACCAAAGCCTGACCAAATGCCTGAACGTCTAGAATACCTGCCAGACGCTTGTGCAAAAAAATAGACAGAGTAAAAATCTGTCCCCTTTTAAGGAATAAGCTGACAACCCTTTTCTCAAAAACATCTTGGAGAAAAGATAATATCCTGGGAATCCAGACTTTACTCCATGAGTAACCCTTGTATTCATAACAATCAGATATTTACACCATATCTATGTTCAATTTTCCTAGAGACAGGCTTTCATGTCTGTATTAAGGTATCAATGACTGACTCGGAGAAGCCATGCTTTGATAACATCAAGCGTTCAGTCTCCAGGCAGTCCATCTCAGATTGATTCTATTTAGAAGGTTGAAAGGACCCTGAGGTAGAGGGACCTGTCTCAGAAGCAGAGACTGTGATGGAAAGGATGACATGTCCACCAGATCTGCATACCAGGTCCTGCGTGGCTACGCAGGCGCTGTCAAAAACACCAAAGCCCTCTCCTGCTTGGTCTTGACCTCCGGAGGAAATCCCACTCCCCCAGAAGAAAAGTCTGACGACTTAGAAAATCCACCTCCCAGTTCTCAACACCTGGGATATGGATAGCTGATAGACAAGAGTGAGTCTCTGTCCAGTGAATTATTGTAAGACTTCTAACATCGCTAGGGAACTTCTGTTCCCCCTTGATGGCTGATGTAAGCCACAGTCGTGTATATTGTCCGACTGAGTATGATGTACCTCAGAGTTGCTAACTGAGGCCAAGTCTGAAGAGCATGGAATATCACTCCCAGTTCCAGAATATTTATTAGAAGGAGGGTCTCCTCCTAAGTCCACTATCCCTGAGCCTTCAGGGAGTTCCAGACTGCATCCCAACCTAAAAGGCTGGCATCTATTGTAACAATTGTCCCATCTGACCTGCGGAAGGTCATACCCTTGGACAGATGGACCCGACATAGTCACCAGAGAAGAGAATCTCTGGTCTCTTGGTCCAGGTTTAACAGGGGGACAAATCTGTGTAATCCCCGTTCCTCTGACTGAGCATGCATAGTTGCAGCGGTCTGAAATGTAGACGTGCAAACGGTACTATGTCCCTTGCCGCTACCATTAAGCCGATTTCATTCATGTACTGAGCCACCGAAGGGCGCGGATGGGATGAAAAAAAAAAAAAAAAAAACACGGCAGAAATTTAGAAACTTTGACAACCTGGACTCCGTCAGGTAAATTTTCATTTCTACAGAATCTATCAGAGTCCCTAGGAGGGAAACCCTTGAGATTGGGGATAGAGAACTCTTTCCTTGTTCACTTTCCACCCATGTGATCTCAGAAATGCCAGTACTACGTCCGTATGAGACTGGGCAATTTGGATGTTTGATGCCTGTATCAGGATGTCGTCTAAATAAGGGGCCACTTCTATGCCCCGACCGCCAAAGCGACCCCAGAACCTCCATAAAGATTCTTGGGGCTGTAGATATCCCAAAGGAAAGAGCTACAAACTGGTAATGCCTGTCTAGAAAGGCAAACCTGAAAAACGATGGTGATCTTTATGCATCACAATGTGAGGATAAGCATCCTTCGAATCCATTGTAGTCCTCTATTGACTCTCCTGGATCATAGTTAAGATGGTACGAATAGTTTCCATCTTAAATGACGGAATTCTGAGGAATTTGTTTAAGATCTTTAGATCCAAAATAGGTCTGAAGGTTCCCTCTCCTTGGGAACCACAAACAGATTTGAGTAAAAACTCTGTCCCTGTTCCTCTCTTGGAACTGGATGGATCTCGTACACAATGTAAGAATGCCTCCTTCTTTATCTGGTTTGCAGATAATTGTGAAAGGCGAAATCTCCCCTTTTTTTGGGGGGGAGTCTTTGAAATCCAGAAGATATCTCTGGGATATAAATTCCAATGCCTAGGGATCCTGGGCATCTCTTGCCCACGCCTGGGCGAAGAATGAAAGTCTGCCCCCTATAGGATCCGTTACCGGATAGGGGTCCGTTCCTTCATGCTGCCTTAGAGGCAGCAGCAGGCTCCTTGGCCTGTTTATCTTTGTTCCAGGTCCGATTGTCTCCAGACCGCCTTGGACTGAGCAAAAATTCCCTCTTGTTTTGCCTTAGAGGAAGAGGATGCCACACCTGCCCTGAAGTTTTTAAAAGGCACGAAAATTAGACCTTTTTTTTTTTTTTTTTTTTGGCCCTTGATTTGGACCTATCCTGAGGAAGGGCATGACCTTTTCCTCCAGTGATATAAGCAATAATCTCATTCAAACCAGGCCCGAATATGGTCTGCCCCTTGAAGGGAAGTTAAGTAGCTTATTTATTAAAGTCACGACAGCTGACCATGATATAAGCCATAGCGCTCTGCGCGCCAGTATTCCATAAATAATGGATGATCCGTGGACTGGATACACTTAACAAGAGAAATGTAGCTTCACCTAGTAAAGGTGGTCATAGGGTACTGTTGCTTTTATGGTAAAGTTATTGCCATAGACAGCAAAAGCTGTTGCCATTTATTGAGTGCTTTTACTAAATGACATTTTTATGTGACTGTACATTGTAGCGAAAGGATTGTTGCTGTCCCCAGACCACAAACCATAGCTAGTTAGCTTTTTCACCTGGACTAACAACTCAACCAGAACCTTTCATGCTTACATTTAGTAGGGTTGGAGAAAAAGAATGAAACTAAAATGTTTATGTATCTAGTTTCTTAATGTAACTTTCGTCAACTACATTTTCCCTTTCATTACATTAGTACATTTCCAGGCACGGTTTTACACACATTTTACTACTGGGAAACTTTAAATTCATAAACCATGCAATGTATTTTTAATGAGGAAAAAATATTTTAAAATATATAATTACTATTTTCCATTTACCAGTAAAGACTGAAAAAATAGATGACCATTAATTTGAATTTGCTAAAATAACATACAGCTGTGGTGTGGGTAAAAACTTTATACTACGGGACACTTTCTTGTGGTCACTATAGCTATGCAATGGATTTGTTAAACTGCATTTCTGTGTAGAGAGGGGAAGCACTTTATTTGTCTTTAGTTTCCATAAGATTTTTTTTTTAAAGAACAACTTTTGCAGATGTTTGCTTTTTCAAAATATATTTTTTTATGTTTTTTAGACATTATCAAGTATTTGGGGTGGGTATTTCAACTGCAAAATTTACCTTTAACAAAATCTATTGTGGATGTAACATAGTAGCATAATAGATGAGGTTGAAAAAAGACAGAATTTCATCACATTCAACCTATACAAATCTGAATTTATCTCCATTAAAAGCTCCAGTTGATCTTAAATTAATCCCATTAAAATGGTGACCCATTTAACCTCAACAATCATAACCCTTAATTCTGTTTCTAGCCATAAATGTATCTAAATCATTTTTAAATGTAGCTAAGGTATTGGCATTTACTACCTCCTTAGGTAATGAGTTCCATGTCAGTATCAATAATGAAAAAGAAATAGACAAGTCCACCTGTCCTGTTGATCTTTTTAAGTAAAATAGTTTAGAGTTTACCGCAGTTCAAGGGCACAGCCCTCTACCCTTATGATTATGGATGTCTTCTGATTATTGTACTCTACTTCTGTATACTTAAAGGAACAGTCTACACCTTAGTCATCTTAAAGTTTTACCTTATATTAAGCTGCAAGTATCCTCCTGCACCCCTTTCAATATCATGCAGCAGGGACAGTAAAAAAAAAACTTATTTTAAAATGAATTTTGTTTCTGACCACTTTGAAATGGCCGTCAAGCTCCGACAACTGATGACATCATGATCTGGGCTTTATAAAAGTTTAACTATTAACAAAAAACTCACTAGTTGGATTCAATAGACTATCAATGATATTAAGCAGAGTGCCTAGATACAGCATGAATTGTGAAGTTATCAGTGGGCGGAGCTTGGCAAATAATTCAATGTGGCCAGAAACAATATTCATTTTAAATGCACAATAGCACACCAACAGTTAATATATGTTTTTCAAAAGGGCTTAAAGGGACATGAAAGATATAATGTTTCTTTCACTATTCAGATAGAGAATACAATTTTAAACAACTTTCCAATTTACTTTAATTTGCTTCATTTGCTTGATATCCTTTGTTGAAGAAACAACAATGCCCACGGGTGAGTCAAAAACAACCAATGCAATGTGCTACTAACGCTGTTTTTATTAAATATCTTATACTTGAACATATTTTATTGATTGCTTTCAATTTGTAAAGTCCGCCGCAATATTTTAATATGGGCCAATCCATCTAAAACGGTCCAATAATTGTAAATTTGGTTGCTTGACCAATTTCTTCCTAATAGTTTTTGAGTGACTGCCTCTATGTATTGGTATTGCAAAACCACCAGTTTTTTATTTTTATTTTCCTTGGTTTAACCACTACAGCCATCTTTGTGTCATGGTGCACAACAAATTTTGGTCATACAAATGTTTACGAAAATCTCTATATCTCAGTTGAGGATGGTCCTAGCTCCTTAAAGGGCCATAATACCCAAATGTTTAAACACTTGAAAGTGATGCAGCATAGCTGTAAAAAGCTGACTAGAAAATATCACCTGAACATCTCTATGTAAAAAAGAAAGTTATTTAACCTCAAAAAATCCTCAGTAGCCACCTCCCATTGTAAAGGATTTCTAAGCAGCATATTAGTGTGTCTGTCCCTGGACAACTGAAGGGATGAGCATCATGAACTCTCATATTATTTCACCAATCAGGTAAAGGAAGCTTACTATGAAATCTCATGAGAGTTAAGTCAAATCTCATGAGATCACACTAAGAGTTCATGACCTCAGCACTGATGATGCTGATTGGCTGCTGTTCATTTCTTCATTTTTTTAATTTTTTTACCTGCAGCTGGGAGCAGCTGAGTATAACTTTTTACACAGAACTTACTCTGCTGAGCTGAGGAGATTGTGAGGTAAAATATCTTCCTTTTGTACATAGAGATGCTCAGGTGATATTTTCCTGTCAGCTTTTTACAGTTATACTGCATCAGTTTCAAGTGATTTAGCATATGAGTATTATGTCCCTTTAAAATAAAATCTGATCTCTAGATCACATTACAATGTGCATGTAATATATAAACATTTTGCACATTCTAATGTAATGATGAAGATTATTGAAATTTTACTTTTAGGGTCAATTTATAATGGGAAAGGTTTGAGTCTTAGTCCTACTTTTGTTTAGGGAGTACTTAGGGAAGTATAGTTTGCATGCAGAGCATTTCAGGTTTGATACTTCTGTTATTTTTTTTTTTTTTATGGTGAAGAGAAAGTGCAATTTTTTAACATTTCCCCTCACTTTCGGGTTGATTATCTCTGGTGAGGACCATATAGGAACCTTACATTTTCACAGATATAAGTCCTCTATAGTAACAGTCTGCTGTAAAAAAAAAATTACACTGGTTACATAGGTAGGGCTAGTTGGAATCTAAGGAAAAGCCCACTTCATTCATACATTTTGAGAAATGAACAGATGTAATATAAGTATAACAAATAATAACAATGAATTTTAAAGTAATGATGTTTATGATTGACACAAAACATGTTCAGGCTACATGTTTGATAAGAAGCTGTGTGATTTCCACACTCTCATTTGCGGGAGCATCCGGTGGCAGTAGTCAACTCAGCAGGTGTCAGTTTTCTGAGAATATTGTTCATGGGAGCCCACACTTTGTCCTCAGCAGTTATCTTGAATGATGTTCTTTGTTCATGTGGGTAGAAGAATTGTACAAAAACATCACAATTTTCCTCGTTGATTTTCTCAATCAATCCTAACCACCACTGGTCATCATAGACACAAGCAACACAGTCATTATTCTGGAGGATCAGGGAGACAGGTTTCGGATTAGCGCACATGAAGAATTAATTATCTTAAAGAGACGTGTGAAAACCCCCATTTTTTTAAAATGATTCAGATAGAGCATACAATTTTAAATAACTTTCCAATTTACTTGCAATATTGAATTTGCTTCATTCTCTTGGTATTCTTTGTTGAAAAAACATATCTAGGTAGGCTCAGGAGCCGGAAGTAAGCTGCCGATTGGTGGCTGCACAAATATACCCCTTATCATTGGCTTGCCAATGTATACAGCTTGCTCCCAGTAGCTGCGCCTTCGATAAAGAATACCAAGAGAATAAAGCAAATTTGATAAAAGAAGAAAACTAGAGTTTTGTTAACGTTAGATTACTGACTAGAATACACTTCTAGCACTCAATTATTCATGTATAAATGTCATATTATAACATCATGTTTTTCTTGATATGTATCATCCAAAGAGAAAAAAAATTATCATCCAAAAAGAACAACTTTATTCCAAAAAAAATTGAAAAATGAGTGTGTGAATTTAAGAACAATGGTCATGCCAATGATAAAATGCAGTAAATACTAAAAATGCCATTTTTTACGGAGTAATGATTATATTGTTCTTTGAGGTTTTAATTATGATCTATGTGTTATCCACTTAGATATTAGTTTAGAAACACCACAATTTTATTGCTTTTTATATTTGCTCAGTGTTACAGGTTTTGTTCAACATCAGACGTTTATTATTAATATTTTGTGTTTTAATTCCTGAATTGGAAATTCTAAGTCTAAATATAGGGTATGTTAATAATTACTTTAGTTATTTTCTACATTTGCAGAGGTAATGTTTCTTTATAGATACATATTTTATCTGACACTTTAATGCTTCCCGTGGTTGCTTGGTAGAATGCAGGATGAACAGTATCTATTATTAATTAAGACAATCTTAAAATCCACACCATGATTTCCGTGTTTTATTTTATATGTGTGTATGATATATATATATATATATATATTTATATTTAAAAAAATCCTAAATTTAACAACAGCAAAGAATAATGTATATCATTAATGGCAATCTGCTTTCAGTTATCACTTTCTGTGCAGAGTCCTCATACTCACATACTGGAATAGTTTATTAAAAGTTTTGCCTGTAGCACAAATATAGAAATGCACATTTCTTTTTTACAACTGTATAATGCAAAAAAATAAAATAATCAAAACACTAAGGCCTAGATTTGGAGTTTGGCGGTAGCCGTGAAAACCAGCGTTAGAGGCTCTTAACGCTGGTTTTAGGCTACCGCCGGTATTTGGAGTCATTCAAAAAAGGGTCTAACGCTCACTTTTCAGCCGCGACTTTTCCATACCGCAGATCCCCTTACGTCAATTGCGTATCCTATCTTTTCAATGGGATCTTTCTAACTCCGGTATTTAGAGTCGTGGCTGAAGTGAGCGCTAGAAATCTAACAACAAAACTCCAGCCGCAGATAAAAGGCAGTAGTTAAGAGCTTTCTGGGCTAACGCCGGTTCATAAAGCTCTTGACTACTGTGCCCTAAAGTACACTAACACCCATAAACTACCTATGTACCCCTAAACCGAGGCCCCCCCACATCGCCGACACTCGATTAAATTTTTTTAACCCCTAATCTGCCGACCGCCACCTACGTTATCCTTATGTACCCCTAATCTGCTGCCCCTAACACCGCCGACCCCTATATTATATTTATTAACCCCTAATCTGCCCCCATAACGTCGCCGCCAGCTACCTACACTTATTAACCCCTAATCTGCCGTCCGCACGCCGCCGCCAGCTACATTATAGCTATGTACCCCTAATCTGCTGCCCAAACATCGCCAACCCCTATATTATATTTATTAACCCCTAATCTGCCCCCCACAACGTCGCCTCCACCTAACTTCAATTATTAACCCCTAATCTGCCGACCGAATCTCGCCGCTATTCTAATAAATGTATTAACCCCTAAAGCTAAGTCTAACCCTAACACTAACACCCCCCCTAAGTTAAATATAATTTAAATCTAACGAAATTAATTAACTGTTATTAAATAAATTATTCCTATTTAAAACTAAATACTTACCTGTAAAATAAACCCTAATATAGCTACAATATAAATCATAATTATATTATAGCTATTTTAGGATTTATATTTATTTTACAGGTAACTTTGTATTTATTTTAACCAGGTACAATAGCTATTAAATAGTTAAGAACTATTTAATAGCTAAAATAGTTAAAATAATTTCAAAATTACCTGTAAAATAAATCCTAACCTAAGTTACAATTAAACCTAACACTACACTATCAATAAATTAATTAAATACAATACCTACAATTACCTACAATTAAACCTAACACTACACTATCAATAAATTAATTAATTAAATACAATACCTACAAATAACTACAATGAAATAAACTAACTAAAGTACAAAAAATAAAAAAGAACTAAGTTACAAAAAATAAAAAAATATTTACAAACATAAGAAAAGTATTACAACAATTTTAAAATAAATACACCTACTCTAAGCCCCCTAATAAAATAACAAAGCCCCCCAAAATAAAAAAAATGCCCTACCCTATTCTAAATTACAAAAGTTCAAAGCTCTTTTACCTTACCAGCCCTGAACAGGGCCCTTTGCGGGGCATGCCCCAAAGAATTCAGCTCTTTTGCCTGTAAAAAAAAACAAACACTACCCCCCCCCCAACATTACAACCCACCACCCACATACCCCTAATCTAACCCAAACCCCCCTTAAATAAACCTAACACTAAGCCCCTGAAGATCTTCCTACCTTATCTTCACCTCACCAGGTATCACCGATCCGTCCTGGCTCCAAAATCTTCATCCAAGCCCAAGCGGGGGCTAGACATCCATCATCCAATGGCTGAAGAAGTCCAGAAGAGGGTCCAAAGTCTTCATCCTATCCGGGAAGAAGAGTAGATCCGGACCGGCAACCATCATCTTTCAAGCGGCATCTTCTATCTTCATCCGATGAGGACCGGCTCCATCTTGAAGACCTCCATCGCGGATCCATCCTTCTTCTCCGACGACTAGACGACGAATGACGGTTCCTTTAAATGACGTCATCCAAGATGGCGTCCCTCGAATTCCGATTGGCTGATAGGATTCTATCAGCCAATCGGAATTAAGGTAGGAATATTCTGATTGGCTGATGGAATCAGCCAATCAGAATCAAGTATTGTATGTGTTTTTTTACAGGCAAAAGAGCTGAATTTCTTGGGGCATGCCCCGCAAAGGGCCCTGTTCAGGGCTGGTAAGGTAAAAGAGCTTTGAACTTTTGTAATTTAGAATAGGGTAGGGCATTTTTTATTTTGGGGGGCTTTGTTATTTTATTAGGGGGCTTAGAGTAGGTGTAATTAGTTTAAAATTGTTTTAATATTTTTCTAATGTTTGTAGATATTTTTTTATTTTTTGTAACTTAGTTCTTTTTTATTTTTTGTACTTTAGTTAGTTTATTTAATTGTATTTATTTGTAGGTATTGTATTTAATTAATGTATTGATAGTGTAGTGTTAGGTTTAATTGTAGGTAATTGTAGGTATTTTATTTAATTTATTTATTGATAGTGTAGTGTTAGGTTTAATTGTAACTTAGGTTAGGATTTATTTTACAGGTAAATTTGTAATTATTTTAACTATTTTAGCTATTAAATAGTTCTTAACTATTTAATAGCTATTGTACCTGGTTAAAATAAATACAAAGTTACCTGTAAAATAAATATAAATCCTAAAATAGCTAAAATATAATTATAATTTATATTGTAGCTATATTAGGATTTATTTTACAGGTAAGTATTTAGCTTTAAATAGGAATAATTTATTTAATAAGAGTTAATTAATTTCGTTAGATTAAAATTATATTTAATTTAGGGGGGGTGTTAGTGTTAGGGTTAGATTTAGCTTTAGGGGTTAATACCTTTATTAGAATAGCGGTGAGCTCCAGTCGGCAGATTAGGGGTTAATGTTTGAAGTTAGGTGTCGGCGATGTTAGGGAGGTCAGATTAGGGGTTAATACTATTTATTATAGGGTTAGTGAGGCGGATTAGGGGTTAATAACTTTATTATAATAGCAGTGCAGTCCGCTCGGCAGATTAGGGGTTAATAAGTGTAGGCAGGTGGAGGCGACGTTGTGGGGGGCAGATTAGGGGTTAATAAATATAATATAGGGGTCGGCGGTGTTAGGGGCAGCAGATTAGGGGTACATAGGGATAATGTAAGTAGCGGCGGTTTACGGAGCGGCAGATTAGGGGTTAAAAATAATATGCAGGGGTCAGCGATAGCGGGGGCGGCAGATTAGGGGTTAATAAGTGTAAGGTTAGGGGTGTTTAGACTCGGGGTACATGTTAGGGTGTTAGGTGCAGACGTAGGAAGTGTTTCCCCATAGCAAACAATGGGGCTGCGTTAGGAGCTGAACGCTGCTTTTTTGCAGGTGTTTTTTTTCAGCTCAAACAGCCCCATTGTTTCCTATGGGGGAATCGTGCACGAGCACGTTTTTGAGGCTGGCCGCGTCCGTAAGCAACTCTGGTATCGAGAGTTGAAGTTGCGTTAAATATGCACTACGCTCCTTTTTTGGAGCCTAACGCAGCCATTCTGTGGACTCTCAATACCAGAGTTATTTTAAAGGTGCGGCCAGAAAAAAGCCAGCGTTAGATACGCGGGTCGTTACCGACAAAACTCTAAATCTAGCCGTAAATGAATAATAAATACAACTATATGTCCCTTCCATTTTTATTTATAAGGAGTCTGGATAAACACATTCATGTTATTACACCACCCAAAAAATAAATGTATAAATGTCTATTAAAGTTTAGCAAATAGGTACTCCAAAATGTAGTAATAAACTAGTAAGCTTTTTCCTGGGACTAGTAGTATTATGGGATAATTTTCAACCACTGATTTTTTAATATCTATCTATCTATCTATCTATCTTTCTATCATCTATCTATCTATCTATTTATCTATCTATCTATCTATCTATCTATCTATCTATCTATCTATCTATCTATCTATCTAACTATCAATCTATCACTCTGTCTGTCTTTCTGTCTGGATGAATATTATCTGAGCCCACTTACTTATTTACTTTTATTTTCATTTAAGTTTCTCTTTTTTATTGAGGTTTTATCGAGATTATGCAGCAAAGCTTAACAGCCCAGTTGCAGCAAAAAGTTCCAAAATGTACACAGAGATACATAAATTGTTATGTAAGCACAAACCAGGATTGATCACCAAAGATATACAATACACTCAGCTATTTAAAATCAAAGATGGACAGTAAACATTGCCCACATATCTGCATGTATTATAAACCTAACATAAAGATACTCCTGGAAAATAGTAAGGTATATAATGAAATAATCATCCCAAGTGATTGTTAAAGGCCTCTCTTGGACCCCCCAAATATATAACAGGGACATAAGGGGGGATTACAAGGGAAAGAGAACAAAGAGGGACATTATTGGATCCTATGTATAACAGTTATAATCATATTCTATAATTCAGGCAGCTGCTGTATAATCTGAAAGAATTTGCAGTTTGATCTTCGTAATCTAAGTTTGCAACTCAATAGATCAAAATGTATTATTTGAAATCCAAAAAAAATATTCAGATATAATGGAAAGAAGTAGCCAACTGTAAAACTATACGGAACATTCTAAGGGGCATAAATCCAAATATTAACTATATGCATATGGTTTTCTGTGTCCTGACCAGCCCCACCAGACAAAGGGTTGTCAGAAAAATAAATATTAAAGGGACAGTCAACACCAGAATTGTTGTTGTTTTAAAAGATAGATAATCCCTTAATTACCCATTCCCCAGTTTTGCAATAACAACACAGTTCTAATAATACACATTTTACCTATGTAATTAACTTGTATCTAAGCCTCTGCAGACTGCCCCCTTATTTCAGTTATTTTGACAGACTTGCATTTTAGCCAATCAGTGCTCACCCTTCTTAAAATTTATGTGCATGATCTCAATGTTATCTATATGAAACACATGAACTAACGCCCTCTAGTGGTGAAAAACTGTCAAAATGCATTTAGATTAGAGGCAGCCTTCAAGTTCTAAGAAATTAGCATATTAAGCTCCTAGGTTTAGCTTTCAACTAAGAATACCAAGAGAACAAAGCAAAATTGGTGATAAAAGTAAATTGGAAAGTTGTTTAGAATGACATGCCCTATTTGAATCATGAAAGGTTTTTTGGGACTTGACTGTCCCTTTAATATAGTATTGTATAGAAAAAACTAAAACAAATAACACAGAAAAATTGGGAAGAAACAGTGTATGATCTTCCAAATTATAGCTCTACTTAGGCTGTCATTTAATATATAGGGGCCTATTTATTATAGTGCGAGTGGACATGATTCGATATAGTGGATCATGTCCGCTGTACATCAATAAATGCTGACAGCATACGCTCTCTGCATTTATCATTGCACCAGCAGTTCTTGTGAACTGCTGGTGCAATACCGCACCTTGCAGATTTGCGACCAATCGGCCGCTAGCAGGGAATGTCAATCAACAATAAGGGGTTAATTCTTAGATGCTAAGGGGTTAATTCTCTTTAGCCTGTGAGCTAAAAAACATTTAGTTTTCAAAAGGAATGTGTCCTGTGTTTATGTTTGTGTTCCCATTGAGGTGCCAGGACCCTCATCAATACTTTGTAGCATACACAGAAGAGACCTTTATGGCTCAAACTGTCAGTAGAGGGCATGATAGAACACAGAGCCTCAATCCAGGAACTACACTGGGGTCAGTGATAGGACAGCCTGCTCTGTACAAAGGTGCTTTTTTCAGAAATAATGTTTCAGGAACATAAAGAATATATGGTGTTGGATATCAAAATACTCCTCACAATATCCCTAAGAGATTGCCTCTTTGAATATATGTAATAGATTTACCTAGCAGAAATTATAATGTGTTCTATAATTTCAGCCAAAGACTTAGAGTTTATTGAATGTCGTAAAAGATAGCGGGCTTCCGAGCCCCTGCAAAGAGGGAGGGTCAAGCAACCTGATCTCCTAAAAATTGTATAAAGTTTTGTGTTTTAACATGTAAAGGTGTTTCTTCTTGCATGGGAGGCTGTATACCAACAGAGTGAGAGACCATCTTTACCTGATAATCTCCCTGGCACAGATACCAAGACTAGTGAAGTAAGGGTTCTGCTTTTTCTCTTTTTTATTTTAAAAACTGTTTGCTTGTGTTATTCTATTTGTTAATCTTTTTATTACTAATGCATTGTGCTAATTTTTTACATAATAAACCTTTATTTATAAAGCATTGGCCTTTGTCTAATATTTGAACCCCATTACTGAAAGAGACTGGTAATATTAAGACTTGTAGTATTCGTACTGTGATTTTATGTTATTTTTAGCTAACTTGTAATCTGGGATTCAATTTGTAATTTTTCTGGGTTTTCCTTAAGATTTCCCATATCATATAATCTTAAGTGGTGGCAGCTAGATATAGTGTTAGTTTAGTGTGGGTGGCATTAAAGGGGAGTTTTGGGCATTTAATTTACATCTAGCACAGCTTAGAGAATGTTGTTAACCCTTGCACCCACTGAGCTAAGTCACAGGCTTGCTTGGAGTGGCTAAACTGTGACAGAATAGTGACAGTAGAAGGGGTCTAATAACCCTTTCTGTGCCAAACAAGTGACTGACACAGGGTTGAGTACCTTGGTCATCACAAATGGGTGGGTAGCGGTGTAGATAATTTTATTAGATTTTTAAGGCTTGTGGATTTGCTAGTGTGAAAATCCCAGTACTAAAAGAAATTGTGACTCTCACAATTTTCAAAGGCTAAAATTCAGTGCATAAGATAGTCACACATTTCAAACAGTCCCCTTCCCTATTCTGTTTTTCTTTTCTATTTTATTTTTACTATGGAGGCATACCAGCAGCAGACCAAGGAAATGATGGCACTGTTATGCCAGGAGCGAGATATCCCATCCCATGGAAAGAACAAAGATGGACTAATACAACTTCTTACAGAATGATAACAGCCAGGCCACACCAGCTGAAGCCTCAGGAGAGGTGTCTGCAGCTGTGGACAGTGATTTATAAGGATCTAGGGATCCATTGGACTGTTATTTGCAAACTGTAATGAAACATATGGGCTCATCAGATGCAAGTTTGCGCATGGAGCTGATTGCAAAATTTTATGAGAGACAGGCTGCTGTAGCTGAGAGACAGGCTTCTGCAGCTGAGAAACAGGCTACTAGGGAAGCTGAGAGAGAGTCTATGGAAGCTGAGGGACAGGCTGCTGTAGCTGAGAGACAAGCTGCTGCAGTTGAAAGACAGGCTGCTGAACAACAGGCTGAGAGAAAGTCTCAGCTACAGCTTGCACTGTTGGAGAGAGGGATGGTCTCACCTGTTGTTAGTGAACCTAGAGACCCTCTGTTCCCAGAGTCTGTGCAGACAATTTTCCCACTTTGGAGAAAGATTGCAATGTGGATGTATTCCTGCGTAGCTTTGAAAAAGTTTGCAGACAGTTCCAGCTGCCAAGGGAGCACTGGGCCCCTGGTCTTACCCTTGGTCTGAAAGGTCCTGCACTGGAAGCTTTTTCTGAACTTGCCCCAGAGTTTGATCAGGATTATGATGCCATTAAAGCTGCACTGCAGAGGAGGTATAATCTCACTCCTGAGGTGTACAGAAAGAAATTCCATACTCTGCAGAGGGGTATATCAGAGAGCTATACTGCAGTCATTGGAAACCTGATGACAGCCTTTAAACAGTGGATCAGAGGGCTAAAGATTGCCACTATAGAAGAGCTGGGAGATCTGATGGTAAAGGAGCAATTTTTGCAGCTGTGCCCAGCAGAAGTCCAAGAATGGGTTTTGGATCGTAAAACCAAAACAGCATTGGAAGCGGGTGAGCTGGCAGATTTTTACACAGCCAACAGGTAACCAGGGAATGGAAGAAAATCCTTTGTTTAGGGGGATCCACCTGGAAAGGATCTGCTGCACGACCCCCCTTCACAAAACCTGCTGTGCCCTTTGTCTAGTGTGTCTGCTACCTCTGGGAAAGGAGGAGCGAGTGCTGAACCTGGGCAGGGAGATACCCGCAAGTGTTTTGCTTGTCAAAAAATGGGTCACATCAGCACTAAATGCCCAGAAAGGAAGAAACCTTCAGAATCAGCAGGGGGAGGCTGCTCCTCAGGATTACCATCTTCTGTTTTGTTTGTGGAAAGTAACAATGAGAACTTGCAACCTGTGATGGTTGGAGATAAGGTAACATTGGGGCTTCGGGACATGGGAGCAGAAGTGGCTATTGTGCGTCCAGAGCTAGTGAGCTCTGAGGACATTATCCCTGGAAAGACTCTAGCAGTAAAAGGGATTGGGGGAGTACAGCCTGCAGTGCCTATGGCACAAGTGTATCTAAATTGGGGAGCAGGAAGAGGGTTAAGAGAATGTCAGATAATATTTTTCTAAAAATGTATTGCTTGGTACTGATTTGGGTAGGTTATTGTAACAGTATATACTTGACCATGATACCTGTGACATGAGTAAACCAGGTATGGGACCTAACGTATAAGAGACCGTGTGTAACTATGCCCAGATATGTGCTGAAGGGGAGGAGGGGCAGGGTGTCTGTGCGATGTGGCCTTTACCTGAATCAGACATGTCTGCAGTGCACTGTAAAAATGTGGAAGGATGCACTGACAGAGAAAGCTGAATGAGAATTATAGTCTGTTTGTGTGTGAACCAATCATCCCTGAAGTGTGTGGAAGTGGTGCCAGAGGGGAAGAGTCCCTCAGTATCAGTGGTGACCCAACAGCAGTCTGCCCAGATTAGGGAGCAGGGGGTGCTTCAACCCGAGGGCCCAGGGGAGAACACTGATAAGGAGGGTGGGGGGCCTCCCACAGCACAGCAATTCATAATTGGTCAGAGTCAGGCCTTTCAGCAGGCCCAGGAGACCGATACCACATTAGAGAAGATTAGGGACCTAGCTAGGCAGCTGCCTGCTGACTCTGATAAAGAGAGTATACTGGGATAAAGGGAGGTTGTACCGGGAGTCCATTCCAGTGGGACAGGGACCCTGGCTAGCTGAGAGACAGTTAGTGGTACCTAAGCAGTTTAGAGTGCAACTGTTAGTATTGGTCCATGAAATTCCTATGGCAGGACATCTAGGGGTACAGAGAACAAAACCCCGGTTGTCTCATCACTTTTATTGGCCTGGGATGGGTACTGATGTTGCTAATTATTGTCGCTCCTGTCCTGCATGTCAGTAAGTGGGGAAACCTGGAGAGGTGGGCTGTGCCCCTTTAATTCCTCTTTCCATAGTGACTGAGCCTTTTGAGAGGGTGGCTAACCTAAGTAGTTCAGTGAAAAGATTAATTCTGAATGTAGTGGATTATGCAACTCACAACCTAGAGTCTGTGGCCCTGTCATCTATCAGGGCTGATAAAGTGGCTTATGCTTTATTGGGTATATTTTCAAGGGTAGGTTTCCCTAAGGAAATGCTAACTGATCAGGGCACCCAATTTATGTCTAACCTAATGTAGAGTCTCTGTAAAAAAAAGTGCAGATGGAACACCTAGTGTCTAGCCCATACCACCCCCAGACCAATGGCTTGTGTGAGATGTTTAATGGGACCCTGAAAGAGATGCTCAAAACCTTTGTGGAGTCACAGGGGAAGGACTGGGAGCATTACCTTCCATACCTCCTATTTCCTTATAGGGAGGTGTCCCAGGAATCCACTGGTTTCTCCCCATTTGAACTCCTAAATGGACACAGAGTGCATGGGCCCCTTGATCTGATCAGGGAGGAGTGGGAAGGAAAATTGGGCACTCAAGAGACCTCGGTAGTGGGCTGTGTAATAAGGTTCAGGGTCAGAATGCATAGCCTAATGGGGGAGGTACAGGAAAACCTAAAGACTGCCCAGTCTAAGCAGAAGCAATGGAATGACCAAAATGCCAGAAACAGAGTGTATGATGTGGGACAGAAAGTGCTTATTTTACTACACAGGAGACAGAACAAACTACAGGCTGTCTAGGAGGGTCCGTTTACTATCCTAAAGAGAATGAATAATGTGAACTATGTGGTGTCTCTGGACGAGGAAGGTACAAGACAGAAAATCTATCATGTAAATATGTTACAAGCCTATTATGACAGAGAACCCACTGTGTTAACTGCGTGTAGTTTGCCTGGAAAAACAATACCAGGTTGAAGCCTGATGAAACAGCTTAGTGCTGAGAAACGCGTTGCCTTTGTTTTTATTATTTTAATAAAGCAATTTTATACTTTGAACACTTGCTACCATCTTTTCGTTACTTATCCCTCTGGCTGAGAGGGAACTTTCCTGGGTCTCCCCTGACCATTGGTGTTTTCTGGAATTCCATCTGTGTCCTGTAAGCTTATGATTAAGTCTGGTGGGTGACCATATTGATCCCATCCTGCCCTTTTAGCATCAAAGGAGATGCTACAACTATTGTGAGTACCATTCCCTTCTATCACATTGATTCACCATTGTTCCGGCTATACTAGGCCATATAGGCACCTGTGTTTTTTCTTGTCGTCCTGATACAGACACTACATCATTACGGGAAGTTGGTCTCCTGGGTGACAATATTGGACCATGTGGTGCTTCTGTCTCCTCTTGTCTTTGTAGTTTGCCTGGAGAAGAGCATGAGACAGACCCCCTTGTTGATTTAATGGCCCCAACCAGGAAAACCAACACCCTAGAAGTCGCCCAGATTAGTGCCCACTTAACTGGGGATCAGTGGCATCAGCTGTCTGAGGTGCTTAGATCTTACTACAGCGTGTTCACAGGGAAGCCTGGCAGGACACACTTACTCACACATCATGTAGATACTGGGAATCACCATCTCTTCAGACAAACAGCTTACAGGTGATCCTTGCAGGTCAGTGCTGACATAAAAAGGGAGATAGAGGAAATGCTAGAGCTGGGAGGGGTTTGAAGTCCCACAGCCCCTGGGCCTCCCCAGTAGTACTAGTCCCCAAAAAGGACAAAACCACTAGGGTCTGTGTAGATTACAGAAAGCTTAATTTAGTAACTGAATTTGATGCTTATCCTATGCCTCTCATAGAGGAAGTATTGGACAGGCTAGCAGGGGCCAAGTATCTTAGTATCATGGATCTTAGCAGGGGATACTGGCAGATCCCTATGACCCCAGAAGCACAAGAGAGGTCTGCCTTTATTAATCCTTTTGGTTTGTATAAATTCCAGGTGATGCCCTTTGGGATGAAAAATGCCCCTGTCACATTCCAATGACTAGTTAACCACTTGTTGGAGGGGCTAGAGAGGCAAGCTGTTGCATACCTGAGTGATATTGCAGTGTTCAGTGATACCTGGGAGGAATACTTCACACATTTAGCCAGTGTATTGTACCGAATAGCCACTGCTGAGCTAATGATAAAGCCAGATAAGTATCAGCTGGGCATTGGGAAGGTCGAGTACTTGGGTCACCTGGTGGGAGGAGGAGGAGTGCGCTTAGAGCCAAGTAAAACTGAAGCCTATAATGGCCTGGCCTACCCCTAAGACAAATAAACAGGTTGTGTCCTTCCTGGGTACTGCAGGGTACTATAGAAAGTTTGTGCCACACTATAGTACCATAGCCAAACCACTAACTGACCTTATAAAAAAAGCCGACCTAAAACAGTCAAATGGACCCCTGAGTGTGACAGGGCTTTTAATTTATTGAAACTTGCCCTTACTGACTCCCCTGTACACAGGAGATTCATAGTGCAAACGGATGCTTCTAACTATGGACTAGGGGCTGTTCTGAGTCAGGTGGATAAGAAAGGTGAGGTGCACCCAATTGTGTACCTCAGCAGAAAATTACTTCCATGAGAAGTGGCATATGCCACTGTGGAAAAAGAGTGCCTTGCTATAGTTTGGGCCTTGCAAAAGCTACAGCCTTATCTGTATGGACGCCAGTTTACAGTGATTACTGACCACAACACCTTACACTGGTTACATAGGGTAGCTGGCTCAAATTGTAAACTCCTCAGGTGGAGCCTAGCTCTACAACAACATGAGTTTCATATACAACATAAAAAGGGCAGTATGCATGGTATCGCTGATGGTCTTTCATGCCAGGGGTAGTGTCCTCTTTGATACGCAGCTGGAATGGCTTGTGTGCCACATCCCTCTGTGTCTCTTATTTGGGTGAGGTGTCCTGAATACCTCATGATTTAGATGCTATGGGGTTAATTCTTAGATACTAAGGGGTTAATTCTCTTTAGCCTGTGAGCTAAAAAAACATTTAATTTTCAAGAAGAAATGTGTACTGTGTTTATGTTTGTGTTCCCTTTGAGGTGCCAGGACCCTCATAAATACTTTGTTGTCTCAAACTGTCAGCAGAGGGCATGATAGAACACAGAGCCTCAATCCAGGAACTACATTGGGGTCAGTGATAGGACAGCCTGCTCTGTACATAGGTGCCTTTATCAGAAATAATGTTTCAGGAACATAAAGAATGCAAAAATATATGGTGTTGGGTATCAAAATACTCCTCACAATATTCCTAAGAGATTGCCTCTTTGAATATATGCAATAGATTTACCTAGCAGAAATTATAATGTGATCTATAATTTCAGGCAAATACAGAGTTTATTGACTGTCGTAAAAGATAGGGGGCTTCCCAGCCCCCGCAAAGAGGGAGGATCAAGCAACCTGATCTCCTAAAAATTGTATTAAGTTTTGTGTTTTAACATGTAAAGTTTTCTTCTTACATGATTTTAAACGATGCATGTTTATGTTTTATATTAACCTCAGAACCAGTTTGTGAGTATCCTCAATCACATGTGTATACACATAAGTCACACCCCCATTCATGACTCTATGCTATCCTTGAGTGCACACACACACACCCCCAATGACTCGTCAACTCACATCTCAGCAGCACATAAGGCAGGGATCATAGTATACACTTTCCATTAACTATTCCTAATATAGTTATATAAATGACGTATGTCTATGTCTTATAATAATCTCACTACCTGTTCTTGAGTTTCACCTATCACATGCATATTCACATGCATATACACTTCCAGTCACACCCCCCTTGATGACTCTATCCTATATTAGAGCACACACACACAATCACTATCACTAGTCACTCACTATCTCCGTAGCACATAAAGTTGATATTATAGTTAATTTTATCCCATTAACAAGGATAATACATATCTACCCACACGCACTATTTTCACATAAAGGGATAATCCCATTTTAGTATTGATCCGTTAGTATATAGGACACACCTATTTCACTATATGGTACACCCCTTTTCTTAGGGATACAACAGACTCGTTAGATGATAACACATATTCCCATGCAGCTACCCGTTTCCCCATTTCACATTTAGCATATCACTATAAAATTAAATAAACAGGTACAGGGTATATTGGCTCAGTAGCCACACATGAACAGGTGAAAGCGTATATGACCACTAAACCTGTCAATTCTACAGGGCTGCTAACAAGTACTCGCAATAAGGGAGCATTTTAAGTGATAATGTCAGTAACATTAAGGTTTTAACATTGACACAGATTTCAAAGGAGGGGTGAAGGTCGATGATCAGCAAAAGCTGTATATAATATGTAAGTTGTTTACAGTATTGGAGAGACTGATATAGCTGGTAAGTTCTCCACACTGGACTATCAAGTCCATTTTAGAGTTATATCAATGTTTTTAGATATAGTGATCTTGGGAACAATGTAAGAACTGTGTATATATTGTATTATCAGATATATTATTGTGATCATGATATATATTGTTTTATTAGATAAATTGAGACATTTTTGCTGATTATGAACATAAAACAATGGTGCATCTGTGTTACATGCATACTCTCATATAGGGTTGACAGATTTTCCTATGACAGGTGTCACTTTGATAATTACACCTGTTAATTTAGGAAGTGGGAGGTACCAATTAAGGGAGTAGGTAGGAGAGGTATAAAAGCCAGTGTTTCCATGTTACTAACAGATGCCTGATGAAACAGCTAGTTTTAAGCTGAGAAAAACATTGCAAACTGTTGCCAATTTTGTTTTAATTACTTTGGGTAATGTACATACCCATTGGTTTTATAATATTGGTTTTAATAAAAGTTTGCCGAATATCATGGAAGCCTGAGCTTTATTGGACCAATCCTAGGCACACCTGGGACTCCACATCCTCTCGAGGATCAGTTCGCTGGGAAACTGTGAGATCTCAGCTTGCGTCACTTAGCACATTTGGTGCTGCTCATTTTGTGAGTATATTTCTATTACACAATATGTTATTGTTGGTTCTACTTGCAGTATTACACAACACCTTCTTTTGTGAGTCTCATTCACAGATACTCTGTTCTTACATGGGAGGCTGTATACCAACAGAGTAAGAGACCATCTTTCCCTTCCAATCTCCCTGGCACAGATACCAAGACTAGTGAAGTAAGGGTTTTTCCTTTTTTTTTTCTTTTTTCTTTTAAAAACTGTTTGCTTGTGTAATTCTATTTGTTAATATATTTTTATTACTAATGCATTGTGCTAATTTTTCGCATAATAAACCTTCATTTATTAAGCTTTGGTCTTTGTCTAATATTTTAACCACGTTACTGAAAGAGACTGGTAATATTAAGACTTGTAGTATTAGTACTGTGATTTTATGTTAAAATTGTAATCTGGGATTCAATTTGTAATTTTTCTGGGTTTTCCTTAAGATTTTCCATATCATATAATCTTAACTTGTGGCAGCTAGATATAGTGTTAGTTTAGTGTGGGTGGCATTAAAGGGGAGATTTGGGCATTTCTTTTACGTCTAGCACAGACTAGAAAGTGTTGTTAACCCTTGCACCCACTGAACTAAGTCACAGGCTTGCTTGGAGTGGCTAAACTGTGACAGAATAGTGACAGTAGAAGGGGGTCTGATAACCCTTTCTGTGCCAAACAAGAGACTGGCGCAGGGTTGGTTAATCTTGGTCATCACAGATCCCAATTTGAAATTTGGTATGCAAAATCTTAAAATATCAAGAAACAAATAATAATAAAAAAATTATATATTTTATTATTTGCATAAGCCACCTAGAAAAGTTTACTTCCTCAAAGCTAGTCATGTGAAATATTATATAAAACCCTGTTTTGTTCTAAACAAAATGGTTTTGTTTTAATTAAATATCACTATCCTAGTCTAAGATACTTGGGTTTTTGTATGTCTTTTTCATCAGAAATTGTGGATTTGTGAATATTTTAAAACTATATAAGTCAGAACATTATTTAAGTATTCATATCTCAGATTTGTAGTCAGTTTTGATAGGTCATTTAGTAAACAGTGATATAAAAATTCTGAGAACAAAAGTAAGGAAATATTTGAAAATCTGACTAGTTGACGTGAAATTAATTAAAATGAGGATTTAGGTGGTTAAAGTTTTTAAACAGAACCAAAATTTAATAAACATCTGTATAAAATTGATTTTCTAGGGGATTGGAATACCAGCCTTGAATTATTTTAATAAAAAATAGAGGTGTTACTATAATGGTGAAAAATATCTTGAAAATTGAAAACCATATGACATCTGGGTACCTGTGCAGTTTACTAATTTATTGGAATATTCTTCAATTTGAAAACTCAAAAAAGCTATGAAGAACACTTTGCACTGCTTTTTAAATTATTTTCACACTCATCTTTAGATATTCCCCAAACTGCCTTCTTGGATCTACATGATAAACATCTATACTACTACATCACCAGCTCTCCCTTTCCCAACTTCAGTAATTTTCTTGTATATTCCATACTTTATTGAATTATCGACCTTGTTTTGTAAGGTTGTATTACACCTTGCAAATCTTCAACTAGTCTTTGAAACTAAATCTACCACAAATGTTGCTCAACATATTCCATCAGAATAAGCTGACGTTTTTCACTGTTGCTAGAACAATGAACCATTTAGCAACCCAAGCAAAGTGAGTGCAATGACCTCCTCCTACAGTACCTGTTTGTACCTAGATTATAATACTATGTTTATATTCAATACATAGATGTATTGTTTACCCTTTTTATTGTGTACTCGTCGCTATGGAATTAAAAAATGTTGCTTTACAATTAATTCTACTACTACTTCTGTAAATAGCAATAAGTCCAATAATAGTAGACCTTCCAACCCACAAGGGTATAAGAGCTTTGGTTATAGGTGCTCTTGGGGTTAAATGTAGAAAATGGGTAATTTGGTTGGGTGTATCGGGAATTAAAAGTATAAAATTGTGGGGTTCTGAGCTATTTGTTGATTATTAGTAGTGATGGTAAGGCAGCTTAAGAGTTAATTACATTAGAGGTCAAATGGTTCAATCTTTACTTTCAGTAGTTTATCTGTAATGCAGCAGTATATAGTGATGACTCAATGGCCTCTTGTAAAAAATACTAATGACTATATAGTGCAATACTTTGCTTTTAACTATATAATATTGTGTTACAGCTGGGGTCATTAACACCAGCTAGAAGATGCTTTAATTTATAACACCTGCAAAAATATTATATAGTGGTAAAAAGTTCCTACTGCGTTGTGATACCAGCATTAGAAAAGGGATCATTATTGTTATTATTATTATTTTGTTTTTAATTGAGTCCTTGTGTTTGCCATATAAATTACCCAGAGGAGAACATTTATTAACCTTACCTAAAATATCCATAATATTTTTTTTCAAAACAGTAGTGAAATCATGATTCTTTAATGAAAAGGGAAGAATTAGAAATATTTCAGTGGGTTTGATTACATATAAATAAAATATTTTATAACATGACGGTATTTTCCAAACTCTGAAATAACACACAAGTACAGTTTATAAAAAGTTATTTTTACTTTAGTACTAAATGTCCTAAATGTATTTCCCTTTGGAAGCATGATTCAGATCCCATGATTTAAGGAAATATGTTCCCTTTTCCTGTTTAAAACATAAAAGAGAAGAAAAACAAAATAAAGAAGCAGCACAATAACATTATCTATTTTCACAATGAAAATGCTTAAAGAAAATGGACCAGATATGTAGGTGGTCTACTGTATATAATAACCTTTCAATGACCTTTAATTAATTTATATGAAATTAAACTTCATGACTCTGCATGAACTTAATAAGTAGAAAATAATCAAACAAAACGTTATCCTCGAGGGTCTCAATTTTCATCTTGGAACAACAAATTACTTAAGATGTATTACATTTAGTCAGTTATTGTACATTTTTGTTCAATTAAATATTATTGAAAAAATATAAAGATATTTAAAGATGGACAACTCCCATTAAATGTTTCTTAAGAACCTGAGGGAGTCTGTAATAAAAACAACTAAAAAAATCTTTGCAAAGGAGATTTTCTTATTTAATATTTCATAATGGTTTAGAAGTGATGAAAGGGATATTAGATAATAAATACATTTCATGCACTTCCCTCTAATCCCTCTAATCATGAGAGCTGCCCTTTTGAAATCTAGGTTACATTGCAGGTATTATTATTATTGATTATTTATAAAGCGCCAAT
Organism: Bombina bombina; assembly: GCF_027579735.1. NCBI lineage: Eukaryota > Metazoa > Chordata > Amphibia > Anura > Bombinatoridae > Bombina > Bombina bombina. Next base: position 636,647,033 of record NC_069500.1, on the reverse strand, counting down.
ATTTTATGACGTGCGATACAAAGGTAGATTACAATCACAATGGTACAACACAATAAAAGACTTACGATGAGACATCATGTAAGACTATAAAATGTGCTTTACTACACTTACATTTACTGCCCTTGAGCACAGTCAGTTGTATATGCAGTTTTATACAAAGTGAGCTACATTTAGAGAGGTTCTCAAGCATACAATTTAAAGGAGAAAAAATATATATGACAGATATAGCAGATATAACAATTTTATTTGAGGATGTGTGTTAGCTGGAGGAAGGGTGTTGTGTGATAAGTTATGGTGTACGTTGCCTTGCTGTCAGGTAAAATGACTATTGGACCTGGTATAGACTAAAAAGGAGAGGTTATATAAATGGGTAATCAGTAGGGTGGGGTTGTGTGGAGGAGAGGGTTGGGTGGGAAGTGCTTGCAGAGCATTGCAGTGAAGTTGTAGGAGGGGTGGGTGTACGTATTGTTTGCAGTTAATTGTAATGTCTGTCTGAGTTTGCTGTTGTGAGAAGAATTGAGAAAGATGTAAAGATGTGTATGGTTTTAAGGGGAGGTGAGTAACTACAGACAGAGGAGGAAGGATGGGAAGTCAACAGAGGAAGACAGAGAGTTTGTAAAATGGCCCAAACGAATGGGGAAAGCATGTTCACACTTTTCTTAATTGCAGTCAGGAATCAGTGATGTTACCTTGCAGGAGACTTGCAGTGAAGTTGTAAGAGAGTTGGGTGTCTGTATGGCTTGCAATGAAGTTTAATGTCCGTATGAGTTTGCTTGCAGGAGATTTTCAGTGAAGTTGTAGGAGAGGTGAGTGTCTGTATTACTTGTAGTGACGTTTAATATCTGTCTATTGTAAAAAAAAATGTTTTGTGTATAAACAAAACTTGTATCTGAAGGAGAGTTTCAGCATATGTGCAATTCTCTGCAACCTCCCCTTTACAAAACCCTACACTACTTTTACCCAATATACCAATATACAGGATGAGAGAAAAAACCTATAAAGTTACACATGAATGTTCATTCTAGTGGGTACCCACGGGTTTCTAGTAACACTCCATGAGGCGATGAAGGGAAATAATATTTATCCATTAACATAAGTATTAGAAAGCCATTATAATATCTGTGTGATACAACAAAAATGTATTATTTTAATTTTTTTCTTCAAAATTGTGTATATATACTTTTGAATATGGTCCTGCAGCTTCACAGCCTTAATAAAAATAATAATGTTATGGTAGGGGAATGCCTATTAATATTATGAAATTGATTTGAACTCTCAGAACCAAAAGGAACTGTTCAGATCCAATGTCATATAAACTGAGAGCAAGTGAATTACAAAAGCGACTGAAGGCAAGAGGCTATAGCAATCGCTCCATCAAAAAAGCCAAACACAGAGCTGAACTCACGGATAGACAACAATTGCTACATAAGAAGACCAAAGTGGATGATAAAACTACAAGACTCATCATGACATATTCACCCCAGAGTAAAGAGATAGTCAATATCCTGAATAAACATTTAGGAATTCTCAAGACAGATCCAACATTAGACGCAATCATTGGGGATAAAATTCAAATAGGATATAGAAGATCCAAAAATCTCAAAGATCTTCTTAGTCCTAGTCATTTTGAAAGAAGGAAAAGGAAAATCAATCCCATTTCTATGGGCAACTTTAAATGTAGGAATTGTTCAATTTGCAAATACCTCTTGCCACTAAAATCCATTTCTGACAGATTTGGTAAATTACATAAAATTAGCAGTCATATTAATTGTAACACAGAAGGTGCAGTATATGGTATTACATGCAAATGTAAGAAGATCTATGTTGGTATGACCACCCGCCAATTGAGGACAAGGATGTTGGAACATCTAAGTAATATTAGAAATGCTGAAAAAGACATCAAAGCAAAGAAAGTCATAACAACAGTTGCATCCCACTTTCTCAAACACCACAGAGCTAACACCTCAGAATTACAATGCTTTGGGATCCAAACAGTAAGATTAGGAATCAGAGGTGGAGACCTAGAACAACTTCTATTACAGACAGAGAGTCGATGGATTTATTTATTAAATTCGGTACACCCAAATGGATTAAATGAGCATAATAAATTTTTACCTACCTATAAATCTCTAAGGAGGGTATATATGAATTATACTTATTATGATATTGAATATAAGGTAACAGTAGCGTTTGTATAAATATTATTCTTCTACTCATGTTAATGGAAGTAGTAACATTTATGTAATATATTTTAGGTAGTAATTAATACTAACATTTACGCATAAAGAGCACCTTGCACATAGTATTGCACATTAACAGTATTAACACATCATTTATTTTTAATATTTTTGGCACATGTATTAGAAGATATTTTTTATTTAATCACTTGTTATTTAGAAATTATAGAGCTTAATAACTCCTGTGACTAATTTACAAAAAGTCATAAGAGGTAATATATGTGATATATAAATGATTATTCAGGATGCAAGGCATTAGTTGCATCTCTAAAAATAAAATAATAAAACCTTTTTTTATAATTTTTGTATCAAATACCACTCTTTTAATTATTTTTCTAATAAGAGTAGCACACATCACCAAATAGACTTTATTAAATATTTACAACAAAATTAAATAACAATTTGAACACAAGCGTGCACATTAATACTGGCAAAACACTTGTAACATATCTCAGCCTAATGTCACTATCCCTTTAAGACTTCCTTCCCTGACTGCTGGTTTTGGGCGGTATTCACATTCAGCTTGCTTGCCTGCCTGATTAATCATTCATGCACCTGATTACCTCAGCCTCTTTTTAAGCCTTCTCAGGTCTAATGTGCTTTGCATTAACATTGAAGTGTGATCCTGAACAGAGGCTTGTGTCAGTTTTCTGCTTGAACTTACCAACTATTCCAAGATACAGCATTTTCTATTACCTATGCTAAATATCATCAAACCGCAAGTATCAAAAATATCTCCACTCTGTTTCCTGGACACAGCTACTTAACAATCTCTGATCTTTATTATAAATCAACTATGCTTTTGCTTACCATCACTCTCTAATTACAATAACATCATCTTACTCAGAACTTTATAACTATTTCTGTGCTTCTAGTTGTCATTGCTGAAATAACCTACAACAAACCTAGTTTGATCAAACAGTAATTAATGCCTGAGACTTGTAACTTGTCTATCACTTGTGCTGCACTGATTATACTGATATACAGCTTTACATAATATAATGAACTGTGAACCTGCAACAAACCTTGGTTTGCATTTATATGCACAAACAGTAATTAATGCCTAAACTTGCAGCTTGTCTAAATACCTGTGCAGCTGTGCTCAACTCTGACATACAGCTTTATATAATATTATGTACTGTGAACCTGCAACAAACCTTAGTTTGCATCTAAGTGTCAATCTTCTACCAGTTTACTCTGAAGTCTGAACATTCCACATTGCTATATTTTTCTCTCATTGAATCCTGCAGCTACTTCTATTAACTAACTATAAGTCACAGTGAAGTCAGAATATATTGTAAACAAATGTTGCACTCTGCATTTATTCTACAATAACTTCTAGCAAATATGAATCACAGAATATCATCTATCCACGTCCAGGATACTCTTCCCCGGGTCAGGGGTCGGTGTCTTCAAATCCCTACCACTGCCCCGAGGGTCTGTTTCCTGAGCGCATGTACACCGGATCATGACAGAATGTTAATGCCTAAAAAAGGGATTTGCAGTGGTAGTGGATGCACCGACCCTCAAAGGAAAATAAAAAATTACAACATAACTCAGACCCAAGCAATCCCTAAAGGAAAAACAGAAGATTTTCAAACTTTAAAAAATTTAAAGACACAGTACTATTATTCTAGACAATCCTCTACTCATGTTCGTGGTTACCATTTTGGTGAAACTGATCCTGAATCTGACTATGAAAATGAAGAGGATTTAACCATAGCTTCAGCAGAAAAAAATCAGATTTTTAAAGATTTAAAGAGACAGAACCACTTTTCTAAAATGTCATCTGTTCCTCAATTTCGTGCTTACCATTTTGGTGAAACTGATCCTGAATCTGACTATGAAAACGAAGAGGATTTAACCATAGCTTCAGCAGAAAAAATTCAGATTTTCAAAGATTTAAAGAGACAGAACCACTATTCTAGAATTTCATCTGTTCCTCATGTTCGTGATTTCCATTTTGGTGAAACTGATTCTGAGTCTGACTATGTAGCTGAAGAGGATGCATTCATAGATCCAGCAGAAAAAAATCAGACCTTTAAAGATTTAAAGAGACAGGACTACTGTTCCAGAAAACCATCTACTCCTGTTTGTGATTCCTATCCTGGTGATAATGATTCTGAGTCTGAATATGTCAACAAGGAGGATGACTTCACAGATCCAGCTGAACTGGCATTAGACTGGTATGAGCGCAACTTTAATTCGCCACAAACTCAGACAAAACCTCAACCTATTGGCTATAATGACATCCTTGGTTGTTATATTTACAATATGGATGATACAGACAGCTCCCATCATGAAACCTCTCATGGAAATACTGATCTTCCTATTTCTGATATTACCATGGATTCGTTAGATTGGACAGATTCAGAGCTGGAAGAAAAGACATCTGGATTACAGACTGCTGTTTGGAGAAAAGGTCCCCTCAACTACTATGCTGATTTATCACATCAGAATTATGCATCCAGTGATGAAGAGGATTTCTGTTCTCAACCTTACTACAAGCCACAATGGCAGCAACCTAAGAAGCCTCATACTGGGAAGAAATATCAGTTATCTAAGCTCTCTAAGAAAAAGAAGAAGAAGAAAATCTTTCTGCCTACAGAAAATCAGAAGTGCAAAGAGGAAACTCAGCCTGAATCTCCTGTTTTAGTTTTTGTTGTATCAGACCCTCTCTTGCCTCATGACACTGTCAACACCGAGCTGGATGATGTCTCTAGTCACCATCTGTCTGTTCTTAAAGCATCTAATGGTATCTCTTCTCAGACTCTACAACAACTACAAAAACTGTTTCCAACTATTGATTTCTTGCATCCCTCTCATGCTGCCTCAATACCTGTAAACCCTGTGCTAGAAGCAAAAGATAATTCTGATCCAGATATACAACCTTTCAGTTTACCAGAGTTAATCCCTGGAGAATTTAGCTCTAAAATTCAAACTCAAATAAGCATGTCTGCTGAACTCCAGATAACTTCTCAGTCAGAATCTGGTGTCACAATTCATCCACATCTACCTGAGTGTGGCATATTTCAGTACACTTCACCTTCTCAAAATTCTTCTGTTACTGCATCTAAGAAATTGTTTCCCTTGGGAGATACTTTGCATCAACCTATATTTCCTACTACATCAGTTTCCTGTACAGGAATTACTGATACTGATTCCTGTGAGGACAACTTTGAACCAAGTTCGCAAGTGGACATTCTTGACCCTGAAACTTGTACAAAAGTCCTTCAAGAAGATTCCCCAGTGCCCATTCCTGTTCTTGATTTCCATGATTATACTACTAAACCTGACATCAAGGTGGACTCTCCTGTTTTTGACCCTGGTATGGGTATTCCTTTGTTTAACCCAGAAATGGGTATAATAATACTTGATCCTGAAGATAGCCATGCCCTCTACTCAGAAGCGAGTATGGTTCTTGGCTCTAAAGTGGGTCTTGTTAATTCTTCATTTATGAACCCTGAAGAAAGCCTTGCCCTCTGCTCAGAAGAGAGTATGGTTCCTGGCTCTAAAGTGGGTTCTTTTTCTTTCTCTATAGTTGAACCTTGCCCTGGCATGGGCATTCCTTCCCCCGATCCTACTGAGGATATTACTGAACCTTGCCCTGGTGAGGGCATTCCTACACTTGATCCTATTGAGGATAGTCCTGAACCTTGCCCAGATGTAGGTACTTCCGAACCTTGCCCTGGCATGGGCATTCCTTCACCTGATCCTACTGAGGATATGACTGAACCTTGCCCAGATGTGGGTATTCCTGAACCTTACCCTAGTGTGGACATTCATATACCTGTTCTTAGTGAGGACACTTTTGATTCTGAATCCAGTAAGGAGACATTTCATATTGAATTAGAAGATGGCAAGAACTGGACAAATCTTGCACTCTACACTCCTATCTCCTACTTTGAAGAAAACCCTGCTATTGCGTTAGAAGTGGCTATAGCTTTTTCTTTTGGAGTATATCTAATCCTCAGCCAAGAGGTTAATTCTGAGGATACTCAAATCTCTGACCCAAAGGAGGTTAATCTGCTTATCAATCCGGAATGCTGCATCTCTATTTCTGAAGCTGAGGAAAGCCTATTCATATCTCTAGGACTGGCGGCCTTTTCATTGGCTATGTACATGGTCATCTATAATGAAGAACATCCGCCTATCTACCCTCAGGATGATTCTGTTGTAGGAAGCTCATTGTATGTTACGTTCATGCATTCTCACGATGACTACAAAAAAGTTGACTTCAAGTTTTGCTCTCATCATTGTCAAGATCTTTTAATACCTGAATTACATGGCCTTTACTTCATCATTCAACTTTTTTAAGAGATCTCCAACCCTCCTTTCTTGATTTCCGATTGGACTCACTACCTCCATACACCTACTACCGGTTCTCCATATCATTTTTGTTCTCTCTCCTTTTGGATTGTGTTGGGCGCCCGGAGGTCGCCTTTGAGGAGGGGGATCTGTAACATATCTCAGCCTAATGTCACTATCCCTTTAAGACTTCCTTCCCTGACTGCTGGTTTTGGGCAGTATTCACATTCAGCTTGCTTGCCTGCCTGATTAATCATTCATGCACCTGATTACCTCAGCCTCTTTTTAAGCCTTCTCAGGTCTAATGTGCTTTGCATTAACATTGAAGTGTGATCCTGAATAGAGGCTTGTGTCAGTTTTCTGCTTGAACTTACCAACTATTCCAAGATACAGCATTTTCTATTACCTATGCTAAATATCATCAAACCGCAAGTATCAAAAATATCTCCACTCTGTTTCCTGGACACAGCTACTTAACAATCTCTGATCTTTATTATAAATCAACTATGCTTTTGCTTACCATCACTCTCTAATTACAATAACATCATATTACTCAGAACTTTATAACTATTTCTGTGCTTCTAGTTGTCATTGCTGAAATAACCTACAACAAACCTAGTTTGATCAAACAGTAATTAATGCCTGACACTTGTAACTTGTCTATCACTTGTGCTGCACTGATTATACTGATATACAGCTTTACATAATATAATGAACTGTGAACCTGCAACAAACCTTGGTTTGCATTTATATGCACAAACAGTAATTAATGCCTAAACTTGCAGCTTGTCTAAATACCTGTGCAGCTGTGCTCAACTCTGACATACAGCTTTATATAATATTATGTACTGTGAACCTGCAACAAACCTTAGTTTGCATCTAAGTGTCAATCTTCTACCAGTTTACTCTGAAGTCTGAACATTCCACATTGCTATATTTTTCTCTCATTGAATCCTGCAGCTACTTCTATTAACTAACTATAAGTCACAGTGAAGTCAGAATATATTGTATATAAATGTTGCACTCTCCATTTATTCTACAATAACTTCTAGCAAATATGAATCACAGAATATCATCTATCCACGTCCAGGATACTCTTCCCCGGGTCAGGGGTCGGTGTCTTCAAATCCCTACCACTGCCCCGAGGGTCTGTTTCCTGAGCCCATGTACACCGGATCATGACAACACTATTCACTTTTTTTTTTTTTTTTTTAGGCACAATATTTAGTATTTATTTTTTGTAACCACTTTCTATTTATTTATTTTTTTGCACCCATTCTCACCATCTAGTATCACCATTGATTACTATTATATTCCAATATTCATATACATCTCCACACACCAAAATAGTATTTCGATTAGTAACAAATGCTGTAATGTTTTTTGCAACAGTAATACCCATCAAAAATATGCAACGTTAATATCCATTGGAATTAGTCTGTATAATGTAATGTAGAGACGCATTATAAAGAATACATTTATGTCAACAATAAGTAAATCGTCTGCTCCAGCCATCCCAAGATTTGAGGGCGCTGATTGGTCAATTCAAATCTAAGAGGCGGACTGTTGCTCATAAAAAGCCGCCGTGGCGCCTCGCCTTTGAGAAAGTATTTTAGCTTGCATGGAAATAACAAGTATAATGTCTTGACACTCTACAGCTTTGCTTTGCCTAATCTTTTATTCCCCTTTATTCATTTATTTTCTTTTATATAAGGTCTATACTGATAAACTGTGGATAGGTATGGTTTTCACTGTATTGAATAATTATTACCATAATTTGATACACAGATAAACTTAGACCTTCTTCTGCACTTTGTGTCTTTTTGTACAAATTTATTAAGCTGTTTGCTTGAAAAAAGTATTTTCTCAACTTTTACTTGTAGTTTAGATTACTATATGATTGAATAAATTGTCAAATATACTGTAGTGTATTATTAAATAAATATAGCTATAAACATAAATTGTAAATAAATTGCATATAAACATACGCTGGTAGCTAAATGGTTAATGGTAATGATTTTAAAGGGGCGGAGGAATGCCCTATAAAAACACCTCCCATATACTAAGGGAGTATGTCTATGATTACGGCCGTAGTGGCTGAAACATGTAAGACGGTGTGCTAATTTTTTAACCTGATGGAAGCTCTGTTTCTAAATACCTTTTAATGAATAAGAAATAAAATCCTTTTTTTTATGGAACCTGAGACGCCTGGATTCATTCTTTTTTTTGCTGAATATTATTATGGAGTTTGGGGACTCCTTTCTGTGAATACTGGCGCACGCTGTGACATCATTGACCCGGGACTGAAGGGGTAACGTAACGCTACGATTCTACGTCGTTACGTGAGAACATTACACACCCAGCAGGAGGATCGTTTTCAGAGCAGCTTATTCCGCGATAGTGGAGTGGATGACATAAGGCAACGCTAAGGGAAGTATAGCTCCCATTGAGAGGAAAACCGGCATATGACAGGCCTGTACCACGGAGGGTATGCTGAATTAAAGAGCGACCCGGAAAGGAGTGAGTACTAAATACCCTGTTTAACGCTTGCATCCTCTACCTTGTTTATTGCTTGCTTGTTTTCTACTGTCTCCATGTTTATGGCTGGCTCTGAATGCTGTTGGGACATATCAAACTAATGCTATAATACTGACTGTGTATGCATTAATCCCCTTCTGAATACTTACAAGACTGGTATTGGTCTGTGCAGTTTATCGTTCTGCAGCACTTACAAAACTTTTTCTTTCTTGCTTCATTAACCCCATTTTGTTAAGTGCAGCTGTGGACTTTAAGCTCTGTTCCTGGGTCTTTTCATAACTAATAAGTGTTAACACTGATATGATGTCACGAACAACAGTAACAGAGCAACCTACTACCAGTGCATGCAATATGGTTGGCAATTTCTTTTCCTTGGCTAAAGTTGATGATATGGACCTACAAGGACTTGAATTAGAAGTTTTATTTTGTCTGGAAGGTCCTAATGCACAAGTGAGTGACCTTTTTATGCAAATGGAACAATTATGTTTAAAAAAGCAAAGATTAAAATTGGACACTTGGGGGGGTAGTTATCAACGTGTCAACTTTCCTGCCTTCGCCGGCCCAATACGCCCGCCTAAGCTCGCCTCACATCGCCGCCGCGGACCTGAAAAATTTCGCCTAAGTTATCAAATAAAGCTGTCAAAAAGCCGTGGGGCGATGAGCGGCTGTGAGTTATCACACATCCGATCTCGCTGCTCTTCGGCTGTTTGACAGCTTTCTTGCTAGCCTGTCACTAAGCACTCACACTAAACTACACTGTTCTACCCCCTATACCGGCACCCCTGGAGCCCCCTGCAACTAAATAAAGTTACTAACCCCTAAACCGCCGGTCCTAGACCCCGCCGCAAGTCTTATAAATGTATTTACCCCTAAACTGCTGCTCCCGGACACCGCTGCCACCTACATTATACCTAGTAACCCCTATCCTGCCCCCCCTATACCGTCGCCCTCTATAATAAAGTTATTAACCCCTATCCTGCTGATCCCGCACCTCGCCGCAAAAAAATAAATAGTTTAACCCCTAAACCGCCGCTCCCTGAACCCGCCGCAACCTATATTAAATTTATTAACCCCTATCCTGCCCCCCTACACCGTCGCCACTTATAATAAATTTATTAACCCCTATCCTACCCCCCACTACACCGCCGCCACTGTAATAAAATTATTAACCCCTAAACCTAAGTCTAACACTAACCCTAACACCCCCCTAACTTAAATATTAATTAAATAAATCTAAATAATATTTCTCTTATTAACTAAGTTAATCCTATTTAAAACTAAATACTTACCTTTAAAATAAACCCTAAGATAGCTACAATATAATTAATAATTACATTGTAGCTATCTTAGGATTTATATTTATTTTACAGGTAACTTTGTATTTATTTTAGCTAGTTAGAATAGTTATTAAATAGTTATTAACTATTTAATAACTACCTAGCTAAAAGAAATACAAAATTAACTGTAAAATAAATCCTAACCTAAGTTACAATTAAACCTAACACTACACTATCATTACATTAATTAAATAAATTAACTACAAATAACTACAATTAAATACAATTACATAAACTAACTAAAGTACAAAAAATAAAAAAAGCTAAGTTACAAAAAATAAAAAAAATAAGTTACAAACATGTAAAAAAATATTACAACAATTTTAAGCTACTTACACCTAATCTAAGCCCCCTAATAAAATAACAAACCCCCCAAAATAAAAAAATGCCCTACCCTATTCTACATTAAAAAAGTTCAAAGCTCTTTTACCTTACCAGCCCTTAAAAGGGCCTTTTGTGGGGGCATGCCCCAAAGAATTCAGCTCTTTTGCCTGTAAAAGAAAAATACACCCCCCCAACATTAAAACCCACCACCCACATACCCCTAATCTAACCCAACCCCCCTTAAAATAACCTAACTCTAATCCCCTGAAGATCATCCTACCTTTAGTCCTCTTCACTCAGCCGAGCCACTGATGGAACTGAAGAGGAGACCCGGACCGGCAGAAGTGATCCTCCAAGCGGCGCTGAAGAAATCTTCCATCCGATGAAGTGATCCTCCAAGTGGAGTCTGGGGTTGTCATGTTCCTTGTTCAGAGGAGAATTGCCTGGTATTTCGGGGCTGGACTGACCTTACTTGGCGGGATCAGACTGATATACTTCAGGAAAGTTTTCTTCTGTGAAAAGCACACTGGTCTAAAAGAGGCTGCTTCCGGGTGGTAAATCGCCATAGAACAAGCCACTGAGCTGTTGTTCGTTCCTGGTAGAGCGCTTCTCTCTTTGTATGCAAATTATTATGACCCTGGGGAAGTCTCCCTATGGGTGATGGGGGAAACCAGACGTGGACTCCTTGCCCAGTGTGCTTAGAGGAATGTGGCTGCACCTCACTGACGAGGCCCATAGGAGGCCGAAACGATCGTCTGGGGTTGTCATGTTCCTTGTTCAGAGGAGAATTGCCTGGTATTTCGGGGCTGGACTGACCTTACTTGGCGGGATCAGACTGATATACTTCAGGAAAGTTTTCTTCTGTGAAAAGCACACTGGTCTAAAAGAGGCTGCTTCCGGGTGGTAAATCGCCATAGAACAAGCCACTGAGCTGTTGTTCGTTCCTGGTAGAGCGCTTCTCTCTTTGTATGCAAATTATTATGACCCTGGGGAAGTCTCCCTATGGGTGATGGGGGAAACCAGACGTGGACTCCTTGCCCAGTGTGCTTAGAGGAATGTGGCTGCACCTCACTGACGAGGCCCATAGGAGGCCGAAACGATCGTCTGGGGTTGTCATGTTCCTTGTTCAGAGGAGAATTGCCTGGTATTTCGGGGCTGGACTGACCTTACTTGGCGGGATCAGACTGATATACTTCAGGAAAGTTTTCTTCTGTGAAAAGCACACTGGTCTAAAAGAGGCTGCTTCCGGGTGGTAAATCGCCATAGAACAAGCCACTGAGCTGTTGTTCGTTCCTGGTAGAGCGCTTCTCTCTTTGTATGCAAATTATTATGACCCTGGGGAAGTCTCCCTATGGGTGATGGGGGAAACCAGACGTGGACTCCTTGCCCAGTGTGCTTAGAGGAATGTGGCTGCACCTCACTGACGAGGCCCATAGGAGGCCGAAACGATCGTCTGGGGTTGTCATGTTCCTTGTTCAGAGGAGAATTGCCTGGTATTTCGGGGCTGGACTGACCTTACTTGGCGGGATCAGACTGATATACTTCAGGAAAGTTTTCTTCTGTGAAAAGCACACTGGTCTAAAAGAGGCTGCTTCCGGGTGGTAAATCGCCATAGAACAAGCCACTGAGCTGTTGTTCGTTCCTGGTAGAGCGCTTCTCTCTTTGTATGCAAATTATTATGACCCTGGGGAAGTCTCCCTATGGGTGATGGGGGAAACCAGACGTGGACTCCTTGCCCAGTGTGCTTAGAGGAATGTGGCTGCACCTCACTGACGAGGCCCATAGGAGGCCGAAACGATCGTCTGGGGTTGTCATGTTCCTTGTTCAGAGGAGAATTGCCTGGTATTTCGGGGCTGGACTGACCTTACTTGGCGGGATCAGACTGATATACTTCAGGAAAGTTTTCTTCTGTGAAAAGCACACTGGTCTAAAAGAGGCTGCTTCCGGGTGGTAAATCGCCATAGAACAAGCCACTGAGCTGTTGTTCGTTCCTGGTAGAGCGCTTCTCTCTTTGTATGCAAATTATTATGACCCTGGGGAAGTCTCCCTATGGGTGATGGGGGAAACCAGACGTGGACTCCTTGCCCAGTGTGCTTAGAGGAATGTGGCTGCACCTCACTGACGAGGCCCATAGGAGGCCGAAACGATCGTCTGGGGTTGTCATGTTCCTTGTTCAGAGGAGAATTGCCTGGTATTTCGGGGCTGGACTGACCTTACTTGGCGGGATCAGACTGATATACTTCAGGAAAGTTTTCTTCTGTGAAAAGCACACTGGTCTAAAAGAGGCTGCTTCCGGGTGGTAAATCGCCATAGAACAAGCCACTGAGCTGTTGTTCGTTCCTGGTAGAGCGCTTCTCTCTTTGTATGCAAATTATTATGACCCTGGGGAAGTCTCCCTATGGGTGATGGGGGAAACCAGACGTGGACTCCTTGCCCAGTGTGCTTAGAGGAATGTGGCTGCACCTCACTGACGAGGCCCATAGGAGGCCGAAACGATCGTCTGGGGTTGTCATGTTCCTTGTTCAGAGGAGAATTGCCTGGTATTTCGGGGCTGGACTGACCTTACTTGGCGGGATCAGACTGATATACTTCAGGAAAGTTTTCTTCTGTGAAAAGCACACTGGTCTAAAAGAGGCTGCTTCCGGGTGGTAAATCGCCATAGAACAAGCCACTGAGCTGTTGTTCGTTCCCGGTAGAGCGCTTCTCTCTTTGTATGCAAATTATTATGACCCTGGGGAAGTCTCCCTATGGGTGATGGGGGAAACCAGACGTGGACTCCATGCCCAGTGTGCTTAGAGGAATGTGGCTGCACCTCACTGACGAGGCCCATAGGAGGCCGAAACGATCGTCTGGGGTTGTCATGTTCCTTGTTCAGAGGAGAATTGCCTGGTATTTCGGGGCTGGACTGACCTTACTTGGCGGGATCAGACTGATATACTTCAGGAAAGTTTTCTTCTGTGAAAAGCACACTGGTCTAAAAGAGGCTGCTTCCGGGTGGTAAATCGCCATAGAACAAGCCACTGAGCTGTTGTTCGTTCCTGGTAGAGCGCTTCTCTCTTTGTATGCAAATTATTATGACCCTGGGGAAGTCTCCCTATGGGTGATGGGGGAAACCAGACGTGGACTCCATGCCCAGTGTGCTTAGAGGAAATGTGGCTGCACCTCACTGACGAGGCCCATAGGAGGCCGAAACGATCGTCTGGGGTTGTCATGTTCCTTGTTCAGAGGAGAATTGCCTGGTATTTCGGGGCTGGACTGACCTTACTTGGCGGGATCAGACTGATATACTTCAGGAAAGTTTTCTTCTGTGAAAAGCACACTGGTCTAAAAGAGGCTGCTTCCGGGTGGTAAATCGCCGTAGAACAAGCCACTGAGCTGTTGTTCGTTCCTGGTAGAGCGCTTCTCTCTTTGTAGGCACTGAAAAAGTCTTCCATCCGGGCGATGTCATCTTCCAAGAGGCGCTGAAGAAGTCTTCTATCCGGGCGATGTCATCTTCCAAACCGGGTCTTGAATCTTCATCCCGCCGACGCGGAACATCCTTCTTTACCGACGGACTATCGACGAATGAAGGCTCCTTTAAGGGACGTCATCCAAGATGGCGTCCCTTCAATTCCGATTGGCTGATAGGATTCTATCAGCCAATCAGAATTAAGGTAGGACAAATCTGATTGGCTGATTGAATCAGCCAATCAGATTCAAGTTCAATCTGATTGGCTGATCCAATCAGCCAATCAGATTGAGCTCGCATTCTATTGGCTGTTTCGATCAGTCAATAGAATGCGAGCTCAATCTGATTGGCTGATTGGATCAGCCAATCGGATTGAACTTGAATCTGGCTGATTCAATCAGCCAATCAGATTTTTCCTACCTTAATTCCGATTGGCTGATAGAATCCTATCAGCCAATCGGAATTGAAGGGACGCCATCTTGGATGACGTCCCTTAAAGGAGCCTTCATTCGTCTGTAGTCCGCCGGTAAAGAAGGATGTTCCGCGTCGGCGGGATGAAGATTCAAGACCCGGCTTGGAAGATGACATTGCCCGGATAGAAGACTTCTTCAGCGCCTCTTGGAAGATGACATCGCCTGGATGGAAGACTTTTTCAGCGCCGCTTGGAGGATCACTTCATCGGATGGAAGATTTCTTCAGCGCCGCTTGGAGGATCACTTCTGCCGGTCCGGGTCTCCTCTTCAGTTCCATCGGTGGCTCGGCTGAGTGAAGACGACTAAAGGTAGGATGATCTTCAGGGGATTAGTGTTAGGTTATTTTAAGGGGGGTTTGGGTTAGATTAGGGGTATGTGGGTGGTGGGTTTTAATGTTGGGGGGGGTTGTATTTTTCTTTTACAGGCAAAAGAGCTGAATTCTTTGGGGCATGCCCCCACAAAAGGCCCTTTTATGGGCTGGTAAGGTAAAAGAGCTTTGAACTTTTTTAATGTAGAATAGGGTAGGGCATTTTTTTATTTTGGGGGGGGGTTATTTTATTAGGGGGCTTAGATTAGGTGTAAGTAGCTTAAAATTGTTGTAATATTTTTAAAATGTTTGTAACCTATTTTTTTTTTGTAACTTAGCTTTTTTTATTTTTTGTACTTTAGTTAGTTTATGTAATTGTATTTAATTGTAGTTATTTGTAGGTAATTTATTTAATTTATTTAATGATAGTGTAGTGTTAGGTTTAATTGTAACTTAGGTTAGGATTTATTTTACAGGTGATGTTGTATTTATTTTAGCTAGGTAGTTATTAAATAGTTAATAACTATTTAATAACTATTCTAACTAGCTAAAATAAATATAAAGTTACCTGTAAAATAAATATAAATCCTAAGATAGCTACAATGTAATTATTAATTACATTGTAGCTATCTTAGGGTTTATTTTACAGGTAAGTATTTAGTTTTAAATAGGAATAATTTATTAAAGTATAGTGTAGTGTTAGGTGTAATTGTAACTTAGGTTAGTTTTTATTTTACAGGTAAATTTCTCTTTATTTTAGCTAGGTAAGCTATTAAATAGTTAATAACTATTTAATAGCTATTGTACCTAGTTAAAATAAATTGAAAGTTACCTGTAAAATAAAAATAAATCCTAAGATAGCTACAATATAATTATTATTTATATTGTAGCTATATTATAGTTTATTTTAAAGGTAATTTGTTTTAAATAGGATTAATTTAGTTAATAATAGAAATATTATTTAGATTTATTTAATTAATATTTAAGTTAGGGGGGTGTTAGGGTTAGTGTTAGACTTAGGTTTAGGGGTTAATAATTTTATTACAGTGGCGGCGGTGTAGTGGGGGGCAGGATAGGGGTTAATAAATGTATTATACTACAGTAGGTGCCGACGGTGTAGGGGGGGCAGATTAGGGGTTAATAAATTTAATATAGGTTGCCGTGGGCTCCGGGAGCGGCGGTTTAGGGGTTAATATGTATAGAGTAGCTTGCGGTGGGCTCTGGGAGCGGCGGTTTAGGGGTTAATACATTTATTATAGTTGCAGCGGGGTCAGGGAGCGGCGGTTTAGGGGTTAATATGTATAGAGTAGCTTGCGGTGGGCTCCGGGAGCGGCGCTTTAGGGGGTAATAACTTTATTTAGTTGCGGCGGTGTAGGGGGGACAGATTAGTGGTGTTTAGACTCGGGGTACATGTTAGGGTGTTAGGTGTAGACAGTTCCCATAGGAATGAATGGGATGTCTGGCAGCAGCGAACTTGTACTTTCGCTATGGTCAGACTCCCATTGATTCCTATGGGATCCGCCGCCTCCAGGGTGGCGGTTTGAAACCCAGGTACGCTGGGCCGTAAAAGTGCCGAACGTACCTGCTAGTTTTTTGATAACTAGCAAAAGTAGTCAGATTGTGCCGCACTTGTGTGCGGAACATCTGGAGTGACGTAAGAATCGATCTGTGTCGGACTGAGTCCGGCAGATCGAAGTTTACGTCACAAAATTCTACTTTTGCCGGTCTCTAGCCTTTGATAACTAAGGCGAATCAGCCTCGCCACAAATACGCTGCGGAATTCCAGCGTATTTGAGATTGACGGCTTGATAACTAGGCCCCTATGACTCTTAACAAATACAGTCTGTTGAAAATGATCTCTAGGGGTCTCAGAGTGTTTAAATTTCCTACATTTGAGGTCTCAGATGATACATTTATTAGAGAATGGAATGAGGTTTTGTCTGAATGCTCCCTACGCCTTATGCAATTATTGATTAATTTTAAGACAGCACAATTAATCCTAGTTAGACAACAAATAGAGGATGTACAGTTGGAGCTCAATAAATATAAGGATATAGAGGGTTATGGTGTTTTAGACAAAACACTACAGGATACTGTTGAATTTAACAAAACCCAGATTATACAAATTAAACATACTAAATATCTGAGGGACAAAAATGATTATCAAAATGATCAAGTGTTTATCTGGCATAGAAGGAATCGTAGAAAACATAAATTCAGGAAAAGTTTACCCTCGGCTAAAAATGCAGAGGATAAAAATGAGGGTACCCCTAAAACAAACAAGGGTAAAAATAAGAAATATAAAAAATCTAAGAGTAATCGAAAAGTAACTTTTTCTGATACTGAACCAGAGACCACAGATGAGGATGGGTCATTATCAGCTTTTTCTAGCTCTTATGAGGAGAATGGAGATTCAGATTCTGAGATCAACTCTGAACCAAATGATCAAACAGAGACTGTCCCAAACAGACAGGAATTAGCAGTAGAACATCAAACTAATAATGAAGATTTAGGAGCTAGACCAAAAACACAGAAAACACAAAAAAATAAACAACTTAACCCCATAAGGCCTATACTAGCTAATAAACAGCAAACAGATAGCCAACATACACAAAGAGTACAAGAACAGGATTTTCACAGGGACACGAATCAAGGGGAAGGGAGAGGAATAAATATACCCCTACCCCAAAGAGGGAGAGGCAAATATCTACTGAGAAACACTATAACACACAAGTAAATGAAAAGGATGTGATAAATATTTCATCCTATAGACTGAATGAAACAGAACATAAAGTCTTGAGATTGGGTTTACATTTTTGTCCAAGCAGGGATTTCAATCTCTTTCAGACCATTCTTGATGTGAACAAGTTTGTAAGATTACTTACTTTAAAGAAATTCTATAAAGATTCTCCTAATCTAGCAGATATAGGAGCATGAGAGAGTGGTCTGGGAGATATTGATTTACTTAATTTTGATGATACTTGTGGCTTGCTCACTCTAAGATCATTAGATAGTGATGGTTCCCTGGATACCCCTTATGACTGTACTGGAGGGTCAATTATTAAAAGTAAATACAATTTTTACCCAATTCAGTCTAGAGGCAGGCAGTTAGAACTTTTCCATAAGAGATTGCTTGAGGATTTAAAGGGTCACTAAACCCAAAATCTTTCTTTCATGATTCAGATAGAGAATATAAATTTAAACAACATTACAATTTAATTCTATTATTTATTTTGCTTAATTTTTTAGATATCCTTAGTTGAAGAAAAAGCAATGCACATGGTGAGCCAATCACACAAGGCTTCTATGTGCAGCAACCAATCAGCAGCTACTGAGCATATCTAGATATGCTTTTCAGCAAAGAATATCAAGAGAATAAAACAAATTAGATAACATAAGTAAATTAGAAAGATGTTTAAAATTGCATTCTCTTTCTAAATCATGAAAGAAAAAATGTGGGTATCATGTCCCTTTAAGCACGCTCTCACAGGAGTAAGTAAACACTAGATCTAATCTTTCACATAATGAGAGGCAAGCCATCAAGTCTCTACAATCAAATAGATCACTGGTAATACGCAATTCAGATAAAGGTGGGAGCATAGTGGACATGGATCAGAGCTCTTACATATCTGAAGCTTGTCGTCAGTTAGATGACCCAAATGTGTATACTAGTCTTAGTAATAATCCCACAGTAAGATACCAGAAAGAGTTAATGTCACTTTTGGATGATGGTGTGGAAATAGGCATTATTAATAGAAAGACTGCTATGGGTTTGAATACAAGTGATCCCATCCTGCCTATTTTCCACCATCTTCCAAAAGTGCACAAAGGCCTGCAAGATGTCAAAGGCCGCCCGATTGTGGCAGGAATCGGTTCATTACTTGAGCCGGTTTCTGAATGGCTGGACATGTATCTTCAACCGCTTATAAATAAACTTCCCAGTTATATCAGGGATACCACTCATGTGTTAAGTTTAATTGAGGATTTGGAATGGCAGCCAGGATTTATATGGCTGACTATAGACGTTGTGTCCATTTATTCGGCAATAACGCATAAAATGGGACTTGAGGCTATTGCCTTTTTCCTTAATAACTATACTGACCTGAGCGAAGACTTCAAAGCTTATATCATTAGAGTGGTGAGCTTTTTATTGAGCCATAACTTCTTTATGTTCGAGGGAGGTTTCTATCTGCAGAGGCGTGGAACAGCTATGGGGGCTAAGTTTGCCCCCTCCTATGCCAACCTGTTTATGGGTTGGTGGGAGCTGTTCCACGTCTTTGCTGATGGAAATCCCTTCAGAAATCATATTCGATTCTATAGGAGATTCATTGATGATCTCTTACTTGTCTGGCATGGGGATGAATTGACTATCCAAAGATTCATGGATTATCTGAATTCTAACGATAAGGGCATAGAATTCACCCATAGCTGGCACAGGTCTGAGATTGTGTTTCTAGATTTGGTTATGACAGCAGAACCCTCAATAAAAGGAGTTACTACATCCCTTCACCACAAAGAAATTGCGGGTAACAGTCTTTTGCATGCACATAGAGGTCATCCGCAATATGTGTATAAAGGAATTGCAAGGACAGTTCCTGCGCTTGACGCAAAATTGTACCTTGCACACTGACTTTCTTAAAGAGTCTGTTGACTTGAAGCAGCGGTTTGCTGAGAGAGGATACAATGCAGGGATGATTGACTCGGTATATAGAGGTGGAGACTATGGATAGGAAATCACTATTCACTAAGAAAAAACAGGATCGTGAAAGAAGAGGTTTAAGATTTGTAAGCAAATTTTCTAACCAGTATTGTAAGCAAATTTTCTAACCAGTATTCTGGAGTGTGTGACATCATTAAAAAATATCTGCCCATTTTATATAGTGATGATGACCTGAAACATATTGTTAAG
Source organism: Bombina bombina (assembly GCF_027579735.1). Lineage (NCBI taxonomy): Eukaryota > Metazoa > Chordata > Amphibia > Anura > Bombinatoridae > Bombina > Bombina bombina. The sequence goes on along the minus strand of NC_069500.1, from coordinate 636,627,152 downwards.
CAGGGATGTGATTTTGTATACTCCAAGAATTTGAAAATAGGAAACATGCTTTCACCAAGCATGTTACCCAGTACAGGAGTATGCAGCTCATGGCTGGATGTTGGAGGCACTTGTAAATGTGGGGTTCCACGTAGTAAGTTCTGTACATATATCAAGCAGGGTGATAGATTTACCTCTTATGTTACTAATGAAACCTTTACACAAGGTTGTGTCAAGTGTATTTCCACCTATGTGGTTTACCTTGCAGAATGCACTGAACACAAAAAGCAATATATAGGTTTAACTACCAGAGATATATGTCCCCGGATTAAGGAACATTTGGGTTATATCTAATGATATACATTGTTCGGCCTTATCCAGACACTTTATACAGGTATACAACAAGCATGTGGAGAAATTCAAATGGAATGCTATTGAGAGCATATGTGTACCTCGTAGAGGTGGTAGCAAAGCGAAAATCTTAGAAAAGCAAGAGATCTATTGGATCCATAAGCTCAGAACTTTGGTCCCTGGGGGCTTTAACTCACAATTTAATGTGATAAACTATTGGGAGTAGGCTCTAAGTTAGGTTTTCTGTTTTGGTATTAGCCTTGAAATAAGAAAATCAAATTAAATAAGATACATTTATGTGCATTGACATACAAAATAATAGAGGTATTAAAAACATGAATAGTCAAGAATTAAATATGTAAATATGTGTGCAAGTATTTTAGCTTGCATGGAAATAACAAGTATAATGTCTTGACACTCTACAGCTTTGCTTTGCTTTGCCTAATCTTTTATTCCCCTTTAGTCTCTTTATTTATTTACTTTCTTTTATATAAGGTCTATACTGATAAACTGTGGATAGGTATGGTTTTCACAGTATTGAATAATTATTACCATAATTTGATACACAGATAAACTTAGACCTTCTTCTGTACTTTGTGTCTTTTTGTACAAATTGAATTAAGCTGTTTGCTTGAAAAAGTATTTTCTCAACTTTTACTTGTAGTTTAGATTACTATATGATTGAATAAATTGTCAAATATAGATAGCTATTATTATTAAATAAATATAGCTATAAACATAAATTGTAAATAAATTGCATATAAACATACGCTGGTAGCTAAATGGTTAATGGTAATGATTTTAAGGGGGCGGAGGAATGCCCTATAAAAACACCTCCCATATACTAAGGGAGTATGTCTATGATTACGGCCGTAGAGGCTGAAACATGTAAGACGGTGTGCTAATTTTTTAACCTGATGGAAGCTCTGTTTCTAAATACCTTTTTTTTTTTTTTTTTTTTTAATCATCTTTTATTGAGATTCTTGAGACATAAAAGTCAGCAAAATAACATAACAAGTACTATACATGAACAAGGAAGGCTGTTACCACGCAGTGGATACATAATTGACCGTTGAATCACCTATAACAACAAGTGATAATTGCACAATACTTAGTTATCAATAACTTGAGAATCTCGTTTTATAACATATTGAATAGCATTTAACAGTGGTTAATTCAATGGCTACTCGTGAGCCAACTGATATAGGAAACAGTAGGGTACTTAGAATGATAACCACAGAAGTTATACATTTACAGTGATATATTTTAGAATGAAGCAGAAATAAAATATATACAGTACTATAATAACATTGTTCTAATACACAAGACAAGCCATAAATTCTTGACACCTTCATCTCAAACATTTGGGTGCTCCTTGAAGAGGAGAATGATATTAGAGCTTTATCTTTTGTAATAGGATACCTCAGTTTGACTAACATCAGCGGGTAAAGACCGCTTAGCAGTAGTCAAAAAGAGAGAGAAAAAAGAAAGGAGGTGTCAAGGTTCTAATGTAACAATGTTTCACATGCGTGATAACCTATATGGGGGGGGGGGGGCATTAGCAATAAGATATTAATGCAACAATAAGAGCCCAGGCCTAGGCCTGGGTTTGATAATGGGGGAAGGGAGGGCAGAGTCTGCGAAAATATATTATAAGCAAATACTCACGGACCTTAGAATTTTTGTATATAATAATGGCATTATAAGATGGCAGTGCTTATGAGACTATGTTATAAATAAAAAGATGAGGACATAAGTTGAATGAGCCCCTCTCCTGGGGAAATGCCAGCTATAGGCGATGTGGGTAAAAGGAGTAGGAGTATGGCCCGCAGGCAATAGGTACCAGCGGGAAAGGGAGGAGAGGGGTCCAACGAGAATAGGCAACTTGTCCTAATAATATCTGCAGCCTAGAGAGAACAATTATCTAGAAATATAAATATAATACGGAATAGTTTCTTGGGCCTCAGCAGACATATACGTTCATATACATAAATACATACACACATGTATGAATATTTAGAAAGATATCTAACTATAATTTTGTAAGGAGTTATGCGTAGTTTAGATATGCAAAGATAAATTAGATGCTCACATATTAGGATAAGTAAGTTGTTATAGCAACTAATGCAGTGTAACAATTGGAGAAGTTAAACAAAGAGAGATACCAGTATACCCACCATCAACAGCACATTCTCAGAATGACAAAAAGTCCTAGGGGATGCATTAGTATAGCTAATAAACCATGTATTTATATATTTTAAGTATGAGCCTAGGGTATAGGATAATATAAATGGGTATAGGCTCCTAGTGGGCCTCTTACATGCCAGACAAATGGTCATACAGAGGATATATGGCTTGCTCTAGGGTGAGTCTGTATATATGTATAGAGAAGAGAGATAATCTCATTCCTTCTAGTTAGGGACTAATTTAGTATATGTACATAAGGCTTGGCTATTACTGTTGAGTAAAGTGAGAATGCTGGGCTAAGCTGACCACTGGACATCAGTGATATTAATTAAGATAAGATTAGATTACTAAGGTTCCTGAGAAGACTACAGGGCCGATATCTAAATGCTGAGTAGGAGCACCATGTATCCCTTATACTCAGTGAGGCAAACATATACATCCAGATAGCAATTAACATAGAGTGAGTTCTGATTCCACTGCATTGGCTAGATTATCTGTCCCTACCTGTATACTATGATAATGTACATATATGATAGGCTACATACATATAGCAATTGTCTGAGGGAGATCACAAGCTGCATTTGTGTTAATCAGTTATAAGGACATTAGCTACATCTGTGTATATAGACTTTATTATCTAACTGTATACTAGCCCTAGCGCCCCTCTGCTATATAAGATGAAAGTATCAGGAGAACAGCAAAAAAAAAATTTTTTTAACACGTCTTAACTAATAGGTATTAGGCAGCATATGCTAACTGAACCATAGTCAGTCGATGTATACAATTATATAGTAGAAGTCTCCAACATCAACAATAGAAAGCTATGTAACATTGCAGCAGGAGAAATTAAACAGGGGCTCAATATACAATATCTCTCAGCATACTGTCAGCATGAAATTGCTAACTCTTGAGTTCTCAGGAGTGCTGAATCCATGGCAGGAATTATGGAAAGGCAACATACCCCAGTTATCAAGTAGTCAGAAATTAACTCCTGCGTAATTTCAAGTAACTATATTGTGAGATCTATCACAAAAAAATAAAAGAACTTCAGAGGCATCTTGAATCAGTCACTTCTAAACGTAGTAAGTAAAGTAGGAGCTGGTTATGTACATTTATAATTGAAATAAGTTAAGCAAATGATTCATGCAAGGAGAGTTAGTTAAAGTATGAACATTTTCTTAGCGTCAGTCCTCCCCTGAATGTCTATGCTATTTACCCCACACCGACCTGTACTGACAAAAGTGTAGACATTCCGGTTTGACTCTCTCCTGGCATAAACAGCTGGAGGTTGCTCGATCCGTTCTTCACAAGCTGAGAAGGGACCCCCAGCCAACAGGAGGCTCAGGCCAGGCTGTCTCCATCGCATATATTTATGATGAGTCTCTGTGCACATAATCTTGTGAGCTCGTTGTTCTGGCTGCCCCGGCCTAAAACTGTGCGCTAGGGAGTCGGCTGCACCTCCTCTCTCAGTACCCGGGAGCCAGACCAAATCGGTCTCATTTGGGGAGCAGCTCAGATTCATGCTGATCAAAGCTGTAGTTACCAAGGGCCATCTTGTGGAGGAGGTCTCCTCACGTGTATCCTTAGGACTCTTCAGAGACAAGCCACTCACCGCGGGAGAGACCAGAACCATGCGGTAGGTCAAATCAATATGTGCCGACTCCTCTGGGTCTCGTTGGGGTTCTCCATGGGGTGTCAGTGACAAGGGTGAGGATAGTGGGGCAGTACTTAGAGGAGCATCAACTTGCTGTTCCTCTATAGGTAGATATGTAGACAAATTTTCTCCTCTCGCAATGTCACACGGCTTCAGTGATCGGCTAAGGCTCTTAAACTGATCCTCCATTTTGGTCTCAAACTCATTTAGGAGAGTTGTAAGTACCGGGTAGAAATCTTGAATATCCATTGTGAAATATGGAACGTCAACCTATGCTTCCTTTATTTCAGAAGAGGGCTAATATGGAGGAATAAGAATTCTCCAGATACCCGGTTAGCTGGGGGGTACTGAGATTTTTCCTTTTTCTTATTTTTCCCCCCTGTAGGGCCACCAAAGGAAACATTCTAGCGGTTCAGTCTGGCAGGGCCCATAAACATAACAGAGATAACGCCAGGTGCTGTATGATTTCCTCTGTAAATTGAGGTAAATATATATGCTGGATGAGACAAATTGTGATGGATTTCATAGTGAATTGAGAACTTGCTGAGCAGAGCTCTGAGTTTTGCAGCCATCTTCAGCACTGGTCCGGACCTTCTAAATACCTTTTAATGAATGAGAAATAAAATCCTTTTTTTTACAGAACCTGAGATGCCTGGATTCATTCTTACTTTGCTGAATATATATATATACAGTATATATATACCACTAGAAATACTTGTTCTTCTTTTATGTACAAAGTCCTGTCCCAAACATTTTGCAAGACCATTGCTACCAACAAATTATACTTAGGCCTAGATTTAGAGTTCGGCGGTAGCCGTGAAAACCAGCGTTAGAGGCTCCTAACGCTGGTTTTAGGCTACCGCCGGTATTTGGAGTCAGTGATTAAAGGGTCTAACGCTCACTTTTCAGCCGCGACTTTTCCATACCGCAGATCCCCTTACGTCAATTGCGTATCCTATCTTTTCAATGGGATCTTCCTAACGCCGGTATTTAGAGTCGTTTCTGAAGTGAGCGTTAGAGCTCTAACGACAAAACTCCAGCCGCAGGAAAATAGCAGGAGTTAAGAGCTTTCTGGGCTAACGCCGGTTCATAAAGCTTTTAACTACTGTGCTCTAAAGAACACTAACACCCATAAACTACCTATGTACCCCTAAACCGAGGTCCCCCCACATCGCCGCAACTCGATTAAATTTTTTTAACCCCTAATCTGCCGACCGCCACCTACGTTATACTTATGTACCCCTAATCTGCTGCCCCTAACCCCGCCGACCCCTGTATTATATTTATTAACTCCTAACCTGCCCCCCACAACGTCGCCGCAAGCTACTTATAATAATTAACCCCTAATCTGCCGACCGCAAAGCGCCGCCACCTACGTTATCCTTATGTACCCCTAATCTGCTGCCCCTAACACCGCCGACCCCTATATTATATTTATTAACCCCTAATCTGCCCCCCTCAACGTCGCCGACACCTAACTACACTTATTAACCCCTAATCTGCCGAGCGGACCTGAGCGCTACTATAATAAAGTTATTAACCCCTAATCCGCCTCACTAACCCTATCATAAATAATATTAACCCCTAATCTGCCCTCCCTAACATCGCCGACACCTAACTTCAATTATTAACCCCTAATCTGACGACCGGAGCTCATCGCTACTATAATAAATGGATTAACCCCTAAAGCTAAGTCTAACCCTAACACTAACACCCCCCTAACTTAAATATAATTTACATATAACGAAATTAATTAACTCTTATTAAATAAATTATTCCTATTTAAAGCTAAATACTTACCTGTAAAATAAACCCTAATATAGCTACAATATAAATTATAATTATATTGTAGCTATTTTAGGATTAATATTTATTTTACAGGCAACTTGGTAATTATTTTAACCAGGTACAATAGCTATTAAATAGTTAAGAACTATTTAATAGTTACCTAGTTAAAATAATAACAAAATTACCTGTAAAATAAATCCTAACCTAAGTTACAATTAAACCTAACACTACACTATCAATAAATTAATTAAATAAAATACCTACAATTACCTACAATTAACTTAACACTACACTATCAATAAATACAATTGCTACAAATAACTACAATTACATAAACTAACTAAAGTACAAAAAATAAAAAATAACTAAGTTACAAAAAATAAAAAAATATTTACAAACATAAGAAAAATATTACAACAATTTTAAACTAATTACACCTACTCTAAGCCCCCTAATAAAATAACAAAGACCCCCAAAATAAAAAAATGCCCTACCCTATTCTAAATTAATAGAGTTAAAAGCTCTTTTACCTTACCAGCCCTGAACAGGGCCCTTTGCGGGGCATGCCCCAAGAAAATCAGCTCTTTTGCCTGTAAAAAAAACATACAATACCCCCCCCCAACATTACAACCCACCACCCACATACCCCTAATCTAACCCAAACCCCCCTTAAATAAACCTAACACTAAGCCCCTGAAGATCTTCCTACCTTGTCTTCACCATCCAGGTATCACCGATCCGTCCTGGCATCCGGTGCTGAAGAGGTCCAGAAGAGGCTCCAAAGTCTTCCTCCTATCCGGCAAGAAGAGGACATCCGGATCGGCAAACATCTTCTCCAAGCGGCATCTTCGATCTTCTTCCATCCGGTGCGGAGCGGGTCCATCTTGAATCAGCCAACGCGGATCCATCCTCTTCTTCCGGCGTCTCCCGATGAATGACGGTTCCTTTAAGGGACGTCATCCAAGATGGCGTCCCTCGAATTCCGATTGGCTGATAGGATTCTATCAGCCAATCGGAATTAAGGTAGGAATATTCTGATTGGCTGATGGAATCAGCCAATCAGAATCAAGTTCAATCCGATTGGCTGATCCAATCAGCCAATCACATTGAGCTCGCATTCTATTGGCTGATCGGAACAGCCAATAGAATGCGAGCTCAATCTGATTGGCTGATTGGATCAGCCAATAGGATTGAACTTGATTCTGATTGGCTGATTCCATCAGCCAATCAGAATATTCCTACCTTAATTCCGATTGGCTGATAGAATCCTATCAGCCAATCGGAATTCGAGGGACGCCATCTTGGAAGACGTCCCTTAAAGGAACCGTCATTCGTCGGGAGATGCCGGAAGAAGAGGATGGATCTGCGTCGGCTGATTCAAGATGGACCCGCTCCGCACCGGATGGAAGAAGATCGAAGATGCCGCTTGGAGAAGATGTTTGCCAGTCCGGATGTCCTCTTCTTGCCGGATAGGAGGAAGACTTTGGAGCCTCTTCTGGACCTCTTCAGCACCGGATGCAAGGACGGATCGGTGATACCTGGATGGTGAAGACAAGGTAGGAAGATCTTCAGGGGCTTAGTGTTAGGTTTATTTAAGGGGGGTTTGGGTTAGATTAGGGGTATGTGGGTGGTGGGTTGTAATGTTGGGGGGGGTATTGTATGTTTTTTTTTACAGGCAAAAGAGCTGATTTTCTTGGGGCATGCCCCGCAAAGGGCCCTGTTCAGGGCTGGTAAGGTAAAAGAGCTTTTAACTCTATTAATTTAGAATAGGGTAGGGCATTTTTTTATTTTGGGGGTCTTTGCTATTTTATTAGGGGGCTTAGAGTAGGTGTAATTAGTTTAAAATTGTTGTAATATTTTTCTTATGTTTGTAAATATTTTTTTATTTTTTGTAACTTAGTTATTTTTTATTTTTTGTACTTTAGTTAGTTTATGTAATTGTAGTTATTTGTAGCAATTGTATTTAATTTATTTATTGATAGTGTAGTGTTAGGTTAATTGTAGGTAATTGTAGGTATTTTATTTAATTAATTTATTGATAGGGTAGTGTTAGGTTTAATTATAACTTAGGTTAGGATTTATTTTACAGGTAATTTTGTTATTATTTTAACTAGGTAACTATTAAATAGTTCTTAACTATTTAATAGCTATTGTACCTGGTTAAAATAATTACCAAGTTGCCTGTAAAATAAATATTAATCCTAAAATAGCTACAATATAATTATAATTTATATTGTAGCTATATTAGGGTTTATTTTACAGGTAAGTATTTAGCTTTAAATAGGAATAATTTATTTAATAAGAGTTAATTAATTTCGTTAGATGTAAATTATATTTAAGTTAGGGGGGTGTTAGTGTTAGGGTTAGACTTAGCTTTAGGGGTTAATCCATTTATTATAGTAGCGATGAGCTCCGGTCGTCAGATTAGGGGTTAATAATTGAAGTTAGGTGTCGGCGATGTTAGGGAGGGCAGATTAGGGGTTAATACTATTTATGATAGGGTTAGTGAGGCGGATTAGGGGTTAATAACTTTATTATAGTAGCGCTCAGGTCCGCTCGGCAGATTAGGGGTTAATTATTGTAAGTAGCTGGCGGCGACGTTGTGGGGGGCAGGTTAGGGGTTAATAAATATAATATAGGGGTCGGCGGTGTTAGGGGCAGCAGATTAGGGGTACATAGGGATAATGTAAGTTGCGGCGGTTTACGGAGCGGAAGATTAGGGGTTAATAATATAATGCAGGGGTCAGCGATAGCGGGGGCGGCAGATTAGGGTTTAATAAGTGTAAGGGTAGGGGTGTTTAGACTCGGGGTACATGTTAGAGTGTTAGGTGCAGACGTAGGAAGTGTTTCCCCATAGGAAACAATGGGGCTGCGTTAGGAGCTGAACGCTGCTTTTTTGCAGGTGTTAGGTTTTTTTTCAGCTCAAACAGCCCCATTGTTTCCTATGGGAGAATCGTGCACGAGCACGTTTTTGAGACTGGCCGCGTCCGTAAGCAACTCTGGTATCGAGAGTTGCATTTGCGGTAAAAATGCTCTACGCTCCTTTTTTGGAGCCTAACGCAGCATTTTTTTGAACTCTCGATACCAGAGTTAATTTTATGGTGCGGCCAGAAAAAAGCCCGCGTAGCGTTAACAGCCCATCTACCGCCAAACTCCAAATCTAGGCCTAAATCTACAAATGACACTTCATTGACAAAACTCTGATCCCTACTTTTAGGATCATCTGTAAGCAATTGATTCTACTCAGGAAATAACTAAAAGTGTAACAGCCCCGTAAACCACCCTCTCCTACCATATCACCAGATAGAAACACACCCAGATCACTATACAGAAACAATGGAAGATGCTGAAATCCAGAAGATGGACATTCTGGTCGGTGACAAAAGGTAGGACCACCAAGAGGTTATTTGGATATTTGGCAGTAGTCTTAAAAATCTGGGGCAAGATAGTAAGGGAGATATCAAATGCAAATCAAATGTTTCAGCCCAGAAAGACATCACATTGCAGTGTTAGGACCAGTCAACGTTGGGACACCTTGAAAGTTGGTGACTGGCTTAAAGGGACAGTAAACACCAACATTTTTCTTATTTAAAAATATAGATAATCCCTTTATTAACTATTCCCCATTTTTGCACAGTTATATTAATATACTTTTTACCTCTGTGATTTACCTTGTATCTAAGCCTCTGCAGACAGCCTCCTTATCTAAGTGCTTTTGACAGACATGCAGTGTAGTCAATCCGTGAAGACTCCTAAATAACGTCACAGAAGTGAGCACAATGTTATCTATATGACACACATGAACTAACACTGTCTAACTGTGAAAAACTTTTAAAATGCTCTGAGCTAAGAGGCGGTTTTCAACGGTTTAGAAATCAGTTTGAGCCTAGCTAGGTTTAGCTTTTCAAAAATACCACCAAGGGAACAAAGCAAATTTGATGATAAAAGTAAATTGGAAAGTTGTTTAAAATTGCATGCCCTATCTGAATCATGAAAGTTTAGTTTTGACTTTACTGTCCCTTTAAGCAAAATATGGCCATATTGTGTGACTAAGATCCCAATTTTAAAATATGAGCTTAGGTGATTTTTTGCAATATTTAAAATGTTTTTATAATATAGAAGTGGATGTGCGGAAATATTCTATTTGGTGTAATTATTTGGTTGGTTGCCTGCACCCATAAGAAGTAATATAAATACAATAATTTTGTAAGTTGTGCTGAACCATTTGCATTTAAAGGAAGACTAGCCATCTTCATGGTTTATAGCACCCTACCCCACCCAGTTGCTCAGGTGCTCTCATTATAGTCATTGGAAGTGTGTATAAAGAAAAAAAGGCTCATTCTAAAATGCATAGTTAAAGCAGGAATGATTCAGCCCAGAAAGGCAACGCATTGCAGTGTTAGGACCAGTCAACTATGGGACACCTTGTAAGTTGGTGACTGGCTTAAGCAAAATATGGCCATATTGTGTGACTAAGATCCCAATTTTAATATATATATATATATATATATATATATATATATACCCACTCTGCAGCCCACTAACTGAAGCCCAAGCACTAAGACGTTCATTAGATTGATAATACAAGATCTAGATTCAGACAGAATACAGAAACCGTGGAAAAATAATTTGTCTAAGGATGAGATGGAGGCCATTCACACGCTTCTGAATGACCCCTCTATAGACATTAGGCCAGCCGATCAGGGTGGTGCAATAGTTCTTTTAAACTACTCTGACTATACAGTGGACATTCTTGAACAGCTGGCGGACAAAAATACATACAAACCTTTGCACACTGATCCAACTTTTACATATAAGAAAGAACTGGATATACTTATCCAGTTTGGATTCGAACAGGGATTTATCTCAGAGCAGATCAGGGATTTTTGTGTTACAACACACCCTAGGATTCCCATCCTATACACTATCCCTAAAATTCACAAAACACTGAAAAAAACTCCGGGACGACCCATAGTATCGGCGGTCAAGTCATTACTGTTGCCCAATATATCGATGTCCTTCTTCAACCTGTGGTCAGGGGTATCCTTTCCTTTGTTTTGGATACAAACGATCTTATCAGACAGTTGAAGAATGTAGACATCCAAGAGGGTGACATTTTGGTCACCTTGAATGTTAATAGTTTGTACACTATCATCCCGCACCAAGTTGGTCTGATAGCAGTTAAGGAACATCTCACGCAGGCATATAACGGCCCTCCTGTTGAGTTCTTGCTGACCCTGGTTGATTTTTGTCTACACATAAACTATTTTCGATTTGAACAGAGTTTTTACTTACAGATCACTGGCACTGCGATGGGCTCTTGTTTGGCCCCAGCTTACGCAAACATTTTTATGTCACATTTTGAAAATCACCATCTGTGGGGCAAATGTGACGGGTCTATTATCTTTTATCAAAGGTATATAGATGATATAGTTTTGATTTGGCGTGGGGGTCAGCAGGAACTCAAGGAGTGGTTTCATACCTAACTACACTTATTAACTTATTAACCCCTAATCTGCTGCCCCCTACGTCGCCGCTACTAAATTAAATTTATTAACCCCTAAACCTAAGTCTAAACCTAAGTCTAACACCCCCCTAACTTAAATATAATTTAAATAAATCGAAAAAAATAACTACAATTAAATAAATTATTCCTATTTAAAACGAAATACTTGTAGAGATAAAAAGAGACAGTGCAGTCCTCGATTCAAGGCAGTGTGCCTTGATCTTTGTTAATAAATACTGCCTTGAATCGAGGACTGCGCTGTCTCTTTTTATCTCTACAGCTTTTCAACTACCTATCTATGAAGGAGGAACCCACGGATTTGTGCACAGCTGCATCCATATTAAGAGACACTCTTGTCTCTTTAACTTTGGAAAGTTTTTTTCTATTTATTCCAAGGGGTATGTTGGTTAATATTTAGCGCTGTTTTCTCGTTTTTCTGTATAAAACTAAATACTTACCTATAAAATAAACCATAAGCTAGCTACAATATAACTAATAGTTACATTGTAGCTAGCTTAGGGTTTATTTTTATTTTACAGGCAACTTTGTATTTATTTTAACTAGGCAGAATAGTTATTAAATAGTTATTAACTATTTAATAACTACCTAGTAAAAATAATGAACTATTTAATATATTATATTATTATTATCTTATTTTAAAAATTTTAACTATTTAATAACTACCTAGTTAAAATAAGTACAAATTTACCTGTAAAATAAATCCTAACCTAAGTTACAATTACACCTAACACTACACTATCATTAATTTAATTTACTAAATTACCTACAATTAAATACAATTAAACGAAAAACAACAAACACTAAATTACAGAAAATAAAAAAATAATTACATTATTTAAAACTAATTACAGCTACTCTAATCCCCCTAATAAAATAAAAAAATCCCCCAAAATAATAAAAATCCCTACCCTATACTAAATTACAAATAGCCCTTAAAAGGGCCTTTAGTGGGGCATTGCCCCAAAGTAATCAGCTCTTTTACCGGTAAAAAAAAATTCAATACCCCCCCACATTAAAACCCACCCACCACCCACACACCCAACCCTACTCTAAAACCCACCCAATCCCCCCTTAATAAAACCTAAAACTAACCCCCTGAAGATCACCCTACCTTGAGCCGTCTTCACCCAGCCGGGCACAAGTGGTCCACCAGAGGGGCAGAAGTCTTCATCCGATCCGGCCAGAAGAGGACCTCCAGACGAGCAGAAGTCTTCATCCAGGCGGCATCTTCTATCTTCATCCATCCGGAGCGGAGCGGGTCCATCTTCAATCCAGCCGACGCGGAGCATCCTCTTCAAACGAAGTCCAAGCAAAGAATGAAGGTTCCTTTAAATGACGTCATCCAAGATGGCGTCCCTTGAATTCCGATTGGCTGATATGATTCTATCAGCCAATCGGAATTAAGGTAGGAAAAATCATTTTGGCTGATCCAATCAGCCAATAGGATTGAGCTTGCACCTAAAAACCCCTAATCTGCCACCCCGACATTGCCGTCACCTACATAATGTTATTAACCCCTATTCTGCCGCTCCCGGAGCCCACCGCAACAAAATAAATATATTAACCCCTATAAAGCCGCTCCCAGAGCCCACCAAAACTAAATAAAGTTATTAACCCATAAACCCCTGGCCTCCCACATCACTACCACTTACTAAAACCTATTAACCCCTAAACCGCCAGCCCCCCACATCGCCATAAACTAAATTAACCTATTAACCCCCAAACCTAACAACCCACTAGCTGTATATTAAAATTTCATCATCCCTATCTTATATTAAATTTAAACTTACCTTTAGAATTAAATTAAACTATATTAAACTATTAATTAATCTACCCTAATTATTATACTAAAACTATATTAAACTATATTAAACTATTAATTAACCTACCCTAACTATTATACTAAAATTACATTAAACGAATAATTAACCTACCCTAACTGTTATACTAAAATTACATTAAACTACAAATTAAATTAACTATATTATATATTTAAAAACCTAACCCTACTCAAATTATTTAAATCTACTATTAAAAATTACTAAGTTACAAAAAACTAACAACTAAGTTACACAAAATAACAAACACTGTTACAAAAACAATCAAACACTAAATTACACAAAATAAAACATAAATTATCAAATATTTAAACTAATTATACCTAATCTAAGAGCCCTATGAAAATAAAAAAGCCCTAGCCTACAGCAAACTACCAATGGCTAGTGATGTCGCAAACCTAAAAATTTGGAGAACTCGAACTTCCACAAAAGTTTGCAAACCGGCAAACTGGGCGAACCGCCATAGACTTCAATAGGCAGGCGAATTTTAAAACCCACAGGGACTCTTTCTGGCCACAATAGTGATGGAAAAGTTGTTTCAAGGGGACTAACACCTGGACTGTGGCATGCCGGAGGGGGATCCATGCAAAAACTCCCATGGAAAATTACATAGTTGATGCAGAGTCTGGTTTTAATCCATAAAGGGCATAAATCACCTAACATTCCTAAATTGTTTGGAATAACGTGCTTTAAAACATCAGGTATGATGTTGTATCGATCAGGTAGTGTAAGGGTTACGCCCGCTTCACAGTGCGCAGTGTAGGTGATATACCTGCCCTGACCATGCTTTGCAGACCAGGTATCAGTGGTCAGATGGACCCTTGCCTCAACACTGTGCCAGACATGCCATTATAGCAGACTTATATGGCTTTGGCGTTGCTTTTTGGTAATTAAAAGGCTGCTAAATGCCACTGCGCACCACACATGTTTTATGGCCAGCAGTGAAGGGGTTAATTAGAGAGCATGTAGGCAGCTTGTAGAGTTAATTTTAGCTTAAGTGTAGTGTAGTAGACAACCCAAAGTATTGATCTAGGCCCATTTTGGTATATTTCATGCCACCATTTCACCGCCATATGTGATCAAATAAAAATAAATTGTTCACTTTTTCACAAACTTTAGGTTTCTCACAGAAATTATTTACAAACAACTTATGCAATTATGGCATAAATGGTTGGAAATGCTTCTCTGGGATCCCCTTTGCTCAGAAACAGCAGACTTATATGGCTTTGGCGTTGCTTTTTGGTAATTCGAAGGCTGCTAAATGCCACTGCGCACCACACATGTTTTATGCCCAGCAGTGAAGGGGTTAATTAGGGAGCATGTACGCAGCTTGTAGAGTTAATTTTAGCTTAAGTGTAGTGTAGTAGACAACCCAAAGTATTGATCTAGGCCCATTTTGGTATATTTAATGCCACCATTTCACTGCCAAATGCGATCAAATTTAAAAAAAACTTAAATTTTTTCGCAATTTTAGGTTTCTCACTGAAATTATTTGCAAACAGCTTGTGCAATTATGGCACAAATGGTTGTAAATGCTTCTCTGGGATCCCCTTTGTTCAGAAATAGCAGACATATATGACTTTGGCGTTGCTTTCTGGTAATTAGAAGGCCGCTAAATGCTGCTGCGCATCACACGTGTATTATGGCTAGCAGTGAAGGGGTTAATTAGGTAGTTTGTAGGGAGCTTGCAGGGTTAATTTTAGCTTTAGTGTAGAGATCAGCCTCCCACCTGACACATCAGACCCCCTGATCCCTCCCAAACAGCTCCCTTCCCTCCCCCACCCCACAATTGTCCCCGCCATCTTAAGTACTGGCAGAAAGTATGCCAGTACTAAAATAAAAGGTTTTTTAATTTTTTTTAGCATATTTACATATGCTGTGGTGTAACATCCCCCCTTAGCCCCCAACCTCCCTGATCCCCCCAAAACAGCTCTCTAACCCTCCCCATCTGCCTTATTGGCGGCCATCTTGGGTACTGGCAGCTGTCTGCTATTATTTCACAGTCAAAAAAGTGTTGTTTTTTTTAAATGTACACTACTGTTACACCAGATATGAGTGGTGGCACTGGGCAAGTGGGCACAGTATACGCTGTGAGCCTGACACACACGCTGGCAGGCAGGCAACTGCAATTAGATTACACAGGAAAAAAAAAGCAGACTGATGTTCTAGCCCTAAAAAGGACTTTTTGGGGTGCTGTCCTTACAGCAAAGATCAGATGAGTCCTTCAGGACTGTAGTGGACACTGAATACACTAGCTTAGCTATCGATTTCCCTATTAAATAAGCAGCAGCTACACTGTCCCTCCTCTCACTAAGAATGCAGCTTCCGAATGAATCTAAAATGGATGCTGTCCAGGAGGTGGGAGGGTCTGGAAGGGAGAGTCTGCTGCTGATTGGCTGTAATGTGTCTTCTGACTGTGAGGTACAGGGTCAAAGTTTACTCAATGATGACGAATAGGGGGCGGATCGAACATCGCATATGTTCGCCTGCCGCGGTGAACGCAAACATGCTATGTTCGCCGGGAACTATTCGCCAGTGAACTATTCGCGACATCACTACCAATGGCCCTTAAAAGGGCCTTTTGAGGGGCATTGCCCCAAAGAAATCAGTTATTTTACCTGTAAATAAAAATACATACACCCCAAACAGTAAAACCACCACCCAACCAACCCCCAAATAAAATTCTATCTAAAAAACCTAAGCTCCCCATTGCCCTGAAAAGGGCATTTGGATGGGCATTGCCCTTAAAAGGGCATTTAGCTCTTTTTCCGCCCAAAGTCCTTAATCTAAAATTAAAACCCACCCAGTAAACCCTTAAAAAAACTAACACTAACTCCCGAAAATCCACTTACAGTTTTTGAAGACCTAACAACCATCCTCAATAAGCGGCAGAAGTCTTCATCCAAGCCACCAGAAGTCTTCATCCAGACGGCATCTTCAATCTTCATCCATCCGCCGCGGAGCGGCTCCATCTTCAAGACATTCGGCACAGAGCATCCTCTTTTTTTTTTATTTGGGGCTTTTGGTTGTGTGGGTGGTGGGTTTTACTGTTGGGGGTTGTTTGTATTTTTTTTTTACTGGTAAAAGAGCTGATTTCTTTGGGGCAATGCCCCGCAAAAGGCCCTTTTAAGGGCCATTGGTAGTTTATTGTAGGCTAGGTTTTTTGTTTTTTTTTGGGGGGGGGCTTTTTATTTTCATAGGGCTAGATTAGGTGTAATTAGTTTAAATATTTGATAATCTATTTTTTATTTTGTGTAATTTAGTGTTTATTTTTTTTGTAACTTAGTGTTTGTTATTTTGTGTAACTTAGTTGTTAGTTTTTTGTAACTTAGTAATTTTTAATAGTAGATTTAAATAATTTGAGTAGGGTTAGGTTTTTAAATATATAATATAGTTAATTTAATTTGTAGTTTAATGTAATTTTAGTATAACAGTTAGGGTAGGTTAATTATTAGTTTAATGTAATTTTAGTATAACAGTTAGGGTAGGTTAATTATTAGTTTAATATAGTTTATTTTAATTCTAAAGGTAAGTTTAAATTTATTATAATATAGGGATGAGGTAATTTTAATATAAAGTTAGTGTGGGGGGTTGGCGGTTTAGGGGTTAATAGGTTTAGTAAGTGGTAGTGATGTGGGAGGCCAGGGGTTTAGGGGTTAATACATTTATTTAGTTGCTGTGGGCTCTGGGAGTGGCGGGATAGGGGTTAATAACTTTATTAGAGTTGCGGTGGGCTCCGGGAGCGGAGGGATAGGGGTTAATAACTTTATTAGAGTTGCGGTGGGCTCCGGGAGCGGAGGCATGGGGGTTAAACATTTTAGTATAGTGGCAGTGTTTAGTGACAGGGTATAAATAAAGTTTGGAAAAAGCCGAATAGCAGCGAGATCGATGACTGCTAGTTAACAACAGTCCGCTGCTCATCACCCCGTACTTGGTGCGCAGCTTTTTGACTGCTTTTTTGATAGATAAGGAGAGCGTATTCAGGTCCGCGGCCACAATGTTAGGCGATGATAGGCGAGCGTATTGGTGCCGGCGAATGCAGCACAGTTGACGGCTTGATAAGTAGGCCTCAAAGGCACTGTTTGTATAAATTCCAAATTAAACGGAAATGTTTTCTCTACAGTTTAACTTGCTTTTGTCCATATTTTAGTATATTTACTTTTCTGTTAATTAAAATACGTGTATTTTGATTTTTGAGCAAACTTCCCCTGCATACAGCTGGTGAGACAAATCAGTGAGACCAGCTTGTTTAAATACTTAGAACATTTCACAAGACTTGAGATAGCTACATACCATGAGAACTTCCCTGTTCAACCCAGAGAACTGCCCTGTCCCTCCCACTTTCTGAAACTGTCAGTTTACAATGGAGAAAATTCAAAGTGCATTGTAATTTTATACAAAGTATGATCCTAAGTTATTAAAGTAACACAGAAACATTTAAAGCATAATCAGAATGTATAAAATCACTGCTAGATCAAAATTTAAATGCATTCAATTACAAAGGGAAAAGTGCAAAGCTTAAATGCAATAATACTGAAAGGACCTAATCTGAAATGTATAGTAATATAACATGCAATGCACAAAGTGTAAGTGTAACGAAACTCTCATATAATGCACTGGACTTGTCTCTGCTTCACATACATAAATGAGAGAGATCTCGCTGTGCTGGAGAGTTCCGCCCTTTTTCTTTTGAAAATACAGTGAGTTCTCCCTATGTGAAGTCTGAACTACAGTTTCTCTCCAAGCTGGATAATCTTCGAATATCAGGGCCTTAGTCTGAACTCCAAATGAGTAGTAGATTTTTTTTCCACAAATTTCAAAATGTATTTCAGTGGAATTGCATAATTAACAAGAGAATAATTAAAAGACAATGCAAAGTGAACATTGTGGCCGATTTATAAAAGTGCAAGTGGACATGGTACGATGTAGCGTATCATGTCCGCTGCACATCGATAAAGCTGTCGGCATTTATCATTACACAAGCAGTTCTTCTGAACTGCTTGTGCAATGCCGCCCCCTGCAGATTTGCGGCCAATCGGCCACTAGCAGGCGGTGTCAATCAGGGTGTCAATCAGCCCGATAGTATAGGATCGGGTGGATTGATATCCGCAGCCTCAGAGCAGGCGTACAAGTTATGGAGCAGCTGTCTTTAGAACAGGGGCCTCAAGCTTCATTCGAAGCTTGATAATTCGGCCCCTTAGTCTTAATTGAAATGAGCAGCAGATTTTTTTTCTGACAAATTCCAAAATGAATTTCAGTTTGCTGGCCACCTTTATCATGTGAGAGCCATCAGCCAATCACAAATTCAATATGTATATTCTGTGAATTCTTGCACATGCTCAGTAGAAGCTGGTGACTCAAAAAGTGTAAATATAAAAATACTGCATATTTTGTTATTGGCAGTAAATTGGAAAATTGTTTAAAATTGCAAGCTCTATCTGAATCATGAAAGTTTGAGTTAAAATGTATGAAATTAATTAACCTGTTTGAATATTTTGTTTTATTGAAAATCAACTTATAGGAAGCAAAAAAATATCAATGAAGTTTTGTTTAAAACAACGCATGAAAAAGTGACTTTGACATATAACTAGAATGCTCAAAAGACATCACCTGTCATAACCATTGGTGATATGTAACATAAATAGTCAGACATTTCTGGGTTAATGTGTGTCATAATCATAAAAGCAACAGGATAATAAAATATAATATCTGGGCAACGTGCCAATGAAGATGAGAACTATCACACATACCTGACAGAAGATCAACAAAGCAAGAAAAGGCACTTGGTATTAGGAGCTGCTGAAAACCTGTTTATAAATGTGGCAAGTGAACATTTAATTATTTATCTACTAATCAATTACACAAATGCAATAGCTTTTTAGAGTCATCACTTGTAAAGATATAAGGTATATAAATTAAATACTTTATCCCTCTTTGATTGCATAATTATGATAATGGATTTTGCAATTTAGAGAAGAGTGTAATGAATTAATGAGTCCTCACTGCTTCTATCATCTGTAGAGTACAGAGGCTGTTGACAATAGAGAAATATTTAATATTAAAGGGACAGTCTACTCCAGAATATTTATTGTTTAAAAAGACAGATAATCCCTTTATTACCCATCCCCCAGTTTTGCATAACCAACACTGTTATATTAATATACTTTTTACCTCTGTGGTAACCTTGTATCTAAGCTTCTGCGCACTGCCCCTTTATTTCAGTTCTTTTGACAGATTTGCATTCTAGCTAATCATTGCTTCTCATAAGTAACTCCACAGGTATGAGCACAATGTTACCTATAGGGCACACATGAACTAACACCCTCTAGCTGTGAAAAACTGTCAAATACATTCACATAAGAGGCGGCCTACAAGGGCTTAGAAATTAGCATATGAGCCTACCTAGGTTTAGTTTTCAACTAAGAATACCAAGAGAACAAAGCACATGTGATGATAAAAGTAATTTGGAAAGTTTTTTTTAAATTACATGCCCTATCTGATATATGTTTCACTAACTGCCATTAGCTTTTCCAAGATCTGTTCGGCTGATCACGAGGTGGGGTGTTTGCTGGCACATCAGTAACACAGGATACTGATTTAAGTATTGTTCGGTCTGTAACCACGGACTATAACACTCAAAGTATTGCTGTATGCTTGTACCAGAACCCCTATTATTATTATTATTATTATTATTATTAACAGGTATTTGTAGAGCGCCAACAGATTCCGCAGCGCTGACCCCTAGTGATCTATGTGATTAATTTAATTAGGAGACATCTCAAATTCACAGGGACTACCCCTTTTTTAAGATATATCCACCATGGCAGTCCCTGCAAGGGTCGGCGTGAAAAACCATGCCTGATCTGGTGAGGTTTAGATAATCGGCCCCTTAGTCTGAACGAGTTGTTGATTTTTTCTAACAAATTTCAAACAGCTTGATTAGGAGTTTTATACAAAGAGATCTATACAAGACACTCTTGGCACGGGTAGCTCAAACAGAGTTAGCGCATAAAGAACAGCCTGCTAATGAGACATTACAGGAAAACCTGGCACTAGCCAGGTCGGCCCTATTGCGTCATTTGCAAGAAGAACAACAAAAAAGGCACTAATGCTAAGACAGCAATTCGGGCCCTGACACGTAAGAGACTAAACATATATGTATACAAGAAAGTTGTTAAAAATGGGGTGACTCACAGAGATGGACAGTATATTGCAAATGCCCTTGGGCGTTTTTATGAATCGCTTTACATCATACACCCAACAGATGGAGAGCAGGGAGAACATCAAAACAAGACATAATAGACTACTTGGCGGTTGTCGATATTCCAAGATTACCTAGAGAGGAAGCGGATCAATTGGATGCTCCCTTCACTACTGAGGAGATACTGATTGCCATCAGGGGTCTCCCGGTCGGTAAAAGTCCAGGCCCAGACGGGATTGGCACTCGCTATTATAAAACATTTGCAGATATCATGGCACCCCTCATGCTTCACATAATTAACCAGCTTTCGGAAACTCAGAGTTTTCCCGCGTTCGATGTTGGAGGCTTTTATCTCGGTAATCACCAAGCCTGATAAACCAGAGAATCAACCCGGTAGCTACAAACCGATTTTCCTACTTAACTCCGATGTTAAGATCCTGGCAAAGGTTATAGCTAATCAACTTAAAAAATTCCTACCCCAATTGGTCTCTACAGATCAAGCGGGATTTATCCCTGCGAGAGATGCGCAAGATAATACTCTCAAAATCATCCAGCTGATCTCCTTTGCTCACGTCAACTCCGCTCTGTTGGTACATGTATCGACGGATGCGGAGAAGGCATTTGATCGGGTTAACTGGACGTTCATGCACCACACTCTGATAAAAATGGGATTTGGGCCGCACTTTATTCATAGTGTGTTTTCACTGTATTCCAACCCCAGTGCTAAGGTTTGAGTTAAAGGTATGTTCTCCACACCCTTTTTAATCTCCAACAGCACAAGGCAAGGGTGTCCCCTCTTGCCTCTTCTCTTTGCACTCGTCATGGAAGTATTGGTGAGCAAAAGATCCGAGCTAACCCTAGTGTCAGGGGCATCGTAGTAGGTGGTATGGAACATAAATTGGCAATGTATGCCGAACATGTCCTTCTAACTCTTGCTGATAATGCCTCCTCTCTCCAAGCTTTGTTGGCAGAGTTTGAGGCATATGGGTGGGTTTCAGACTTTCTACTTAACCCTACTAAATCTGAGATCTTAAACATCAATGTTCCCCTGAACATCTTTAAAAGTCAGAGCCAACACTGCCCCCTTAAGATTGCTCCAAAGCACCTAAAGTACTTGGGTATCACACTGGCACCTTCTGTGAGGGAAATTGCAGATGTGAATTATAAATGCATAAGAGACGGAGTCTAAATATAGCAACATGGAAAAACAAAACCATCTCCTGGCTTGGAAGAATACATGTCGCGAAGATGAACATTTTACCTACTGTTTTCATCTGCCACACATTTACTCCACCAGGTCCAATCAGCAATTGAATCATACATCTTGAATGATTTGAAACTGAAAATTAGTAAAAAGACATTATATCTTCCCAGAAACAGGGGAGGGGCGGGTGTCCCTCTGCTGAATGAGTATTGCAAGGCGATAAGGCTCCAGCGCCTTGTGGAGTGGAGTCATAACTCTTCTGATAAGGCTTGGATAAGATTGGATAATGAGATACTTCAAAGGGGCAACGTCAGATCCCTTGTGTGGGTAAAGGCTACACATCACCCCAGTTGTATTTCACAATATCCCCTGATAGAGGATGTCTTTTTTTATTTTGGATAAACTAATTAAAACTGAAAGCCGCATAGCTACCATTAATTCACCGGTAACTCCGGTGTGAGAAAATCCTGATAATGGAATAGCAAACAAAACACGTAACCCTATTTTTTCCTACCCATTGTCAGTGGTAGCCATATCAAACGCTATTTATCAGGGAAAGCTCAAAACCCAGGAAGGCCTAGCTGAATGGGAACGTGGTATGTTCTCTTCTTGGTTCTGAGTAGCACAATTAAACCATTACTTCAATAGACTTAAAGACAGAGATTCCCTGACTAGACAGAAAACACCCTTTGAAATGCTCCGCACCACCTAATCTCGCTTCTATACAGAATACTATAGGTGGGGAGTGACGCAGTAGTGCCTTCCTATGTGGATGCCTGACAAAGAGGGTTGGGTTCTGAAATTGACATAAAAACTTGGCTGTCAATCTTTGACAAAGCAAAAAAGGCCTCGGTCTTGGCGAGACTTCAGGAGAAGCACTGCAAATTCCTAAGTAGGTGGTACCTGACCCCACAGAGATTGAAAAAAATATATCCACACAGAGTGGTGAGTGTTGGAGGGGCTGTGGAGAAGAGGGTTCACTTCTACATATATAGTGGCACTGCCCCTGTATACAGCCCTTCTGGGAGAATTTGTTTCATGAGAGTAGTAGGCTTCTGAATATCATTTTGCCTCCTAACCTTAATTACTTAATATATCACAAAATGCCAAAAATAGCTGAGGCGGCAAAGCACCAATTGTTCCTCCTGATGTTGAATTGTGCTAAGGGACTCATCCCAAGATATTGGAAATCGCTAAAAGTCCCGAGTCTGGGAGAGTGGAGGGTCGGGGTCTGGAATTTGATCTGCCTGGAGAGGTTTCACTATCTGAGGCTGGGGAGAATAGCGACCCATTAATACATGATATTAATATGGGAGGGCAAAAAGATGTGAAGTCTGACTTTTATCTAGCGGGTCTTCGACCCTTCCTCATACGAAATGTTTTGCCCTTTGTACATTTGCACCCCCTCCTCATTCCATTAACCCTCTCCCCCCTCCCCTTTGTGTTTTTTTTCCTCCCCCAATCCCCTCTTATCTCTCTCCCCCTCCTCTTCCTCCTCTTCTGCTCCTTTGTCTATCTGTGGACAACACGTGCTGAACATTCACTACCCTTCTGTTCAATGTTCTCAAGAACAGAGATCTGCATACTCACTCCACTGTGTATTAAGGCATGATTAGATGCCTATGCTTTCAAAATTCACAGTTTCATGAAAATATATATGAAAAATGTATAAAGCAAGTAGTATGTTTAATAACAATGAACAACCAAATTGTATAACTTCTTTCCTCATTTGTATAGATTGTGATACAACAGATTTGTCCTGTGCTTACATCACTAATGCAATCTTGTCTCTGTAAATCATCACTGATGTAAAACTTTATATGTTCATTTAATAAAGCATTTAAAAAAAAAAAAAATCTTTAATTTATCTGAAAAAGAATGATCTAATAAAGTATTAGAGGTACTGGAGAAAGGATTGTCATTTGCCCCAAAGAAGGCTCATTCCAATTATTTGTAGACCTTAATACATTTACTAAAAAATTAACCCTTAGGAGACATTTTGAGAAAACCTCCAAAAATGATGGGGGGGGGGGTGGAAACTGTGGTAATGAAGAACAGGGGTTAACTAACGAATTGACAAAAGATTGTTGAGACATTAAAAACTTTAGGAGGCGCTAGGAGATGAGGGCGGAACCAATATGGAAAAAATAGATTTTGGTGCCCATACATTATTTAAACCTCCGTCTACCTTTTTTTCCTGTACACGCAAGGGGGGAGTCTAATTACCGTATTTACAAATATGGTACAAGAGGATTTCAATAATATGTGTAAGGAGTATAAGATCAAGAAAGATAATTTTACTGTACGAGAGAAAGAAATCCTAAGATCTTTGGAGGAAGATAGAAACAAGGACCTAGATTACAAGTTGTGCATTCGTGTTTTAACGCTGAAAAAAATGTAATTTCAGCGTTAAAACAGCAACGCAGCCATTACAAGTCTTGTCGGTATAGCTGTACCGCAACGTCAGTCCCTCACACGTAAAAATTACGTTTTTTCATAAGACTTCCATAGCGCAGTCATTACTTTTTGCAGTGAGGCTAGAAAACTTGCGCTCCAGTCTATACCGACAAGATCCATAATGCCATCTGAGTGCAGTAGTTATGAGTTTTATGCTACAAAACTGTTACATAAAACTCATAACTAAAGTGTTACAAATTACACTAAACACCCATAAACTAGCTATTAACCCCCTAAACCGAGGCCCTCCCGCATCACAAATACTATATTAAAGTTATTAATTCCTAATCTGCCGCTCCAGACATCGCCGCCACTATTAACACCTATTCCGCTGCTCCCCCACATTGCCCCCACTATACTAAAGTTATTAAGCCCTACACCGCCGCCACTATAATAAACCTATTAACCCCTAAACCACAAGCCCCCACAATGAAATATACAAAATTAAACTATTAACCCCTAAACCGAAAGCCCCCACATCGCAATAAATTAATTTAAACTAGTAACCCATAAACTTAACTCCCCCCTAACTTTATATTAAAATTACAATTTCCCTATCTTAAATTAAATTAAAACTTACCTGTCAAATTAAAAAAAAACTAACAATTAAACTAATATAACTAATAAACTAAAATTAAACAAACTACTAATTAAATAAACTAAATTACACATTAAAAAAATTCCTAACACTACAAATTATCTAATTACAAAAAATAAAAAAGACTAAATTACAAAAAATAACAAACACTAAATTACGAAAAATAACAAAGAATATTATCAAAAATAAAAAAGAATGACACCTAATCTAATAGCCCTATAAAAATCAAAAAGCCCACCCAAAATAAAAAACCCTAGCCTACAATAAACTAACAATAGCCCTTAAAAGGGCCTTTGTAGGGCATTGCTCTAAGTTAAACAGCTCTTTTACCTGTAAAAAAAATACAAAGACCCCCCTAACAGTAAAACCCACCACCCAACCAACCCCCCAAAATAAAAAACCTAACTCTAACAAAAACCTAAGCTACCCATTGCCCTGAAAAGGGCATTTTTATGGGCATTGCCCTTAAAAGGGCATTTAGCTCTTTTGCATTGCCCTGAAAAGGGCATTTAGCTTGTTTACGAAAAGCCCAAACCCTAAACTTAAAAAAAACACCCTAACACTAACCCCCAAAGATCCACTTACAGTTGCTGAAGTCCCACTTGAAGGATCTTCATTCCGATGGCTCCAACTTCATCCAAACGGCAGGCAGATCCATCTTCATCCAGCCGACTCCATCTTCATCCAGGCGGCAGGCGACTCCATCTTCATCCAGGCGGCATCTTCTATCTTCATCCAGGTGGCGTCTTCTATCTTTATCCCGGCGGCTCGGAGTGAATCCATCCTGAAGACATCCAGCGCCTGGAAATTCAAATCAGCCAATAGGATGAGAGCTACTGAAATTCTATTGGCTATTCAAATCAGCCAATAGAATTTCAGTAGCTCTCATCCTATTGGCTGATTTGAACAGCCAATAGGATTTCAGTAGCTCTCATGCTATTGGCTGATTTTAATTTACAAAATCAATTCAGCCAATAGGAATTCAAGGTACGCCATTTTGAATCGTGTACCTGGCATTGAAAATTCTGTATACGGCGGGGACCATATGAAGAGGATGCTCCGCACCAGATCTATTCAGGATGCATCCATTCCGCACCACCGGGATGAAGATAGAAGATGCTGCCAGGATGAAGATGTAACTGCCTGCCACCTGGATGAAGATGGAGCTGCCTGGATGAAGATAGAGCCACCTGCCACCTGGATAAAGATGGAGCTGCCGGGATAAAGATCCTTCAAGCGGGACGTTAGCAACTGTAAATAGATCTTCGGGGGTTAGTGTTAGGATTTTTTAAGTTTTTTTGGGTGTTTTTTTTTTTAGTTTAGGGTTTGGGCTTTTCGTAAACAAGCTAAATGCCCTTTTAAGGGCAATGCTCATACAAATGCCATTTTCAGGTCAATGGGTAGATTAGGTTTTTAAGATAGTTTTTTTTATTTTGGGGGGGTTGGGCTTGTAATGTTAGTGGGTCTTTGTATTTATTTTTCCAGGAAAAAAAGCTGTTTAACTTAGGGCAATGTCCTACAAAAAGCCCTTTTAAGGGCTATTGGTAGTTTATTCTAGATTAGGTTTTTTATTTTGGGGTGGGTTCTTTTTAAATGGGTATTAGGAATAATTTTATTATTTTTGATAGTTTGTTATTTTGTGTAATGTATTTTTTTCATTTTGGGGTGGGTTTTTATTTTTTAGATTAGGGCTTGGGCATTTCATAAAAGAGCGATGCCGGGAGCAGCAGATTAGGGGTGTTTAGACGTGAGGTTTATGTTAGGGTGTTAGGTTTAAACTTAACTTTTTTTTCCCCATAGACTTCAATGGGGCCATGTTACGGAGCTTTTCATTCCGCGCTTCAGGTGTAAGGTTTTTTTCTGACATCTTCTCCCCATTGATGTCTATGGGGAAAGCATGCATGAGCACATCAAAACAGCGCTTGAATTGTGTGCGGTATGGAGCTCAACCCAATCATATCACGCTATAGAGGGTTGAATAACGCAACTTTTGTTGCGTTTGTTAATTTCCCTATTGCGCGCATAACTCATGATCTAGGTGATACTGATTAAAGAGGCGGATAAGGGAGGGGGATTATCATACAAAATAGAATTGATTATGTAGCAGAAGCTCACAATTTATTGTATGAAGAAGCAAATTATAGAAAACTAAAAAGTGACCCCACTAAAATATTCCTTAGAGAATACAACCACCTCTTGGATGATGCTAAGGAAGAAAGAATCACAAGGAGTTTGCATTCCTACAAAATGATACACCTGTAACTGCAATATTCTATCACCTCCCCAAGATACACAAAAATCAAGAAAAATCTCTGGAGAGGCCAATTGTGGCGGGATACAATTCTTTAACCTCCAAACTATCTAAGTATATAGATTCCTTCTTGCAGCCATTAGAACCCAAATTAAGGTCATATCTGAGGGACACTCCGGATACCATTGAGGGTCACTCTGGATGTTAGTGCACTTTGCACTAATATTCCCCATGATAAGATTAGAGCAGCAATTGAATACTGGCTGAGATGTATGACCAATTTACCTGAAATCCACCAAAAATGTATTCTAGGGCAATAAAATTCACATTGGAAAAAATCTATTTCCTCTTTGAGGGTGAGTTCTTCCTACAGACCCATGGTACAGCTACAGGGACATGCTTTGCACCCAGCTTTGCTAACTTATACATGGGTCTGTGGGAGGAAGAAATGATTTGGAATAATAATCCATACCTCCCCAATATTAAAAAATGGTGGAGGTTTATAGATGATATTATTTTGGTTTGGGAGGGTCCAGAGGCAGACCTCAATGAATTTATCAAGTCTCTCAATCAAAAATAATTTTAATCTTACTTTCTCAGAAAAGATAAATAGGGAAGAAATTTAATTTTTAGATATTATTTTGTTCCAAGAGAATAATATTGTCCAGACTATTCTAAGCTTTTAAATAAAGGAACAGACAGTAACAGGTACCTGCATGCCACTAGCAATCACAATCCACATTGGAACAAAAACATACCATATGAGCAGTTTCAAAGGGTGAGAAGGAACTGCTCTTAAATGGAAGATTTTGAAGTGGAAGCAGCTATACTCAAGGAAAAATTCATAAAAAGAGGATACAGTGCAGGAAAACTGGATGGGGCTTATGAGCGAGCACAAAGTCTAGATAGAGAATTACTCCTAAAAACAGGAGGAAAAGGGAGACATAAGACTAACTGTAATACAAACAATAATATGGGGGATAAATCTAATTTTATTACCACATATAATGAGGGATCCAGTGAAATCAAACAAGTTTTAAAAAAACATTGACATTTCCTGACTAAGGATGAACTATTGAAAAACTCAATACCGAAATAACCAAAATCATATATAGAAAAAACAGAAACCTTAAGAATATTCTAGCACCCAGCAAACTACGAAAACAAAACAATCAAAATTGGCTTGGGAGAATGGTAATAGGCTTCTATAAATGTAATAGATTAAATTGTGTTTCATGTATACATTATTTCAATGGGAATAAGCCCATGAGGGAAATAAGATCAACTACCTCAAATAAGATGTGTAAAATGAATGCCCTCTGTAACTGTAAAACAGATCATGTTGTCTATGTAATCCAATGTTTATGTGACATGCAGTACGTAGGAAGAACCACTAGGCCCTTCAAAAGAGATTGGTCAAACATCTCACTAATATTAAACTAGGGGAAAAATCCCACAACCTGTCTGCACACTTTAAGGAATCCCATAATAAGGATTATACTGGACTTAGGGCTACCATTTTGGAACATATTCCAGTACAGGAAAGGGGGGGGGGGAGATAGAGAATTGAGATGAAGAAGGAGAGAAACATTCTGGATCCACACCCTAAAAACCTTTAAACTGTATGGACTCAATAAAGATATCGAACTGGCAGCTTTCCTTGTAGATAACTAATATAACCAATATAAAACATATATTTAATGATACTTTTCTAGGAGTAGGTTTTTTACACACAGTATGCATTCCTAAAAGTAAGTAGGAAACCCTGACTGGTGGGTATTTAGGGGGGTTTTTAAATTTGGTTAATCTTCTGTTTTTTATCCCCCTAGTGGCCTTCTAGTATTGAGGCTAATGGGATATATACACACATCTTGAATATCTGCCAACTAATTAGATACATGTGTTATGAGGTCATTAGAATCCCCTCTAACAATAGCAACTAAGAACGATTATGTATATATACAACACAGACATATACTATTAATCTAAGAGGTTTCTGTAATAGTGGATAAAAAGGTGGGACTGAATAAGCACTATTACATTAAAACCTTTCAATCAATATAATGGATACTTAGGGTAACAATTATGTTCAAAAAATTAATACGAAGTGGATATTTGGGGAGAGTAAATAGGTGGTTTGCAAGCAACAGCTATACTGAATAAGAAGGGAAGGATAGTTGCTGTATAATACGTAGTATGTAGTGTTAATAATGAACATGGTAAAAAGATCTTAAATAAGATTTGAGTTGATATAGACAATGCCCATATATGATACCTTCTGTGAGTAGTTTTAAATGATGAGATAAGCACCATATATGATAGTTATATTCACACAAATGATTATGATTGACAAGCTGAGTGAACGTGTTAATATATGTTTGAATGCAGCATGTATTTTGCTAGCAATGTAACCTACCTCGCCAGTAACATTTTAAGGATATGCTGAATATGAATCCTTTGCAGCACGTTATAGGGTCACATGACCACTGAACAATATGAATAGGGATCCCTTGCAGCAAGTAATAAAGTCACATGACCTTCTAACAACTAATAAGCCAGGAGTCAGCACGGAGACGGGCCGCAGCCCCTTTTTAAAAAACGGAACTGAACATACCATTTCCAGTCCTCTGATGAAGAAGGAGTAACAAGTAATGTACCTTTGAAACGTGTAAGGATTTATGTTTAGACGGTTCCCTATAGTGGAGGACGCTTACTTATATTCTTGTGAGAATGGATGTTTGGATTGTGCTTTTTAAATGGAAGAATCTTGACGGTTCTTCTGTACTGCTGTTTTACTGTTCTACTGATACCTCATATGTAATTGAGGTTACCTATGTGAGCAGCTTTTACCTTATATGCGCTTTTTATTTAATAAATCAGTTTTAACGATATTGCACCATCCTGTGTATATGTTCTTTTGCTCTCTGGTTACCACGTCTGGAAAGGGAGCTATCTACAATATCCCAAGACAGGACCGAAGCAGGTGTACCTAGTGGCAGAAGCACAGTTCTCAGCTATATTTTTCTTCTGAGGAATATATTTAAAGGGATATGAAACCCAATTTTTTTCTTTCATGATTCAGACAGAACATGCAATTTTAAGCAACTTTCTAATTTACTTCTATTATCAATATTTCTTTCAATTTTCTTTGTTCTCTTGGTATCTTTATTTGAAAAGCAGAAATGTAAGCTTAGGAGCCGGCCCATTTTTGGTTCAGAACCTGGGTAGTGATTGCTGATTGGTGGCTTAAAGTTGAATGCTCAATGGGGTTTCATATCCCTTTAAATTTCAATTGAGATTACTAAAACCATGCAGTAAAAAATCACTCAGGATCAGCAGTTCAAGGTTTCTGCTAAGACATAACAACTAGAATGAGTTTTTTAAGCAACACTATGTAAAAAACTTTAGTGGTATAAAGACCATGATTTGGGTACAAATACAGCTGTCTGTAAATACCTTAGGAAGGAAGGTTGCACTGATCTTCAGTTTCTAGATTGTTTACTTAGATAGTCTCAGAGTTTATTATCTTTGAAAAATATTTTAAAGAGTCAAAACATAAGGGGCGCGATCCGATAAAGATCGTAGTTTGCAGCGCAAGCAAGGGAACCCCCGCCACCCGCAGTTTCAGCTAGCAACTCGAGCTATCCCATATACGGCGCCGTCAGAGGCTAAAGTGCCGTAAATCTGACAAACCAGCGATGTCCAGAAATCTGCGTAAGCACAAATTTCTGGAGTCGCAAGGGACTTACGGCACTTTAGAAACTGCCGGCGTCTACAAAACCTGACTAAGTTATTAAATCACCCATACGCTCTAACACGCCTCCTAAACATAGCCTGACACGTCTATCCCTCTATCCGCTATTCCCCTCACTATCCTAACAATAAAAAATGTATTAACCCCTAAACTGCCGGACCCCGCAGCCACCTAATTAAGTTATTAACCCCTAAACCGCCGCTCCCGGACCCCGCCGCCAGCTATATTAAATCTATTGTGAGCTCCTACCCCGCCGCCATCTACCTTACCTACCCCCTAAAGTGAGCCCCTTACACCGCCGCCATCTACCTTACCTACCCCCTAAAGTTAGCCCCTACCCTGTCGCCATCTACCTTACCTACCCCCTAAAGTGAGCCCCTTACACCGCCGCCATCTATTTTAAAAATATTAACCCCTAATTTAATCCCCCTACACCGCCGCCACCTATATTAACTATATTAACCCTAATTATATTAGGGTTAATATAGTTAATATAGTTATTATATTATATATATTAACTATATTAACCCTAATTATATTAGGGTTAATATAGTTAATATCGTTATTATATTATATATATATTAAGTATAATAACCCTATCTTACTCTAACATCCCTAACTAAATTCTTATTAAAATAAATCTAATTAATA
Source organism: Bombina bombina (assembly GCF_027579735.1). Taxonomy (NCBI): domain Eukaryota; kingdom Metazoa; phylum Chordata; class Amphibia; order Anura; family Bombinatoridae; genus Bombina; species Bombina bombina. The sequence goes on along the minus strand of NC_069500.1, from coordinate 636,595,712 downwards.
TTAATATTATTAATTAAAATATTCCTGTTTAAATCTAAATACTTACCTATAAAATAAACCCTAAGATAGCTACAATGTAATTAATAATTACATTGTAGCTATTTTAGGGTTTATATTTATTTTACAGGTAACTTGGTATTTATTTTAACTAGGTACAATAGCTATTAAATAGTTAATAACTATTTAATAGCTACCTAGTTCAAATAATTACCAATTTACCTGTAAAATAAATCCTAACCTAAGTTACAAATACACCTACACTATCAATAAATTAAATAAACTACAAATATCTAAACTAAAATACAATAAAATAAAATAAACTAAATTACAAAAAAAAAAAAATACTAAATTACAAACAATAAAAAAATATTACAAGATTTTTAAGCTAATTACACCTATTCTAAGCCCCCTAATAAAATAATAAAGCCCCCCAAAATAAAAAAAATTCCCTACCCTATTCTAAATTAAAAAAGTTCACAGCTCTCTTACCTTACCAGCCCTTAAAAGGGCCTTTTGCGGGGCATGCCCCAAAGAAAACAGCTCTTTTGCCTGTAAAAAAACACACAATACCACCCCCCAACATTACAACCCACCACCCACATACCCCTATTCTAGACCCACCCAAACCCCCCTTAAAAAAACCTAACACTACCCCCCTGAAGATCTCCCTACCTTGTCTTCACCCATCCGGGCAGAACTCTTCATCCGATCCAGGCGATGTCCAATCAAGCGGCAGAGAAGTCTTCTTCCATCCGGGCGATGTCTTCAATCAAGCGGCAGTGAAGTCTTCTTCCATCCGGCGATGTCTTCAGTGAAGCGGCAGTGAAGTATTCTTTCATCCGGCGATGTCTTCAATCAAGCGGCAGTGAAGTCTTCTTCCATCCGGCGATGTCTTCAAGCAAAGCGGCATCTTCAATCTTCATTCTTCGCTCCACCGATGCGGAGCATCCATCCGGCACGAAGACTAAACGAGGAATGAGGTACCTTTAAATGACGTCATCCAAGATCGCATCCGTAGAATTCCGATTGGCTGATTCTATCAGCCAATCGGAATTAAGGTAGAAAAATCTGATTGGCTGATTGAATCAGCCAATCAGATTCAAGTTCAATCCGATTGGCTGATTGGTTAGGTAAAAGAGCTGTGAACTTTTTTAATTTAGAATAGGGTAGGGAAATTTTTTTATTTGGGGGGGCTTTATTATTTAATAGGGGGCTTAGAATAGGTGTAATTAGCTTAAAAATCTTGTAAATTTTTTTTATTTTTTGTAATTTAGTGTTTGTTTTTTTTTGTAATTTATTTTATTTTATTTTATTGTATTTTAGTTTAGATATTTGTAGTTTATTTAATTTATTGATAGTGTAGGTGTATTTGTAACTTAAGTTAGGATTTATTTTACAGGTAAATTGGTAATTATTTTAACTAGGTAGCTATTAAATAGTTATTAACTATTTAATAGCTATTGTACCTAGTTAAAATAAATACCAAGTTACCTGTAAAATAAATATATACCCTAAAATAGCTACAATGTAATTATTACTTACATTGTAGCTATCTTAGGGTTTATTTTATAGGTAAGTATTTAGATTTAAATAGGAATATTTTAATTAATAATATTAATATTAATTAGATTTATTTTAATAAGAATTTAGTTAGGGATGTTAGAGTTAGATAGGGTTATTATACTTAATATGTATAAAATATAATAACGATATTAACTATATTAACCCTAATATAATTAGGGTTAATATAGTTAATATATATAATATAATAACTATATTAACTATATTAACCCTAATATAATTAGGGTTAATATAGTTAATATAGCTGGCGGTGGTGTAGGGGGATTAAATTAGGGGTTAATATTTTTAAAATAGATGGCGGCGGGGTAGGGGCTCACTTTAGGGGGTAGGTAAGGTAGATGGCGGCGGGGTAGGGGCTCACTTTAGTGGGTAGGTAAGGTAGATGGCTGCGGGGTAGGGGCTCACTTTAGTGGGTAGGTAAGGTAGATGGCGGCGGGGTAGGAGCTCACATTAGGGGGTAGGTAAGGTAGATGGTGGCGGTGTAAGGGGCTCACATTAGGGGGTATGTAATGTAGCTGGTGACGGTGTAGGGGGATCACATTAGGGGTTATACTTTTAATGTAGGTGGCGGCGGGGTCCGTGTGCGGCGGTTTAGGGGTTAAATACTTTATTAGGGATTGCGGCGGTGGATCGCGGTTGACAGGTAGATAGACATTGCGCATGCGTTAGGTGTTAGGTTTATTTTGCAGATAGTTTAGGGAGTTACGGGGCTCCAATACACAGCGTAAGGCTTACTATGGCTGCATTTTGTGGCGAGGTGAAAATGGAGTAAGATTTCTCCATTTTCGCCACGTAAGTCCTTACGCTGTATATTGGATACCAAACTGCGCCTATGGCCCAAAAAACTACGGGCGAAGGCAGAAATATACGAGCATAACTTCTAGGTTACGCCGTATATAGGATACCAAACCAGCGCAAATTTCAGCGTCGCCGGCTTTTGCGGGTGACGCTGCATATCGGATCGGGCCCCGGATCTCTTTTAAAAATAACCTCCTTTTTATCCATAAACAGCAGACACAAAAATGAGGTTATAGAAATACTTATATACATACTTACTAGATCTATCTATGAAGTCACATTGAGCCAACTATTTTCACAAGATTTCATGAATCAGGTGAAAGTTATTTTATATATATATATATATATATATATATATATATATATATATATATATATATATATATATATATATATTTCTCATTAAATCCTAATAGTTTGAAAAATTGTTTCTTTATATTAATTCATTATTTTTATTTGTTACCACACACTTTTCCTTAATTTTTCAGTTATTACATTGTATTTACTAAATACTACTGCAAATCATATTCTAGAAAGCACAACTACGCATTGGCACAGAAAATATAGTTAAAAGCTATCACATAATTGCTCATAATAGACTTATACTGTTGATGAGTGTATCAAATTTCTGTTATGGGTAAAACCACTATGGAAAGAAGACACCTTATTTTCCTTGGAAAGTCTACATCTTACACGTGGATTTATTAAACAAAATAGGAAAGAGAGAAACAGAATTTTTTTTTTGGCAGCACACCAAAAGCTATAATATTCATATTGTTTTTCAGGTTCACATTAATCATCACTGTAATTTTTTCATCTCAGTATATGAAAAGATTGAGTCAATGTTTGAGCCTGAACCAAAGCCAAGTTCACTGACAAAGAGGGAGATTGAACTGGCAATGATTCAGGTATGCGCAATCTGATTAATTGGCTTGATGCGCTGACATTAGGATATCCGCCTTAATTTTTTTTTAAAAAAAGAGAGAAATCTTGTGGCTTCTTAATAAGACACGTGAGATGTTGATTTTGTCCTTAGGAATTCAAGTCAAATTAAAATTAGATTGTAATAAAATTAGAATAGATTACTCATAAATGATGTTCCTCATTTTTCCTCAGTGATCAATGTAGACTGAACAAAACACAATTGTTTCTTAGATATTAATTTCATATTTATGATTAATGTTTTCTACTTAAAATATTAGAAGAAAAAATATTTTACATTTTGAGTGGGTGTTATACATTTTGCAACTCATAACTTTACCCTCCAAACATACTTCAAATTAGTTCTGGCATTTAAGCTCTGGAAGCAAAAAAAAATTCAAAGGCAATTTAGTATTAAACATGTACTGCTGTACAAACAAACGGCTTGATTACGAGTTTTGCGTTAGGCTTAGGGCCGGTCCCAATGCTGCTTTTTAACGCCCGCTGGTATTACGAGTCTTGCAGGTACAGGTGTACAGCTCACTTTTTTGGCCAGACTTGGAAATACCGCAAATCCAATTAAGTAAATTGCGTATCCTCTTTTTTCAATGGCACTTGCATAGCGTCGGTATTATGAGTCTGCCAAAAAGTGAGCGGTAGACCCTCTCCTGTCAAGACTGGTACCGCATTTTAAAGTCAGTAGTTAAGAGTTTTACACTACAACGCCGTAGCTAACTACCTTTTAACCCCTAAACCGAAGCCCTCCCACATGGCAAACACTAAAATAAAAATTTTAACCCCTAATCTGCCGAACCGGACATCGCCGCCACTATAATAAATATATTAACCCCTAAACCGCCGCACTCCCGCCTCGCAAACATTAGTTAAATATTTTTAACCTCTAATCTGCCATCCCTAACATCGCTGACACTTACCTACATTTATTAACCCCTAATCTGCCACCCCCAACGTCGCCGCCACTATACTAAAGTTATTAACCCCTAAATCTAAGTCTAACCCTAACCCCCCTAACTTAAATATAATTTAAATAAATCTAAATAAAATTACTATAATTAACTAAATTATTCCTATTTAAAACTAAATACTTACCTGTAAAATAAACCCTAAGCTAGCTACAATATAACTAATAGTTACATTGTACCTAGCTTAGGGTTTATTTTTATTTTACAGGCAAGTTTGTATTTATTTTAACTAGGTAGAATAGTTAGTAAATAGTTATTAACTATTTAATTAACTACCTAGATAAAAAAATACAAGTTTACCTGTAAAATAAAACCTAACCTAAGTTACACTAACACCTAACACTACACTATAATTAAATTAATTCCCTAAACTAAATACAATTAAATAAAATTAGCTAAAGTACAAAAAAAACAAACACTAAATTACAGAAAATAATAAACAAATTACAAGATTTTTAAACTAATTACACCTAATCTAATCCCCTAACAAAATAAAAAAGCCCCCCCAAAAATAAAAAAGACCTACCCTACACTAAATTACAAATAGCCCTTAAAAGGGCCTTTTGCAGGGCATTGCCCGAAAGTAATCAGCTCTTTTACCTGTAAAAAAAAAATCACAAATCACCCCCAACATTAAAACCCACCACCCACACAACCAACCCTACTCTAAAACCCACCCAATATCCCCTTAAAAAAAACTAGCACTAAGCCCTTAAAGGTCACCTTACCGGGAAAAGTCTTCATCCAACCGGGCCAAAGTCCTAAACGAATCCGGGTGGTCCTCCAGACGGGCAGAAGTGATCCTCCAGATGGGCAGAAGTCTTCATCCAGACGGCATCTTCTATCTTCATCCATCTGGCGCGGAGCTATCAGCCAAACGGAATTAAGGTAGGAAAAGTCCTATTTCTACCTTAATTCCGATTGACTGATAGAATTCTATCAGCCAATCGGAATTGAAGGGACGCCATCTTGGATGACGTTACTTAAAGGTACCTTCATTCTTCAGTCGCCGTGGAAATAACAGGATGCTCCGCGTCGGATGTCTTGAAGATGGACCCGCTCCATGCTGGATGGATGAAGATAGAAGATGCCGTCTGGATGAAGTCTGTAGGACCACTTCTGCCCGTCTGGAGGACCACTTCTGCCTGATTCGTTGAGGACTTCAGCCCGGTTGGATGAAGACTTCGCCCGGTAACGTGATCTTCAAGGGGTTAGTGTTAGGTTTCTTTAAGGGGCTATTGGGTGGGTTTTAGAGTAGGGTTGGTTGTGTGGGTGGTGGGTTTTAATGTTGGGGGGGATTTGTAATTTTTTTACAGGTAAAAGAACTGATTACTTTGGGGCAATGCCCCGCAAAAGGTCCTTTTAAGGGCTATTTGTAATGTAGTGTAGGGTAGGGCTTTTTATTTGGGGGGGGCTTTTTTATTTTGTTAGGGGGATTAGATTAGGTGTAATTAGTTTAAAAATCTTGTAATTTGTTTATTATTTTCTGTAATTTAGTGTTTGTTTTTTTGTACTTTAGATAATTTTATTTAATTGTATTTAGTTTAGGGAATAAATTTAATTATAGTGTATTGTTAGGTGTAATTGTAATTTAGGTTAGGTTTTATTTTACAGGTACTTTTGTATTTATTTTAACTAGGTAGTTATTAAATAGTTAATAACTATTTAATAACTATTCTACCTAGTTAAAATAAATAAAAACTTGCCTGTAAGATAAAAATAAACCCTAAACTAGATACAATGTAATTATTAGTTATATTGTATCTAGCTTAGGGTTTATTTTATAGGTAAGTATTTAGTTTTAAATAGGAATAATTTAGTTATTTATAGTAATTTTATTTAGATTTATTTAAATTATATTTAAGTTAGGGGGGTTAGGGTTAGACTTAGGTTTAGGGGTTAATATTTTATTATAGTGGCGGCGACGTTGGGGGCGGCAGATTAGGGGTTAATAAGTGTAGGCAGGTTGCGTCGACATTTGGGGGTGGCAGATTAGGGGTTAATAAATATAATGTAGGTGTCGGCGATGTTGGGGGCAGCAGATTAGGAGTTCATAAGTATAATGTAGGTGGCGGCGGTGTCAGGAGCGGCAGATTAGGGGTTAATAATATAATGCAGGTGTCGGCGATATCGGGGGCGGCAGATTAGGGGTTAACAAGTGTAAGATTAGGGGTGTTAAGACTCGGGTTCATGTTAGGATGTTAGGTGTAGACATAAAATGTATTTCCCCATAGGAATCAATGGGGCTGCGTTAAGGAGTTTTACGCTGCTTTTTTGCAGGTGTTATACTTTTTTCATTCGACTCTCCCCGTTCATTCCTATGGGGAAATCGTGCACGAGCACGTTACACCAGCTCACCGCTGACTTAAGCAGCAATGGTATTGGAGTGCGGTAAGGAGCAAAAGTTTGCTCAACGCTCACTTCTTGTCTTTTAACGACGGGTTTGTAAAAACCCATAATACCAGCGCTGTCTGTAAGTGAGCGGTGAGCATAAACTGCTCGTTAGCACCGCATAGCCTCTAACGCAAAACTCGTAATCTAGGTGAAAGAAAGTAGTAAAGTATCATGTATTTCCTTTTATATTTATTTATATATATTATATATTTATATGTATTTTTTTTTTTTCATGTATCATCTTTCAACAAAAAATATCAATATATATTATTCAAACACATTTAAAACAGTATAAAAGTTATTTCACATCGGTAATCGATTAAAGTTGCAATTTCAACCTATTGCTTTGCCAAGCAAACAACTTCCTTAACTGTGTGTTAAGCTTCTATATCAAAAAAGAAAATATAAACATAGACATTCAAGTATGAGTGATTTGCCTCAGTTAGTTAACATTAGTGCCTATTTTACAATAGTACCAGTTCCTTCCTAACTGTTAATTTAAAAAAAAAAAAATAATATATAAACAAAAAAATATACCCACCATCTGCCATTGTTACTAAATATCTTGAACCTCCACCAATACTAACCTTTACCATGACTCACCCCAATTCTATTATATTCTACTTAACTGAACCAAATTAACCACATTGCCTAGGGACACATACACCTCAATAAACCTTAGCATTACCCCAAGTGTAAATTCACCCAATGTACCCAGATGAAAATTGTTTTTGCCTACCTTAATCCTTGTCATAGCATTGAATAATCATTATCTATTTTTAGGGGACTTGATGCAGGTTAAACACACACAGACTACAGTCGTCTCCATCACTGTAGACTGGGCTTGATGCATAACACATCACATTTTATTTAATTTAATTTTAAAAATTGTTAAGCAATTGACCAATGCTGTTTAGAGTGTGAGGGCTTAAGGTCAGAAATAATTGCTCCCTTACCCTTACTAAGTACTCAGTAACATGTTTTTGTAATTATAGTAGGTTAAAATAACAAAGATACAGGTATACCCCGCTCATACAGCGGGTTAGGGACCGGAGCCCCGCTGTAAAGTGAAAACCGCCTTAAAGTGAAACAAGGCAGTTTTAGCTTTTTATTCACTTGCCAGTGTGTTTAAAGACTTTAAAAAATGTTTGAACTAACATAGATTAGGGTTGCAGTAGTGCTACATTTAGTTTAACACTAGCACAACACAGTATTCAATTAGGATTCAATAAATACTGTACCTGTAAAATAGTGACAATTACTGTAGTAAAATTTGCCAGACTATAACACTGAGACACAGATTGCACTGCAATGATGTAAACAGAGTGATCTGCGCATAACAAAATGGTGCCAGTCACTTTTCTCGCAATCTCACGATGATTACAGCACTGTTTCAAAATCCTTGGATGCTGAACTTCAGCTCCACAGAGCGCTGTATTAGCGAATCGCTGTAAAGTGAAGCGCTGTAAAGTGAGGTATACCTGTATATATCCATTAGCCTAATCACCTACAAAATGCATATTTGCTAAACATATATTTTATTAATTATGGGCAGAATGCAAGTGGCATGCTAAATGTTTTATTCGCTCACGCGCAAACAATGCTCAAAGTAATTACAAGCTGAAAGTAAATTGTTTGTGCGTGAGCTAAACCCGATGCGTGCTAACTTTAGGACTTTGGATATCGTGACTGTGTTAACTTCTTCTCCCCATAGACTTGGAGCAAAAATACCAACAGAGCTAAACCAGAAGTGAGTTATTAAAGGGACACTGAACCCAAATGTTTTCTTTTGTGATTCAGATAGAGCATGCAATTTTAAGCAACTTTGTAATTTACTCCTATTATCAAATGTTCTTCATTCTCTTGGTATCTTTATTTGAAAAGCAAGAATGTAAGTTTAGATACCGGCCCATTTTGGTAAACAACCTGTGTTTTTCTTGCTGATTGGTGGATAAATTCATCCACCAATAAACAAGTGCTGTCCAAGGTTCTCAACTTTCTATTTCAAATAAAGATATCAAGAGAACAACGAAAAATTGATAATAGGAGTAAATTAGAAAGTTGCTTAAAATTGCATGCTTTATCTGAATCACAAAATAAAAAATTTGGGTTTAGTGTCCCTTTAATATTTCACATGTCAATGTACTTCACATAGAAGAAAATGTTCTTTTATTTTTAAATACATATTTATATATTACATACATGATTATTGTTTTGTTTAATATATATATATATATATTTATATTTATATATATCTAAATATATGTGAATATTTACAGATCTATAAATATACAGATACATATATCTAAACTGTGTATCTATCTATATATATACACATATTTAAAAATTCAAGGAACATTTTCTTCTATGTGAAAAACATTAAAATATGAAATACCTTAACCCTTATTATTTAAAAAAATATTTATATGAATAATTTTTATCAGATAGTGTTTGTGTATATATATATATATATATAGCAATATCCGTTCAACCCCTCAAGGTAGAAAAACGCTTCACTCTCCGGTCTCTTTCAAAATCCTTTATTAAGTATCCAGCATCAAATGACAAAATTCCCAAACGTTTCGATACCAATTGGTATCTTTTTCAATGGGTAATCAGAACATATCTATCCCAAAAGAAGATTCCTAATACTAACCACAAACCACTCACCTATATACACCTGTAAAGCCTCTCTGTCACTTCCGGTACATCAGAAAACCGCCCCACCATGCGCATGCGTCCAGGAGTTAGCCAACCGCATGGCTAATTTGCATATTCAATAACGTAATGACGTTTGCGTTCCAACCACGCATAGTTACTCCTTACTGTTTTAGCAGCTAATGCGCATGCCCAGGTGACTGAAGTTCTAATGATACCGGACTAACTCTTACAAGTATAACTACTCTAAAGTGTAAAAAAACTATCTATACCCAGTTAAAATCTATAATATGACTACCTGAGTTCTCAGAACAGACTTTATTCCTTATATTTATAGAATATTAAGTAAGATACTTAGCATTTTTATATACAGTTTGCTAAGCAAATCACAGCCCCCTTAATTATCTTATCCACAATCTCCAAACCGTCTATTATCTAGTTGAAGTATGTTATACTATAATTATCAATATAACATATAGCTTCTATGCCAATTGGAGTGCAGTGAGAGACTTAGTTGTGGCTACCGCAATACACTAAACACCATATCTTCAGAGACTTTGTGAACCCATATATTCTGGACCAGTCCATCTTCCTGGGTGTTGATGACCTAGACCGATAAATCATGGACATTTCACTTAAAGGAAGACACCAAAGTCCATCTGTACATTCAGACCCTTGGGAGCCACTGTGTCTAAACGATAAATCCAGGAGGTCTCAACTTGGAGTAGTTTCGTGTTCCTATCTCCACCCCTTCGTAAGGGGGGCACATGATCAATCAACATAGTCCTTAAACTCGCCGCTGTGTGCCCAGCTTGAAGGAAATGTCTGGCGACCGGTTGATCAGATGTTTTCTTGTCAATCGCTTGTCTAATCGCATGGCGATGATTGGCCATTCTATCTCGAAATGTAGTAGAGGTCTTCCCCACATAGACAAGCGAACATGGACACATTAGTATGTATACAACATACGTACTCATACATGACAATCTGTGTAGAATCTTGTATTTTCTCCCAGTGTGTGGGTGGTGAAAGAACATCCCTGTTAACATACTATTGCACGTAGTGCAGTCCCCACATCTATAGCAGCCAACTTTTTTCCTGCTGTCCAGCCAAGTACCTTTTTCATAGCACTTCACAGGGTCATTATGGACAAGTAAATCCTTCAAATTGGGTGCTCTCTTATAAGCCATCCGTGGGGCTGATGTGTGCAGGAATGGTAGTGATTTGTCAGTATTGATAATGTCCCAGTTCTTCTTGACCGATTCAGACAATATCTTGGACACGGGGTTGAACGTGGTAACAAAGTTAATGATATCGCTATTGTTTTCTACTTTATCAGTAGGATCATGTGGTTGTAGCAGAGATATTTGATCATCCCCGGCCAGGTTGGTTTGCACCTGTGTTATCAGTTTTCTTGCATATCCTCGTTGCTCCAATTTCTTAATCATTTCATCCTCCTGTATTCTTCTAGTCTCTCTTAGTGTGTTATTGCGGGCCACCCGCGTGAGTTGAGAGGATACCACACTCTTTTTTTGATGTTCAGGGTGAAAACTTGTGGATAGCAACAATGAGTTTCTATCCGTCGGTTTTGAATATAAGGAGGTAGAAAATTTGTAACAATCATCTTCTGTATAAACAGATATGTTTAGATCTAGGAATGGTATGCTCACCCTGTTATGGGCCACTTTAAATCGAATAGTTGACTCAAGCTGATTTAAGCTGTCAACCCACTGTTCTAGGGATTCCTCTGACCCTCTCCATACCAAAAACACATTGTCAATATACCTGACGTACAGTTTAATTTTATCAATTGTGCGAATGTGCATGACCATAGTCTCATACCAAGACATATACAGATTGGCGTATGCGGGAGCCATATTTGAACCCATTGCAGTTCCTGATATTTGTAAGAAGAATTCCTTCTCAAATTTGAAAAAGTTTTTTTCCAGACAAAACCTCAACAATTCCAATAGGAACTCAATGGGTGGTCCCGCATACGCCAATGACTCACTTAACATGGATCTGACCGCCTGTACACCACCATCATGCGGGATGACAGTGTACAAGCTGTCAACATCCATTGTAACAAGTAGGTCATCTGGGCCAAGTTCATTCCAGGCAAGTAACCTCCGAATGAGTGAGGGAGAATCCAGTATAAAGGAATATGACTCCTTTACGTCATTACGTTATTGAATATGCAAATTAGCCATGCGGTTGGCTAACTCCTGGACGCATGCGCATGGTGGGGCGGTTTTCTGATGTACCGGAAGTGACAGAGAGGCTTTACAGGTGTATATAGGTGAGTGGTTTGTGGTTAGTATTAGGAATCTTCTTTTGGGATAGATATGTTCTGATTACCCATTGAAAAAGATACCAATTGGTATCGAAACGTTTGGGAATTTTGTCATTTGATGCTGGATACTTAATAAAGGATTTTGAAAGAGACCGGAGAGTGAAGCGTTTTTCTACCTTGAGGGGTTGAACGGATATTGCTATATGTTTTCAACGCAGCACCCCGGCGGATGTCTTATGTCACAGTGAGTGCACCTGTTTGGATATTTGTATATATATATATATATATATATATCCTATATGAAAAAAGGCCAGGTATGTTTGTCAGATGCAGTCATGCGCAGTAGATACTGCACGAGGACAAACATACCTGGCCTTGAGCAGCAGAGGAGTGCGCACTGTGGAAGCTGCCTGGTGGGGGACGTGGCCAGGCCTGCTGTGATGGGGGCGTGACCGGTGGGAGGGTGAGGGGGCGTGGCCGGGCGGGAGCACGCATGAAGAACCGTGGCCGACGGGAGCAGCCATGGTGGCAGCGCCATGGTCAAGTGAGAGAGAAAAACAGAGGGGAGAGCAAACCAGAGGGGAGAGAGGAGGGGGAGAGAGAGTGGGGAGAGACCAAAAGAGAGGAGGGAAAGAGCAAAATAGAGGGGGGAAAGAGAGAAAGCGTGCAAAAGAGAGGGGGAAAGAGAAGGGAGAGAGAGCAAAAGAGAGGAGGGGGGAGCAAAAGAGAGGAGGGAGAGAGAGAGCAAATAAGGGGAGAGAGAGAGAGCAAAAGAGGGGGGGGAGAGAGAGCAAAAGGGGGGGAGAGAGAGCAAAAGAGGGGGGGAGAGAGCAAAATAGTGGGGAGAGAGAGCAAAAGAGAGTGGGGAGAGAGAGAGCAAAAGAGGGGGAAGAGAGCAAAAGAGGAGGAGAGAGAGAGCAAAAGAGGGGGAAGAGAGAGAGAGCAAAAGAGGAGGGGAGAGCAAAAGAGGGGGGAGAGCAAAAGAGGGGGGAGAGAGCAAAAGAGGGGGAGAGAGAGCACAAAAGAGGGGGAGAGAGAGCACAAAAGAGGGGGAGAGAGAGAGAGAGCGCAAAACACAAAAGAGGGGGAGAGAGCGTAAAAGAGGGGGGGGGAGAGAGAGAGCTCAAAAGAGAGGGGGGAGAGAGAGAGCATAAAAGAGGGGGGGAGAGTGCAAAAGAGAAGGGGAGAGAGAGCGCAAAAGAGGGAGAGAGAGAGCGCAAAAGAGAGGGGAGAGAGAGCGCAAAAGAGGGAGAGAGAGCGCAAAAGAGGGAGAGAGAGCACAAAAGAGAGAGGGGAGAGAGTGCAAAAGACAGGGGGAGAGAGAGAAAGAGCAAAAGAGAGGGGGAGAGAGAGCAAAAGAGAGGGGGGAGAGAGAGAGCAAAAGAGAGGAGAGAGAGAGCAAAAGAGAAGGGGGGAGAGACAGCAAAAGAGGGGGAGAGAGAGCAAAAGAGGGGAGAGAGAGAGAACAAAAGAGGTGGGAAGGGGAGAGAGAGAGAGCGCAAAAGAGGGGGGAGAGAGAGAGAGCAAAAGAGGGGAGAGATTGCAAAAGGGGGGGAGAGAGCAAAAGAGGGGGGAGAGAGAGAGCAAAAGAGGGGGGAGAGAGAGAGCAAAAGAGGGGGGAGAGAGAGAGCAAAAGAGGGGGGAGAGAGCAAACGAGGAGGAGAGAGAGCAAAAGAGGGGGAAGAGAGAGAGAGCAAAAGAGGGGGGAGAGAGCAAAAGAGGGGGGAGAGAGAGAGCAAAAGAGAGGGGGGAGAGAGAGAGGAAGCAAGGGTTGGAACAGCGGTATTTAAAAAAAAATATATGCTGTATATATATATATGTATATTGTAATGTACTTGTGTTGTGCTTGGTGAAACTTTTTTTTACCCCTTACGCCACTTGTAATCTAGCCATATATGTTTTAAACCTATTAACCATCTAGAAGTCCTCTCAATTCACTTTGCTTTTTATAATAAATAGAGAACCTTTAATTCGATAATACTCCAGAAATACTATAAATAATATTTTTTATAATATAAAATGTTACATTTTAATAAAAAGAAAACATGTCAGCTATACTATTTTTATTTGGACATACATCAGCAAGATTATGTCTAGGGGGAATGCCTATTCTTGCATAAAATTATCTTACCTTATACAAAATATTTCTTCATTTTACAGTAAAGTAGTATGGCATATTAATGGAAATAATCTTATTAAAAAAATGATAGCGCAAGGGGGCAATCTTAAAAACTTTTTAATACGTATGTAGTGTAAAATTCAAAATATAAAATGGGAAAAAAACTAATAATAAAACAATGATAGTACTTATAAAAAGTGCTTATTTGAATAAAACAAGTCCAAACTTCAATCCATAAGAACGACTTAAATACCAATAAGTGTTTACAGTAAATATTTCATGATAGCATCTGGATCCCATCTATTCAGTTAAAATACTGTAATAAGCCAAGGCTGCACTGCTCTAAAAATGAGTACTGGAACTCAAAGTCCGTAACTAGAAAAATATCATAAGAGGAGGGGCGCCACATAACATATCACAACATCAAAATATTCAAGGAATATACATTAGGAGGAAATATACTCACAATTTTCATTGACTATAAAGGACCAATATAAGCATGGTTAAATAATAATAATATTATGATATTACCATGTTATTACCTAGTGTCAATTGTAATGTGGGTTACGAATATTTGTTTTAATTGAGAATGTACTATTGGGGGTTAACCTTTTCATCCAATTGTTACTTATGCTTTGCACAAACATATGTCTTTAATTTGTATGTCTGTTTAAGCCTCCATATCCTGTATATTACCATACTGCCCGATGAAATAGCCAAATAATATGGACCACAAAATGTGTTCTAAATTGCCATATGCTGTTTTAGACTGAAGATTGTGGTTGAATATCTTTATTAAAGTTTAAGAAAATTTATATAATTTGGAAGTGGAAGGTTTATTTGTGGCATGTTATAAAAGTGGTTCCTGTTTATCGGGAGAGAGCTAGCTGGGTGCTTGGAAGTCTCAGCCTGTTTGTTTTCACCTTTTTTATGATAAATGAAAATTGTGAGTATATTTCTTCCTGATATATATTCCTTGAAGATTTTCTTGTTGTGTGATATGCTATGTGGTGCCCCCTTTTTTCAAGTTATGAAATGTTAATTACTGAAACTTAATAGATGAGTGGTAGCAGAATAAAATCTTAACACACCTTTATAGTTTTAATTACAAACTTGATGATTACACTTTTTACTTACATGACATCCATGAAATATTTCAGTTTTAGATTACACACATCTATTTTCCATTACAATGAACTCACTCAAGATTTGTTTAAGAAGTTATTATTTTGGATATAGCCTAATTGTGGTAGTCACTATAACATTACCACAAGAAGTTAATGTTTGTCCAAGAGTTGGAACAGAGATTAAGGTTGGGAACTAAAACACTGGGTATAGTCTTGACTGAGTAGAAGCTGGTTGTCGGTATCTACAGGATAGGAATTATGTAAGGCAAATACCATTAAGGGGAGTAAAATCAGAAGGCAACGGGGGGGGGGGGGGGCGTGTCCGTGCAGCGTTCTGGAAATTACGCATTTTTTGAAAGCTCCAGCAGAATCTGCAA
Source organism: Bombina bombina (assembly GCF_027579735.1). Lineage (NCBI taxonomy): Eukaryota > Metazoa > Chordata > Amphibia > Anura > Bombinatoridae > Bombina > Bombina bombina. The sequence goes on along the minus strand of NC_069500.1, from coordinate 636,580,461 downwards.
TAATCTGCCGTTTATTGCTTCCCAACAGCAAGATCAAGATCTTATCCCACAAAGACACCACGATCTTGTTAATTGTGGCCCCATATTTGACTTTCTAGCTGTTTATATGACTCTGGGGACTCAGTTTGGAATATTAAGACCTAGGGCAGTGGCCCACTGCTAGGCATTCACCTTCCCGGGAAGAAACGGGTTATAAGTGATGTCGGATAAATCCGACTTACTGAATTTTCTTCACCACCTAGCTCTAACTGGACAGAGGGCAGAACTAACATAATACGCTTTCAGTAGCGGGGAAAAACAGAACACCGCCTGCAAGACACCCATAACAGACGGAATATGACCAATATGGCAGAAGAAAAAAATCAGCTGCGTCATGAGGAGTTCTTTACAAAATTCAAAAAACATGCATAAGATAATAGACAAAGCCCCATACGACTAATTACTGCAAAGCCTAAATATGGAGAAGGGGATCAAGGCACCCCCTATGGCTTCTTTGGTGGAAAAACCCCACACCGGCATCAACAAGACCGACCACCTACCTGAAATACAGGGGCCTCCTAGATCAGTGCACAACACAGAGCCGCAACTCAAACCTCAGCAGACCTCCATAAAACAAGCAACCGCTCAACACAGGAGGAACAAGGAGCAGCACATTGCAGAGGTCTCCCAAGCGGACTTACCCTTAAAGATTGCAGTCCCCCCGGGACCTTCGAGAAATGTACCACAGGCCGCAATACGGAAGATACCAGAGAAGATAATGATAGTACGGCCCCCACACAAAACAGATACCGGACCAACTATTGCAGATGTGGGGATTAAAATGTCAGTACCCAAGGCCGATCACCCGCACAGATCTTTCCATGCGATTCATCAAAGACCACATTTGAAAACCCATGAAGAGAACTTTCTCGCTAGACGCAGAAATAGGAAAAAAACATGAGACTGTTGGGGGATAATCTCGGAGGCCACCCTGTGAATGAGTAAATAACTATGAAGTTCTGGCATGACTTTTAAATATACATATTTGCTTGTTAAGCCAGGTTAACAATATTTAAGCATAACCTATAGGCTCCTACCGAGACATATACCTTATGCAGCATGCTTGAATATTACTGTTACTTTAAAGTTAAAAGTTTACTGTTTTAATAGCGTTGATTATGAAGTCCATTAATGCCTAAGCATCCTTTACCCTAATGTTGTTTTATATACTAGTTGATATCTATTGGCGCTCTTAGATCCCTGTATTTTTCATGGTATCCTAGACATGTTAATGTTGTTGGTCTTCTCTAGAAGGTATGCCGCTGTCTAAATGATTACACGGAATAACAAAATTAGACATACTGTTGTTGAGTAGGGAGGAACATTATTCTTATTATCAATACTACCTTAAAATGCCTGCTTGCTATCCACTGCATTTAAAAATGATTAGGATAGTATAAAAAGGCTTACAGGATGAGCAGCCCCCTATCTGGCGGTCTGCGGCCGAGACTCAATATGCATAAACCAATATCTCCTGACCTGATAAAGAGACAACAGTCCTTTAGCTTATACTACCTAGTAAGATTGTCACCTTCCTAAAAACTTCCTCCCATCTCCTAATACACCTAAGGGGCAGTGGCATTAGCAAATCAGAACATCTAGTTATGTTAAAATACTATGACTGACAATAGAGTCATAACTACTTTATCTCCACCCTATCAGTGTAATTTTAGGGAATCATCCCTATAGTTATATTCCCCTATCCATATCCCAAAAGCAGAAATTATTTCATCCTAGACCAAGTTGTTACACCTACCATCACCTTGAAATTTAATCTTATACAAAATACATCGCAATATGATATAAATGTTTTTCTTTTCAATATTTTGTATGATATTTTTTCTTAACATATCCCCAATACCATTTATACTTGATCTTATTAAAGACCCAGGAGAGGTCTAAAATGCTATTTATGGGGACCGAGATATGCTGGATTAGAAAACAAGATAATATGTGATAAACATATATAATGTAATATAAGATTCAAGTTTCCTTACAGTGTATGCATGGATATATATATGTGACATTTTATTTTGCAACATTTATGATGTGCCATGTTTATCTGATTTATGAAGTGTAATCTCACTTGATCTTAATAAAGCTCTTTTGAAAATTAAAAAAAAAATAAAAAATCAGAAGGCAACACAATTCTTCCATGAACCACGAAACAGAAAAGGTTCATGGCAAGGTCATAAGCACACAGCGAGTAACAGTCAGGTGTCAAGCAGCCAGAAGGAAGAAGTCAAAGTCACAAGCTGTGGGCAGAATTCCAATTTCCAAAAAACAAAACTAATTATCAGAACTGTACCCACCATTAGTAAGCCAGACCTATATATATGCAATGATGACACCACCACCATCATTCAAAACATAAGTGCTCATAGAGCAACCAAGTCAAGAAATACAAAAATCTTAACCTAGAATGCATAAACTAGAATAATGTGATAGTCACGATGATACCCACAAAAGTAACAAAGTAATGGACAAAACATGTTGGAAACAGCATTGCTCTTTGTTTATAGTAATTTTCTATTTTGTAAACCAGAAAATTGTAGTTGAATATAAGGTCAAAGTTGTTTTTTTTCCTCAGTTTCTAGTCTCATATGCAATGCAGAAAAGTAAGTAATTTAGTATTAATAATTTGAAGTCCAATTTTCTCAAATTATTAGAAATTCTCGTGTGTTTCTACTCTATTTGTGAGTTATGACAAACAAACAACATGCTATATACAAGTTATTGAGGATATTTCAGCTTGCATCATTTTGAGATACCAAATACCAGCTGGTGATCTGCTTTTTTCTGTGATAAAATACACAGGGCTTATTCTTCTAAATAATGATAAAAGGAAAAGTTATGCTTTTAATTTTTAAGCAGGGGAAGCAACTTCTGAGCTGATGTTACGCAGGGTTGCTCATGTGAAGTTAAGTAAAGGTTTTCCTTCTAAAGAAGGAGCATTAAATAGAATAGAATTGTATAACTGACAAATACATAATAAAAAGGCTGTGTAATAGCACTTGAATGTCAAATTAGTAGAAGTTTTTGTTCTATTAAATTTCAAAATTAATTAAATTTTACATCCACCTGTATCATGTGGCATAAATCAGCCAATCACAAAACACACACACACACATACATATATATATATATATATATATATATATATATATATATATATATATATATGCTCAGTTTTTCTTTAGATTATATGCTCTATCAGAATCATGAAAGTTTGTTTGAATTTAATGTCCCTTTAAATCATTTGGAACTACCTCACCCCATTGTGTATTAAAAGCACAGAATGAGGGACGGAACAAGGAAACGCTTGTGTCGGGATAAAAGTGAGTGCAATAGCTTACTGAGTTAAAGAACTGCATGCATAATGATAAATGAGACCCATACCCACAATTAAACATTTAATCGACCTGTGCATAATTTACCTATATCAATATGCCAGTATTATGAAACTAAAAAGAAACTTTTTAAGCTCAAATAAACTCATATTGAAATATTTCAACTAGGCATATCAGTGCTTTACGTGGCCGGACTTTTAGCCGATGGACATTTGGCAGACGGACATTTGGCCGACAGACATTTGGCCGACACACAAGTGGCTGTCAGATAACAGTCCGGCCACGAAATAGATAGATAGATTTGATAGATAGATAGATAGATACATAGATTAGATAGATAGATAAATAGATGCAATAGATACATTTGATAGATTCGATAGATAGATTTGACAGATAGATTAATTTCATAGATAGATAGATAAATAGATTCGATAGATAGATAGATAATTTCCCAGACAGAGAATTACAAGACGTGCAGTCTGGGACCCATGGTAAGGTTCCCAGAGGCAGTTGTGGCGCCCGAGGCTCTGATTAGAACAGAGCACTCTGAATCGTATCTGCCCTCGGCCGAAATCGGAACATGCTTTGGTATTCTGTCCGTCGGCCAAATGTCTGTCTGCATTTTGTCAGAGCACCGTGCTTTAGCACGTTATAGCCAATTAGAATTTAAGCATATTAAATTTTGAATCATTAGATTTTCTTTAATACTTATTTCTGACACTGATAAAATCCCAAATGTTTATTGAAAAAAATGTAAAATCATTAGTATTGGTCAGAAAAAGAGATTTTTCTTCCTTTGGCATTAGTTTGATAATTTTTATAGGTTGCATCAACTTTCAAAAATACTTTTTCTAACATTTTCTTAAAATTCTAAAATCATATATATTATAAGTTTGCAATGAACTGATTATGAATGAAATAAATGGTATAGTGAAAACATATGTTGCTCATGGTGACTTAATAACCACATTTGTTTAAAGCTTCAATATTGCCAATTCACATCAAATTTATTGAAGCACCTTTATTACATTTCCCATTTTAGGTTCACATAAACACAATATAATTTAACTCTTTGCAATGCTATTGGTTTTATTTTTCTAGTAATTATTCACATTATTAGAATACACAATTTATATATATATATATATATATATATATATATATATATATATATATATATATATATATATATATATATATATATATATATATATAACAGTATATATATACATACAGTATACAGTATATATATATATATATATATATATATATATATTCCATCTATCTACCTATCTACAGTATATATATATATATATATATATATATATATATATATATATATATATATATAGTCATGTTTATTGGAGTAGCCGTGTTAGTCCAGAGCATTGAGCAATGATACTTTTTTATTTGACTAACTATACATTTATAAGATGACAAACTTTCGGAAGAATGTCTTCCTTTTTCAAGTCTAAAGCAAAAAAATGTATCGTTGCTCAATGCAATCACAGTTCACCATAGTTCCGGAAGGGGCGTGGACTTTGCGACGTGCATTCGGACGTGCAAACACGCATTGTTACCATCAGTCAATTGAGCTATGCCATCTGCCTGATGAACTGATTGATCCATTTGATAAAGGTGCTAGCTGGCACTGAAACTTCATGGGACCGTTTTATTTTTTATACTCTACAATAAAAGCTAAGTTTTACCTTATAATCCAGTGAGTGCTATCTTATAGCTAGGAACCTCTGTTCTAAATCAGCCATGAAGAGGTTTGCATACTGTGGTGCCATTTTGGTGCCCATGGCTGTTCCCATGGTTTGTAAATAGATGGAGTTATTGAAGATTAAATAATTGTGGCTGAGTATAAATTCTGTAAGTTTACTGACTGTAGAAGTACTATATGTCTGGTTAGAGCTGTCTGAGGAAATAAAGTTTAAGCAGGCATCAATACCATCTTTATGTGGAATATTGCTGTACAGGGATTCCACATCCATTGTCATAAGTATAGTATTCTCTGGCAATTCTGTTATCTGGCTGATTTTGTTAAGAAAATCAGTGGTGTCTTTTACAAAGCTAGTGGTGTTAATAACTAAGGGCTTAAGAATATTCTCCACTATGCCCAATATTTGCTCAGTCAGAGTGTCCATGCCAGTTATTATTGGTCTCCCTGGGTTCCCTGGTTTGTGGATTTTTGGGAACATGTAGAATGTCCCTATGCTAGGGTTAGAGGGCACCAGTTTGTCCAGTTTATGTTATGTGTGTTTAGGGAATGTTTTTATTAGTTTTCTAAGTTGCAAAGTGTATTCCTGGGTGGGGTCCTTTTCCAGTTTATTGTAATAAGTTTGATCTGATAATTGTCTATTTCCCTCTTTATTCATATTGATTCTATGTTGCTATATAACTTTATGTCAGTATATGCTTTGTGTATAACCATATATTTCCCCTGCCTGTTATCTTTTACTGACACTATCTGCCGGTCTCCTAAACCCACATCATGATTTTTACGACACCCCCTCATGCCCCTGCATTCAGACCTCTACAACACTTTTTTTTCTTTTTAGCCTGTGTTTTAAGATATAATCTGTAAATTCCATCAAATTGGTCAGTATTGCTTCAGACTTGAAAAAGGAAGACATTCTTCTGAAAGCTTGTCATCTCATAAATGTATAGTTAGTCCAATAAAAAAGTATCATTGCTCAATGCAATACTCTTTTTATTTTGAGATCTAAATCTCTGGACTAACACGGCTACTCCAATCAATGTATATATATGTATATATATATATATATATATATATATATATATATATATATATATATATATATATATATATATATATATATAAATACATATATATATATATTTATATATATATATATGTATTTATATATATTTTATATATTTTATATATATAAATATATATATATATATATATATATATATATATATATATATATATATATATATATATATATATATATATATAGCAAGTAAGGACCTGCACTCCAACTCTCAAGTATTGAGAAACATCCACCAGGGTGCTATATTACAGGGCACAAACAGTCATATAATAAGATAGCACTCAATGGATTATAAGGTAAAACTTAGCTTTTATTGTAGAGTATCAAAAATAAAATGGTCCCATGACGTTTCGGTGCCAACTAGCACCTTTATCAAATAGATCAATCAGTTCATCAGGCAGATGGCATAGCCTGACATCCGAAAATGAGCAAGTTAAAAACATAAGGACACTGTAGCTTTATATACACTGTGTCCAGCTCAATTAACTGATGGTAAAAATGCGTGTTTGCACGTCCAAGTGCACATCACAAAGGCCATGCCCTTTCCAGAACTATGGTAAACTGTGATTGGTGCAACCAGCACTGTGTTAACATAGACCTTTTCATCCGGAATCGGGTATGGCACATGGCTAATTTGCATATCTGATGCTGCGTGATGTATTTCGGTCAGGAGAGCGTCTTTCTGTAAAACTGCAGAAATCCAAGACGATGTTAAAAACAACACTGTGAGCTATGAACAAACTTAAAAAATCAGCAGATGATGTTATGCACATTAAGATCATGAATTCAATTAAGGTTTAGAGGGTATGGAAGATCATTATACAGTAAGTGCAGAACTGCACCAGACATTGATTCTTTAGTAGAGGTTGAATCAAATCAGCCAATCAGATTAGAAGGCCACAATGCCATGGCCAAGACGTCAGAAAAGCGGGTGCATTCAAGCTGATCTCTGCATAGATGATAACTGGATCATAGACATATAGTGCCAATCTTTATCCTATGAAGGGGCCATAATCCAATTGTATATTAAGCTCCCTAGGTTCAACCGTGTCCAAAGTATAGATCCATTTTGTCTCGCATTGGAGTATAGTTTTACCGCGGTCACCTCCCCTATCCAGAGGTGGTATATGATCTATAATCATGATCCTCAGGCTGGAGACACTGTGTTTCAGCTGTGCAAAGTGGCATGCCACTGGCTGATCTGAGGTGCCCTTCTTGATGGCTTCCCTAATAGCGTGTCTGTGGTTGGCCATCCTTTCACGAAGAGATGTAATGGTTTTCCCTACATAAAACAGGGAGCACAGACACACCAGGACATAAACAACATATGTGCTACTACAAGTTACTCTGTGTTGTATTTTGTAGCGTTTATTATAGTGTGGGTGCTGGAATGTAGGGCCCATTTGCATACCATTACAAGTAATGTAATCTCCAGATACAATCTCCACATAACTGGCTGCAAGTGATAATTAATAAATTCTGCAATACCAGAGAAAATTGACCTCCCTGACAGAAACAATGGGTCTGCCAGGAGGGTTGTCAAGACTCTTGTGTATCTTGGGTAGTACAAGTCATGCTGCTGGATCGGACTAAGCTGCAGAAACAAGCCTTGACTTCTAGGTTGAACTTTACCATGACTTTCACTCTGGAACATCACCGTGTAGCCAGAGCGGTCCGTAATTGATGGGATATACTGCAGACTGACAAGAGCCTGTCAAACTGGAGATTGGACCCCCCCTCGTATGGCTTATAGATGAGCCAGTAACATACGAGATATACTGGTCAAAACTGACCCTAAGGATTCCTATCAAAAGGACACATTGTTCAAGTCTACCAAAAAGGGATGTTTCAAATGTGGAGATTGCATTACCTGTAATGGTATGCAAATGGGCCCTACATTCCAGCACCCACACTACAACAAACGCTACAAAATACAACACAGAGTAACTTGTAGTAGCACATATGTTGTTTATATCCTGGTGTGTCCATGCTCCCTGTTTTATGTAGGGAAAACCATTACATCTTTTTGTGAAAGGATGGCCAACCTCAGACACGCTATTAGGGAAGCCATCAAGAAGGGCACCTCAGATCAGCCAGTGGCACGCCACTTTGCACAGCTGAAACACAGTGTCTCCAGCCTGAAGACCATGATTATAGATCATATACCACCTCTGGCTAGGGGAGGTGACCGCGATAGAACTCTACTCCAACACAAGACAAAATGGATCTATACTTTGGACACAGTTGAAACAAGGGGGCTTAATATACAATTGGTTTATGGCCCCTTCATACGATAAAGATTGGCACTATATGTCTATGATCCAGTTATCATCTATGCAGAGATCAGCTTGAATGCACCCGCTTTTCTGGCGTCTTTGCCCTGGCATTGTGGCCTTCTAATCTGATTGGCTGATTGGATTCAACCTCTACTAAAGAATCAATGTCTGGTGCAGTTCTGCACTTCCTGCATAATGATCTTCCATACCCTTTAAACCTTGATTGAATTCATGATCTTAACATGCATAACATCATCTGCTGATTATTTAAGTGTGTTCATTGCTCACAGTGTTGTTTTTAACATCGTCTTGGATTTCTGCAGTTTTACAGAAAGACGCTCTTCTGACCGCATACGTCACGCAGCATCAGATATGCAAATTAGCCATGTGCCATACCCAATTCCGGATGAAAAGGTCTATGTTAACACGGTGCTGGTTGCGCCAATCACAGTTCACCATAGTTCCGGAAGGGGCGTGGCCTTTGTGACGTGCACTCAGACGTGCAAAAACACATTGTTACCATCAGAATATTGAGCTGGACACAGTGTATATAAGGCTACAGTATCCTTAGGTTTTTAATTTGCTCATTTTCGGATGTCAGGCTATGCCATATGCCTGGTGAACTGATTGATCCATTTGATAAAGGTGCTAGTTGGCACCGAAATGTCATGGGACCGTTTTATTTTTGATACTCTACAATAAAAGCTAAGTTTTACCTTATAATCCAGTGAGTGCTATCTTATTATATGACTATATATATATATATATATATATATATATATATATATATATATATATATACTGTATATATATATATATATATATATATATATACTGTATATATATATATATATATATATATATATATATATACAGCATATATTATATCTATCTTTCTATCTGTCTCTCTGTCTGTCTGTCTATCTATCTATCTATCTAACTATCCTTATATATATATATATAGTCCAAAGGCTTAGTGTACCACCACCCCCAATTAATTTGATTTGGTTATTTGCAAAAAAAGTAATCTAGTATTGTATCAGTTGATAGTAATTATATTCAAGTACTTAACAATGAGGTAAATAATTTTTTTTCTATCTCTTTGTTACAATTTTTCCTAAGTGTTCCTGAGTGCTGAAAATATCCTCAGCACCAAATTGCAGCTAAGGGGGCAGATAAAAATTATTGGGAAAAAATGCATACAAAAGTTATAAGGGCTCAAAGAAATTAGGTCTAAGGTGTAAAGGGCTCTAACAAAGAGATACATAAATATACATCTCTAAATATCTATATGTATGCATATTTATATATATATATATATATATATATATATATATATATATATATATATATATATATATATATATATATATATATATATATATATATATATATATATATATATATATACAGGGAGTGCAGAATTATTAGGCAAGTTGTATTTTTGAGGATTCATTTTATTATTGAACAACAACCATGTTCTCAATGAACCCAAAAAACTCATTAATATCAAAGCTGAATAGTTTTGGAAGTAGTTTTTAGTTTGTTTTTAGTTATAGCTATTTTAGGGGGATATCTGTGTGTGCAGGTGACTATTACTGTGCATAATTATTAGGCAACTTAACAAAAAACAAATATATACCCATTTCAATTATTTATTTTTACCAGTGAAACCAATATAACATCTCAACATTCACAAATATACATTTCTGACATTCAAAAACAAAACAAAAACAAATCAGTGACCAATATAGCCACCTTTCTTTGCAAGGACACTCAAAAGCCTGCCATCCATGGATTCTGTCAGTGTTTTGATCTGTTCACCATCAACATTGCGTGCAGCAGCAACCACAGCCTCCCAGACACTGTTCAGAGAGGTGTACTGTTTTCCCTCCTTGTAAATCTCACATTTGATGATGGACCACAGGTTCTCAATGGGGTTCAGATCAGGTGAACAAGGAGACCATGTCATTAGATTTTCTTCTTTTATACCCTTTCTTGCCAGCCACGCTGTGGAGTACTTGGACGCGTGTGATGGAGCATTGTCCTGCATGAAAATCATGTTTTTCTTGAAGGATGCAGACTTCTTCCTGTACCACTGCTTGAAGAAGGTGTCTTCCAGAAACTGGCAGTAGGACTGGGAGTTGAGCTTGACTCCATCCTCAACCCGAAAAGGCCCCACAAGCTCATCTTTGATGATACCAGCCCAAACCAGTACTCCACCTCCACCTTGCTGGCGTCTGAGTCGGACTGGAGCTCTCTGCCCTTTACCAATCTAGCCACGGGCCCAACCATCTGGCCCATCAAGACTCACTCTCATTTCATCAGTCCATAAAACCTTAGAAAATTCAGTCTTGAGATATTTCTTGGCCCAGTCTTGACGTTTCAGCTTGTGTGTCTTGTTCAGTGGTGGTCGTCTTTCAGCCTTTCTTACCTTGGCCATGTCTCTGAGTATTGCACACCTTGTGCTTTTGGGCACTCCAGTGATGTTGCAGCTCTAAAATATGGCCAAACTGGTGGCAAGTGGCATCTTGGCAGCTGCACGCTTGACTTTTCTCAGTTCATGGGCAGTTATTTTGCGCCTTGGTTTTTCCACACGCTTCTTGCGACCCTGTTGACTATTTTGAATGAAACGCTTGATTGTTTGATGATCACGCTTCAGAAGCTTTGCAATTTTAAGAGTGCTGCATCCCTCTGCAAGATATCTCACTATTTTTTACTTTTCTGAGCCTGTCAAGTCCTTCTTTTGACCCATTTTGCCAAAGGAAAGGAAGTTGCCTAATAATTATGCACACCTGATATAGGGTGTTGATGTCATTAGACCACACCCCTTCTCATTACAGAGATGCCCATCACCTAATATGCTTAATTGGTAGTAGGCTTTCGGGCCTATACAGCTTGGAGTAAGACAACATGCAAAATACTCATTTGCCTAATAATTCTGCACTCCCTGTATATATATATATACTGTATTTATATAGAGTATATGTATATGTGTGTGTGTACATATATATTTTTTTGTGTTTTACTGTAGATTTTCTTTGCATAAATGTTTTGTATATGATCAATTTATTTAGCCGGTCTGGTGGTGTTTTGTAACAATGTATAGTTTTGCTTATTTTTAAATAACATTATGCAGATCCAATATATTTATTATTCTCAGCTAAGAGTTATTATCCTTAGGCCATTATCAACAGGAAAACTGGTTTAGAGGCTCGACACATCAAGTGTAACCAAGACTACGACTTCACTTTTTAAATCCACCTCCTTTCATTTTTGCAAAAAAATGTGCCATTTCCTTTATCACTGTTCCTAAATCCCATACACATGGTGGTAAAAAGTAGTCTATAAACTGTGCAATAGATTGCATAATTGAACCCCTAGCAGAAATAATGGGTCTTATTGGTGTTTTCTTTTTCAAAAAGGCAGACATATCTCCATCAATGAAACCATTGCACTGTCCCTTATCAATGAATGAAGCAGCATTACTTTGAATCTGAATAGTAGGGTTATGGTATACGTTTTCATCATCTCTTAATTGTCTTAATACTTATTCTCTATTATCAAAATAGTTTAAAATCACAATTTCCCCCACTCTTGTCTGCCCCCCTGATTATGATCTCATTATTATTTTTTAAATACTTAAAGAGACATTAAACCCAAAAATGTTCTTTCATGATTCTGGTAGAGAATACGATTTTAAACAACATTTCAATTTACTTCTATTATCTAATTTGCTCCATTCTTTAGATATATTTTTTTTAAGAAATGCACATAGGTGAGCCAATCACATGAGGCATCTATGTGCAGCCACCAATCAGCATCTACTGAGCTTATCTAGATATGCTTTTCAGCAAAGTATATCAAGAGAATGAAGCAAATTAGATAATACAAATAAATTAGAAAGTTGTTTAAAATTGCATGCGCTTTCTAAATTGTGGAAAAAAATGTGTGTTTCATGTCCCTTTAAGGGCTTGAATCTCTTCCATATTCAAATTAAAGTAGCACTTATTTCTCATAGACTTTTTAAATATATGCTGTATGTATATATATACATAGGTGAAACTCAAAAAATTTGAATATCGTGCAAAAGTTAATTTATTTCACTAATGCAACTTTAAAGGTGAAACTAATATATGAGATAGACTTATTACATGCAAAGCAAGATAGTTCAAGTCGTTATTTGTCATAATAGTGATGATTATGGCTTATAGCTCATGAAAACCCCAAATCCACAATCTCAGAAAATTTGAATATTACATGCAATCAAAAAAACAAGGATTGTACATAGAACAATATTGGACCTCTGAAAAGTATAAGCATGCATTCTGTATGTACTCAGTACTTGGCTTGGGCCCCTTTTGCAGCAATCACTGCCTCAATGCGGCATGGCATGGAAGCTATCAGCCTGTGGCATTGCTGAGGTGTTATGGAAGACCAGGATGCTTCAATAGCGGCCTTCAGCTCTTCTGCATTGTTCAGTCTCATGTCTCTCATCTTTCTCTTGGCAATGCCCCATAGATTCTCTATGGGGTTCAGGTCAGGAGAGTTTACTGGCCAATGAAGTACAGTAATCCCACGGTCATTGAACCAGGTTTTGGTGCTTTTGGCAGTGTGGGCAGGTGCCAAGTCCTGCTGGAAAATTAAGTCAGCATCCCCATAGAGCTCGTCTGTGGAAGGAAGCATGAAGTGCTCCAAAATCTCCTGGTAGATGGATGCATTGACCCTGGACTTAATGAAGCACAATGAACCAACACCAGCAGATGATATGGCTCCCCAAATCAACACAGACTGTGGAAACTTCACACTGGACTTCAAGCATCTTGCAGTGTGTGCCTCTCCATTCTTCCTCCATACTCTGGGTCCTTGGTTTCCAAATGAGATGCAAAATTTGCTCTCATCAGAACAGAGGACTTTGGACCACTGAGCAACAGACCAGGTCTGTTTTTCTTTAGCCCAGGTAAGATGCTTCTGACGTTTTTTTGTTGTTCAGGAGTGGTTTGACAAGAGGAATATGACATTTGAAGCTCATGTCCAGGATCCGTCTGTGTGTGGTGGCTCTTGATGCACTGACTCCAGCCTCAGTCCACTCTTTGTGAAAGCCCCCAACACTTTTGAATGGCCTTTTCCTGACAATCCTCTCCAGGCTGTAGTCATCCCTGCTGCTTGTGCACCTTTTTCTTCCACACTTTTCCCTTCCACATAACTTTCTATTAATGTGCTTTGATACAGCACTTTGGGAACATCCAACTTATTTTGCAATTACCTTTTGATGCTTTCCCTCCTTATGGAGGGTGTCGATGGTTTTCTGCACAACTGTCAGGTCAGCAGTCTTTCCCATGATTGTGATTCCTACTGAACCAGACTGAGAGACCATTTAATGGCTCAGGAACCCTTTGCAGGTGTTATGGCTTAATTAGCTGATTAGAGTGGGACACTTTGAGCCTAGAATATTACACCTTTTCACAATATTCTAATTTTCTGAGATTGTGGATTTGGGATTTTCATGAGCTGTAAGCCATAATCATCATAATTATGACAAATCACAGCTTGAACTATCTTGCTTTGCATGTAATGAGTCTATCTCATATATTAGTTTCACCTTTTAATTTGCATTAGTGAAATAAATGAACTTTTGCACGATATTCAAATTTTTCGAGTTTCACCTGTGTGTGTGTGTATATATATATATATATATATATATATATATATATATATATATATATATATATATATATATATATAAATATATATATATATATATATATATAAATTATATGCAAAATAGAAAATTAAATGTGGCATGTCCACATTCCCATATGTATGATAAATACAAATAAATAAACTGAAATACTTTATAAGATATTCAGAACCTGAGAGAAATACAGTAGAAATATTGTTATATATGATGTAAATAAACAACTTGAAGTTCCCTCTAAATACTAGTAATATTTTCATCCTGCTTCCTGTTTTCTAAAATTGTATGTATATTACCTCTTTTTCTTAGTATCTAAAACAAATAACCCTACTTTGTACTTTATCATGAAGAAAAAATCTGTGCATTTTTGCTAAAACACTATTTTCTGCAACGAAACCCATTCATTAAATGCTGTACTGTCATGTTTTATAAACGTTGAAAGACTCTAAATAAATCAGATAAATCTTCAGTGTATTAGCTTAATACATCAGTCATTCAACCATTGCTAAGGAAATTGATTTTGTCAAGGAGAGGAAACTACAAAAAACTCTGTGTGACAAACAGAGTTGGAAAAGGCACTAGGAACAAAGGATAAATTCACTAACAGGTCATGGGATTACATTTACCCAGCAGAATCAATGCAGCTTACATAGATCTAGCAATCAAGAGGTGCAGCTGCAAAATGTAGAAGTCTCAAAGTGGTATATTGATAGAACAGTTTGTAAATTTACAAAGAGGTAGAAATTTCATGCAGTAGTGTTGAGCAGCTGATCTCATCATCCAGCTTTTGCTTCCTCCTCTATCTCACAGATGTTGTATCCCAGCGTGTCACACCTGCAGGATTGAAACAGGTTTTTGTGGGGAATGGAAATAGGGTAGCAGATGTGTGGAAACTTAAATGCATTTGAAACTGAGCAGAAACATAATTTATTTTTGGTACAATTCCCACATAGCTATTTTATATGAAGTACATATTTCCATATTTCTCCCCCCAAAATTTAAAATTTATAGCAATGGATTTAACAGGATTATTATATCAAGGCTGTTAAAATGTAAAGGTCCCTCCAGATACAAATAATGATCATTGGTAAAAACATCAGACCCAATCTAAATTAAATTAATATAGACTGTACAAAATAAACATCGACAACTATATACTATGTCCAGATTACGAGTGGCGCACTAAATCTTTTTTTGCTTGTGTTAACTGCACTCAAAGTAAAATTTTAACTTTAATTCGGCCGGGTTAGCACAAATATTAGAAGTTGAAAGTTAAAAGATAGCGCGTGTGAAAAAGTCTGAGGCCACAACCGCGTTAACTTCTCCCCTTATATATGTGTATACATGTGTATTTATGAGTATATATGTACAGTATGTATATGTGAACATTCATATTTACACCTACAAACACATTTACACATGCATACATATATATATATATATACATACAGAGAGAAGTGGGAAACCAGACGTGGACTCCTTGCTCAGTGTGCTTAGAGGAATACTGCTACACCTCACTGACGAGGCCCAATGAAGGCCGAAACGATCGTCTGGGGTTGCTTTGTTCCTTGTTCAGAGAGGATTTGCCTGGTATTTCGGCACTGGACTGACCGTAATAGGCGGGATCAGACTGATATACTACAGGAAAGTTCTACTCTGTGAAAAGCATTGCTGAGCTAAAAGAAGTTGCACCCAGGTGGTAAATCGCCATAGAACAGGCTAACAATGGTATTGAGCTGGTTGTTCGTTCCTGTGAGTGCATTTCTCTCTGTGTGTATTTAGTCTCCCTATGGGAAAAAGGGGAAACCAGACGTGGACTCCTTGCTCAGTGTGCTTAGAGGAATACTGCTACACCTCACTGACGAGGCCCAATGAAGGCCGAAACGATCGTCTGGGGTTGCTTTGTTCCTTGTTCAGAGAGGATTTGCCTGGTATTTCGGCACTGGACTGACCGTAATAGGCGAGATCAGACTGATATACTACAGGAAAGTTCTACTCTGTGAAAAGCATTGCTGAGCTAAAAGAAGTTGCACCCAGGTGGTAAATCGCCATAGAACAGGCTAACAATGGTATTGAGCTGGTTGTTCGTTCCTGTGAGTGCACTTGTACATATTTATATATATATATATATACATATATATATACACACATACATATTTAGACATATATATATATATATATATATATATATATATATATATATATATATATATATATATATACATACATACACACTTTGGAACCCTTTCTTCCTCTTTGCCATATACCAAATCCCTTTTAAACCTTTTTATTATTATTTTTGTTAAAAAGTATATATATGTCTGTAATACTGTAATGTGTTTTGGATGTTTTTTTGTGTAACTTTTTTTTAACCCTTACACTTTACTTCAGGTCTTAAGGTGCTCTAAATATTCTAGCGCAATTTCGGCTTGTGCTCAAGCACAAACTGTAACTTTCAGCTTGTAATACCAGTGCAAATTAGGGTGTCGCACTATCCATTGAAAGTATAGGTTGGGCTCGAGTGAAGTTTCTCAGCCATGCTAACCCTTCCCTGGTTTGCACGCTTGTCCATAGACTTGTAATATCAAAGTTGCATGCTAATAGTCCAGCAATGAAGATTATTTCATGCAGGCTATGATTAGCACCCCACTTGTAATCTAACAATATGGGCACAATCCGATATGCAGCGTCGCCCGCAAAAGCCGGCGACAGCAAATTTTGCGCTGGTTTGGTATCACATATACGGCGTAAGCTAGAAGTTACGCTCGTATATATTTCTGCCTTCGGCCGTAGTTTTTTGGCCCATAGACAGGTATACCAAACCAGCGCAGTTTGGTATCCAATATACAGCGTAAGGACTTATGTGGTGAAAATAGAGAAATCTTACTCCATTTTCACCTCGCCACAAATTGCAGGCGTAGTAAGCCTTACGCTGTCTATTGAAGCCCCGTAACTCCCTAAACTATCTGCAAAATAAAACCTAACACCTAACGCATGCACAATGTCTATCTACCTGTCAACCGCGATCCCCCGCCGCAATGCCTAATAAAGTATTTAACCCCTAAACCGCCGCTCCCGGACCCCGCCGCCACCTACATTAAATGTATAACCCCCTAATGTGAGCCCCTACACCGCCGCCATCTACATTACCTACCCCCTAATGTGAGCCCCTACACCGCCGCCATCTACATTACCTACCCCCTAATGTGAGCCCCTACTCCGCCGCCATCTACATTACCTACCCCCTAATGTGAGCCCTTTACACCGCCGCCACCTATATTACCTACCCCCTAATGTGAGCCCCTTACACCGCCGCCACCTACATTAACTACCCCCTAATGTGAGCTCCTACCCCGCCGCCAGCTATATTAAAATTATTAACCCCTAATCTAATCCCCCTATACCGCCGCCAGCTATATTAAATTATTAACCCCTAATCTAATCCCCCTATACCATAACCAGCTATATTAAAATTATTAACCCCTAATCTAATCCCCCTATACCGCAGCCACCTATATTAAATTAATTAACCCCTAAAATACTAAACTATCCCTACCACTAAACGTAAGTCTAACCCTACAAATAGCCCTGAAAAGGGCTTTTTGAGTGGCATTGCCCCAAAGTAAACAGCTCTATTGTCAGCCCTTAAAAGGGCTTTTTGCGGGGCTTTGCCCCAAAGTAATCAGCTCTTTTACCTATAATCTAAATCCCCCTACACCGCCGCCACCTATAATAAATGTATTACCCCCTAATCTAATCCCCCTACACCGCCGCCACCTATATTAAATACATTAACCCCTAATCTAATCCCCCTACACCGCCGCCACCTATATTAGCTATATTAACCCTAATTATATTAGGTTTAATATAGTTAATATAGTTATTATATTATATATATTAACTATATTAACCCTAATTATATTAGGGTTAATATAGCCAATATAGTTATTATATTATATATATATTAAGTATAATAACCCTATCTAACTCTAAAACCCCTAACTAAATTCTTATTAAAATAAATCTAATTAATATTAATATTATTAATTAAAATATTCCTATTTAAATCTAAATACTTACCTATAAAATAAACCCTAAGATAGCTACAATATAATTAATAATTACATTGTAGCTATTTTAGGGTTTATATTTATTTTACAGGTAACTTGGTATTTATTTTAACTAGGTACAATAGCTATTAAATAGTTAATAACTATTTAATAGCTACCTAGTTAAAATAATTACCAATTTACATGTAAAATAAATCCTAACCTAAGTTACAAATACAAATACAACAATAGTCCAAAAGCGCCTAAAAGAAGGCAAAGGAAGATTCTAACAAATTCAGTGAAATAAAATTAAAATAAAAATTTGTATATGGGTTATTGGGAACTCATTTTTTGGGAGTCATGCCCAGCTAGCGCGGACCTGGTCCTCTACAACAGGTGCATAGATGATATAATTATGATATGGAAGGGATCTAAGGAAGACCTAGAACACACTCTGAAAGTCATGAACAACAACACCTGTAATCTCAAATTCACATATGAGATGAGTAATAAGACAATTAACTTTCTGGATCTAAAAATCGATATCATTGAAGGCAAAATAGAAACGTCCACTTTCTTTAAGGAAGTGGACTGTAACAATTATATTCATCGAGAAAGCTGCCACCTCAATAGATGGAAGACCAATATACCGAAGGGACAATTTTTAAGATTAAAGAAAAACTGCTCCAATTCCATCAAGTGGGAAGAACAAGCTATTGTCCTCAAAGAAAAATTCCTAGAAAGGGGTTATGATGAAGAATCCCTAACCCAGACTATGGAAGAGGTTAGGAAGAAAAATCGTAAAGAGCTCCTGGCATATAAACCCAAGAAAGCTATTAACTACTCTGAAGATAATCCACTAACTATTCCATTTATAACAGAATACAATGAAAATAGACATATTGTGGAGAGAATTATAGAGAAGCACTGGTCACTTTTAAAAAATGATGAAATAATAGGGGACAAACTGTCGACACGTCCTGTCTTCATATACAGAAAAACTGACAATCTCAAAAATAAATTGTCCCCTAGTATACCTAAGAGAACATCCAACAAAACAAGGGATGTATTTGGCAGGGAAATCAAAGGTTTTTTCCCGTGTCCAAATTGTAAAGCCTGTAAAAGAGGTGTGAAAACTAAAGAATTCACTTCTTTCAACTCGAATATCTTATAAGATGTAGTGATAGAGGAGTTGTCTATCTGATATGGTGCAGTTGTGGACTTCAATATATAGGACAAACGTCCAGAACTCTTAAAGATCGCATCAGAGAACACTTATTAAAGATTGAGCACGGAAGCACTGAGACAGCACTTTACAGACATTTTACTAATCACCATCGAGCAAGCCATAAAGATTTTAATTATATAGGCATACAAATAGTGACACCTAATTGGAGGGGGGGCGATTATGAGAGACGCCTACTTACCACTGAATCCAAATGGATTTTTAATATTGACTGTCTATACCCTAGGGGCTTGAATAATAGAGAGGATCTCTCACATTTATGGAATATAAAGAACGGTTGACACTCAGATAGAGGCGACATTTAGTTAGTCTGCATGTATTTTCATACTAGCTCTCTATGGCCAAATGTTAATTCCCACTGAGTCTTGTCTACACAATATCTGATCCCATTTTAATAATTTATTCATTGACAGTTCCCGGAATACAGTGTGTGCACACATATCCCCCTTTTAAATATTTTAAATATTTTAAATATTTTTAAATATATCAAATATTTTTAAATATATCAAATATTTTTAAATATTTTTAATATTCATTTTTATTATCCATTTTTATCATCTATTGATTATCCCTTTTTATAGATTTTATAGCATTCTAATAGAATATTGATCTTATTTATATCAATACTTTGTTCTATAGTAGGGTAACTTTATGTCATTAATTTGTAAGGATACACGACTCTCTACCTAGTTTATGCACTTATGTACATTATCTACTTATGTATTTTATGTATCTTTTATACTTTTGTATCTAATGGATTTTTAAATATTTCTCTATACTGGTTTTTTGTAATAATTGATTTTTATATTTGTCTATTACTCTCCCCATTGCTAATATAGTTTTTTCAAATCATGCTAACCGCCATTCAGTATTGAAACCGGAACTGAAAGCAAACAAAATAGTATGCTACTTCTGGTTTGACGCTAACGTGCGTAAACACGGAGCGATCCCCTAAAATAACACTCTATTTTTCTTCATCAACCTTTCTCTACATTAGGGCAGATTTATGTAAGGATATAAGATTTATGCACTTATGCACATTTCTAACGTATTTATTTTGAAACATACACAATCCATGCAATTTTATGCAGTTTTATGTATATTGTTTTATATTTTTATATATTTGTACCCAATATTCTAATATTTTTTATGGCAGTTTTTTGTATTTATATTTTTAATGTCTTTTTAATGCCTTCTTATATTATTTGAATATCTTACCAGATATTAATGTTTCCCCATTGCCTATATAGTTTTTAAGAAATTGACCCACATAGGTTACTTACCGGTATTCAGTATCGAAACCGAAACCGGAAGTAAACAAACAGTATGTCACTTCCGGTTTGACGCTCACGTGTGCAGATACGGAGCGATGTTTTGAATTACTTAATACAACCCCTAGATAACATAACAACCCACTGGGCTAATAATTGTTGGAATAACAACACAGTTGATTGCAGATGCAACAACAATATTCTGATGAGAAGATTTACCATTGAAATACTAAGGTTCATACCGGAAGTGAAATACAAAGGACACTTCCGGGTTAATGTCAATGAGTTTAGCGCCAAAACCACGATATTCTATTGGTTATCAATACACATAAATAGAGCCACCAGCACTCACCACAAGATAGTCTTGAGAAAGGCCTGATACAGAGGCCGAAACGCGTTGACAATTTGGTGAGCATCATTTTAATAATATTCATATCTGGAAACATTATTGCACTATGTTATATTTTGTAATTCACAGGAACTACTAGGACATTATTGAAAGAATACCAGAAAGAAAAACTTTTCATCACTTACACGGATATAAACAAAACATTCACTCATAAGGAAACACTTAAAAGGAGGATCACTCACTAACACTTAATATTTATTCGGATTACAGCTTTATAATTTTTAATTTTTAATTTTTAATTTTTATTTTTATTTTTTGACACTAGATTTTTAACACATCGGTTTTTTCCACATTTTTTCACTTTTTAACCATATCTTTATATTTTTGTATATTTATATAATTTTTTATATATATATATTTTTTACATTTTTATATTTTTTACACTTTTACTCTTATTTTTACAACACTATTTTTACAACACTATTTTTTGTTTCTATTTTTATATTTTTTTCACCATTATCACAGGATTCACACAATTTTTTGTTTGAATTTTCTGTTTGGATTTTATTAGCTTCACTACCTGATTTTTTTATGGACTTGTCTTACTGGAATTCTTACTACTAGAACATATCTATTGGACACATCCATTGGATACAATTATTGGACACAATTATTGGACACATCTGCTAGAAGCAATATTGCATAACTCCAGGTTTTAGAACTGCAATTGTCTATTTTTATACTTGCTGATCTCTCCATTTGGAGAGACTTCCTAAGAAATTATTGTAAACATTTACACTGTTTTTTAATTGATTTTCTTAATTTGTACTTGTATGTTTGTATAGTACACATGGATCCATGTTAGTAATTATGATTTGTTAATATATGATTTGTTAATAAATGTTTGATAATTTTTAAATCATCTCCCGCCTATTGTTAATAGATTTTTATTTTATTTTATTTCACTGAATTTGTTAGAATCTTCCTTTGCCTTCTTTTAGGCGCTTTTGGACTATTGTTGTATTTGTATCTTTGATTATGGTGAGCTAGATACCCTATTATCCAGGAGCCATAAGGAAGCAGGTTGTGCGCTGAGAGACATTCTGATTATACTAAGTTACAAATACACCTACACTATCAATAAATTAAATAAACTACAAATATCTAAACTAAAATACAATTAAATACACTAAACTAAATTACAAAAAAAACAAACACTAAATTACAAAAAATAAAAAAAGATTACAAGAATTTTAAGCTAATTACACCTATTCTAAGCCCCCTAATAAAATAATAAAGCCCCCAAAATAAAAAAAATGCCCTACCCTATTCTAAATTAAAAATTAACCATCTCTTTTACCAGCCCTTAAAAGGGCTTTTTGCGGGGCATGCCCCAAAGTAAACAGCTCTTTTGCCTGTAAAAAAACCCACAATACCACCCCCAACATTAAAACCCACCACCCACATACCCCTACTCTAAACCCACCCAAACCCCCCTTAAAAAAACCTAACACTAAGTCCCAGAAGATCTCCCTACCTTGAGTCGTCTTCACCCAGCCGGGCCGAACTCTTCATCCAATCCGGGCGATGTCTTCATCCAAGCGGCAAAGAAGAAGTCTTCCATCCGGCGATGTCTTCATCCAAGCGGCAAAGAAGAAGTCTTCCATCCCGACGATGTCTTCATCCAAGCGGCAAAGAAGAGGTCCTCCATCGGGGTGAAGTTTTCCTCCAAGCGGCATCTTCAATCTTCTTTCTTCAGCCCTCCGACGCGGAACATGCAGCTGGCCCGACGACTGAACGACGAATGAAGTTTCCTTTAAATGACGTCATCTAAGATGGCGTCCCTCAAATTCCGATCGGCCAATCGGAATTAAGGTAAGAAAATCTGATTGGCTGATTCAATCAGCCAATCAGATTCAAGTTCAATCCGATTGGCTGATCCAATCAGCCAATCAGATTGAGCTCGCATTCTATTGGCTGATCGGATGGATGGAAGACTTCTTCTTTGCCGCTTGGATGAAGACATAGCCCGGATTGGATGAAGAGTTCGGCCCGGCTGGGTGAAGACGACTCAAGGTAGGGAGATCTTCTGGGGCTTAGTGTTAGGTTTTTTTAAGGGGGGGTTGGGTGGGTTTAGAGTAGGGGTATATGGGTGGTGGGTTTTAATGTTGGGGGGTGGTATTGTGTTTTTTTTTTACAGGCAAAAGAGCTGTTTACTTTGGGGAATGCCCCTCAAAAAGCCCTTTTAAGGGCTGGTAAAAGAACTGGTTAATTTTTAATTTAGTATAGGGTAGGGCATTTTTTTATTTTGGGGGGCTTTATTATTTTATTAGGGGGCTTAGAATAGGTGTAATTAGCTTAAAATTCTTGTAATCTTTTTTATTTTTTGTAATTTAGTGTTTGTTTTTTTGTAATTTAGTTTAGTGTATTTAATTATATTTTAGTTTAGATATTTGTAGTTTATTTAATTTATTGATAGTGTAGGTGTATTTGTAACTTAGGTTAGGATTTATTTTACAGGTAAATTGGTAATTATTTTAACTAGGTAGCTATTAAATAGTTATTAACTATTTAATAGCTATTGTACCTAGTTAAAATAAATACCAAGTTACCTGTAAAATAAATATAAACCCTAAAATAGCTACAATGTAATTATTAATTATATTGTAGCTATCTTAGGGTTTATTTTATAGGTAAGTATTTAGATTTAAATAGGAATATTTTAATTAATAATATTAATTAGATTTATTTTAATAAGAATTTAGTTAGGGGTTTTAGAGTTAGATAGGGTTATTATACTTAATATATATATATAATATAATAACTATATTGACTATATTAACCCTAATACAATTAGGGTTAATATAGTTAATATATATAATATAATAACTATATTAACTATATTAACCCTAATATAATTAGGGTTAATATAGTTAATATAGGTGGCGGCGGTGTAGGGGGATTAGATTAGGGGGTAATATAGTTAATATAGGTGGCGGCGGTATAGGGGGATTAAATTAGGGGTTAATAATTTTAATATAGCTGGCGGCGGGGTAGGGGGATTAGATTAGGGGTTAATAATTTTAATATAACTGGCAGCGGTGTAGGGGGATTAAATTAGGGGTTAATAATTTTAATATAGCTGGCGGAGGGGTAGGGGGATTAGATTAGGGGTTAATAATTTTAATATAGCTGGCGGCAGGGTAGGAGCTCACATTAGGGGGTAGTTAATGTAGCTAGCGGCGGGGTAGGAGCTCACATTAGGGGCTAGTTAATGTAGGTGGCGGTGGTGTAAGGGGCTCACATTAGGGGCTAGTTAATGTAGGTGGCGGCGGTGTAAGGGACTCACATTAGGGGGTAGTTAATATAGGTGGCGGCAGGGTCCGGGAGCGGCGGTTTAGGGGTTAATAACTTTATTAGGTGCGGCGGGGTCCGGAAGCGGCGGTTTAGGGGGTTAATAAATTTTTTATTATAAGGAGAGTGAGGGGGGATAGCGGATAGAGGGGTATAAAAGTCGGGCTATGTTTGGGAGGCGTGTTAGACAGTACGAGTGATTTAATAACTTAGTCAGGTTTTGTAGGCACCAGCAGTTTCTAAAGTGCCGTAAGTCACTGGCGACTCCAGAAATTTGTACTTACGCAGATTTCTGGACATCGCTGGTTTGTCAGACTTACGGCACTTTAGCAATTGCCTGCGGGGTATATTGGATAGCTCGAGTTGTGAGCTGAAACTACCGGCGGCGGGGGTTCCCTCGCTTGCGCCACAAACTACGATCTATATCGGATTGCGCCCTATATGTTTAAGTGTTTTCACTATACATTGGAAGGTTATATTCCATCAGACTCCCCAGCACTTAGTTGCTACCCAAATGATAGTATGCTTCCATATATTAACCCTTGGTGCTTCACACACTGCACAGACAGCCATTCATGTTGTCGTACCTTTGCTGCCATTCCTTGGTCAAATGCGGTCCGGTTAGTGCATGAGTTTTTTTTTTCCATTGCAGTCTATAGGTAGAAAAATATAAAGCAGTCTCTGTATCCAGAGTCCAGCAGTTAGCACTTGTTGGCTTTAGTTTGTGCAACAACAAAATACTTTCAAATTGTAATATGCCTGATAACCCACCCACATTACATGTTTACTTTCAGCAGTATTAGTGGTCAAGCGTGAGTGCTAAATACTGCTCCACTTATAATATAGGTCTGTATAGGGATTTTCTGTAAGTAGGAAAAGTAAATACTTGCCATATCTGGACCATTTTGAATAATGTTACATTATAGTTTTATATTTTAATTTATGACCTTTGCTAATTAGGATCATGTGACTGTTATTACCTTTAAATTGAATATGCTCACTCAGCTTGTTCCATCAAGCTTAGCTTGTTAGATAAGTGCAGCACTGCATGTGTGCAGTTCCCTAAGTGTGCTAGTTCATAAGTGTAGAGAGAGTTATAACAAAGGAGTTAGACAAAGTAGTGGACAACAGAAATAATTACTTTTCAAATTCAAACAATTAAATGCAAACATGCTACACTTTCTAATGTCTGCATTAACCTTTTCCTCCCTTCTCCTTAAAGTCACAGCTCTCCCATTCACAACCAGCACTAAGAAAATTCATATTTCTCCTTCTCTTCTACCTTCCCCCCTCTACAACACACATGAACTTTATTCCTATCTCACATCCCTCAGCCAGCCATGCTTCACTGATCCTAAACTTAAACACTCACATAAGACACATTCTTATCTCCTTTCACTCACCATCTTTCTTATTCTTGTAGCTGGGGATGTCTCGCCTAACCCAGGTCCACCCTCTGCTTCCCACAGATCACTACCCCAAATGACACCTCATACACCTTGCCCACGTAACCCTCTAAACCTCATTAACTGCACCTCTATTAGTACACCCCAATTCACGTGTGCCCTTTGCACGCTCAGTATGCAATAAGCTTACATCTATTCACAACCTTTTTATTTTACGTTCACTTACCCTGTTAGCCCTCACTAAAATTTGGCTTTCCACCTCTAACACAACTGCTGTAGCCTCTCTGTCCTATGGCGGCCTGCACTTCATTCACACTCCCAGGCCTGGAAAAAAACAAGGAGGAGGAGTAGGAATTCTCCTATCTCCACACAGTACCTTTCACTGCATTCCTTCACCCCCTCTCTTTCCTTCTCATTTTTTGAAGTTCACGCTATCCGGCTCTTCTCCCCTATAGCTCTTCATGTTGTAGTTATCTATCGCCCCCCTGGCCCAGCATCACAATTTCTGGACCACTTTGAAGCCTGGCTTCCACATTTTTTGTCTTCTAATGTCCCTTCTCTCCTATTAGGGGACTTCAACATACCCCTTGATAAGCCTAACACGCCTGCTGCCTCTAAACTTCTATCCCTTACCACCTCTTTAGGCCTGTCCCAGTGGACAACATCTCCAACACACTGTGAAGGCAACTCCATAGACCTGGTCTTCACAAATCTCTGTGCTGTTTCCAACTCCCTTAACTTCCCCTTTCCTCTCTCTGACCACCATCTATTAACTTTCTCTCTTACTCTACCTGCTACATCTTTGCAAGCCCCCAAAAAACTGCTACCTTACAGGAATTTAAATGACTTGGATCTCACAGACTTTTCCACTCAACTGAGTTCTCTGCTCTCTGACATTTCATCCCTCTCTTGTCCAAACCTTGTGACTCTACAGTATAATTTGGCACTAAAATCAACACTTGACAAAACTGCACCCTCCACTCTTCGACGTACATCAATCACTCAACGGCATCCGTGGCACACTAAACAGACCAGATATCTTCATCGATGCTCACGGGCTGCTGAATGGCAGTGGAGAAAATCACACACCTGTGCTGATTTCCAACATTATAGATTCACCCTTAAGTCCTACAACTCTGCTCTCAGCCTGGCCAAACAAGTCTATTTCTCCTCCCTTGTGTCATCTCACGCATCCAACCCCAGAAAACTGTGCTCAACCTTTAACTCCCTTCTACGTCCGCCTGCCCCCCGCCCACTACCAACCTCACTGCTCAAATTATTGCTGATCACTTCAAAAATAAAATTGACACCATTAGAAAAGAGATCTGCACCTCGCACCCAGCAAACCCAGCAATCCTACCCACCCCTTCTATTAACAAAAATCTATGCTACTTCCCTCCTGTAACAGAGGAAGAAGTCTCTGCACTCCTATCCTTGGCTCATCTCACAACCTGCCCACTTGACCCTATTCTTTCACAACTCATTCCCTCTCTGCTTCACTAACCCCTACCCTAACTAATCTCTTTAACCAATCTCTCACTGCTGGCACATTTCCTGACACATTCAAGCATGCGTCAATCATACCAATCCTAAAAAAGCCCTCGCTTGACCCCTCCACGCCTTCTAACTATTGACCGGTCTCCTTACTTCCCGTTTCTTCAAAATTATTGGAATGACTAGTCTATAATCGGCTAACTCAATTTCTCACAACTAACTCCTTACTTGATCCACTACAATCTGGTTTCCGCCCTAAACACTCTACAGAAACCGCTCTTGCTAAAGTAACAAATGACCTGTTATCAGCTAAAACCATCCTCTCCTCCTAAAAATACTACATTCATTTGGCATCTGAGACACAGCCCTCTCCTGGTTTGCATCATATCTTTCAAACCGCTCATTTTCAGTTTCCTTTAACAACATATCTTTTGATCCTATGCCTCTCTCAGTTGGAGTACCGCAAGGCTCTGTCTTGGGCACCTTGCTTTTCTCTCTTTATACATCCTGCCTTAGAAAATGTATAGCCTCCTTTGGATTCCAGTACCACCTATATGCTGATGATACCCAAATCTATCTTTCCTCTCCTGATATCTCTCCCTCTTACTCAACCAGATTTCTGACTGCCTCTCTGCAATTGTCTCTTGGAT
Organism: Bombina bombina; assembly: GCF_027579735.1. Classification (NCBI taxonomy): domain Eukaryota; kingdom Metazoa; phylum Chordata; class Amphibia; order Anura; family Bombinatoridae; genus Bombina; species Bombina bombina. The sequence continues at coordinate 636,552,475 of NC_069500.1, read as the reverse complement.
GTCTTCACACTACCTCCAACTCAATCTGTCCAAAACTGAGCTGTTTCTTATCCCCCCCTCTTCGAGACATCCAACACCTGACATTTCTCTGATGGTTGGAGACTCTATTCTCAACACCTCACCCCAGATCCATTGCCTTGGGGTCACACTAGACTCAGAACTCACATTCAACCCACATATACAAGCGCTTACCAAATCCTGACATTCACACCTATGCAACATTTCCAGAATTCGTCCCTTCCTTACTCAAAAAACTACAAAAATACTTATTATTTCCCTCATTTTGTCACACATTGATTATTGCAATCTACTCCAAAATGGCCTTCCAAAACACTGCCTCTCCTCCCTCCAGTCTATTATGAATGCTTCTGCTAGACTCATTCACCTAAGTTGACGATCTACATCAGTTGCTCCGCTCTGCCAGTTTCTACACTGGCTCCCCATACACTCTAGAAAACAATTTAAAGTATTAGCCCTAACCTACAAAGCACTCAACAGTCTAACTCCCAACTATATTTCCTCTCTCATCGTGAAATATTCCCAATCCCGTCCTCTTCGATCAACCTCTGACCTACGCCTCGACACTCCTGTTATCTCTACGTCCCACTCCCGCCTCCAAGACTTTGCACGTGCTGCTCCTGTCCTCTGGAACTCTTTACCCCGCTCCATTAGACTGTCTCCAACCTTGTATAGCTTCAGATGATCCTTGAAAACCCACCTATTGAGAGATTCGTACCATCTCTCCTCCATCCCGCATCTGAACCAAACTAATACATGTACATGAACTGCCTGACTCACTGCTGCAAATATAACCGATGTAACAAGCTACCCCAACCTTATGTCTCTGCACCCTAAATCTATAGACTGTGAGACCTCCAGAGCAGGGCCCTCTTCCTCCTGTACTAGATTTGTTTCATTTTGTTATGTTTTGGATTTTATAAAAAATCTTTGTCATTGTATACCCCTATCATTATACCCAGCACTACGGAATTTGGCGGCGCTATACAAATAAATGATAATAATAATAATAGTTTTGTGCAATCTTTTCTATTTATAGTCTAAAAGGTATCAAAGGGTCAAATTGGTTGGTAATAATTTTGGCTTCAACACAATGATTACTTAGCTGCATCATATAAAATGATGCTAATAAATCTTTTTCATTTTATTGCATTGACATTGATATAAGCTGCAAATCAATTTTATTCAAATTATCTAAAATATATTGACAGTGAAACAGTTAACTAAGGCAGAGGCATCTCTAGAGTTAGTGAGGCCTTAGGCGCGATTTTCATTTTTTTTATCACACATTACATTTCTGTACCTGGTTGTGTATAAGACTTTACTTTTTTTAATTAAGATAATTTATGTTGAAGTTGCATGCTCCAAATTTATGTATTTATTTATAACATGTTTTACCATGAAAAATACATTAAGATTTCTTACATTTTCAAGTATGTCCTGGGATATGCCAGCAATACATTACATATTGCTCAAATAGTTAAATTTTTACATAACTATACACAGACACAAGGTAGGTCTTTTTATAATTTACAGTCTTTGCAAAACTGATTTGTTTGTAAAGATAGAGACATTTTACTTTTCAAAGATCTCAGGTTGCTGGAGGATTTGATGATTTCCGGGAGGTTATTCCATAGTTGAGGAGCTCTGAAAGAGAACACCGACCGACCGACCAGCTTCTTTGTTGTAAGTGGGAATGGAGAGTAGAGTGGAATAAGAGGACCTTGAATTATAGGGGGAGTGACAAGCATGGGTGAACATACTGCTCATGTAGCACAGGAATTTCTCATAAAAGTGCTTATGGACAAGGCAAGAGAGGTGAAGAAATCATCTAGAGTCAAGTGATAGACAATTTAGTCCTTTTAACACAAAGATGAGCTTTGTAATCACATTCAATTCAACAAACGAGTTATAGAGAGTTTCAAGTTTACTGCGATGGATCTGAGGCGCAGACTCATACACAACATCCCAGTAATTTATTGCCTGGATAAGCATTTGTTGTACAATACATTTCCTAACCTAAAGATTTAGACAGGAATGAATTCTAAAAAGGGAGGGTTTTTTTTACTTTCTGGGTTACTTTGCTATTTGCTGGCCCTGCCGGTTTAATGTGAAGGTGACCAATGATTTCACATGCTGCCACAAGCATCCAGATACGTATATTATCTAGTATGATATACTTTATTCACTTCAGATGAGGAGCAGCTGGGGTCATTATCTGTTGGCCCTAGACAACTCAGTGTCTGTATAAAAATCTTTCAAGCACATGTTGTGTTGTGCTGTGTATTTATGTGCTTAGGGCAGATTGGGCAGTTCCCTGGAGGAAGGGGGATCTGTAGATGTTCAAGTTGGGACCAGAGAATATACTTATTTCCCCAAGTGAGGGCATATTATTGGCCATCTTAGGGGCAGAAATTTGGCGATCAGTAGGTGACAACGTCACATTGTTATGGGACAATATATGCATCTTTTAAGTCATTTTTAAAATAATAATATATAAATATGAGTGGTTAATAAGTGTGAATTTTCAATATCCAATAATGATACTGTAGTCGGTCTGTTGAAAATGTACTTACATATCGATCTAAGTTGTTTAATACACATCTTGTAACCATTCATTATTTATTGTATTGGATTGTCAGGATATCTGTGAGTATTATTAAATAATATATACATGTAATTATATTTATCTACACATAGATTTATGATAAGAACAAGAACTCATTTTTATTTGTGAAACTGTTGTAAAACAACCCCCTCTCATTCTGAAACACAGATTTCAAGAACAAGGGAATTGTTTTTAAAGGTTTCCTGCCTAAGGTGTGAAGTTAAAGTTCCTATCAGACAACACCCTTTTCCTGATTACCATACATCCAAGCTAGGTACAAAGGGATAAACATTTGGTTCAATTAGAAAAAGGCAATCTATTTCAACGAGATGTTCACTATATGGCTCTTTTAAAAGTTGATTTCCTGCCCAAGATGGGTAATAAACTTATCAGACCCCTGTAAAGAACAGTCACTAGGTCTGGGAAAAATCTCTTTCAGGCTTAAGCATATTCAAAAATTGATTACCCCTGCTGTGTTTAAAAACACAGCTGTACTGAGCCAAGCAAAAACACATATTATATTGTAACTGAAATTCATTTTAAAATACAAATTTGTATAATTTTCAATACTGTATAAAAATGTATAAATATCTATATATGGATCTGGGAAATTCAAATTTGTAATAGATTAAATAACAATAGTAGGGGGCAGGGCCTAACAGCCATTATATACAGACACGAAACTTAGAAGCTCTAGGTCTTATTCAATCAGCATACTAATTACTCACTCGCCAAACAGGAAATCAGAATTTATTCCTGTAGAATTGGATGTGTGAAGCAAAACTGAATCAACTAGTATTTTTTTGGTGAAGATTGTAACTAAGGATCCGTTTTTACAATGCGTCTGGACAGGCACGGCGGCGGCCTTTTACCATCAGCATATTCCCCCCCTGGTCTGCCGGGTAAAGCAGAACCACTTCACTACTAACACGAGGGGTCGCAACATTTATTCAATATGGATGAGATATTACATAAGGAAATATAAGCCCTCTTAGATCTTTTAGCCCAGAAAATGGACAGTAATTTTGCACAACTGGTGGCTGCCATAAAAGTTTGCCCTCACAAGCTCCAATCTATAGATCTGCAAATGGTGACCGCAATAGATCACGACTGGCAACATAGCTGCTCACAACCTCCTCCCAATGCAGTTGAAACTGCTCGACCAGCTCCGACTCCATGGGGGGTGTCATCCGTTGAGCATCTGGAAGTTAATATTCCGTGCCAAGGAAGTGGAGGCCTGGATGGCTCAACTATTGGTACCAGTCTAGTGAACAAGAGTACATTTGAGGAGAAGCGATTACTTGCGTGGGTTGATGCGACCGAATACTCAACGCACCGCAGGGGGTCATCCAATTCTCCGACGAAGATCGGAGACCTAAATTCTCTTCTGGGGCCCTTTCTAACAGGGACAGAAACGACCCTGAACTACTATACTTACCTACAGTTCTCATTCCCGGCAGCTCAGACTCTCATAGGAGAGTACTCTCGAAGGCACCCTTTCATCTTCTCCTCCATCCTGAGCCCACATCAAACTAGCAGCAAGATCGGTACTACCCGAAGGGGGATTGGGTGATCTCATTCAAATGTGAACTGTGTCAAAATAGTTTTAAGACCCAAGTAAGAGGACGCTAACTCTCTGAATTAATGCCATATTCTAAGATTGGATTACTAGATGCAAAACACCCTGCTCTTATAGAGATCTTGTCACCTAGGAGTTACAACTGACAGTAACATTGTTTTAGACATTATGCCCATTTCAACTCATATACGAGGCTTGTCTTGTCTTATCTTACAGCTTTCTCTTTGTTAATGATGTATGGTTAATCTGATGTTTCATTGGGGACTACGTGTCTCATTGGGGCTATTAGTTTCAATCACCCTGCACATATTGGTTTCTTAGTAGGCATAACTTGTTAGATAATATACATCGATATAATATAAATATATGCCTTTAAAGCTAGCTATACATCAAATCTCCCTACTTCGAACACACACAAAAGGATAATTATAACATGTGTAAGTTGTATATTCAATCTATAGTCAGATATAAGATTGTACCCCCCTGTTCAAATATACCGTTTATACTTTTACGTTGGCACAATATTTATTTTTGTTTTGGCGGTGTCTGTTGGGATATATTACACCTTATAGTATCTTTAATCTTATGAGCAGTGCTGTACCACTGAATGTTAAAATGTTGCGGACTGCATAGGAGTAGGAGCTATTGGGGGGATATTTGTTACCTGTTTAAATCTTCTAAAACTGTTCAAATTTTTATTTATTCCCTATCCCAACTTCACTATTTTACTTGCATTTAGCAACAATGGCCACAATCTACTCAGGATACCTCCTCTACCTTAAACTGCCACGATATCCACATTACTATGTTCTAAATTTACAAACTCCTCTAGGTAGTCATAGAGTCTGGATCCCCCTCGCACCCAAGACCTTGCTCTCAGACTTATGTGCCTATGGTCAATAGATATGAAACTGGAGGCTGCAGACTTTAAATTTTAATTTATAAGAGATATATTACTATAGAGAAACAGCCGCTCATGTTTACATGAAGCTTTTATAGGCGGCGATACTTGTACAATTTTGTTTCTGTGTCTAAATCCATGTGTTTGAGACCGTGTGCATTGATCTGTAAATCTACGTTCTCCGCTCTGAATGCATGTCTTTGGTGTGTGACTGTTATAAGCAACACAACATTAATCCCTCTCTCAATAGCCCGGAGGTACAGATGGCTTGGATAAAGTATGCCACAAGATAATATCCCCTCTCTTACTTGGTCCAGATGCAGCTGTTCAGAGTCTATAGCCCTCTGCCTTGTAAAACATTTAAGAATATAATTAAAGGAGAAGACAACTGAACTTATAAAAGTAACAGAAGGCCTCTAGAAGTGTTACATGGCTCCTATATCTATCTTGTAAAAGTGCTGCATTACCAATATATAGAGCATTATATACTTTGATTAGCTTGTGTGGGAGTAAATTTTGTTAGGTCACCTTAATATATAGCTCCTGTTGAGCTCTACCTTATTCTTTATTAATATTAGTGGTTCTAGACGTTTAGGCGGGTCTGCAGTCCATACAACTATAAACCTATTTATGTATAGCGCCCCCTCTTTAATTACCAAGTGCCTTTAGCTTTATAAATGCCACAGGTTCCCTTAGAGATTATAGATTTTATTGATCACCCTATAATTAATTGCTAGACCCTTCCCCCCCTCCTTATATAAACATTTCTATAACCTATTTTTAAGCGGTGCTCACCCGCTGATGTTATATGTTAGTTTGAAGCCCGAAAGGGGCTGCCAATCTGGCTACCATATGCTGTTTTTTCAGTCTCAAGCGGCTAAATGGCCCATAAGTGGCCACCTTACTAGTCAGCCAATTTTGTAACTTTATTCAGAAAATAGAGGTTTTACATTTTTGTCTCTTAATGTCCTTATCTCTCTACATTTGACAATGTCTATTATGTAATGACATAAGTATTATTACTGTTATAAGGCTATCATTGTTTACTGTTTTTTATTGCAAAACCTCAATAAAAAATTATTATAAAAAATTAAATAAATAACAATAGTAATAATCCCTTTTTGAAATATATAACATATATTTGTTTTTCTGTCTTCCAGACATCTAAGGGACAAAATGGGGCTAAAAGGGACAAAATAGGTCATATCATATGGTTCTGCACTAGATATTTATGTAACTTTATATACATCTCTCAGGATATTCTAAGTAGAATGTATAGGAAGTCTATATAAATGTTTTCTATTTTTAACATAGAATTAATACTATACTAGTGTTTGGTCTCAATTTGTACATTTTCAATTGTAGTAAATGGGATATATATGCTGACTAGAGAAGTTTATTAATAAAAGAAATTAAAGTATATTTGATGAACACTCTTGAGATGAGGTATTTGGACTGTTAGCAATGTTGATGGTGAGACTGCATTTGTGGTTGTTTGCTGCCCCCTAGGGGATTAAAAATGGTATGACAGCCAAATGGATTAACTACTAGAACATATGCAAATCCAAATGAACCAATGAGAGGGACAATCTCTGAGGGCCAATGGAAAGACAACTCCGTTAAGGGCCTATCAAAATTATCCCCAATGATTAGAATAAGAAAAGGGGGGTTATATCACATGATATAACCTCATGCAAGGGGAGAGAAAAAAAAGTATTTTTGTCTGCTAACTTTTGACTGAAAACTTTGCTGCCATTTTTGGGACACAGTCACTATAAGCAAAACCTGGGACTAACTTCTTGATCCATATTGCAATACCTTTCTTCATATGAGGTGACCTGAATCTACTTGGAAAAGCTGAAAAGTTTAATTTGTTTCATGTGGGGATGTATGACTGTAGGATTTACCTTATTAAAGATAAATAAGAATTTATTTCAGCTCAGATAAATTGGCATATAAATTAGCTGTTTGCATTCATAATATATATAACTTCTGGTGTTTTAATTAGAGTTCTGTAGAATAATTTGTGGGCTAAGTAGCTTAATTATATTTGTCTGGAAGTTAACAATGCATACCTTGGTATCTCATTGTGGTATTTTAATGTAACTCTGATTTGGGAGATTATTGTGAATAAGGTAATTTGTAAAGGTATATTGTTATGATCTTTGTATAAAATATTGTAACAGTGTAAGCTTGTATAGTTTGATTTATAATCTGGTTTCTATAAATATATTTCAATGTGTCTATAGCTTTAACTTATCATAAAGAATTTAGGAATAAATATTGATTTTAATTGTTTCGTATATGCATTTTAATTGGGCGTTAATTTAAAGAATAATTATTAAATACATTGTATTATAACCCTAGCATATACCGACATATTATCTGGAGGCACCGCAGCAGATGATTTTAAATTTATCAGATTGATATAATATATTTGTAGTAAATAGAAATTATTAAAAAAAAAGAGAAAACATTTTTTTTGAAAAATGAATCTAAATTTTTTTTATTAATTAATGTTTTTTTTATTAATTAATATTAATATCTTAACATATTATTAAAATATTTTTTTGAAAAATAAAAATTAAATTACATTTTTTTGTTATTCATATTTCAAACTTATTAATATTTTTTTTTAAAAATGATTAAAGAAAATCATTTTTCATATTTCAAAATTAATATTAATATTTTTGAAAATATGTTTTTTTCTTCTTATTGGTCAAAATTGTTTTAACATTTTAATTTAACCAAATACTAAGCCAATATAATAATGTCTGTTACTAGAAGTGAATCAGTTGAATCCATACATAGAGTTGAAATATGTTCCCCAAAATCGCCTGTCAGTCAGGCACAAACGCTTAAAACAGAAGCCATTACTTACCTTAAAAATAGATTAAGTATTAAGGGAGAATTAGGTGCTTACATTTGGATGCTGAAGACTAAGGCCAAAAGAATTGCAAATTATATACGGTGTGGTGAAAGCGAAATATTTCAGGGGCTGTTAAAATTGAGCCAACCTCAAAAGTGGGGGAAACGTGACAAAATAATTTTCAAAACTTGGGGTCTGCTACTATATGTGAATGATGAAATGTACAATAAAATTGAAGTACAAAATTCACAATTGGAGCAACTGAGGGGTGAAAATGATTCCTTATGGTTAGATGAGGAAGAGGCAGAACGAGTCCAGGATAAAATTGATAAATTTACCCAAAACATGGCCACCTTACAAAAATATAACCAAAGTTTAGTAGCTCAGATAGAAGATTTGTATAAGGAACTCCCACAAAGCCAAAGATCGTTAAGTGGTTTAAAAAGGCAGATAATTCTAACTCCCTTAAGGAATACATCAGAAATGAACTGCAGAAATTTAGGGAAGAATTTAAACAAAGGACCCCTATTAGGTCAGAAATACTTTTCCCAAATAGACATTCACCTCATGTTATAAATTCAGGGAATTGCTATACCTCAGATGAGGAGGAGGAGGGCATCTCTAGTAGTGAGTCAGAGGGCAGAGCTAGCTACCCACATAGCCCACACAGTACTAATGTATGTAGGGGGTCTCCTCATAGTAAATATAGGGCAGATAGGGGGTGCTCCAGACCCAAAAATAAGGCCCCTAGGAAAGCCTAAGATACTTCTAATAAGGTATTTGACACCCCTAAAATAATTACTTTCTTAAAACATGCAGTACCTAAATTTTCCAAAAACGGAAACACTTCTATAATTGACCACTTAGAGAACTATGAAAATGCTTTATCCATAATGAATGTTATTAATCAGCAGTCAAAAATTGAATTTCTGCACTGGGTATTTGAGGGTAAATATCACAAATTCTTTGCTTCCCTAAAGGATATGAATATTCATTCCTGGAGTGAAATATCACACTAAAACCATGTAAAAATAGCTGTATATGGTGTAAAATGTGGCTCGAATCAAAGCCCTATAGAATTCCTTTCTGTACTGAAAAGTGCGTACAGTATGGTCGAAGACTACCCCATATTTGAAAGCTCAGCATTTGTGAATTTATTTTTCGAAGCATTGTCCGCACACATCAAAATTAATTTAGCTAGAGATTTTGATGAGTACTGCTCATTTGACTGACTGATCTAAGAGAGTACAAAGTTATACTCTATTCAGCAGTCCTGTGAACAGGGGGTTAAAAGGGAACCAAAACCCAGTCCCAAAATTGTTGCAGAAACTAAGGTATCACCTAGCACCCTCAATTTGGAGTCTAACAAGAAAACCTATGCGGAGGTGGCCCGAGAAAAAAGGCCATCCCCACAAAGTTTTAACTCTGACCCTCCCCCAATGCGGGCTGAGACACAGAGAGAATATGCTCAAAATAACCCACAAGGTTATCAGTATCCCCGTAAAAGTAAATACCAAAAGTGGCAAAAATACTCTCAGGGTAACCAGACACCCCAAGTAAATAGTGCGCCCCAAAATAACGCTGAACAAGTTGAACCCCAAAGACCACCGCATCAAAATAGGAGAAATAGCTATGATTCTGAGGGATCCCAATGATCCAGGAATCAATACCCTGGGACATAAAAAAAATCGGTCCATGGGTGAAGATAACTTGTCCATTCAAGTGGGCCAACTCAGTACGCAAGTTAGTCAATTATGTACACTATTTACTAATATGAGCTTTGATGGCTCAGAACCCTAATAATTTTTAGGGGTACAGCCAGTGGTCAGCAGCGGACCACAGGCACAGTCATAAATACTGCAGTACTACCTGAAAGAGAGGGAGAGATATACCAAATAAAATGATAAATGTCAATAATGGTACTAATCATATTCTCTCCCTACAGACCAGGAACTGACGATTTAGCTGTGATGACGAGCAACCTCAGCCTGGAAGCTCTAACAAATCTCTTCCTTTGCAGTTTCCCCATAACCTTATTCCCACAGATGCAGTACACAGGAACCTGACCAGCCCTATTATAGAGGACGTTAGTGGTGAGCATGAAAATTCTCCTGCATCAGGTAACATGGCATGTACAGGTAACACTTGGCAAAGCCCACAATTGTGTAATCATGCTAATTTTATATGTGAAATGGTAGAAACTGCAGGGAGATATTATATATCAACTGAGCTCCAGGATTCAGTTTCCAACCCTATAATGGGATTAATTGATACTGGATCTCATGCACTATTTTATGCCACAGATACTACACACAGCTAAATGAGCTAACACCCCACAAACCTAAAATAAAAGAATTTGACGGTTCACTAATAGGTGTTGGGGGTAACTCTCTCAAAGTCTACGGTACGGCATGGTTAAAACTGAAACTGGGGAACAGGGTAATAAGACACGCTGTCATTATAGTGGATCTGCCAACTGATCGTTTATTTATTAGTAGTGATCTCCTGAAGCGATTAATCGATTGAGCGGTCACGTGGTGGAAGAGAAGCCAGATTCTGTGGAGATTTATTTCAGGAATGACTCAATACCTGAAATCACTATCCTACAAATAGATGATCAGACTCCTTTAAATGGCTCTAATGGTAATACTTTTAAAATTTTGCCTGGAAAGTTGGCAAATATTTCCTTAGACTGCGATGTATTAACCATAGCTCTCCACAATTGAGATCATAAAATCCCTAAGTGGGAGGCCACGCTCATTACCTTGCAGGAATTAAGAGAGTTAAGGATGATCTATTTATCCCTATGCAAGTGCATGACCTTGGTAAAACCAAATATGCTAAATTGAACTTAAAACAGGAAGCTAGCTATATAAGCGAAGACTTATTAGCGCAGATAGCTGAACCTCAGGTGATTAAATATCTTTCTCCCCAAGACCACTGTGTCCATGACCTGGATGACAGGTCTGAAAGCTATAATGTCACAGCTAAATGTGTATTATCTATCTCTATAGGTAATAAATCAACAAGGGCACCTGTTTTTAGTTTTAAATACTCCCCATAATCAAATATACATTGGCAATAATATCTTACATAGATATGCTATACAAATAGACTTGATTAACCTTTGCCTCTGGAGCAGGTTAAAGGGGGACCCTGAAGTATTTCAGGATGAAAATACAGCCCTGAAATTTAACCAGCAAATGCCATATGCAGTGAATATGCAGGTATCTAACGATGTTGTAATCCCGGCTGGGGCTGATAAATTCCTCTTATCTTTATAGGTAAAGAGAGGTCAGAAATTAAAAACTTCTGAAACACTAATTTGCCTGTCCCATAGAATGCAAAATCTGGGTATAAAAATGACCCATACTCCTATGGTAAATATTGGAACTATTCCAATACATGTTATTGTACATAACATGACCCCACATGAAATCACCTTATCCAAGGGAACTACCATAGGATATGCACTGGAATCAAGTTATTATACTTTTGGATTCCAGAATAATGTAATTGGGCTAATACCTGAAGGATACTAGGATACAATTAATAGAACAATCGTTTGCATCTATGCCAGAGGGAATATTTACAATTCAGTCTATTTATCCCTTCAGCTTAGAGGAAGACATCTGTAAAATTGAAGAAGCCTCTCTAGTATTTGATCAGCCAATCAAAGATCAAGCATACCCCAATACCCAGAGTCATGGGGGCAATGTAAATTATAATCAAGGGGATCTCACCTCTAGGTTGGAAGAAGCCTATGAGATAGGACAGCCTGAAATCTTTCCAGGATTTCAGCAAATAGCCGAAGAGCAAATCTCCTTAGCTAATGGCTGTTCCAGTGATGATGAACGCCAACAGCTACAAGAACTCCTGATGGAGTACAAGGATATGTTCGCTAGGGATTCTTATGACTGTGGGACTACAGACTTGCACATTGAAATAATCCAAACAGATCCCAATGCACCGCCTGTCTGTGTTAAACAATACAGACTTCCTTTAGCCTCATATTTTCTTGCAGAAATAATAAGAAACTTGGAAGAAAGGGGTATTATCTGACAGGTGCATAGCTCTTATAACAATCCTATTCTAGGTATTCTTAAGCCCAATGGACAATGGCGTTTGTGTGCTGACTTAAGACAGCTAAACAAATGAGTGTACATGTCTGGCTGGCCTGTGCCATATATTGAACAATGCCTAGCGCAGATGCAGGCATCCAAAATATTCACTGCCATTGATTGTGCACAGGGATAGTGGACCATAAAGGTACATGTGGAGGACCAGTGTAAGCTGGCATTCTCATTCCAAAAGGTCCAGTATGCATTCCAGAGACTTCCATTTGGATACATAAATTCTGGACATGAATTTGCTGTTTTCATGCATAAGGCTATGCCTGATGCACTGGAAAGGGGGACCTTATCTTACATTGATGATGTTTTAATCAAAAGCAAAGACTTTGAAAAACACATCGCACAACTTAAACACGTCCTCAGACAACTTAAAAGGGCAGGTGTCAAATTATCCCTAAAAAAAGCTCAATGGTGCCGCTCTCGTGTAAACTTCTTGGGACATGAAGTTACTTCTGAAGGGCTAAATCCTCAGAAGAAAAAGGTGGAAGCTATAATAAATTCTAAAAACCCAACTAACGTAAAGGAATTTAGATAATTCCTGGGTAGGACAAATTATTCTCGCACATTTATTGATAATTATGCAGAATTAGCTAAACCACTGCTACTCCTTCTAAAGAAGGGTGTGAAATGGCACTGGAGTGAGACTCAAGAGACAGCCATCAAGGAGCTGAAGAGAAAACTCACTCAAGCACCTTGCTTAGCGTACCCTGAAGGTAGTAAAAGTTTCTTCTTAGAAACAGGTTACACAGATATATGCATGAGTGCTGTTTTATACCAAAAGCATGATAATTTAAGCAAAGTCATTGCCTATGCAAGCAAAACTTTAGAAATAAAATTTAGCAATTGTGAAAAAGCCCTCTTATCTACTGTATGGGCTCTGTAAAATTTCTGCAGCTATATACAGGGCAAGAAAATTTTTGTAGAAACGGCTCACCAGCCTTTGCTATATCTGCAAAGTGAGAGAATAAAAGATGGGAATTTGGCTGGCCTTTAGAAATTTGCTACAAGCAGAATGAAAAGAATCCAGTCACACAGGGGCTTGCTGAACTCCACGACTGTACTGCTAAGGATCATGGGGAAGAGTTATCAAAAGATGATTTCCTGGAGGAACAATTGCTTTCCCCATATAAAATGTACAATGAGGACCATTGTCAAACATTACCTTGGGTAAATGTTGATGGTTGTTCTTACCATGCCACTATCAAAAATGAGTGCAGATTAGTCGCAGGCATTGGTATAACTTGGGCAAATGGATTCCCAAATATATCTATAGCTTTCAACATTGGACCAAGATCCAGTCAAGTTGCAGAACTCACTGCTGTACTAAAAACCATTGAAATGGCTATTGAACAAAATATTCGTGAATTTGTAATCATCACTGACTCAAATTACATGCGTGACAGTTTTGTTGAATACCTGCCAATTTGGAAAAGAAATGGCATGCAGAAAAGTAACAACAAACCAGTCAAGCATGGCAAGTTGTTCTGCGAGATTGATAATCTGGTGATATATAATAATTTAACCATAAACTGGAAGAAGACCAAGGGTCATTCCAGGGTTCTAGGTCCTGAAAACAAAGGCAATGATCTTGCAGATTCATTAGTCAAACAAGAAGCCATAACTGGAGAACTCCCTAATATTGACCACTTAATGGGTGCAATTCAGGTAGAAGACATTACCAGAAACCAGGCTAAACAACAGAATGAGCCTAACCTGGTACAATGGAGTCAGGATTCTCCTAGTGAGGACCTGATCACTAGTCAAAAAGAAGACCCCATTGTAAGCATCTTCTATAAACACATAGAAGATCCTGACAGCAACCCAATCTCAAAAGATGATTGTATTGGCATGGAAGATTTTAGAATATCAATGAAATCCAGATCGCAATTCAAGTTACAGGATGGTTTGTTAATAAGAACCTCCAAAACTGGCATCCAGCAATGGGTAGTACCCACCAAGTTCAGAGGTCTCATGCTTCAACATGCCCATGATGCTCCCACATCTGGCCATCGTGGTGCCAAACTCACATATGAAACATTGCTAGATTATGCCTTCTGGCCACACATGTTGAAAGATGTTCAAACTTACTGTCATGGTTGTTTAATCTGTCTACAGTTCCAACCCACTGCACCAACGCATAGAGTACCATTGCAGAAAAGGGGGATGGTAATGCCATGGTCAGATATACAAATTGATTTTATTGGTCCAGTAACAAGGTCATCAAGAGGTAACAAATACATGTTGACAGTAACATGCCTGTTCACTAAATGGGTAGAGTGCATCAGTGCACCTAACAATAGTGCTGAAACATGCGCAGCATTGCTCATCAACCACGTGTTTTCCAGATTTGGTTTACCCAAGAGAATCAAATCCAATCGTGGAACCCACTTCACTAGCGAAGTGATGACTAAAATGTGGAAAATACTAGGGGTTAAAAGAAAGCTCCATATTGCATATAGAGCTGCCTCAAGTGGTGGTGTAGAGCGTTACAACCAGCCCATTGTGAAAATCCTCAAAATGTTTGTGAGTGAAATGGGTAAAGACTGGGATGTAAGATTACCTCTAGTCCTAATGGCATTAAGAGCAACTCCAAGTAGTGCTACTAAGATGTCACCTTTTGAATTGATGACGTACATCAGACCAGAACTTGATAAACGCTGCCAATACGCATCAATGTGTGGAGAACCTAAGGAAACACCTGCAACATGCCTTTGCATTTGTTCAAAGGAACTTAGAGAAAGCTGCAACTCCCACTAAAACCTATTATGATCTCAAAACATCCAAAAGGGAATATGAAATAAATGATAAAGTTTACCTTTATAATTTTGGAAGAGATCAGGTTAAGGAGAAGAAATTTCTTCCATCATGGAAGTGTCCTTTTGTCATACTGATAAAATATCTCCAGTTGCCTATAAAATTAGGATACCTAAAAATGATACTTTTATGGATAATTGGGTCCATATTAATCAGTTGCAAGCATGCCTCCCAACTACAAGTGATAGAGGGAGAATTAAATATCATATCCCCAAATACATTAGACAAATTGTAGTTTAAAGACCCCTAGCTAATGAGCATAAGAGTTCAAAAATAACAGACTCTCTTCATAGAAGGCTGTCTATGATGCATACTGTCAATACACTCACCAAGTACTACTGACTTTAAGCCAATTCAAATACATATGTCCGACATCTATTTAAAATTGGAAGGGGGATTTATGTCAGGATATCTGTGAGTATTATTAAATAATATATATACAGGGAGTGCAGAATTATTAGGCAAGTTGTATTTTTGAGGATTAATTTTATTATTGAACAACAACCATGTTCTCAATGAACCCAAAAAAACTCATTAATATCAAAGCTGAATAGTTTTGGAAGTAGTTTTTAGTTTGTTTTTAGTTATAGCTATTTTAGGGGGATATCTGTGTGTGAAGGTGACTATTACTGTGCATAATTATTAGGCAACTTAACAAAAAACAAATATATACCCATTTCAATTATTTATTTTTACCAGTGAAACCAATATAACATCTCAACATTCACAAATATACATTTCTGACATTCAAAAACAAAACAAAAACAAATCAGTGACCAATATAGCCACCTTTCTTTGCAAGGACACTCAAAAGCCTGCCATCCATGGATTCTGTCAGTGTTTTGATCTGTTCACCATCAACATTGCGTGCAGCAGCAAGCACAGCCTCCCAGACACTGTTCAGAGAGGTGTACTGTTTTCCCTCCTTGTAAATCTCACATTTGATGATGGACCACAGGTTCTCAAAGGGGTTCAGATCAGGTGAACAAGGAGGCCATGTCATTAGATTTTCTTCTTTTATACCCTTTTTTGCCAGCCACGCTGTGGAGTACTTGGACGCGTGTGATGGAGCATTGTCCTGCATGAAAATCATGTTTTTCTTGAAGGATGCAGACTTCTTCCTGTACCACTGCTTGAAGAAGGTGTCTTCCAGAAACTGGCAGTAGGACTGGGAGTTGGGCTTGACTCCATCCTCAACCCGAAAAGGCCCCACAAGCTCATCTTTGATGATACCAGCCCAAACCAGTACTCCACCTCCACCTTGCTGGCGTCTGAGTCGGACTGGAGCTCTCTGCCCTTTACCAATCCAGCCACGGGCCCATCCATCTGGCCCATCAAGACTCACTCTCATTTCATCAGTCCATAAAACCTTAGAAAAATCAGTCTTGAGATATTTCTTGGCCCAGTCTTGACGTTTCAGCTTGTGTGTCTTGTTCAGTGGTGGTCGTCTTTCAGCCTTTCTTACCTTGGCCATGTCTCTGAGTATTGCACACCTTGTGCTTTTGGGCACTCCAGTGATGTTGCAGCTCTGAAATATGGCCAAACTGGTGGCAAGTGGCATCTTGGCAGCTGCACGCTTGACTTTTCTCAGATCATGGGCAGTTATTTTGCGCCTTGGTTTTTCCACACGCTTCTTGCGACCCTGTTGACTATTTTGAATGAAACGCTTGATTGTTCGATGATCACGCTTCAGAAGCTTTGCAATTTTAAGAGTGCTGCATCCCTCTGCAAGATATCTCACTATTTTTGACTTTTCTGAGCCTGTCAAGTCCTTCTTTTGACCCATTTTGCCAAAGGAAAGGAAGTTGCCTAATAATTATGCACACCTGATATAGGGTGTTGATGTCATTAGACCACACCCCTTCTCATTACAGAGATGCACATCACCTAATATGCTTAATTGGTAGTAGGCTTTCGAGCCTATACAGCTTGGAGTAAGACAACATGCATAAAGAGGATGATGTGGTCAAAATACTCATTTGCCTAATAATTCTGCACTCCCTGTATGTAATTATATTTATCTACACATAGATTTATGATAAGACCAAAAACTCATTTTTATTTACGAAACTGTTTGTAAAACAACCCCCTCTCGTTCTGAAACACAGATTTCCATAACAAGGGAATTTCAAAGATTTCCTGCCTAAGGTGTGAAGTTAAAGTTCCTATCAGACAACCCCCTTTTTCCTGATTACCATACATCCAAGCTAGGTTCAAAGGGATAAACATTTGGTTCAATTAGAAAAAGGCAATCTATTTCAACAAGATGTTTACTATATGGCTCTGTTTAAAGTTGATTTCCTGCCCAAGATGGGTAATAAACTTATCAGACCCCTGTAAAGGATAGTGATGTCGCAAATAGTTTGCCGGCGAATAGTTCCCGGTGAACATAGCATGTTCGCGTTCGCCTCGGCGGGCGAACAAATGCGATGTTTGATCCACCCCCTATTCGTCATAATTGAGTAAACTTTGACCCTGTACCTCACAGTCAGAATACACATTACAGCCAATCAGCAGCAGACCCTCCCTCCCAGACCCTCCCACCTCCTGGACAGCATCCATTTTAGATTCATTTGGAAGCTGCATTCTTAGTGAGAGGAGGGACAGTGTAGCTGCTGCTGATTTAATAGGGATATCGATAGCTAGGCTAGTGTATTTAGTGTCCACTACAGTCCTGAAGGACTCATCTGATCTCTGCTGTAAGGACAGCACCCCAAAAAGCCCTTTTTAGGGCTAGAACATCAGTCTGCTTTTTTTTTTTCCTGTGTAATCTAATTGCAGTTGCCTGGCTGCCAGCATGTGTGTCAGGCTCACAGCGTATACTGTGACCACTTGCCCAGTGCCACCACACATATCTGGTGTAACAGTAGTGTACATTTAAAAAAAAAAAAACTTTTTTGACTGTGAAATAATAGCAGACAGCTGCCAGTACCCAAGATGGCCGCCAATAAGGCAGATGGGGAGGGTTAGAGGTTGGGGGCTAAGGGGGGATGCTACACCACAGCATATGTAAATATGCTTAAAAAAAATAAAAAAATTAAAAACCTTTTATTTTAGTACTGGCAGACTTTCTGCCAGTACTTAAGATGGCGGGGACAATTGTGGGGTGAGGGAGGGAAGGGAGCTGTTTGGCAGGGATCAGGGGGTCTGATGTGTCAGGTGGGAGGCTGATCTCTACACTAAAGCTAAAATTAACCCTGCAAGCTCCCTACAAACTACCTAATTGACCCCTTCACTGCTAGCCATAATACACGTGTGATGCGCAGCAGCATTTAGCGGCCTTCTAATTACCAGAAAGCAATGCCAAAGTCATATATGTCTGCTATTTCTGAACAAAGGGGATCCCAGAGAAGCATTTACAACCATTTGTGCCATAATTGCACAAGCTGTTTGTAAATAATTTCAGTGAGAAACCTAAAATTGCGGAAAAAATTGTTTATTTAAAATTTAATTGCATTTGGCGGTGAAATGGTGGCATGAAATATACCAAAATTGGCCTAGATCAATACTTTGGGTTGTCTACTACACTACACTTAAGCTAAAATTAACTCTACAAGCTGCCTACATGCTCCCTAATTAACCCCTTCACTGCTGGGCATAAAACATGTGTGGTGCGCAGTGGCATTTAGCAGCCTTCTAATTACCAAAAAGCAACGCCAAAGCCATATAAGTCTGCTATTTCTGAATAAAGGGGATCCCAGAGAAGCATTTACAACCGTTTATGTCATAATTGCATAAGTTGTTTGTAAATAATTTCTGTGAGAAACCTAAAGTTTGTGAAAAAGTGAACAATTTTTTTTTATTTGATCGCATTTGGCGGTGAAATGGTGGCATGAAATATACCAAAATGGGCCTAGATCAATACTTTGGGTTGTCTACTACACTACACTTAAGCTAAAATTAACTCTACAAGCTGCCTACATGCTCCCTAATTAACATCTTCACTGCTGGGCATAAAACATGTGTGGTGCGCAGTGGCATTTAGCAGCCTTCTAATTACCAAAAAGCAACGCCAAAGCCATATAAGTCTGCTATTTCTGAACAAAGGGGATCCCAGAGAAGATTTACAACCATTTATGCCATAATTGCATAAGTTGTTTGTAAATCATTTCTGTGAGAAACCTAACGTTTGTGAAAAAGTGAAATTTTTTTTTTTTTATTTCATCGCATTTGGCGGTGAAATGGTGGCATGAAATATACCAAAATGGGCCTAGATCAATACTTTGGGTTGTCTACTACACTACAATTAAGCTAAAATTAACTCTACAAGCTGCCTACATGCTCCCTAATTAACCCCTTCACTGCTGGGCATAAAACACGTGTGGTGCGCAGTGGCATTTAGCAGCCTTCTAATTACCAAAAAGCAACGCCAAAGCCATATCAGTCTGCTATAATGGCATGTCTGGCACACAGTGTTGGGGCAAACATCATACCTGATGTTTTAAAGCACGTTATTCCAAACAATTTAGGAATGTTAGGTGATTTATGCCCTTTATGGATTAAAACCAGACTCTGCATCAACTATGTAATTTTCCATGGGAGTTTTGCCATGGATCCCCCTCCGGCATGCCACAGTCCAGGTGTTAGTGCCCTTGAAACAACTTTTCCATCACTATTGTGGCCAGAAAGAGTCCCTGTGGGTTTTAAAATTCGCCTGCCTATTGAAGTCTATGGGGGTTCACCCGGTTCGCCCGTTCACGAACTTTTGCGGAAGTTCGCGTCCGCCGTTCACAAACTCAAATTTTTAGGTTTGTGACATCACTAGTAAAGAACAGTCACTAGGGCCTAGATTTGGAGTTTGGCGTTAGCCGTGAAAACCAGCGTTAGAGGCTCCTAACGCTGGTTTTGGCCGCCCGCTGGTATTTGGAGTCAGTAATTAAAGGGTCTAACGCTCACTTTTCAGCCGCGACTTTTCCATACCGCAGATCCCCTTACGTCAATTGCGTATCCTATCTTTTCAATGGGATCTTTCTAACTCCGGTATTTAGAGTCGTTTCTGAAGTGAGCGTTAGAGCTCTAACGACAAAACTCCAGCCGCCGGAAAATAGCAGGAGTTAAGAGCTTTCTGGGCTAACGCCGGTTCATAAAGCTCTTAACTACTGTACCCTAAAGTACACTAACACCCATAAACTACCTATGTACCCCTAAACCGAGGTCCCCCCACATCGCCGCCACTCGATTTAAATGTTTTAACCCCTAATCTGCCGACCGCCACCTACGTTATACTTATGTACCCCTAATCTGCTGCCCCTAACCCCACCGACCCCTGTATTACATTTATTAACCCCTAACCTGCCCCCCACAACGTTGCCGCCAGCTACTTACAATAATTAACCCCTAATCTTCCGACCGCAAACCGCCGCCACCTACGTTATCCCTATGTACCCCTAATCTGCTGCCCCTAACACCGCCGACCCCTATATTATATTTATTAACCCCTAATCTGCCCCCTCAACGTCGCCGACACCTGCCTACACTTATTAACCCCTAATCTGCCGAGCGGACCTGAGCGCTACTATAATAAAGTTATTAACCCCTAATCCGCCTCACTAACCCTATAATAAATAGTATTAACCCCTAATCTGCCCTCCCTAACATCGCCGACACCTAACTTCAATTATTAACCCCTAATCTGATGACCGGAGCTCATCGCTACTATAATAAATGGATTAACCCCTAAAGCTAAGTCTAACCCTAACACTAACACCCCCCTAACTTAAATATAATTTAAATCTAACGAAATTAATTAACTCTTATTAAATAAATTATTCCTATTTAAAGCTAAATACTTACCTGTAAAATAAATCCTAATATAGCTACAATATAAATTATAATTATATTATAGCTATTTTAGGATTAATATTTATTTTACAGGCAACTTTGTATTTATTTTAACCAGGTACAATAGCTATTAAATAGTTAAGAACTATTTAATAGTTACTTAGTTAAAATAATAACAAATTTACCTGTAAAATAAATCCTAACCTAAGATATAATTAAACCTAACACTACCCTATCAATAAATTAATTAAATAAACTACCTACAATTAACCTAACACTACACTATCAATAAATAAATTAAATACAATTGCTACAAATAACTACAATTACATAAACTAACTAAAGTACAAAAAATAAAAAAGAACTAAGTTACAAAAAATAAAAAAATATTTACAAACATAAGAAAATTATTACAACAATTTTAAACTAATTACACCTACTCTAAGCCCCCTAATAAAATAACAAAGCCCCCCAAAATAATAAATGCCCTACCCTATTCTAAATTAAAAAAGTTAAAAGCTCTTTTACCTTACCAGCCCTGAACAGGGCCCTTTGCGGGGCATGCCCCAAGAATTTCAGCTCTTTTGCCTGTAAAAAAAACACATACAATACCCCCCCACCAACATTACAACCCACCACCCACATACCCCTAATCTAACCCAAACCCCCCTTAAATAAACCTAACACTAAGCCCCTGAAGATCTTCCTACCTTGTCTTCACCATCCAGGTATCACCGATCCGTCCTGGCTCCAACATCTTCATCCAACCCAAGCGGGGGTTGGTGATCCATCATCCGGTGGCTGAAGAGGTCCAGAAGAGGCTCCAAAGTCCGGTGCGGAGCGGGTCCATCTTGAAGCAGGCGACGCGGATCCATCCTCTTCTTCCGTTGTCTCCCGACGAATGACGGTTCCTTTAAGGGACGTCATCCAAGATGGCGTCCCTTGAATTCCGATTGGCTGATAGGATTCTATCAGCCAATCGGAATTAAGGTAGGAATATTCTGATTGGCTGATGGAATCAGCCAATCAGAATCAAGTTCAATCCGATTGGCTGATCCGATCAGCCAATCAGATTGAGCTCGCATTCTATTGGCTGATCGGAACAGCCAATAGAATGCGAGCTCAATCTGATTGGCTGATTGGATCAGCCAATCGGATTGAACTTGATTCTGATTGGCTGATTCCATCAGCCAATAAGAAAATTCCTACCTTAATTCCGATTGGCTGATAGAATCCTATCAGCCAATCGGAATTCGAGGGACGCCATCTTGGATGACGTCCCTTAAAGGAACAGTCATTCGTCGTTCAGTCGTCGGGCCGGATGGATGTTCCGCGCTGGAGGTCTTCAGGATCCTGCCGCTTCGCTACGGATGGAAGACCATAGAAGATGCCGCCTGGATGAAGACTTCAATCGGATGGAAGATCCTCTTCTGCCCCGCTTGGATGAAGACTTTGACCGGATCATGGACCTCTTCAGCCCCCCGCTTGGGCTTGGATCAGGACATCGGAGGAGCTCTTCAGGACGGATCGGTGAACCTGGATGGTGAAGACAAGTTAGGAAGATCTTCAGGGGCTTAGTGTTAGGTTTATTTAAGGGGGGTTTGGGTTAGATTAGGGGTATGTGGGTGGTGGGTTGTAATGTTGGGGGGGGGGTATTGTATGTTTTTTTTTTACAGGCAAAAGAGCTGAAATTCTTGGGGCATGCCCCGCAAAGGGCCCTGTTCAGGGCTGGTAAGGTAAAAGAGCTTTTAACTTTTTTAATTTAGAATAGGGTAGGGAATTTTTTATTTTGGGGGGCTTTGTTATTTTATTAGGGGGCTTAGAGTAGGTGTAATTAGTTTAAAATTGTTGTAATATTTTTCTTATGTTTGTAAATATTTTTTTATTTTTTGTAACTTAGTTCTTTTTTATTTTTTGTACTTTAGCTAGTTTATTTAATTGTATTTATTTGTAGGAATTGTGTTTAATTAATTTATTGATAGTGTAGTGTTAGGTTAATTGTAGGTAATTGTAGGTAGTTTATTTAATTAATTTATTGATAGGGTAGTGTTAGGTTTAATTATATCTTAGGTTAGCATTTATTTTACAGGTAAATTTGTTATTATTTTAACTAGGTAACTATTAAATAGCTATTGTGTCTGGTTAAAATAATTACCAAGTTGCCTGTAAAATAAATATTAATCCTAAAATAGCTACAATATAATTATAATTTATATTGTAGCTATATTAGGATGTATTTTACAGGTAAGTATTTAGCTTTAAATAGGAATAATTAATTTAATAAGAGTTAATTTATTTAGTTAGATGTAAATTATATTTAAGTTAGGGGGGTGTTAGTGTTAGGGTTAGACTTAGCTTTAGGGGTTAATCCATTTATTATAGTAGCGGTGAGCTCCGGTCGTCAGATTAGGGGTTAATAATTGAAGTTAGGTGTCGGCGATGTTAGGGAGGGCAGATTAGGGGTTAATACTATTTATGATAGGGTTAGTGAGGCGGATTAGGGGTTAATAACTTTATTATAGTAGCACTCAGGTCCGCTCGGCAGATTAGGGGTTAATAAGTGTAGGCAGGTGTCGGCGACATTGTGGGGGGCAGATTAGGGGTTAATAAATATAATATAGGGGTCGGCGGTGTTAGGGGCAGCAGATTAGGGGTACATAGGGATAACGTAGGTTGCGGCGGTTTACGGAGCGGCAGATTAGGGGTTAAAAAAAATATGCAGGGGTCAGCGATAGCGGGAGCAGCAGATTAGGGGTTAATAAGTGTAAGGTTAGGGGTGTTTAGACTCGGGGTACATGTTAGAGTGTTAGGTGCAGACGTAGGAAGTGTTTCCCCATAGGAAACAATGGGGCTGCGTTAGGAGCTGAATGCTGCTTTTTTGCAGGTGTTAGGTTTTTTTTCAGCTCAAACAGCCCCATTGTTTCCTATGGGAGAATCGTGCACGAGCACGTTTTTGAGGCTGGCCGCGTCCGTAAGCACCGCTGGTATCGAGAGTTGCATTTGCGGTAAAAATGCTCTACGCTCCTTTTTTGGAGCCTAACGCAGCATTTGTTTGAACTCTCGATACCAGAGTTAAATTTATGGTGCGGCCAGAAAAAAGCCTGCGGTGCGTTAACAGCCCTTCTACCGCAAAACTCCAAATCTAGGCCTAGGTCTGGGAAAAAATTCTTTGAGGCTTAAACATATTCAAAAATTGATTACCCCTGCTGTGTTTGAATACACAGCTTTACTGAGCCAAGCAGAAACACATATTATATTGTAACTGAAATTCATTTTAAAATACAAAATAGAGGAATCTAAGGAGCGCCTATGAATAGGCAGAGGATATGTATACACAATATATGTTCACAATGTAAACATTTATTTTCAGTAATAAAACTGATAGACGTATATTATAAATGATTCACAAAAAATTAAATCATGGATCCATGTTATTAACAATATGACCCATATAAAACATATAATTATGAATGTGATTAAATGTATAGTTAATATTGCATTAGTCCTGTTTGGTAAAGTGATGTTCTTAGTGATATCAGATTGTCCCTTAGTCCAGTGTGTAAAGGTGGATTGCACTTGCAGATGCTAGGTCTTTAAAATAATCCTTCCTCAAATTAGTGCAAACAATAAGTCAAATAGTGAGTGATCAAATGACCTGATGAGTGATTAAAGAGTAAAAAATTAAAAAAAATTCAAAATACAAAAATATGTGCTTTGTGAAAAAACTCGTGAAAAATATATAAAAAATATATAAAAAATATATTAAAATGAAAATATAAAAAATATATTAAAAAATATATTTTAAAATATGAAAAAAGGTGAAAAAAGGGTACTGTTAAGTGCTGTATTTCTCCTTGTTGATAGATCTCCAAGTGATATTAAGTGGTTTAAAAAGGGGTATTTGTGGAAATGGTCCAGTTTTTCTGTATCCAAAAACTAAAGTTCTTTTAATACAAATCCTGTGAATAAAAAAGATACAACATAGTGCAATACTGCTAAAATGAGATCAGAATAATCAGAATGAGGCTTACCATAAAGTGTCAACGCGTTTTGGCCCTTCCTTAGGCCTTTATCAGGCCTTGATAGTCTTGATAAAGGCCTAAGGAAGGGCCGAAACGCCCTTCCTTTTTTTCACCTTTTTTCATATTTTAAAATATATTTTTTAATGTATTTTTTATATTTTCATTTTTATATATTTTTGATATATTTTTCATGAGTTTGCAAACACATTTTTTTCACAAAGCACATATTTTTGTATTTTGGATTTTTTTTAATTTTTACTCTTTAATCACTCATCAGGTCATTTGATCACTCATTATTTGACTTATTTTTTTGCACTAATTTGAGGAAGGATTATTTTAAAGATCTACCATCTGCAAGTGCAATCCACCTTTACACACTGGACTAAGGGACAACCTGATATCACTAAGAACATCACTTTACCAAACAGGACTAATGCAATATTAACTATACATTTTATCACATTCATAATTATATGTTTTAAATGGTTTATATGTGTCATATTGTTAATAACATGGATCTATAATTTTATTCTTTGTGAATCATTCATAATGATATACGTCTATCAGTTTTAATATTGAAAATAAATGTTTATATTTTGAACATATATTGTGTATACATATCCTTAGCCTATTCATAGGCGCTCCTTAGATTCCTCTATTTTAATTCACATACATAGGATAAACTAGGTATCCATATTCTAAGGAGCTACAAGGAATTTTAATGGTGAGAGCACTGTGAGATTTTTTGTTTCTATCCTCATTTTAAAATACAAACTTGTATACTTTTCAATACTGTATAAAAATGTATAAATATCTATATATCGATCTGGGAAATGTGATTCAGATTTGTAATAGATTAAATAACAATAGTAATAATCCCTTTTTGAAATATATAACATATATTTGTTTTTCTGTCTTCCAGACATCTAAGGGACAAAATGGGGCTAATGGATTCTGGTGCAGGGTTGCCTGCATGGGGTGACCTAGGTCATATCATATGGTTCTGCACTAGATATTTATGTAACTTTAGATACATCTCTCAGGATATTCTTAGTAGAATGTATAGGCAGTCTATATAAATGTTTTCTATTTTTAACATAGAATTAATACTATACTAGTGTTTGGTCTCAAATTGTACATTTTCAATTGTAGTAAATGGGATATATATAGTGATGTCGCGAACAGTTCGCCGGAGAACAGTTCCCGGCAAACATAGCTTGTTCGCGTTCGCCGCTGCGGGCGAACATATGCGATGTTCGATCCGCCCCCTATTCGTCATCATTGAGGAAACTTTGACCCTGTATCTCACAGCCTGCAGACACATTTGAGCCAATCAGCAGCAGACACTCCCTCACAGACCCTCCCAGCTCCTGGGCAGCAGCCATTTTAGATTCATTACGATCTTGCTTTCTTAGTGAGAGGAGGTTTAGTGTTGCTGCTGCTGACATTATAGGGAAATAGATAGCTAGGCTAGTGTATTTAGTGCCCACTACAGTCCTGAAGGACTCATCTAATCTCTGCTGTAAGGACAGCACCCCAAAAAGCCCTTTTTAGGGCTAGAACTTCAGTAGTTTTTTTTTTATTATTATTTGTAATTTTATTTGCATTTGCCTGGCTTTCAGCCTGTGTGTGAGGCTTACAGCATATACTGTGATTAGTGCCACCACTGATATCTGCTTAACATTAGTGTAAATTTAAACAACAAAATTTTTAAATCATTTTGCTAGTGTAATCTAATTTCATTTTCTATCAGGGCTGTGTGTCAGACTTACACAGCATATACTGTGGTTAATTGCTGTGCCAGCAGCCACCACTTATATCTGCTTAACATTAGTGTAAATTTAAACAACAAAACATTTAAATTATTTTGCTAGTGTAATCTAATTTCATTTTCTATCAGGCCTGTGTGTCAGGCGTACACAGCATATACTGTGGTTAATTGCTGTGCCAGCAGCCACCACTCATATCTGCTTAACATTATTGTAAATTTAAAAAAACAAACTTTTAAATCATTTTGCTAGTGTAATCTAATTTCATTTTCTATCAGGCCTGTGTCTTAGGCTCACACAGCATATACTGTGGTTAATTGCTCTGTGCCAGCCAGGCAGCCACCACTCATATCTGCTTAACATTAGTGTAAATTTAAACAACAAAACTTTTAAATCATTTTGCTAGTGTAATCTAATTTCATTTTCTATCAGGCCTGTGTGGCAGGCTTACACAGCATATACTGTGGTTAATTGCTTTGCCAACCACCACTCATATCTGCTTAACATTATTGTAAATTAAAAAAAAAAAAAACTTTTAAATCATTTTGCTAGTGTAATCTAATTTCATTTTCTATCAGGCCTGTGTCTCAGGCTCACACAGCATATACTGTAGTTAATTGCTCTGTGCCAGCCACCACTGATATCTGCTTAACATTAGTGTAAATTTAAACAAAAACACTTTTAAATCATTTTGCTAGTGTAATCTAATTTCATTTTCTATCAGGCCTGTGTGTCAAGCTTACACAGCATATACTGTGGTTAATTGCTGTGCCAGCCACCACTCATATCTGCTTAACATTATTGTAAAATTTTTTTAAAAAACTTTTAAATCATTTTGTTAGTGTAATCTAATTTCATTTTCTATCAGGCCTGTGTCTCAGGCTCACACAGCATATACTGTGGTTAATTGCTCTGTGCCAGCCACCACTCATATCTGCTTAACATTAGTGTAAATTTAAACAACAAAACTTTTAAATCATTTTGCTAGTGTAATCTAATTTCATTTTCTATCAGGCTTGTGTGACAGGCTTACACAGCATATACTGTAGTTAATTGCTGTGCCAGCAGCCACCACTCAAATCTGCTTAACATTATTGTAAATTTTTTTTAAAAAACTTTAAAATAATTTTGCTAGTGTAATCTAATTTCATTTTCTATCAGGCCTGTGTCTTAGGCTCACACAGCATATACTGTGGTTAATTGCTCTGTGCCAGCCACCACTCATATCTGCTTAACATTAGTGTAAATTTAAACAAAAAAACTTTTAAATCATTTTGCTAGTGTAATCTAATTTCATTTTCTATCAGGCCTGTGTGTCAGTCTCACACAGCATATACTGTGGTTAATTGCTGTGCCAGCCACCACTCATATCTGCTTAACATTATTGTAAATTTAAAAAAAAAAACAACTTTTAAATCATTTTGCTAGTGTAATCTAATTTTATTTTCCATCAGGCCTGTGTGTCAGGCCCACATCATATAGTGTGATTAATAGCTCTTTTTTCCACCACTTATATCTGGTGTAACATCAGTGCAAATTGTTTTTTTTTTTTTTTACATCAGTCCTCTTCTAGTGTTATTTAATTTTAGTTGCCAGGCCAGCCTGGCTGCCATTAGTGCCAGCCTGTGTGTCAGGCTGCCAGCATATACTGTGCCTACTTCCATCCTCAGTGCCAGTCCACCACTCCTATCTGGTGTAACATTAGTTTAAATTTTGTAAAAAAAAAAACCTTTTACATCAGTCTTCTAGTGTTATTTAATTTTAGTTGCCAGGCCAGCCTGCCACTAGTGCCAGCCTGTGTGTCAGGCTACCAGCACATACTGTGCCTACTTCTATCCTGAGTGCCATCACTCCTATCTTTTGTAACATTAGTGTAACTTTTTTAAAAAAAAACTTTTACATCAGTCTGCTATTGTTATTTAATTGCAGTTGCCTGTCTGCCAGCGTGTGTGCCAGGCCCATTTTCCAACTAGTGCCACAAATCATATTTGTTATAACAGTAGTGTAAATATTTAAAATAAAAACTTTTTTGACTGTGAATCATCAGTCTGCTAGTGCAATTGAATTGCAGTTGCCTGCCTGCCTGCCAGCGTGTGTGCCAGGCCTACTTGCCAGCTAGTGCCATCAATCATATTTGTTATAACAGTATTTTAAATATTTAAAATAAAAACTTTTTTGACTGAGAAACATCAGTCAGCTAGTGTAATCTAATTGCAGTTGCCTTCCTCCCAGCGTGTGTGCCAGGCCCACTTGCCAACTAGTGCCACCAATCATATTTGTTATAACAGTAGTGTAAATATTTTAAAAAAATATTTTTTGACTGTGAAAGATCAGTCTGCTAGTATAATCTAATTGAAGTTGCCTGCCTGCCAGCGTGTGTGCCAGGCCCACTTGCTGCCAACTATTGCCACCAATCATATTTGTTATAACAGTTTTGAAAATATTTAAAATCAAAACTTTTTTGACTGTGAATCATCAGTCTGCTAGTGCAATTGAATTGCAGTTGCCTGTCTGCCAGCGTGTGTGCCAGGCCCACTTGCCAACTAGTGCCACCAATCATATTTGTTCTAACAGTATTGTAAATATTTAAAATAAAAAAAATTTAGACTGTGAATCATCAGTCTACTAGTGCAATTGAATTGCAGTTTCCTGCCTACCAGCGTGTGTGCCAGGCCCACTAGCCAACTAGTGCCACCAATCATATTTGTTGTAACAGTATTGTAAATATTTTAAATAAAAACTTTTTTGACTGTGAATCATCAGTCTGCTAGTGCCATTGAATTGCAGTTGCCTGCCTGCCAGCGTGTGTGCCAGGCCCACTTGCCAACTACTGCCACCAATCATATTTGTTATAACAGTATTGTAAATATTTAAAATAAAAACTTTTTTGACTGTGAAACATCAGTCATCTAGTGAAATCTAATTGCAGTTGCCTTCCTCCCAGCATGTGTGCCAGGCCCACTTGCCAACTAGTGCCACCAATCATATTTGTTATAACAGTTTTGAAAATATTTAAAATAAAAACTTTTTTGACTGTGAATCATCAGTCTGCTAGTGCAATTGAATTGCAGTTGCCTGCCTGCCAGCGTGTGTGCCAGGCCCACTTGCCAACTAGTGCCACCAATCATATTTGTTATAACAGTATTTTAAATATTTAAAAAAAAACTTTTTTGACTGTGAATCATCAGTCTGCTAGTGCAATTGAATTGCAGTTGCCTGCCTGTCAGCGTGTGTGCCAGGCTCACTTGCCAACTAGTGCCACCAATCATATTTGTTATTACAATAGTGTTAATATTTAAAATTAAAACTTTTTTGACTGTGAATCATCAGTCTGCTAGTGCAATTGAATTGCAGTTTCCTGCCTGCCAGCGTGTGTGCCAGGCCCACTTGCCAACGAGTGCCACCAATCATATTTGTTATAACAGTATTTTAAATATTTTTTAAAAAAACTTTTTTTACTGTGAAGCATCAGTCAGCTAGTGTAATCTAATTGCAGTTGCCTTCCTCCCAGCATGTGTGCCAGGCCCACTTGCCAACTAGTGCCACCAATCATATTTGTTGTCACAGTACTTTTAATATTTAAAAAATAAACATTTTTTACTTTGAAACATCAGTCTGTTTTTTTGTGTCAGGCTCACAGCGTATACTGTGCCCACTTGCCCAGTGCCACCACTCATAATTTGTTTAATACTATTGTAAGTGTACATTTTAAAAAAAATTACAGGCAGAGGCAGGCCACCCCGCAGGCGCCGTCGTGGTCGTGGTGCTGTGATTCCTTTAGACCCTACAAATATGCACATTGTTCAGAGGCCAGGTGCCAGGGACGTGAAAAGTTCTGAGGAGGACCTAGTTGAATGGCTAACACAGGACACCCAATCTTCTACAGCTTCCGCTCCTAGTCCTAACCTTGACGCACCATCTACCTCCAGCTGTGCTTTGGGCACCTCTCAAGTGACCAGTGCCATTCGCCGGCCTGTCGCCACCACCAACACCAGCACCACAGCCGCTTCACTTGATCTGTCAGAGGAGTTATTGACACATCAGTTGGAAGAAATGAGTGATGCGCAACCATCATTGACAGAGGATGTAGATAACAGTGATATATCTCAGTCAGGCAGCATTACAGACATGGAGGTACGGTGTGATGATGATGATGATGTTGTACCCGCTGCTGCTTCCTTTGTTGATGTGTCAGATACAAGTGAAGCGGTTGATGATGATGTGTCCATGGATGTCACGTGGGTGCCCGCTAGAAGAGAAGAAGAAGAGGGGGAAAGTTCAGATGGGGAGACAGAGAGGAGGAGACGAGTTGGAAGCAGGGGGAGGTCATCGCAAGGAGCTAGTGCACAGTCAGACAGCATGCATCGGCACCCGGGGTCAGCCAGACAGCACGCTGACGCATGCTGTTGCCACCACCAGAATGCCGTCATCGCAGAGCTCAGCAGTGTGGCATTTTTTTGTGTGTCTGCCTCTGACAACAGCGATGCCATTTGCAACCTGTGCCAAAAGAAACTGAGTCGTGGGAAGTCCAACACCCACCTAGGTACAACTGCTTTGCGAAGGCACATGGTCTCACATCACAAATGCCGATGGGAAGAACACATGAGTAGAAGCAGCACACAAACTCAAAGCCGCCCTCCTCCTCCTGGTCCAGCATCTTCAGCCACGTCAACCACTGCTGTCCTCTTTGCCCCCTCTCAACCATCCTCCACTCAGTCTCTCTTACGTATCAGTTCCTGGTCATCTGCCCACAGTCAGGTGTCTGTCAAGGACATGTTTGAGCGTAAGAAGCCAATTTCCCAAAGTCACCCCCTTGCCCGGCATCTGACAGCTGGCTTGTCTGAACTCTTAGCCCGCTAGCTTTTACCATACAAGCTGGTGGAGTCTGAGGCTTTCAAAAAAATTGTATCTATTGGGAAACCGCAGTGGAAGGTACCTGGCTGAAATTTCTTTTCACAAAAGGCAATCCCAAACCTGTACTCGATTGTGCGAAAGGAAGTAATGGCATGTCTGGCACACAGCGTTGGGGCAAGGGTCCATATGACCACGGATAGCTGGTCTGCAAAGCATGGTCAGGGCAGGTATATCACCTACACTGCGCATTGGGTAAACCTGCTGACGTCTGCCAAGCATGAAATGCGTGGCTCTGCAGAGAAGTTGGTGACACCGCCATGACTTGCAGGCAGGCCTGCTGCTATCTCCTCTACTCCTCCTACTCCATCCTCTTCCATAACCTCTTCCTAGGCTGAGTCCTCTTCTGCTGCTGCGTCTTGCTCCACATCAACGGCACCCCCCCAGCTTCCCAGGTACTATTCAACATTCTGGATACGGCAGTGTCACGCCGTCTTGGGGTTGACTTGCCTGAAAGCCGAGAGTACACCGCACCAGCACTCCTGTCCACCCTGAACGCACAGGTGGATCAGTGGCTGACTCCGCACCAACTGGAGATTGGCAAGGTTGTTTCTGACAATGGAAGTAATTTGGTGGCGGCATTGAAATTGGGCAAGTTGACACATGTGCCGTGCATGGCACATGTGTGTAATCTGATTGTACAACGCTTTGTGCATAAGTACCCAGGCTTACAGGACGTCCTGAAGCAGGCCAGGAAGGTGTGTGGCCATTTCCGGGGTTCCTACACGGCCATGGCGCACTTGTCTGATATCCAGCGTCGAAACAACCTGCCAGTGAGGCGCTTGATTTGCGACAGCCCGACACGTTGGAATTCAACACTCCTAATGTTCGACCGCCTCCTCCAACAAGAAAAAGCTGTTAACGAGTATTTGTATGACCGGGGTGCTAGGACAGCCTCTGGGGAGCTGGGGATTTTTTTGCCAAATTACTGGACGCTCATGCGCAATGACTGTAGGCTCATGCATCCTTTTGAGGAGGTGACAAACCTTGTCAGTCGCACCGAAGGCACCATCAGCGACATCATACCATTTGTTTTCTTCCTGGAGCGTGCCCTGCGAAGAGTGCTGGATCAGGCCGTAGATGAGCATAAAGAGGAAGAGTTGTGGAGTCCATCACCACCAAAAACAGCCTTATCAGCATCGCTTGCTGGACCTGTGGCAACGCAGGAAGAGGATTGTGAGGAAGAGGAGTCAGAGGTGGAATGTGGCTTTGAGGAGGAGGAAGACCAAGCACAACAGGCATCCCAGGTTGCTAGTTGTTGTCACCTATCTGGTACCCGTGGTGTTGTACGTGGCTGGGGGGAAGAAGATAACTTCAGTGACATCAGTGAGGACGAGGAACGGGACATGATTAGCTCGGCATCCAACCTTGTGCAAATGGGGTCTTTCATGCTGTCCTGCCTGTTGAGGGACCATCGTATAAAAAAGCTGAAGGAGAACGACCTGTACTGGGTGTCCACGCTACTAGACCCCCGGTATAAGCATAAAGTGAGTGAAATGTTACCAAATTCCCACAAGTCAGAAAGGATGGAGCAGTTCAAAAATAAATTAAAAACTATCCTTTACACAGCGTATAAGGATGATGTCACAGCACAATGGGAATCTAACAGGGGAAGAGATGAAAGTAATCATCCTCCTCCCACGACCACGGCGGCAAGGACAGGACACTTTCCTGACGTGTTGTTGATGGAGGACATGCGGACCTTTTTAACTCCTATGCATCGCCAGAGCCTTTCGGGATCCAGCCTCAGAGAAAGACTCAACCGACAGGTAGCAGACTACCTAGCATTAACTGTGGATCTTGACACTCTGAGGAGCGATGGACCCCTTGACTACTAGGTGTGCAGGCTTGACCTGTGGCCTGAGCTATCCCAATTTGCAATTGAAATTCTGGCCTGCCCTGCTTCAAGTGTCCTGTCAGAAAGGACCTTCAGTGCAACAGGAGGTTTTGTCACTGATAAGAGGTCACCTAGGTCAAAAAAGTCTTGATTATCTCACCTTTATTAAAATAAATGAGGGATGGATCCTGATGGGACTGACATTGGGCGATATATTTGAGTAAAAAAGGCCTGATGATGAGATGAGCTGCCTTGGGCTAAAAATGGTACACACGCTGGCGTATTTTTTCTTAGAATGCAGGATGACTTGCGTGACTTATCCGCCAACAACTAGTGTTCAAGCCGCAAGGTTTTAGGGCACTTTCTAACTGTTTTACAAACATCAATTTTTCTGGCCGCTGCTACAGCAGCGGCTGCAACAATACTGAATTTTTCAGGCATTTGGACATGCCTAATTTTTCTGGCCTCTGGTGCTGCACTGTGGCTACAAAACCCAAACCAAAAAACGGCACATAACAGTGATGAAACTGTTAAGAATAGTACTCAGTCATTAACACACCACTCATATCTGGTGGCACAGTAGATTGTACGCGCAGTGCCCCAAATTTGAAGTAGGAGGACCGACCAAGCATCTTTTTCCATCTCACGATTCCGAAAAATTATCTATGGGTTCCTAAAAACGATGCCATACCTGTACTCGATTGTGCAAAAGGATGTCATATGTGGTGTTTCATGCTGTTGTGCCTGTTGAGGGTCTGGTACCCTCGTATAAAAAGGCTGAAGGAGAACGACCTGTACTGGGTGTCCAAGCATGTTTTTTTGTTCAATTTCCCGGTTCCTTAAAATGATCTCCGGGTTCCTAAAATCAATGCCATATCTGTAATCTATTGTGCAAAAGGATGGCATATGTGGTGTTTCATGCTATTGTTTCTGTTGAGGGTCCTGGACCCTCGTCTAAAAAGGCTGAAGGAGAACGACCTGTACTGGGTGTCCAAGCATTTTTTTCTATCTCCCGGTTCCTAAAAATTATCTCCGGGTTCCTAAAATGGATGCCATACCTGTACTCTATTGTTCAAAAGGATGGCATATGTGGTATTTCATGCTGTTGTGCCTGTTGAGGGTCGGGGACCCTTGTCTAAAAAGGCTGAAGGAGAACGACCTGTACTGGGTGTCCAAGCATCTTTTTCCATCTCCCGATTCCTAAAAATTATCTCCGGGTTCCTAAAATCGATGCCATACCTGTACTGGATTGTTCAAAAGGATGGCATATGTGGTGTTTCATGCTGTTGTTTCTGTTGAGGGTCCGGGACCCTCGTATAAAAAGGCTGAAGGAGAACGAAGTGTACTGGGTGTCCAAGCATGTTTTTTGTTCAATTTCCCGGTTCCTAAAAATTATCTCCGGGTTCCTAAAATGGATGCCATACCTGTACTCTATTGTTCAAAAGGATGGCATATGTGGTGTTTCATGCTGTTGTTTCTGTTGACGGTCCTGGACCCTCGTCTAAAAAGGCAGAAGGAGAACGACCTGTATTGGGTGTCCAAGCATCTTTTTCTATCTCCCGGTTCCTAAAAATTATCTCCGGGTTCCTAAAATGGATGCCATACCTGTACTCTATTGTTCAAAAGGATGGCATATGTGGTGTTTCATGCTGTTGTTTCTGTTGAGGGTCCTGGACCCTCGTATAAAAAGGCTGAAGGAGAACAACCTGTACTGGTTTTCCAAGCATCTTTTTCCATCTCCCGGTTCCTAAAAATTATCTCCGGGTTCCTAAAATCGATGCCATACCTGTACTGGATTGTTCAAAAGGATGGCATATGTGGTGTTTCATGCTGTTGTTTCTGTTGAGGGTCCGGGACCCTCGTATAAAAAGGCTGATGGAGAACGAAGTGTACTGGGTGTCCAAGCATGTTTTTTGTTCAATTTCCCAGTTCCTAAATATTATCTCCGGGTTTCTAAAATCGATGCCATACCTGTACTGGATTATTCAAAAGGATGGCATATGTGGTGTTTCATGTTGTTGTTTCTGTTGAGCGTCCGGGACCCTCGTATAAAAAGGCTGAAGGAGAACGACCTGTACTGGTTGTCCAAGCATCTTTTTCTATCTCCCAGTTCCTAAATATTATCTCCGGGTTTCTAAAATCGATGCCATACCTGTACTGGATTATTCAAAAGGATGGCATATGTGGTTTTTCATGCTGTTGTTTCTGTTGAGGGTCCAGGACCCTCATATAAAAAGGCTGAAAGAGAAAGAAGTGTACTAGGTCTCCAAGCATGTTTTTTGTTCAATTTCCCGGTTCCTAAAAATTATCTCCGGGTTCCTAAAATCGATGCCATACCTATACTCTATTGTTCAAAAGGATGGCATATGTGGTGTTTCATGCTGTTGTTTCTGTTGAGGGTCCTGGACCCTCGTATAAAAATGCTGAAGGAGAACAACCTGTACTGGTTGTCCAAGCATCTTTTTCCATCTCCCGGTTCCTAAAAATTATCTCCGGGTTCCTAAAATCGATGCCATACCTGTACTGGATTGTTCAAAAGGATGGCATATGTGGTGTTTCATGCTGTTGTTTCTGTTGAGGGTCCGGGACCCTCGTATAAAAAGGCTGAAGGAGAACGACCTGTACTGGGTGTCCAAGCATCTTTTTCCATCTCCCGGTTCCTAAAAATTATCTCCGGGTTCCTAAAATCGATGCCATACCTGTACTGGATTGTTCAAAAGGATGGCATATGTGGTGTTTCATGCTGTTGTTTCTGTTGAGGGTCCGGGACCCTCGTATAAAAAGGCTGAAGGAGAACGAAGTGTACTGGGTGTCCAAGCATGTTTTTTTGTTCAATTTCCCGGTTCCTAAAAATTATCTCTGGGTTTCTAAAATCGATGCCATACCTGTACTGGATTATTCAAAAGGATGGCATATGTGGTGTTTCATGCTGTTGTTTCTGTTGAGGGTCCAGGACCCTCGTATAAAAAGGCTGAAGGAGAAAGAAGTGTACTGGGTGTCCAAGCATCTTTTTTGTTCAATTTCCTGGTTCCTAAAAATTATCTCCGGGTTTCTAAAATCGATGCCATACCTGTACTCTATTGTTCAAAAGGATGGCATATGTGGTGTTTCATGCTGTTGTTTCTGTTGAGGGTCCTGGACCCTCGTATAAAAAGGCTGAAGGAGAACGACCTGTACTGGGTGTCCAAGCATCTTTTTCCATCTCCCGGTTCCTAAAAATTATCTCCGGGTTCCTAAAATCAATGCCATACCTGTACTGGGTTGTTCAAAAGGATGGCATATGTGGTGTTTCATGCTGTTGTTTCTGTTGAGGGTCCGGGACCCTCGTATAAAAAGGCTGAAGGAGAATGAAGTGTACTGGGTGTCCAAGCATGTTTTTGTTCAATTTTCCGGTTCCTAAAAATTATCTCTGGGTTTCTAAAATCGATGCCATACCTGTACTGGATTATTCAAAAGGATGGCATATGTGGTGTTTCATGCTGTTGTTTCTGTTGAGGGTCCGGGACCCTTATATAAAAAGGCTGAAGGAGAAAGAAGTGTACTGGGTGTCCAAGCATGTTGTTTGTTCAATTTCCCGGTTCCTAAAAATTATTTCCGGGTTTCTAAAATCGATGCCATACCTGTACTCTATTGTTCAAAAGGATGGCATATGTGGTGTTTCATGCTGTTGTTTCTGTTGAGGGTCCTGGACCCTCGTATAAAAAGGCTGAAGGAGAACGACCTGTACTGGGTGTCCAAGCATCTTTTTCCATCTCCCGGTTCCTAAAAATTATCTCCGGGTTCCTAAAATCGATGCCATACCTGTACTGGATTGTTCAAAAGGATGGCATATGTGGTGTTTCATGCTGTTGTTTCTGTTGAGGGTCCTGGACCCTCGTCTTAAAAGGCTGAAGGAGAACGACCTGTACTGGGTGTCCAAGCTTCTTTTTCCATCTCCCGGTTCCTAAAAATTATCTCCGGGTTCCTAAAATCAATGCCATCCCTGTACTCTATTGTGCTAAAGGATGGCATATGTGGTGTTCCATGCTGTTGTTTCTGTTGAGGGTCCTGGACCCTCGTCTAAAAAGGCTGAAGGAGAACGAACTGTACTGGGTGTCCAAGCATCTTTTTTCATCTCCCGGTTCCTAAAAATTATCTCTGGGTTTCTAAAATCGATGCCATCCCTGTACACTATTGTGCAAAAGGATGGCATATGTGGTATTTCATGCTGTTGTGCCTGTTGAGGGTCGGGGACCCTCGTATAAGAAGGCTGAAGGACAACGACCTGCACTGGGTGTCCAAGCATCTTTTTCCATCTCCCGGTTCCAAAAAATTATCTCCGGGTTCCTAAAATCAATGCCATACCGGTACTCTATTGTGCAAAAGGATGGCATATGTGGTGTTGCATGCTGTTGTGCCTGTTGAGGGTCGGGGACACCTGTCTAAAAAGGCTGAAAGAGAACGACCTGTACTGGGTGTCCAAGCATCTTTTACTATCTCCCGGTTCCGAAAAATTATCTCCGGGTTCCTAAAATCAATGACATACCTGTACTCTATTGTGCAAAAGGATGGCATATGTGGTATTTCATGCTGTTGTGCCTGTTGATGGTCGGGGACCCTCGTATAAAAATAAAATAAAATAAAAAGGAGAAAAACCTGTACTGGGTGTCCAAACATCTTTTTGCATCTCCCGGATGTAGTGTTACTCCACTAGGGGGTCTCCCTTCCTCTGTCCAAACCCAGGGGTGGCCACCGTATAGTGGGACCAGAGATATAGTTGCTGAGACCAGGGTCAAGCCAGCGGGTGTATCTCCCGCAGCTGGGATGGTCTCAGTGGACTCCCAGTCAGGTAGCATCCTCTCTGCACTGCAGCTCTTTCTTGACAGGTATCGTCCCCTCTGCCTGTCTGCTTCTAGGCAGGAATAAATTCCCCTGCCAGGCTGCTTCTTGGCAGGAATTGATCCCTCTGCCTCCAAATAGTGGGACCAGGGCTATCGTGGCTGAGACCGGGGTCAAGCCAGCGGCTGTATCTCCCCCAGCTGGGCTGGTCTCAGTGGGCTCCCAGGCAGGTAGCGTCCCCTCTGCCTGTCTGCTTTTAGGCAGGAATAGATCCCTCTGCCTCACTGCACACTTCCAGCAGGTATCGTGCCCTCTGGTTTCTTATAGGCATGAATCATGAATCGATCCCTCTGCCTTGCTGCTCCTTTCAGGTAGGCCAGCTCTTTGCATACAGGCCCACAGACTCTGTAACAGAGCTCTCTTGCAGGGAGAGGTGCAGCCAGAATGCAGGGTCAGAACCTCGGCAACTGGTATACCTGAAAGAATCAAACAACACAGTCAATCCCGGACCCCAACCTGTACTCGATTATGCAAAAGGAAGTAACCTTACCATGGGTGTCAGACCGCATGTCTTATTGTTATACTCTGTCACTGAAATTATATATCTATCAAATCTATCTATCTATTTATCTATCTAATCTATCTATCTATCTATCTATCTATCTATCTATCTAATCTATCTAACTATCAATCGTATCTATCAAATATATATTGCATCTATCAATCTCTGTATTTCTTATCTATCAAATGTATATTGCATCTTTTGATCTTCCTTGCTGCTCCTTTCAGGCAGGCCAGCTCTTTGCATACAGGCCCACAGACTCTGTAACAGATCCCTCTTTTAGGGAGAGGTGCAGCCATAATGTAGGGTCAGAACCTCTGCAACTGATATACTTGATTGTGCAAAAGGAAGTAACCTTACCATGGTTCCCTGACCGCACGTCTTGTAAAACTCTGTCATTGAAATTATATATCTATCAAATCTATCTATCTATTTATGTATCTAATCTATCAATCTATCTAATCTATCTAACTATCAATCGTATCTATCAAATATATATAGCATCTCTCGATCTCTGTAGTTCTTATCTATCAAATGTATATTGCATCTTTTGATCTGCCTTGCTGCTCCTTTCAGGCAGGCCAGCTCTTTGCATAAATGCCCACAGACTCTGTAACAGATCCCTCTTTTCGGGAGAGGTGCAGCCATAATGCAGGGTCAGAACCTCTGCAATTGGTATACTTGATTGTGCAAAAGGAAGTAACCTTACCATGGTTCCCTGACCGCACGTCTTGTAATACTCTGTCATTGAAATTATATATCTATCAAATCTATCTATCTATTTATCTATCTAATCTATCTATCTAATCTATCTAACTATCAATCGTATCTATCAAATATATATTGCATCTTTTGATCTGCCTTGCTGCTCCTTTCAGACAGGCCAGCTCTTTGCATACAGGCCCACAGACTCTGTAACAGATCCCTCTTTTAGGGAGAGGTGCAGCCATAATGCAGGGTCAGAACCTCTGCAACTGGTATACTTGATTGTGCAAAAGGAAGTAACCTTACCATGGGTCACAGACCGCATTTCTTGTTGTTATATTTGGTCAGGGTAATCAGGCAGGCCGTATAGACCTCCCCCGATAGGGGAAGTAAAAGGGATTAAAGTGCTAAGAATAGTACTAATATAAACACAACCTAGTTACCATGGGTCCCAGACCACATGTCTTGTTGTTATATTTGGTCAGGGTAATCATGCAGGCCGTATAGACCTCCCCCGATAGGGGGAGTTACAGGGATTAAAGTTCTAAGAATAGTACTACTTAAAACACAACCTAGTTACCATGGGTCCCAGACCGCATGTCTTGTTGTTATATTTGGTGAGGGTAATCAGGCAGGCCGTATAGACCTCCCCCGATAGAGGAGTAAAAGGGATTAAAGTGCTAAGAATAGTACTAATATAAACACAACCTAGTTACCATGGGTCCCAGACCACATGTCTTGTTGTTATATTTGGTGAGGGTAATCAGGCAGGCCATATAGACCTCCCTCGATAGGGGGAGTTACAGGGATTAAAGTGCTAAGAATAGTACTAATATAAACACAACCTAGTTACCATGGGTCCCAGACCACATGTCTTGTTGTTATATTTGGTGAGGGTAATCATGCAGGCCGTATAGACCTCCCCCGATAGGGGGAGTTACAGGGATTAAAGTTCTAAGAATAGTACTACTTAAAACACAACCTAGTTACCATGGGTCCCAGACCGCATGTCTTGTTGTTATATTTGGTGAGGGTAATCAGGCAGGCCGTATTGACCTCCCCCGATAGAGGAGTAAAAGGGATTAAAGTGCTAAGAATAGTACTAATATAAACACAACCTAGTTACCAT
Source organism: Bombina bombina (assembly GCF_027579735.1). Lineage (NCBI taxonomy): Eukaryota > Metazoa > Chordata > Amphibia > Anura > Bombinatoridae > Bombina > Bombina bombina. The sequence continues at coordinate 636,512,019 of NC_069500.1, read as the reverse complement.
GGGTCCCAGACCACATGTCTTGTTGTTATATTTGGTGAGGGTAATCAGGCAGGCCATATAGACCTCCCTCGATAGGGGGAGTTACAGGGATTAAAGTGCTAAGAATAGTACTAATATAAACACAACCTAGTTACCATGGGTCCCAGACCACATGTCTTGTTGTTATATTTGGTCAGGGTAATCATGCAGGCCGTATAGACCTCCCCCGATAGGGGGAGTTACAGGGATTAAAGTGCTAAGAATAGTACTACTTAAAACACAACCTAGTTAGCATGGGTCCCAGACCACATGTCTTGTTGTTATATTTGGTGAGGGTAATCAGGCAGGCCATATAGACCTCCCTCGATAGGGGGAGTTACAGGGATTAAAGTGCTAAGAATAGTACTAATATAAACACAACCTAGTTACCATGGGTCCCAGACCACATGTCTTGTTGTTATATTTGGTCAGGGTAATCATGCAGGCCGTATAGACCTCCCCCGATAGGGGGAGTTACAGGCATTAAAGTTCTAAGAATAGTACTACTTAAAACACAACCTAGTTACCATGGGTCCCAGACCGCATGTCTTGTTGTTATATTTGGTGAGGGTAATCAGGCAGGCCGTATTGACCTCCCCCGATAGAGGAGTAAAAGGGATTAAAGTGCTAAGAATAGTACTAATATAAACACAACCTAGTTACCATGGGTCCCAGACCACATGTCTTGTTGTTATATTTGGTGAGGGTAATCAGGCAGGCCATATAGACCTCCCTCGATAGGGGGAGTTACAGGGATTAAAGTGCTAAGAATAGTACTAATATAAACACAACCTAGTTACCATGGGTCCCAGACCACATGTCTTGTTGTTATATTTGGTCAGGGTAATCATGCAGGCCGTATAGACCTCCCCCGATAGGGGGAGTTACAGGGATTAAAGTGCTAAGAATAGTACTACTTAAAACACAACCTAGTTAGCATGGGTCCCAGACCACATGTCTTGTTGTTATATTTGGTGAGGGTAATCAGGCAGGCCATATAGACCTCCCTCGATAGGGGGAGTTACAGGGATTAAAGTGCTAAGAATAGTACTAATATAAACACAACCTAGTTACCATGGGTCCCAGACCACATGTCTTGTTGTTATATTTGGTGAGGGTAATCATGCAGGCCGTATAGACCTCCCCCGATAGGGGGAGTTACAGGGATTAAAGTTATAAGAATAGTACTACTAAACACAACCTAGTTACCATGGGTCCCAGACCGCATGTCTTGTTGTTATATTTGGTGAGGGTAATCAGGCAGGCCGTATTGACCTCCCCCGATAGAGGAGTAAAAGGGATTAAAGTGCTAAGAATAGTAATAATATAAACACAACCTAGTTACCATGGGTCCCAGACCACATGTCTTGTTGTTATATTTGGTGAGGGTAATCAGGCAGGCCATATAGACCTCCCTCGATAGGGGGAGTTACAGGGATTAAAGTGCTAAGAATAGTACTAATATAAACACAACCTAGTTACCATGGGTCCCAGACCACATGTCTTGTTGTTATATTTGGTCAGGGTAATCATGCAGGCCGTATAGACCTCCCCCGATAGGGGGAGTTACAGGGATTAAAGTTATAAGAATAGTACTACTTAAAACACAACCTAGTTACCATGGGTCCCAGACCGCATGTCTTGTTGTTATATTTGGTGAGGGTAATCAGGCAGGCCGTATTGACCTCCCCCGATAGAGGAGTAAAAGGGATTAAAGTGCTAAGAATAGTACTAATATAAACACAACCTAGTTACCATGGGTCCCAGACCACATGTCTTGTTGTTATATTTGGTGAGGGTAATCAGGCAGGCCATATAGACCTCCCTCGATAGGGGGAGTTACAGGGATTAAAGTGCTAAGAATAGTACTAATATAAACACAACCTAGTTACCATGGGTCCCAGACCACATGTCTTGTTGTTATATTTGGTCAGGGTAATCATGCAGGCCGTATAGACCTCCCCCGATAGGGGGAGTTACAGGGATTAAAGTGCTAAGAATAGTACTACTTAAAACACAACCTAGTTAGCATGGGTCCCAGACCACATGTCTTGTTGTTATATTTGGTGAGGGTAATCAGGCAGGCCATATAGACCTCCCTCGATAGGGGGAGTTACAGGGATTAAAGTGCTAAGAATAGTACTAATATAAACACAACCTAGTTACCATGGGTCCCAGACCACATGTCTTGTTGTTATATTTGGTCAGGGTAATCATGCAGGCCGTATAGACCTCCCCCGATAGGGGGAGTTACAGGGATTAAAGTGCTAAGAATAGTACTACTTAAAACACAACCTAGTTAGCATGGGTCCCAGACCGCATGTCTTGTTGTTATATTTGGTGAGGGTAATCAGGCAAGCCATATAGACCTTTTCCGATAGGGGGAGTAAAAGGGATTAAAGAGCTAAGAATAGTACTAATATAAACACAACCTAGTTATCATGGGTCCCAGACCGCATGTCTTGTTGTTATATTTGGTGAGGGTAATCAGGCAGGCCATATAGACCTCCCCCGATAGGGGGAGTTACAGGGATTAAAGTGCTAAGAATAGTACTACTTAAAACACAACCTAGTTACCATGGGTCCCAGACCGCATGTCTTATTATTATATTTTGTCAGGGTAATCATGCAGGCCATATACACCTCCCCCGATAGGGGGAGTAACAGGGATTAAAGTGCTAAGAATAGTACTACTTAACACAACCTAGTTACCATGGGTCCCAGACCGCATGTCTTATTATTATATTTTGTCAGGGTAATCATGCAGGCCATTTACACCTCCCCCCGATAGGGGGAGTAACAGGGATTAAAGTGCTAAGAATAGTACTACTTAAAACACAACCTAGTTCCCATGGGTCCCAGACCGCATGTCTTGTTGTTATATTTGGTGAGGGTAATCAGGCAAGCCGTATAGACCTCCCCCGATAGGGGGAGTAAAAGGGATTAAAGTGCTAAGAATAGTACTAATATAAAAACAACCTAGTTACCATGGGTCCCAGACCGCATGTCTTGTTGTTATATTTGGTGAGGGTAATCAGGCAGGCCGTATAGACCTCCCCCGATAGGGGGAGTTACAGGGATTAAAGTGCTAAGAATAGTACTACTTAAAACACAACCTAGTTAGCATGGGTCCCAGACCACATGTCTTGTTGTTATATTTGGTGAGGGTAATCAGGCAGGCCATATAGACCTCCCTCGATAGGGGGAGTTACAGGGATTAAAGTGCTAAGAATAGTACTAATATAAACACAACCTAGTTACCATGGGTCCCAGACCACATGTCTTGTTGTTATATTTAGTGAGGGTAATCATGCAGGCCGTATAGACCTCCCCCGATAGGGGGAGTTACAGGGATTAAAGTTCTAAGAATAGTACTACTTAAAACACAACCTAGTTACCATGGGTCCCAGACCGCATGTCTTGTTGTTATATTTGGTGAGGGTAATCAGGCAGGCCGTATTGACCTCCCCCGATAGAGGAGTAAAAGGGATTAAAGTGCTAAGAATAGTACTAATATAAACACAACCTAGTTACCATGGGTCCCAGACCACATGTCTTGTTGTTATATTTGGTGAGGGTAATCAGGCAGGCCATATAGACCTCCCTCGATAGGGGGAGTTACAGGGATTAAAGTGCTAAGAATAGTACTAATATAAACACAACCTAGTTACCATGGGTCCCAGACCACATGTCTTGTTGTTATATTTGGTGAGGGTAATCATGCAGGCCGTATAGACCTCCCCCGATAGGGGGAGTTACAGGGATTAAAGTTCTAAGAATAGTACTACTTAAAACACAACCTAGTTACCATGGGTCCCAGACCGCATGTCTTGTTGTTATATTTGGTGAGGGTAATCAGGCAGGCCGTATTGACCTCCCCCGATAGAGGAGTAAAAGGGATTAAAGTGCTAAGAATAGTACTAATATAAACACAACCTAGTTACCATGGGTCCCAGACCACATGTCTTGTTGTTATATTTGGTGAGGGTAATCAGGCAGGCCATATAGACCTCCCTCGATAGGGGGAGTTACAGGGATTAAAGTGCTAAGAATAGTACTAATATAAACACAACCTAGTTACCATGGGTCCCAGACCACATGTCTTGTTGTTATATTTGGTCAGGGTAATCATGCAGGCCGTATAGACCTCCCCCGATAGGGGGAGTTACAGGGATTAAAGTGCTAAGAATAGTACTACTTAAAACACAACTTAGTTAGCATGGGTCCCAGACCACATGTCTTGTTGTTATATTTGGTGAGGGTAATCAGGCAGGCCATATAGACCTCCCTCGATAGGGGGAGTTACAGGGATTAAAGTGCTAAGAATAGTACTACTTAACACAACCTAGTTACCATGGGTCCCAGACCGCATGTCTTATTATTATATTTTGTCAGGGTAATCATGCAGGCCATTTACACCTCCCCCCGATAGGGGGAGTAACAGGGATTAAAGTGCTAAGAATAGTACTACTTAAAACACAACCTAGTTCCCATGGGTCCCAGACCGCATGTCTTGTTGTTATATTTGGTGAGGGTAATCAGGCAAGCCGTATAGACCTCCCCCGATAGGGGGAGTAAAAGGGATTAAAGTGCTAAGAATAGTACTAATATAAAAACAACCTAGTTACCATGGGTCCCAGACCGCATGTCTTGTTGTTATATTTGGTGAGGGTAATCAGGCAGGCCATATAGACCTCCCCCGATAGGGGGAGTTACAGGGATTAAAGTGCTAAGAATAGTACTACTTAAAACACAACCTAGTTACCATGGGTCCCAGACCGCATGTCTTATTATTATATTTTGTCAGGGTAATCATGCAGGCCATATACACCTCCCCCGATAGGGGGAGTAACAGGGATTAAAGTGCTAAGAATAGTACTACTTAACACAACCTAGTTACCATGGGTCCCAGACCGCATGTCTTATTATTATATTTTGTCAGGGTAATCATGCAGGCCATTTACACCTCCCCCCGATAGGGGGAGTAACAGGGATTAAAGTGCTAAGAATAGTACTACTTAAAACACAACCTAGTTCCCATGGGTCCCAGACCGCATGTCTTGTTGTTATATTTGGTGAGGGTAATCAGGCAAGCCGTATAGACCTCCCCCGATAGGGGGAGTAAAAGGGATTAAAGTGCTAAGAATAGTACTAATATAAAAACAACCTAGTTACCATGGGTCCCAGACCGCATGTCTTGTTGTTATATTTGGTGAGGGTAATCAGGCAGGCCATATAGACCTCCCCCGATAGGGGGAGTTACAGGGATTAAAGTGCTAAGAATAGTACTACTTAAAACACAACCTAGTTACCATGGGTCCCAGACCGCATGTCTTATTATTATATTTTGTCAGGGTAATCATGCAGGCCATATACACCTCCCCCGATAGGGGGAGTAACAGGGATTAAAGTGCTAAGAATAGTACTACTTAACATAACCTAGTTACCATGGGTCCCAGACCGCATGTCTTATTATTATATTTTTTCAGGGTAATCATGCAGGCCATATAGACCTCCCCCGATAGGTGGAGTAACAGGGATTAAAGTGCTAAGAATAGTACTACTTAACACAACCTAGTTACCATGGGTCCCAGACCGCATGTCTTATTATTATATTTTGTCAGGGTAATCATGCAGGCCATATAGACCTCCCCGATAGGTGGAGTAACAGGGATTAAAGTGCTAAGAATAGTACTACTTAACACAACCTAGTTACCATGGGTCCCAGCCGCATGTCTTATTATTATACTTTGTCAGGGTAATCATGCAGGCCATATACACCTCCCCCGATAGGGGGAGTAACAGGGATTAAAGTGCTAAGAATAGTACTACTTAACACAACCTAGTTACCATGGGTCCCAGACCGCATGTCTTATTATTATATTTTGTCAGGGTAATCATGCAGGCCATTTACACCTCCCCCCGATAGGGGGAGTAACAGGGATTAAAGTGCTAAGAATAGTACTACTTAAAACACAACCTAGTTCCCATGGGTCCCAGACCGCATGTCTTGTTGTTATATTTGGTGAGGGTAATCAGGCAAGCCATATAGACCTTTTCCGATAGGGGGAGTAAAAGGGATTAAAGAGCTCAGAATAGTACTAATATAAACACAACCTAGTTATCATGGGTCCCAGACCGCATGTCTTGTTGTTATATTTGGTGAGGGTAATCAGGCAGGCCATATAGACCTCCCCCGATAGGGGGAGTTACAGGGATTAAAGTGCTAAGAATAGTACTACTTAAAACACAACCTAGTTACCATGGGTCCCAGACCGCATGTCTTATTATTATATTTTGTCAGGGTAATCATGCAGGCCATATACACCTCCCCCGATAGGGGGAGTAACAGGGATTAAAGTGCTAAGAATAGTACTACTTAACACAACCTAGTTACCATGGGTCCCAGACCGCATGTCTTATTATTATATTTTGTCAGGGTAATCATGCAGGCCATTTACACCTCCCCCCGATAGGGGGAGTAACAGGGATTAAAGTGCTAAGAATAGTACTACTTAAAACACAACCTAGTTCCCATGGGTCCCAGACCGCATGTCTTGTTGTTATATTTGGTGAGGGTAATCAGGCAAGCCGTATAGACCTCCCCCGATAGGGGGAGTAAAAGGGATTAAAGTGCTAAGAATAGTACTAATATAAAAACAACCTAGTTACCATGGGTCCCAGACCGCATGTCTTGTTGTTATATTTGGTGAGGGTAATCAGGCAGGCCATATAGACCTCCCCCGATAGGGGGAGTTACAGGGATTAAAGTGCTAAGAATAGTACTACTTAAAACACAACCTAGTTACCATGGGTCCCAGACCGCATGTCTTATTATTATATTTTGTCAGGGTAATCATGCAGGCCATATACACCTCCCCCGATAGGGGGAGTAACAGGGATTAAAGTGCTAAGAATAGTACTACTTAACATAACCTAGTTACCATGGGTCCCAGACCGCATGTCTTATTATTATATTTTTTCAGGGTAATCATGCAGGCCATATAGACCTCCCCCGATAGGTGGAGTAACAGGGATTAAAGTGCTAAGAATAGTACTACTTAACACAACCTAGTTACCATGGGTCCCAGACCGCATGTCTTATTATTATATTTTGTCAGGGTAATCATGCAGGCCATATAGACCTCCCCGATAGGTGGAGTAACAGGGATTAAAGTGCTAAGAATAGTACTACTTAACACAACCTAGTTACCATGGGTCCCAGCCGCATGTCTTATTATTATACTTTGTCAGGGTAATCATGCAGGCCATATAGACCTCCCCCGATAGGGGGAGTAACAGGGATTAAAGTGCTAAGAATAGTACTACTTAACACAACCTAGTTACCATGGGTCCCAGACCGCATGTCTTATTATTATATTTAGTCAGGGTAATCATGCAGGCCATATAGACCTCCCCCGATAGGGTGAGTAACAGGTATTAAACTAATAATAACAGTACTACTTAACACAACCTAGTTACCATGGGTTCCAGACCGCAGGTCTTGTTGTTATATTTGGTGAGGGTAATCAGGCAGGCCGTATAGACCTCCCCCAATAGAGAGAGTAAAAGGGATTAAAGTGCTAAGAATAGTACTACTTAAAACACAACCTAGTTACCATGGGTCCCAGACCGCATGTCTTGTTATTCTGTATTTGGTGAGGGTAATCAGGTAGGCTGTATAGACCTCCCCCGATAGGGGGAGTAAAAGGGATTAAAGTGCTAAGAATAGTACTAATATAAACACAACCTAGTTACCATGGGTCCCAGACCGCATGTCTTGTTGTTATATTTGGTCAGGGTAATCAGGCAGGCCGTATAGACCTCCCCCAATAGGGGGAGTGTCAGCCGTATTTGGTCAGTTCAGGATTTAACCCAACTGCTAGCGTGGATATTAAAACACACGCTAGCACACTGAGAAATATCCAGGACGTGACCCACTCAGGAAACAAAATAAGCAGGGTATCAGAACTTCCCAAAAGAATATTAATTCAAAATATCTTCTTGAGGATAGAATTATTTTACAGGAGATAGCGTTCCTTTCTCAGGAAAATAGAAACAAACAAAGCTTATGTCCCTTTAAGCAGGTTGATAGTGGATAAATGAATAAGCTTCTTTCTTGCAGGTTTGCAACAAACTAAGAATGTCCCTTTAAGCAGGTTTATAGCAAACAAAAATAATAATGTCCTTTTAGCAGAAATAAAGCAAACAAAAAAAATAAAGTCCCTTTAAGCAGGTGTCCGCAAACAAATGTTAATGTCCTTTTAAGCAGGATTGTCAGCAAAGAAATGATAATGTCCTTATTGGCAGGATTAAAGCAAACAAAGATAATGTCCCTTTAAGCAGGTGTCAGCAAACAAATGATAATGTCCTTTTAAGCAGGATTGTCAGCAAAGAAATGATAATGTCCTTATTGGCAGGATTAAAGCAAACAAAGATAATGTCCCTTTAAGCAGGTGTCAGCAAACAAATGATAATGTCCTTTTAAGCAAGATTGTAAGCAAACAAATGATAAGGTCCTTATTAGCAGGGTTAAAGCAAACAAAGATAATGTCCCTTTAAGCAGGTGTCCGCAAACAAATGATAATGTCCTTTTAAGCAAGATTGTCAGCAAACAAATGATAAGGTCCTTATTAGCAGGATTAAAGCAAACAAAGATTATGTCCCTTTAAGCAGGTTAGCAGGCAATAAAGATTTGGAAGCAAGAGGCATTGGTAAAACAAAGTTGAGGAGGATAGGGTCAGGTTTCAAAATTGTACTCACTCAGACAGGAACCGGCAGAAGAGAGAGAGATAAAACAAACGGGCACCGAGAAAATCTCCCGCCGAGATTTTAAAGGCAGAGAGAGGCCGCCACGTCATAGGGGTTGTCAGAGAATGCGTCACGTTGCCTAGCAACGTGACGTAGAACCCCAGAAGAGATCCGGGAGCCGCGGCGACACGGCGATGAACGGTAATTCATGACATCACCCCCCCCTCAAGGACCCCTCCGGGGGACAGGACCAGGCCTAGTAGGGTGGAACTTGTGAAAGGCCTTAATTAAGGCAGGGGCATGCACCTGCCGGGCAGGTTCCCAAGATCGTTCAGTAACAGGATAACCTTTCCAATGAACGAGATAATACAGTTTCTTCCCACGAAGTTTGGAATCCAGGATGTGACTGACCTCAAATTCAGGTAGGCCTTGAACCAAAAGAGGTGGAGGTTTGAGCAGAGGTTTAGAATACCTATTAGATAATACAGGTTTCAAAAGAGATACGTGAAATACCGGATGGGCTTTGAGGGTCTTGGGCAGAGCAATTCGGTAAGCAGTAGGACATACTTGACCCAGTATTCGGAAAGGACCCACATATCGTGGCCCCAATTTGGTGGAAGGCTGTTTGAGGCGAAGATGACGTGAAGAAACCCAAACCTTATCGCCAGGCCGATATTTGGGAGCCCTCCGTCGCCGAAGATCAGAATAGAACTTATAACGTTCAGAAGCCTTGGAAAGAAGAAGGTGTATTTTCTTCCAATGACGAGTTAACCTCCTGGCGGATAGATCAGAAGCAGGATTTTCAGTGGAAGAGGTGTGTAGAGGAAACGTTCTGGGTTGAAATCCATAGGCTGCATGAAAAGGAGAGGTCCGAAGAGAGGAGTTGTAACGTGTGTTATGAGCCAATTCTGCTAGTGGAAGGTAACCAGTCCAATTAGAATGATGATGATCCACATAATGCCTCAAATAAGTTTCAAGGCACTGGTTAACCCTTTCGGTTTGGCCATTAGACTCCGGATGATGTGACGTAGACAAAGAGATAGTTGTTCCAAAGTGTTTGCAGAGTGATCTCCAAAACCGAGAAACAAACTGTACTCCTCTATCCGAAACAATGTTCAGAGGGAAGCCATGTAATCTCACAATGTGTAAGAGAAAAAGTTCGGAAAGTCTTTTGGCAGATGGTAAACCAGGTAAAGGAATGAAGTGAGCTGTCTTAGTGAACCTGTCAACAACCACCCAGATAGTGTTGTTTCCAGCTGAAAGAGGAAGATCGGTAATAAAATCCATGGATAAATGGGTCCAAGGCTGATGAGGAATGGGTAACGGTTGAAGCAAACCGGAGGGAAGTTGACGAGGAGTCTTATTGCTGGCACACTGTGTACATACTGAGACATAATCTGTAACATCTTGAGACAGAGTAGGCCACCAGACATGTTGCTTGAGCTTTCGAGCGGTGTTACTGATGCCAGGATGTCCAGAGAGAGGACTGTCATGAGCCCAATATAGAATCTTGGAACGAAGACGTTTAGGAACAAAGAGTAGGCCATCAGGAGGTTTGCAAGACAAAGGAAGATCCTTTTGAGCAGCTTGTAAGTCATGTAACCACGAGGTTGATAACTGGGCTAAGACTTTATGAGGTTGAAGTATGGTACCAGTTTCAGGAGTTGAAGTGTCTTGAAATTGTCTGGAAAGGGCGTCAGCCTTGATGTTCTTAGAACCGGGAATATAAGACAGATTGTAATGAAAACGTGAGAAGAACAGAGACCAACGTGCTTGTCTGGAGTTCAGTCGTTTGGCCGTTTGAAGATAGAGAAGGTTTTTATGATCTGTGAGTATAGTAAACGGCAAAGAAGTGCCTTCCAACCAATGCCTCCATTCATCCAGTGCCATTTTAATAGCAAGTAACTCCTTATTACCTACATCATAATTTAATTCAGAAGGAGAAAATTTCTTGGAGAAGAATCCCACAGGGTGGATCTTTCCTGTGTCAGGTATACGTTGGGAAAGAACAGCCCCAGCAGCAACTGATGAAGCATCCACTTCAAGAATAAATTGAAAATCCGGATTTGGGTGACGCAGGATAGGTGCAGAAGAGAAAGCTTTTTTGAGAGAATCAAAAGCTTCAACAGCTTCAGGAGGCCAATCTTTACAGTTTTGTCCTTTCCTAGTGAGAGACGAAAGAGGTGACGTTATAGTAGCAAAACCTTTGATGAATTTCCTGTAATAACTGGCAAATCCCAGGAAACGTTGCAGAGCTTTAAGAGAATCAGGTTTAGGCCACTCCAAAATGGCAGAGAGTTTAGTTGGATCCATTTCAAATCCTGATTCAGAGATTACATATCCCAAAAAGGGAATGGACCTTTGATGAAAAGAACATTTCTCCAGTTTGGCAAATAGATGGTTATCTCTTAAACGTTGAAGTACTTTCCTGACGTGATGTATATGATCTTGGTAGTTCTGAGAAAAAATTAATATATCGTCAAGGTAAATGATAACAAAAATATTCAAGTAATCCCGAAAAATCTCATTCACGAAGTGTTGAAAAACAGCAGGGGCATTACACAGCCCAAACGGCATGACAAGATACTCATAATGCCCAAATCGAGTGTTAAAGGCTGTCTTCCACTCATCACCCTTGCGCATACGGATAAGATTGTATGCTCCACGGAGATCGAGCTTGGTAAAAATGGTGGAACCTTGAAGATATGTGAATAATTCAGGTATTAGGGGTAAAGGATAACTGTTCTTGATGGTGATTTGATTTAACCCTCTGTAATCGATACAAGGTCGCAGTCCGCCATCCTTCTTTCCCACAAAGAAGAACCCAGCCCCTACAGGAGAAGAGGAGGGTCGAATGAATCCTCTGGCCAAATTATCTTTGATATATTCTTCCAAGGCTACATTTTCAGGCCTAGAAAGTGGGTAAGTTTTGCCTCGAGGATAAGGAGCTCCAGGGAGAAGATCAATAGGGCAATCAAATGAACGGTGAGGAGGAAGACGTTCTGCTTCTTTTTTAGAAAAGACATCGACAAAATCTTGATACTGCGTAGGTAGAGGACCAGAAGTATCGGTAGTAAGAGCAATAGTGAGTGGTATTTTAGTAAGTGTTTGAAGACAGTTAGTATGGCAAGATAATCCCCAGGAGGTGAGTTCACCATGGGTCCAAGAAAAGGTAGGATTATGTAACTGAAGCCACGGAAGACCCAGGATTATGGGAAATTGAGGAGTAGTAATCACATCAAAACATATCCTCTCACAATGAAGTACTCCGACAGAAAAAAGTATGGGTATAGTAGTAAACTGGATGAGTCCGGAACCCAAATGATCTCCACTAACAGTAGAGACGGAAACTGAAAACTTCTTTCTTAGTAAGGGAATAGTGTGAGTGGACACAAAAGTGGAGTCAATGAACACTCCTCCAGCACCAGAATCAATAAGAGCTTGGGTATGAATCTTGTTATCACCCAATTGAAGGGTTACAGGAACAAAGAGTTTATTAAAGAGGGAATGAACTTGTTTTTGGCTTAACTTAGTTCCCTGGACAGAAGTTAAGCCCTGGCTTTTACTGGCCTGGTAGGACAATCCCTTAATAAATGCCCTTTAAGGCCACAGTATAGACACAGGCCAAGAGAACGTCTTCTCAAACGCTCAGTTTCGGTTAATTTTATGGTTCCTACTTCCATAGGTTCAGCTTGATCAGGAGAAGGAGAGGCAGTTGTTACCGGGTTAGAAAAACGAGGAGCCAGACGAAAAGGAGTTCGAGTTGAGGACCTCTGATTTCTTTCTCTTTCTTGTTGGCGTTCACGGTATCTAGAATCAAGACTGATGCAAAGATTTATTAAGGCTTCTAGGGAGTCTGGAAGTTCCCGATACACCAATTCATCTTTGAGACGTTCTGAAAGTCCTTTGCGAAAAGCTGCTCTAAGAGCTCCCTGATTCCAATTAGTTTCAGATGCAAGAGTGCGGAACTCAATGGCATATTGAGACACTGATTGACCACCCTGACGTAGGTCTAATAGAGAAGCTTCAGCAGCGGAAGTCCTTCCAGGTTTGTCAAACATGTTAGAAAAAACAGAAAGAAAAGCATCCACATCCTGAAGTATAAGATCATCTTTTTCTAACAGAGGTGATACCCAGGCCAAAGCTCTTCCTTTCATTAAGGAAATAAGGAATGTAATCCGAGATGAGGGAGTAGCAAAAAGGGTAGGACTGTTACGAAAGTGAAGTCGACATTGATTCAAAAAACCCCTACAATCTTCAGGATTCCCATCATATTTATCTGGAAGAGGAATCCTAGGACTCAAATGTCCTTGTGATTGGTTGTTGGGAATAGGAGGAGAGGATGCCTCAATGTTAGGATTGGGAGGGATAGGAGCAACCAAGCTCTGTAATAATGTAGTGATTTGATCCAGCTTAGTATCCAAGGATTGCAAGTGGGTAGCATGAGATCCCAGTAACTGTCCCTGGTGAGTCACGGCCATGGATAATTCAGTGGGGTCCATTTATGGCCCGTTTGTAATGTCAGCCGTATTTGGTCAGTTCAGGATTTAACCCAACTGCTAGCGTGGATATTAAAACACACGCTAGCACACTGAGAAATATCCAGGACGTGACCCACTCAGGAAACAAAATAAGCAGGGTATCAGAACTTCCCAAAAGAATATTAATTCAAAATATCTTCTTGAGGATAGAATTATTTTACAGGAGATAGCGTTCCTTTCTCAGGAAAATAGAAACAAACAAAGCTTATGTCCCTTTAAGCAGGTTGATAGTGGATAAATGAATAAGCTTCTTTCTTGCAGGTTTGCAACAAACTAAGAATGTCCCTTTAAGCAGGTTTATAGCAAACAAAAATAATAATGTCCTTTTAGCAGAAATAAAGCAAACAAAAAAAATAAAGTCCCTTTAAGCAGGTGTCCGCAAACAAATGTTAATGTCCTTTTAAGCAGGATTGTCAGCAAAGAAATGATAATGTCCTTATTGGCAGGATTAAAGCAAACAAAGATAATGTCCCTTTAAGCAGGTGTCAGCAAACAAATGATAATGTCCTTTTAAGCAGGATTGTCAGCAAAGAAATGATAATGTCCTTATTGGCAGGATTAAAGCAAACAAAGATAATGTCCCTTTAAGCAGGTGTCAGCAAACAAATGATAATGTCCTTTTAAGCAAGATTGTAAGCAAACAAATGATAAGGTCCTTATTAGCAGGGTTAAAGCAAACAAAGATAATGTCCCTTTAAGCAGGTGTCCGCAAACAAATGATAATGTCCTTTTAAGCAAGATTGTCAGCAAACAAATGATAAGGTCCTTATTAGCAGGATTAAAGCAAACAAAGATTATGTCCCTTTAAGCAGGTTAGCAGGCAATAAAGATTTGGAAGCAAGAGGCATTGGTAAAACAAAGTTGAGGAGGATAGGGTCAGGTTTCAAAATTGTACTCACTCAGACAGGAACCGGCAGAAGAGAGAGAGATAAAACAAACGGGCACCGAGAAAATCTCCCGCCGAGATTTTAAAGGCAGAGAGAGGCCGCCACGTCATAGGGGTTGTCAGAGAATGCGTCACGTTGCCTAGCAACGTGACGTAGAACCCCAGAAGAGATCCGGGAGCCGCGGCGACACGGCGATGAACGGTAATTCATGACAGGGAGTTAAAGAGATTAAAGTGCTAAGAATAGTACTACTTAAAACACAACCTAGTTACCATGGGTCCCAGACCGCATGTCTTGTTATTCTGTATTTGGTGAGGGTAATCAGGTAGGCTGTATAGACCTCCCCCGATAGGGGGAGTAAAAGGGATTAAAGTGCTAAGAATAGTACTAATATAAACACAACCTAGTTACCATGGGTCCCAGACCGCATGTCTTGTTGTTATATTTGGTCAGGGTAATCAGGCAGGCCGTATTGACCTCCCCCAATAGGGGGAGTTAAAGAGATTAAAGTGCTAAGAATAGTACTACTTAAAACACAACCTAGTTACCATGGGTCCCAGACCGCATGTCTTATTATTATATTTTGTCAGGGTAATCATGCAGGCCATATAGACCTCCCCCGATAGGGGGAGTAACAGGGATTAAAGTGCTAAGAATAGTACTACTTAACACAACCTAGTTACCATGGGTCCCAGACCGCATGTCTTATTATTATATTTAGTCAGGGTAATCATGCAGGCCATATAGACCTCCCCCGATAGGGTGAGTAACAGGTATTAAACTAATAATAACAGTACTACTTAACACAACCTAGTTACCATGGGTTCCAGACCGCAGGTCTTGTTGTTATATTTGGTGAGGGTAATCAGGCAGGCCGTATAGACCTCCCCCAATAGAGAGAGTAAAAGGGATTAAAGTGCTAAGAATAGTACTACTTAAAACACAACCTAGTTACCATGGGTCCCAGACCGCATGTCTTGTTATTCTGTATTTGGTGAGGGTAATCAGGTAGGCTGTATAGACCTCCCCCGATAGGGGGAGTAAAAGGGATTAAAGTGCTAAGAATAGTACTAATATAAACACAACCTAGTTACCATGGGTCCCAGACCGCATGTCTTGTTGTTATATTTGGTCAGGATAATCAGGCAGGCCGTATAGACCTCCCCCAATAGGGGGAGTTAAAGAGATTAAAGTGCTAAGAATAGTACTACTTAAAACACAACCTAGTTACCATGGGTCCCAGACCGCATGTCTTGTTATTCTGTATTTGGTGAGGGTAATCAGGTAGGCTGTATAGACCTCCCCCGATAGGGGGAGTAAAAGGGATTAAAGTGCTAAGAATAGTACTAATATAAACACAACCTAGTTACCATGGGTCCCAGACCGCATGTCTTGTTGTTATATTTGGTCAGGGTAATCAGGCAGGCCGTATTGACCTCCCCCAATAGGGGGAGTTAAAGAGATTAAAGTGCTAAGAATAGTACTACTTAAAACACAACCTAGTTACCATGGGTCCCAGACCGCATGTCTTATTATTATATTTTGTCAGGGTAATCATGCAGGCCATATAGACCTCCCCCGATAGGGGGAGTAACAGGGATTAAAGTGCTAAGAATAGTACTACTTAACACAACCTAGTTACCATGGGTCCCAGACCGCATGTCTTATTATTATATTTTGTCATGTTAATCATGCAAGCCATATAGACCTCCCCCGATAGGGGGAGTAACAGGGATTAAAGTGCTAAGAATAGTACTACTTAACACAACCTAGTTACCATGGGTCCCAGACCGCATGTTTCATTATTATACTTTGTCAGGGTAATTATATATCTATCAAATCTATCTATCTTCTATCGATTCTATCTAACTATCAATCTATGTATGTCTATAAAATCTATCTATCTCGTGGCCGGACTGTTTTGAGACAGCCACTTGTGTTTAGGCCAAATTTGAAGTAGGAGGACAGACCAATCATCTTCTTCCATCTCCCTGTTCCAAAAATGCAGCCCATATAGACCTCCCCCGATAGGGGGAGTAACAGGTAGTAAACTGCTAAGAATAATACTACTTAACACACCACGGGTCCCAGACCGCATGTCTTATTGTTGTACTCTGTCAGGGAAATCATATATCTATCAAATCTATCTATTTATCTATCAAATCTATCTAACTATCAATCGTATCTATCAAATATAAATTGCATCTATTGATCGATGTAATTCGTATCTATCAAATGTATATTGCATAGATTGATCTATGTAATTTGTATCTATCATATGTATATTGCATCTATTGATCTATGTAATCTATGTATCTAACTATCAAATCTATCTAACTCGTGGCTGTGCAAATGGACTGTTTGCAGTTGTTTGCGGTGCGTTACACGGGGAGTTTGGTCTGTCACTGTGAAGCGGGCGTAACCCTTACACTATCTGATCGATACTACATCATACCTGATGTTTTAAAGCACGTTATTTAAATTTTTTTTAAGAATGTTAGGTGATTAAGGCACTTTATGGCTTAAAACCGGACTCTGCATCAAGTATGTAATTTTCCATGGGAGTTTTGCCATGGATCCCCATCCGGCATGCCACAGTCCAGGTGTTAGTCCCCTTGAAACAACTTTTCCATCACTATTGTGGCCAGAAAGAGTCCTTGTGGGTTTTAAAGTTCACCTGCCTATTGAAGTCAATGGCGGTTCGCCGGTTCGCGAACAGTAGCGGAAGTTCGAGTCCGCTGTTCGCGAACCGAAATTTTAAGGTTCGCGACATCACTAGATATATATGCTGACCGGAGAAGTTTTTTAGTACAAGAAATTAAAGTATATTTGATGAGCACTCTGAGATGAGGTATTTGGACTGTTAGCAATGTTGATGGTGAGACTGCATTTGTCGTTGTTTGCCCCTAGGGGATTAAAAATGGTATGACAGCCAAATAGATGGACTACTAGAACACATGTAAATCCAAATGAACCAATTAGAGGGACAAGCTTTAAGGGCCAATGGAAAGACAGCTTCATTAAGGGCCTATCAAAATTATCACCAATTATTAGAATAAGAAAAGGGGGGTTATATCACATTATATAACCTCATGCAAGGGGAGAGGGAAAAAAAGTATTTTTGTCTGCTAACTTTTAACTGAAATCTGGATTGGATGAGACTCTTAAGTGCTTGTGCTTAATTACCCAATAAGGAAAGATAGTCTTACTATGTAGTTGGATTCAATGAGATCTATTTATTTTTAGAATTATAAATACATACAATAAAATTTAAAACAATAGAAATTGGTTCTTAAAACAAATCTAACTGGTTGGCCAACCATACAGTGTGAATAAAATGATATAATATGTTTTCCAATCCCTGTTACTTAGTGTATTATACAAACATATCTGTATATTTGAATTTTTGAATTTTGGTTTAATTGCAGATATTTTTTATGGATTTGATATAGTGGACTTGTGAAGAAGTATGGTATCCACAAAGAATATTCGCAATATTAATTCTTAATTACCATATTTACCATATTCGTTTGTTTAAAGCTGAACATACATAATTAAAATAGCGTCAATGGTATCAACAATATAATTAAAATAGCGTCAATGGTATCAACATTAGTAACAAATAATAAAAGTGAAACAAAAATAAAGTGATACAGTAAAAATCGTATAAGTTATGAAAGATAAAGTCTTTCTGCCGTGATCGTTAGAGTAATTGTTAATTGCTTTTTGTTAAAAGCGCTGTTGTTAAGTCCTCCGTGGGGATAGTATGTGCGGGCGTGCTGCAACACGTTTTTGTCTAATTGCTATATATATTGCAATTATAAGTCACTGTTAAGTAGTTTTGCTTATCTGTCCTTCACATTAACTTCCTTAGTTGGTGTAGGTATAATAAATCTTACCAGTTGTTTCTTTTGGGATACTTTGTTTCTGGTCTAGTTTCTTTTTGTACCCAATTCAATCTTTACTGTGATGAATGTGGATCGGAAGCCGGGATAGCCGATGCCGGTGTTGTAGTGGTTTCAGTATGTCGAGTTGGTTTGTCTCTGCGATTACACACGCTTGAAGAAGTAGATGCTGTGGTATTGTGGTGGTGTGCTTTAATCGTTAATCCTTTTGTCAGATGGCTGGGCTTTTTGCCCGGTTCAGGTTTTCAAAACCTCTTGAATTGTTGCGAATGTGTTCTGTTTAGATCCGTACTCTATTTGTTTCAGAGTATCTGATCTGCAGGTGTCCACAGGTTTCTTTAGGCCCAATTATTAGGTAAGGTATTTCAGTTGTTCTTGGCGGTCCTTTGAAAGGAGGACTAGGTGCTTTGAAGGTTGTTCTTGAACGCTTCAGAATATCTTTCAAGCGTATTTGTTGGTCCGTGGTTTGAGGTAGTCTTGGCGGTCCACTTCGAAAGTGGACTATGAAAATGTTCAGTGTAGCAAGGAGTAGGCAACGTGTTTCAGCTGATTAATACAGCCTTTATCAAGCATGACCGCCAAGACTACATCAAACCACGGACCAACAAATACGCTTGAAAGATATTCTGAAGCGTTCAAGAACAACCTTCAAAGCACCTAGTCCTCCTTTCAAAGGACCGCCAAGAACAACTGAAATACCTTACCTAATAATTGGGCCTAAAGAAACCTGTGGACACCTGCAGATCAGATACTCTGAAACAAATAGAGTACGGATCTAAACAGAACACATTCGCAACAATTCAAGAGGTTTTGAAAACCTGAACCGGGCAAAAAGCCCAGCCATCTGACAAAAGGATTAACGATTAAAGCACACCACCACAATACCACAGCATCTACTTCTTCAAGTGTGTGTAATCGCAGAGACAAACCAACTCAACATACTGAAACCACTACAACACCGGCAGCGGCTATCCCGGCTTCCGATCCACATTCATCACAGTAAAGATTGAATTGGGTACAAAAAGAAACTAGACCAGAAACAAAGTATCCCAAAAGAAACAACTGGTAAGATTTATTATACCTACACCAACTAAGGAAGTTAATGTGAAGGACAGATAAGCAAAACTACTTAACAGTGACTTATAATCGTAATATATATAGCAATTAGACAAAAACGTGTTGCAGCACGCCCGCACATACTATCCCCACGGAGGACTTAACAACAGCGCTTTTAACAAAAAGCAATTAACAATTACTCTAACGATCACGGCAGAAAGACTTTATCTTTCATAACTTATACGATTTTTACTGTATCACTTTATTTTTGTTTCACTTTTATTATTTGTTACTAATGTTGATACCATTGACGCTATTTTAATTATATTGTTGATACCATTGACGCTATTTTAATTATGTATGTTCAGCTTTAAACAAACGAATATGGTAAATATGGTAATTAAGAATTAATATTGCGAATATTCTTTGTGGATACCATACTTCTTCACAAGTCCACTATATCAAATCCATAAAAAATATCTGCAATTAAACCAAAATTCAAAAATTCAAATATACAGATATGTTTGTATAATACACTAAGTAACAGGGATTGGAAAACATATTATATCATTTTATTCACACTGTATGGTTGGCCAACCAGTTAGATTTGTTTTAAGAACCAATTTCTATTGTTTTAAATTTTATTGTATGTATTTATAATTCTAAAAATAAATAGATCTCATTGAATCCAACTACATAGTAAGACTATCTTTCCTTATTGGGTAATTAAGCACAAGCGCTTAAGAGTCTCATCCAATCCAGATTTTACCCCCACTTTGAAGTTTGTGAGATTACTTCTTCGAGACTCCCTAGCTTTTACCCCCACAGCGTATAGTTTATTAACCCAACACACCAATAACTTTTAACTGAAAACTTTGCTGCCATTTTTGGGACACAGTCACTATAAGCAAAACCTGGGACTAACTTCTTGATCCAGATTGCAATACCTTTCTTCATATGAGGTGACCTGAATCTACTTGGAAAAGTTGGGATGTTTAATTTGGTTCATGTGGTGATGTATGGCTGGTCTATATTTTTAATATTTTAAACAAAGGTATTCTAAGACTATAGTCAGATTGCAGCTATATAGATATATTTTAGGATTTACCTTATTATAGATAAACAATAATTTATTTCAGCTCATATAAATTGGCATATAAATTGGCTGTTTGCATTAATAATATATATATAACTTCTGGTGTTTTAATTAGAGTTCTATAGAATCATTTGTGGGCTAAGTAGCTTAATTATATTTGACTGGAAGTTAACAAGCCATACCTTGGTATCTCATTGTGGTATTTTATTATAACTCTGATTTGGGAGATTATTGTGAATAAGGTAATTTGTAAAGGTATATTTTTATGATAGGTATATTTTTATAGGTATTTTATAGGTATATTTTTGATAGGTATATTTTTATGATATTTGTCTGGAAGTTAACAAGCCATACCTTGGTATCTCATTGTGGTATTTTATTATAACTCTGATTTGGGAGATTATTGTGAATAAGGTAATTTGTAAAGGTATATTTTTATGATCTTTGTATAGAATATTTTAACAGTTTAAGCTTGTATAGTTTGATCCATAATCTGGTTTCTATAAATATATTTCAATGTGTCTATAGTTTTAACTTATCTTATTTTAATTGGGGGTTAATTTAAAGAATAATTATTAAATAAATTGTATAATAACCCTAGAATATACTGACAATATTGTTGCTTTTTCTTCTTTGATTGTATGTATTGGCATGTTACTATTCTGCTAATGGATCACATGATTAGTATGACATTTAAATAAAGTGCTACCAATGTTTAATATACATGCCTAAGGAAATGGTCAATGTGTGACCGAGAAATGTGTCACATATTAAGGGGCCTATTTTTCATGATGTGAGCGGAAATGATCCGATATTGCGGATCATGTCCACTGCACATCGATAAATGCCAACAGCATGCGCTCTCTGGATTTTCCCATTGCACCAGAAGTTCTTGTGAACTGCTGGTGCAATACTGCCCCCTGCAGATTCGTGGCCAATCAGCCGCTAGCAGGGGGTGTCAATCAATCCGATCATATTGGATATGGTTGATTTCTGGCCTCAGAGCAGGTGCACAGGTTATGGAGCAGCGGTCTTTAGACCTCTGCTTCATAACTTATGTTTCTGGCAAGCCTGAAGGCTCAGGACAGCAAAGGACAGCAAACATCTAGATTCAGCCTTATGTTGTATAAGTATATTTTGAAATCTGTAATAGAAAAAAACAGACAACAAATTATTTTTTGGGCATCATTTCAGATCCACAGTAATTAACCCTTTAAGATGTCGATATTTTTGTTTTTTTATACATTGTCACAAGCAATTTTACTGGACATTGTCTTGATTTTTTTTAAGTTAAAGGGACATGAAACCCACATTTTTTTCTTTCATGATTTAGAAAGAGCATGGACTTTTAAACAACTTTCTAATTTACTTCAATTATCTAATTTGCTTCATTCTCTTGATAGCCTTCACTAAAAAAAAGCATATCTAGATATGCTCAGTAGCTGCTGATTGGTGGCTGCACATAGATGCCTTGTGTGATTGGCTCACCCTTGGGCATTGCTATTTCTTTACCAAAGGATATCTAAAGAAGGAAGCAAATTAAATAATAGAAGTAAATTCTAATGTTTAAAATTACATTCTCTATCTGATGCACGAAAGAACAATTTCGGGTTTAATGTCCCTTTAAGGCATGTTATATCTGTATACTAGAAAATGAACACTGTTTATTCGGTAAGGTCTTGAAATAAATCATTCTAAGTTAAAAAAATATGTTGTAATGAATACAATATGTTCGGATCCATGATGAATAAAGTGTTTTTTCAATATCTATAAAGAAGGATAACCAGTATTTTATTGAAACCTCATGAATAAGAAAATAATGGCATTCTGTTTTGGGATATTTAGCTAAATGTCTATTTTATATTTATTAAACATGCCTTTATTTATAATGAATTGATCTGAGAGCACATAATACATATGTTTTGATGTAAAATGATAAATACATCACATTAAAAATGATTTTATCAGGAACAGAAAGGCTGAACATATTCATTAGGGGACCAAAAGTTACCAGTAAGGTTCCAAATTGTAAGTAATTGTAAAATAGTCTAGCATATATAGAATACTATATAAAGTCTGGGGAAATTTGTATGAGCATACTCTATGATTGCAGCCATTAAATGTAATAAATAATACATGAAAATTATTTGAGTGCTGCTATACTTTTTTTTTTATTAATTATCTATTTATTAGAACCTTTAGAATGTTAATTACGAATTTTATGGCCAATGTTTGGCCAAATTCAGAGTATGAAGTGATAGGAATCTAAGCAGGACAAAGTCTTAAAACTAGGACTATTAGTGCAGAATCTGGAATGAGTGTTCTGCAAATGTTCAAACAGCTATGCTTTTTAGAGCCCCAAAAGGAATACCAAGGGCTAGATTACAAGTGGCACGCTATCCATTGCACAAGGTTTACGCACACTTTTGTAAGCTTGTGGTCATGGTTTTAGCACCCACCCGTAATACAAGTGTAGCGGCAGTTAGATCATTGCAAACTAAGCACCGTGAGCTTTTAAAAATTATGCATCTTATTTTCTCAATGGGTCATAAAAAACATTATTCTGCACTCGTATAACAAGTTGCTGGATAATATACAAATGGATGCACTATTGAGAAAATTTCAAGATTTTTTAACCACAGCTTCCACTTCTGGTTAAATAATTGAGCTTCTATGTTTTCAATAAGTTTCCTCTGCATATGGTCAAAATGATTACCAAGGTGCTCACATAGGTCTACTGTACTAGAAATTAAACAAACAACACGGCAAATATGTACCAGATTACAAACCTGGCCTATCAGGCCATTCTTGTCTTTTTGATCACCATTGTGTAGCTTTGCTCTTTTGATTGATTAATTGGCTTTGCTATTTGGCTATGCAAATATGGATCCCGAGTTTGCTTATTCACTTGCTCGTGGACAACTCTGTCTCAACACAATCCTACGTATCAGCTGTCTTGCCCACACATGCAGGGTGTGTGCACTCACTGATGCAGCATGAATACGCAGCACATTATTATTTAAGTCCATGTCATAAAGGATGACTCAAGGCAATTTCACTGTTGTAATCGGGAAGTTTAGGAATGCCATCCTCAACAAGTGACATCCTGTCATAGGATTCCCTCACACGGAGGACACTTGACCTGAACTCAACCGGGACTAATAGAAAATGAAGGGCATACCTAATGTGTGGGGGACAATACACTGCACCCTTCTTGCTCTGTGGCTACAGTGGAACCAGCAAATGGCATATCTCATTTGCCAACATTTTCATTCTATCATTGTCAACTTTGTGTGAAATGGCAACATTCACATTATGAACATATTTGCTGAGTATCCTGGATCCACTCATGACTACCATATCCTCAGGCATTCGTCTGTGTGGCCACAGTTGGAAGCCACAAAGTGGTATCACGGATGGAACTTGATCCAGTACTTATGCACTGAATGCATAGATACATTTATAATGAACAGAACAGGATTGGAGATCCCTTTTAAATGCACTCAGACATATTTGTATACTAAATATGTGCCAACCAAGGTTTTTTTTTTTATCTTTGAAATGTCTCTAATGTTCTCTATATCAATAAGCACACTGCCATGCAATGTTCCCTGTCAGCTCCTTGGCATCACAGCTGCACACAGATTCTGTAGGCTCCACACACTGACAAAAGAAGTCCGGGCATGACACAGCAAGAGCGGTATTTCAACACTCTGTGCACCAAAGTGCACTCAATCACTGAAAATACAGAAGGCCAGTGGCAGGGTAAGCAGCAACAGTGGCAGGATCTTAACAGGGAAACTCCAAAAATAGGACACTGACATTGGCAAACCGAAAAAGTGTTGACTTCATCTTCATGGAACCAAAGAACTTCAGAGGGTAAGCACACTCTATTTATGTGTTTCACATGCATGCTAATGTGTTAGTGACATTGCAGAGGCAGACATTTTGACAGATGGAATTGAGCCTAGTATTTTAGGGACTTGATGCTTTGTATTGGAAGATTTAGTCAAACATTCATTTTTACATGTTCATGTCTTATTTTTCAATTAATGTATTTGGTGGAATTTAAAGCCTTTGGTGGAAATATAATCACTGAGATTATCTGCAATTGATCATATTATTGAATGAGACGAATCAAGCAAATGAGGATCATCTAAGGAAAACATCTTTTGGGCAACTAAAATGTTTATGTTCTTTGTAAAATTAGTATAATTACAGAATGTAAATTTAGCCCTGCACAACCCAGTGACTCATATGTACAGCTAGCACAAGACAAAATACAAATAACAGGCTTCTGTAAAATTAAAATGTGGTGCATGACAGAGTTCCCCCCTCCCCTGAATGACTCAAACGAATAAAGAAGTCTCTCCAAAGAAAGCATAATTCTTTTTTTTTCCTTAAATGCTTGAAGTATGACAAAAATATTTTTTTTTTTCTAACAACAAACAAACCCTTAATTCTGCATAAACACCTGTCATGATTTACCTTTTCAAACATTAATGTCCTTTTTTTAATCAGTGCCTAGGAAGATTGCACAGCATCCAATACTTGAAGTAACTGCTTTTGCTTACTTTCATTTTTAAGTTTTCCTTTGAAATTATTATGCACACATTTCCTTAAAGGGACATGAAACACAATTTTTTTTTCTTTAATGCTTCAGATAGAGCATTCAAACAAACAACCAACTTTACAATTTACTTCTATTATATAATTGCTTCATTCTCTTGGTATTCTTTGTATTAAAGCATATTTTGATATGCTCAGTAGCTTGGAGTTAGCTGCTGATTGGTGGCTGAACTTCTATGCCCATTTTCATTGGCTAACAAATGTGTTCAGCTAGCTCCCATGAGTGCATTGCTGCTTCTTCAATAAAATATACCAAAGAATGAAGCAAAATTGATAACAGAAGTAAATTGGAAAGTTGTTTAAAAAAGTATAATCTATCTGCATCTTGAAAGAAAAATCTTGTGTTTCATGTCCCTTTAAGTGCTACATGTTCTCATTCAACAAATATTTCTTACATATCTGTGAAACCTGATTCAGTTTCTGTAAACGCATCAGATTTTGTAGGCTCAGCTTCAACGTCCAGCATACCATTTTTTTATTTTAGCAAATGTTAAACAATGGGTTAATGTCATATATGCATTAATTTTAAAAGACTTTTAATAGTCTTTAAAATTACCTTTCATAACAGACACTTGTGCCTTGTCAAATGGTTGTTCATCATCTATTAATTTGTACAATTTCTCAAAAAAGTTAGATCTGAAGGACTGTCTGCAATGATAAATGTTATGATGCTTGAAAAATATTTTTTTCTCCTTATTATACATTGCAGTTCTGACTTTCTTTTAAAGGGTTAATAATAACCTCATGTATAGTTGTTTTGCAAATGAGTGGCATGCATTTAGAGGTACTTTTCTGTTAATGGAGCACCACTCTGGTGCAATAGAGTTTTGTTCCATCATTGCCAAAGTACTGTAAAAGCTGAAATTCCCACATCTCCACGCTCTGGGGGATTTAAGGGTGTTAAGCGTCAATCCACAAGTTTCACTTGGATTGGATGCCAGAGGATTGGCGGTGTTCTGCACCAATTCTCTGGCATCCACCCCAAGTGAAACTTGTGAATTGATGCTTCGCCCTCTTTAAGTCCCCCAGAGAGTGGAGACTAGGGAATTTTAGCTTCTACCGTATTTTTGGCAATAACGGCCAAAAAAATCTATGGAAAAGTACCCTTAATTATTTGTTATTAGAAGGATATAGGTAGTATATATTAGCTAGTAGTTCATAGATATTAGTAAATAGTTAATAAGAAATAGTTTATTAGGCTAGATTTGTAAAAACATAATAGTAATTAGTTTATAGGTAGTAGGATATAGTTGTTAATAGTTAATATTTTGCAAACCTTCGTCCTTTGGTTTTTTTTTTTTCTGCTCAGATATGTTTTCATCTATACATTTATATTTTTATTTGGTAATGTTTTACATTTAACATTTCAAATAGTTCATTAAATATCAAGTTACCTGAGGAATCAGATATCAGTATAGTGAAATCTGACATTTCTGGCATAAATGAATCCTGATGTTTTTTTTTTTTTATTTTGACTTATTTATTGAGGGAACAAAAATGGAATATACAGGTACAGTGAACATAAAATTATACACTCATTATGAATTATGACTCAGCCAGATAACATTTTGTAAAATAGTTACATTTGAATGAAAAGAATAAAATATAATACACCCATTTGTGAAAACAGTACCAGTAAATTGCAAGTATACTCTAGGGCAGGGTTCTTCAAACCTTTTTTTACCAAGGCTCAGTGCCATGAAACCACATACCTTTGCAACCCTGTTTTAAAGCGTGGTCCCTAAATTTTGGAAGTAATATACAAGATAGCTGCAATTTTTTGGCAAATTGTCTAAAATGTGTGTACTTTACTTTTGCAAAAGGTAATAACACACACATGTATACAACACACACACTCTAATATAACACACACATCACACACTCTTATATAACAAACCCATATACCATACACACTCTCAAATAATACACACAGTCCACACTCTCATATAACACACAGACACCACACACACTTTTATATAACATATACTACAGACACTCTTCTACAACAGACACACAAACACTATCCTACAACATACACACAAGTCACGACTAAGTAAAAATGGTGTTACTACCCAGTAATGGGTCCTGACCCGTAGTTTGAAGAACTCTGCTCTAGGGTCAAGAATGAGCCCTCATTTTCACTTCCTTAGAACACACGAGGCCACGTTTGGACCTCTATCCTAACTAAAATAATAATTAATAGTAGGGTTATATAATTAAGGCCACTCTTGGGCGTTTTTAATATTAGTAGAATATTCACATATACAACACAAACATATGCAAAATCAAAAAATATATTGGACGGTTCAGTTTTTAGAAAGAGACTTTTAACAAAACTAAAATAAAAATAGGGCCACTTCTGGACTTTTTAAGCTAATAAAGCTAGATGGAGATGTTAAGGAAGATAGCTCTATATCTTAATAAATGTATATTATAGGGCCACATGAGGCTGTAAAAAAATGAAGTGCAATGCAACAACAGAAATTCAGAACTAATACCTTAAGCATACAGGCTCCCTATTGGCTCAGGAGCATTGATCTAGGAAATAATACCTAGATCACCTAGTAGGTGCACTAGGTTAGTTGATGCCAAAACATATACGGTTTAGATTATATTAGACTAAAAACATTCATAGACTTACTATAAAAATAAACACATATATACCTCTCAAGGGTGCTAAAGGATATAGCTCTCTTTCTAGAGAGGCAAAGCATTATAAATAGAGGAAAAAGTAATTTACCCCAACTTATAAACCCTACTAAATATAAATATAGTATTAAATAATTTTGTCTTATACATATATCAATAGCTAATAAGTCATGCTAGTTAATTATAGCCCAATATGCAGAACTTGAAATAAATTAGGTTTGTACTAACATATGTTTATAGCATTGGTCTACATTATCATAAACAAAGAGCCTTCTAAGCTTACCACATATGAAGACTAAATAAAATAGCCTCAGCTTACCTTACCAAGGGGTTTATATTCTATATGAAAATATCGAGTACTGACATTTTTTGCCATAATCCAGAGTGTCTAAAATATAAATTATTATTTTTTGTAGCCAAAAGTTTTGTACATAATTGGACAATTTAAAAAAAAGGTTCTTACCAGTTAAACGCTCATCTTGAACATGTTATTTTTTTTTCAATATTTGCGGGATAGGAGGGGGACACAGAGCCCACATGAAAGGGATGTGATGGGTCTTCAGAACAAATCTTTTGCAGAATGTCAGAAACTTGATTTTCCAACCTCAAAAGGTTCAGGAAATCTTTTTCATACTGTTTAAATTTTGTTCGTCAAATTTTTCCAATTATGTTATTAGCGTTTAATTTTTAAAACTTACGTAATTGTTTTTTCTTCCTTAAACCCGTCCTTTTGATGTCGGAAATTCTCATCCTGCACATTGAAGTTGACAATATCTGCGATGTCACTTCATATGACATCCCTTTCATGTGGGTTCTTCTCCCTCCTCCATGATCCCATTAGGTAGATATATTGTGACTTTAAGGTGGCCACAAGCACTTAATTTTCTTCCAGGGTAAAGTGTGATGCCACCATGATGCTGGGGAATGGATAATAAAGGGATTATCTTTTTAAACAATACAAATTTTGGTGTAGACTGTCCCTTTACGGAAGTGGTCCAATTTATAGATTTTTTTTGTGATGCAACTAGTAAAATGTGTTATTAATTCTCATTGGTCATTAAAATGGATGATAATTGTATTTTTGGTGAAAAAATAACTTTGCACTGAATTATGGTTGTTTTATGGTGTGTTTTTTTTACAAAAATTGTGATTGGTTGAAAGTGTGGCACAGTTAGAATTGCAAATGAATTTTATTATATTATGCATATGTCAGATACCTATAGACTGACTATATATTTTATTAGTGAAGACAGCAAAAGACTCAATACAAATGTTGCTTATGGATTATAAAACCACAAATAAGAACTACAGATTATTACCAAGCACATCAAAAACCAGGAGGGGGATATGCTTAATAAAATCATGATCATTAGCATTATTGGGAATGTCTTGAGATATCCTAATGCCCAATGATTCTAGCAGAGGCCTAGTGGATGTTAACTGTAAGGCCTAAGGAAGGAATTAGGGCATATTACAGAACTGAATGGACACAGTATTTTTGCATTGGTTTTGGTGGTAGTAGAACTCACAACACTCCCTTTGGACTCCTAAGTGAACACTGCCGACTAACCTTATTTTCTTGAGTATTAATTAAAATATTTAAATAATATGTTCCACATGATAATACATCTGTGTTTTTATTTGTTTATGATAATGGGGAATTTTTAATGACAACAACTTAAGGTACAGTGTAGAGTACATCCTTTATGTGTTTGCAGTTTGTTTTAAAGCAACTGCAGAGAATATCTATTTCTTTATAAAAGAAAAAATATTTTACTATATTTTGCAATTTGAATAAGATAATTTTAGTATTTCATAACACTATGACAATGTTTAATTATTTAAAATAATCCAATTCAATGTAATAGTACAAGCATAAAATTTATAGTAGGATGTGTGCTATTATTATAGTACACTGTCCCTTTAAACACATAGAGGTGACTTAATTGTGCTATATAGCAAATCTAAGAGTAAAAACTCTATTCAAGATTAGCATGTTGATTACATAAACTTATTTGTGTGCGTGCAATGTGAATGTTTGGAACATCGTTCATGTGCACTAAAGAAATCTCTATAAATGCTTTGCATTTTTTTTCATGTATGCATGAAGCTATTTCTGCTTTTCATTGATCTTAATTTTGTAATATTCTCATCTGCAATGTAATTACATTTTTCTAAAGTATTGCACTCGTAATTTCTGTCTAAACAGTTGTTTGTTTGCAAACTATATTGCTTCTGCCATGTTTATCACATAATCATAATGCGCACAGATATTTATGTAGTAACCTCAAACATGACGTTTGCTTGGTGTACTAGTTTCAATAGCAGTGTTCTGGGTTACCCATAGTTCAGGGTGTGCATATGGTAACATGAATTGCAGCCCAGGACAGCATGTAGTGGCGTGCAGTAATAGGAGGCAGGGGAGGCATCGCCTCCCCTGTCCAATCAGGGATTTTTTTTTTCATATAATATTTATTAAAAAAAAGTATTTTGTGTCTTTTATTTTGTGACCACGTCCTCCCAAGAGTTTCACCCCCCCACCCCCACCAGCAATTACCCACATCATCATTATTTTAATATTTCCTACTGCGCTGCCAATAAAAATCAGCATCCATGTTGCGCAATTAGGAGGCAGTGAGCCGGTCCGCTGCCCTCCATTAATTGTGCAACATGGATCTGAATATGTTCCACTGCTCACTTAGAGCTAACACCACCCAGTGGTGTCTCGACTGGCCCCCATACAAGCTCCAATGGAGGCGGTTCTCAAAACCGCCTCCATGATGGAGCTAGATCACACAGCCAATTAGCATCAGCGCTGCCGGGGAGGCATGCCTGCTGGGCTGATTGACAGAATGTGGGTGATGTCGGATTTACTTCGCGCTGACTCAGACTTTAGGTGGGAAGTACAGGAGGGAGCTGCTGAGACTAGTGTGTGCAAGAGCGTGGCGTGCAATCTGCCTTGCCCTGTTGCTGAATCCATTGCGTGCCGTAGAAGTGGTCAAGACTCAAGTGCCTGTGTGGACTAGGTCGACCAGGGAGACAGTGACTGACTAATTAGAGCCACTGAGCCAGTCAGCTGTCAGCTGCTGTTGTGTGTGGCTGTGGAGGACAGTGGACGGAGCCACGTGGAGTAAAGGTAATGAACACACAGAGTCCGTCAGATGTGACCCATCTTTATCCTAAGGAGGATGAAGCTACAACAGATATTCCTGGCTGAGCATGCGTTATAGAGGTATGAGAATGCAGCCATGGAAGATGGAGGAAGCTGTCCTTTTATGCTGGGGAGAGGAAAATGGTGATTTGGTATTGCAGCCTATTGGCACTGTCCCCCTTTACATCATATCTGCTACTGCAGATTGACTTGCTTTGCAAATGAGCAACAGCTTAAAAAAAATTCTTGTCATTATTATTGCAATTATCTGGTGTCTGTTTGTAAAATATGTTTTTACAGAGTTACAGGGTAAAACTCTGCCTGCAGATTTCGGGTCAGAACATGAGTTTGACTTTAATTAGACTTGTACTTATTTAAAAGCTTAAAGGGACATTGAACCCAATTTTTGTCTTTTGTGATTCAGATAGAGCATGACATTTTAAGCAACTTTCTAATTTACTCCTATTATCAAATTTTCTTTATTCTCTTGGTATCTTTATTTGAAATGCAAGAATGTAAGTTTAGATGCCAACCCATTTTTGGTGAACAACCTGGGTTGTCCTTGCTGATTGGTAGATAAATTTATCGACCAATAAAAAAGAGTTCTGAACCAAGAAAAAAGCTTAGATACCTTCTTTTTCAAATAAAGATAGCAAGAGAATGAATAAATATTGATAATAGGAGAAAATTAGAAAGTTGCTTAAAATTGCATGCTCTATCACGAAAGAAAAAATTTGGGTTCAGTGTCCCTTTAAGCTGGCAGGAGACTTCTGCTTGTCACAGGCTAATTAAGCTACTACCTCTATTGGGTTCATATATGTGCTTCTCTGATGTATCATAGCCATCGCCTCACCAGCCTCAGACTTCACCGCACATCACTAAAGTACTGTGTATTGAGGCTGTAGATTACAATTCCTGTTCCCCTCTGCATACCCTGCAGCATGTAGAAGTCATAAGTGTCTATAAAAACATGTCTCACTCTAGGGATCATTGTAAACTGTGCTAAAGATGGAAATCGAATTAAAGTGACCATTATCATTTTTTGTGCTGACCCTATAATTAAATTTTGTATATGCATATGCACATGGTAGATGTGTTTATATGCAGTTTTCCAACACATAAATGATTGCCACCATTTTAATGAATTAGACTGTTTTAATTGAAGAACATGTTCATATAGTGAAGAGAGAGGTGCTGCTGCAGTGATCGTCCGCCAGGCACAGGAAACAGAGCGGATCAAACCATATGTGAGCAGGGGGAAATGGTGTGGAGCCAACCAAAGGGTAGCGGCGGACTACCGCAAAAAATGTACAAAAGGAAAAAATGGAAGGCTGCTGAGCATCAGTAAAACGGTTAGTTTATTTCCAAATATAAAAAAAAATAATACACATAGAAGTGACCAAAGTGACCAAAGTCACAACAAACAGGGAAGGAGACAGCAGTCTTACATGTTTCACGCACACTTGCGCTTAATCATAGATGCTGGGAACAAGTATGGACAGCTGCTTCATTTAAAGGGACAACACACCAATAGAAACATTCATGTAATTAAGTCATGCAATCCTTGGTTATCAACTTATGCATTTGATTTGTAAAGTGTGTGTCCACATTCAATGATGCAGATCAGATAAAAACAAAATACAAAATACTTGTGAAGGGGGGACAAAATCTGGCACATATATGAAAGATACATATAACTATAATTTATAATATGAAAATGTTCAAGTAAGTAATATAAATATATATATATCCTCAAATAAAATAGTAGATAAGAAACAAATATATGTGTGATTGTCTACAAAGTGTGAAACACCATGGAACCTGTGACATATTAACAAAGCATCACATTAAATTTGCAGGATAAATAAATGATATTCATGTATCCTTGTCAAAAAATATGTATATATCTCAAATGGAATAAACAAACAAATCAAATATACAAATGCAAATGTCACAGTTATCATAGGTTACTGCATATTGAAATTAACCCTTGATATAGAGATTCTAGTAATATTCCATTGAGTATCAAAGACTACAAACTACAAAAATGTCTGCAATGCAGTTATTTGAGTATAGAGAGGGAGGGGGGGAGAAAAGAGTTATATGGAGAAAGGAATTTGAAAACGCATAAGAGCCTCTTATCTCCACCTGGCAGACCAATCATTTCAGGCATAGGCTCCCTTTTGGAGCCTATGTCTGAATGGATTGATAGTATATTACAACCCCTGGTGACCAACCTTTACAGCTATACCACGGATTCGGGTCACCTTTTGAATATATTGAGTAACTTTGTTTGGCAGGCAGGCTATAAGTGGATTACAATTGATGCCACATCCTTATATTCCTCTATACCTCATGTGCACGGATGCCGGGCTCTGGAATTTTTCTTGGATAAGAATACTTCCTATCAAATAGAGACGAAACAATTCATTGTTGAGGTTGTTGAGTTCCTACTTACCCACAATTACTTTATGTTTGATTCTGTTTTTTATTTGCAGATCCAAGGAACAGCTATGGGGGCGAAATTTGCCCCCTCATATGCCAATCTGTTTGTGGGTAGGTGGGAGCTCCAACACCTATATGACATACAGGAACCTTTCAGGTCCGGCATCCTGTTGTACATGAGGTATATAGACGACCTTATCTTCATTGTAAAAGAGGATTTTTTGTTTGATGATTTTTTGACACTTTTGAATAATAATGATGTCAATCTTACATTCACTGGGGAGGTACATCACGAGGATGTAAATTTTCTGGATCTTAGCTTACATGGTGACGCCACCACACATAAGATTATTTCAACTACATATAGAAAAGAAACGGCAGGTAATACCTTACTTCATGCCACATCATGCCACCCCAAACATCTAATTAAATCCATCCCTAGAAGCCAATTCATTAGGTTAAGACGGAATGCCAGCACTTTAGAAAAATATATTGAAGGTGCAAATGATCTTATCATTAGACTAAAGGCCAGAGGATACAATGAGGAAGGGTTATATAAAACTCTTGAGGAGATTAAGGATTGGAAACCTCCAAACAAGGTGCACACAGTTAACACTGATGACACAGCCGAAGGGACAAGACATGCCAATATCAAGGGTAACCAGAAGAGTTATTTGGATGAAAGGAGTATTGTTTTTTCAACTCAGTATTCACCCCAATACAATTCCATATGTAGTATCATTAAAAAGCACCTACATTTATTGAAGGCTGATGAGGTTTTACAGCCTTATGTTAAAGACTGCAAATTCGTTGCAAAAAAGCCACCCACACTAGCTACCAAACTCTCCCCCAGCTTAGTTAAAAATGAGACTAGATCTAATGCTAATTGGCTTAGGGGTGTAGGTAATTTTAGGGCACATCTCACAAATTGTTTAACCTGTGATACTATGGACTACACCAATAGGTTCAGTAGTAAGGTCACAGGTGAATCCTTTGAAATAGATTTTTATGCTACATGTCTTACTGACTATATGGTGTACTTATTGGATTGTAAACTTTGTGGGGCCCAATATGTGGGACAGTCGACCAGAACCCTTAGAGACCGAGCTAGGGAACATCTGAGAGATATAAAGAATTTTAATAAGGATTCGGCAGTAGCAAAACACTTTAATCTCCATCACTTTACCAATGTACCCAGTATTAAAATTAAGATCATAGACCTAGCAAGAACACCACCTAGAGGGGGTAATAAATCCAAAATCCTGGATAGGAAAGAACTGTTCTGGATTTATAAATTAAAGACCAGGTCTCCCCTGGGTATCAATTTGGAGTGGGATATGAGATACTTTGTTGACTAAACTGGAATTTACACTATTAAACATATTGAGAGAAATATATTGAAAGCTATACATATATTTTCATATTAGTATATATTTTTGTATATATTTTAGTATATATGTTTCAGTTATTCTATTCAAATTCCTTTCTCCATATAACTCTTTTCTCTCCCCCTCCCTCTCTATACTCAAATAACTGCATTGCAGACATTTTTGTAGTTTGTAGTCTTTGATACTCAATGGAATATTACTAGAATCTCTATATCAAGGGTTAATTTCAATATGCAGTAACCTATGATAACTGTGACATTTGCATTTGTATATTTGATTTGTTTGTTTATTCCATTTGAGATATATACATATTTTTTGACAAGGATACATGAATATCATTTATTTATCCTGCAAATTTAATGTGATGCTTTGTTACTATGTCACAGGTTCCATGGTGTTTCACACTTTGTAGACAATCACACATATATTTGTTTCTTATCTACTATTTTATTTGAGGATATATATATATTTATATCACTTACTTGAACATTTTCATATTATAAATTATTGTTATATGTATCTTTCATATATGTGCCAGATTTTGTCCCCCCTTCACAAGTATTTTGTATTTTGTTTTTATCTGATCTGCATCATTGAATGTGGACACACACTTTACAAATCAAATGCATAAGTTGATAACCAAGGATTGCATGACTTAATTACATGAATGTTTCTATTGGTGTGTTGTCCCTTTAAATGAAGCAGCTGTCCATACTTGTTCCCAGCATCTATGATTAAGCGCAAGTGTGCGTGAAACATGTAAGACTGCTGTCTCCTTCCCTGTTTGTTGTGACTTTGGTCACTTTGGTCACTTCTATGTGTATTATTTTTTTTTATATTTGGAAATAAACTAACCGTTTTACTGATGCTCAGCAGCCTTCCATTTTTTCCTTTTGAACATGTTCATATACCCTAAATACCATAAATTAATGACATTACAGCCCAAGCAGGCTTTTGAGCGTGTAAGTGGTGTAGGGCGAACAGGAAATCATAGAAAATTTCCTCACAATAATGGGCTAGATTACGAGTGGATTGTTGATTACCCCTCCAGCTCACACGCTAACTCTGCTCAACTTCTGCTCTTTTTCGTGCTTTGGGTAGCATGGGTATTATAAGTTGAAAGTAAATATTTTTCACTTGTGCACTAACCTGACGCATGCAAATAACAGAAGTTACAATATTGTGACCATGTTAACGTACTCTCCCTTTGACTTCAATAGAGAGAGAAAAGTGGAAAAACCTAACACCAATACTCGCACACTAACCCAAACTGCCATAAGCCCTCTACTCTAATAACCAATAACCCACTACATAGCCCACCGCAAAGTCTCATTACACTATTAACCCCTAACCCGCCACATAGCCCACCACAAAGTAACCCACTAGACTATTAACCCTTAAACCACCACAACGCCATCACAAAGCAACTCACTACACTATTAACCCCATAAACCTTCACACCGCTTGATCATAAAGTAGTCCATTACACTATTAACACCTAAACCACCACACCCCTTTGCAAAGTAACCCCCTACACTATTTTTTTTTTTTAAATGATCTTTATTTTTCATGAGGCATCAATGAATACAGCACTTCCAAATAGGAAGACATAAGTGCAGAATATGATGTACTCATAATATACAAGATAACAACGCAAAACTTAAGCATAAGCCTCATTAATATATAAAGTCCACAGGTAGTGTCCTGATGGTATTGCTGTCAGGATTCCATTTCATGTTTTACTTCTCTCACTTCTCATCACATGGTTCTCTCACTTTCATGTTACTTAAGGCTCCACCTGTCAGCAAACAGGTGCTTAGTTATTTTCATTAGCAGGAGTAACAGCTTACACACAGTCTCTGAGCTGCATTGTTTTTCTCAAACCAACTGCTTTCACAAAGGACTGTTTGCTTGGATTACTCTGGACTATTTTCTACAAGGATTACATCCCCTGAAATATCCTGTTTGCATCCTTGGACTTACAGCTAAGTTACCTCTTAATTTTATTCCTTGCATACTATTTGAGAACTTAACTGCTGAATTGTTATTGTACACTTACAGCATCACTCTTAATTTAACTGGAGCTGACATGCGCTGCAGTTTTCTAAATTACTCTGCACACTATTTCATACTGGGGAATCACTGTCTCCTTTCTCACTTCATAATATATATGCTGCTTTAAGAACAAGACTTTGAGCTCTAAGTTTACAAGCTTGAACTGAAGAGGATTTAACTATTTCAAAATAAATAACTGTTACTTGTTTTTGCAACCACAAGTCTGGGCATCTTGCCAAATACAGCTACAAAGTAGCAGCTACAAGACAACTGAAGCATTCTCTGTGACTTGTTAAAAGTATATCTCTTGCAAACCAAGCTTACTTCTTACAAGGATTAACCAACTCTCTCCTGCATTACATGTTTATTTAATGTAAGCTTAAAAAATAATTTTTTTTCTCTTAAGTTCTTTAAATTAGAAGCATATTTTTCTTCTATCATTTTTTCATTATTTTTTCCATACTGTGCCAGTCTAACAGTATTGGAAATATTGTGCTTAGAAGGATTCATGTTGTGATAGTACTAACAGCATTGAACCTCTAACTTAATATTAATTCACCACAGGTTTACTGGTCTATGCTCACCTAAATAGGCCAAAAACCCTGGTGATACAAAACAATAATTGATCTGCAGTTGCGTTCCACTTACATAGTTGAAATAGACTTTACATAATAACTAAGCCCTACAATGGAACCAGCAGATCTCCCAACAATTGTTTATAACCTTTCTAAACGAGTGGATGAACTTAACCAGGGTCTCAGGGATTTAAAAGTAGAGAATGAGACCCTTAGGAAGGTTATTCAAGATTCAGTTTCTAGCAAATCTGTTCCTGCACAGCCTGTTACTGAGCCAATCATTGCTCCGCCAGATTTTTTCCATGGTGACAGACGTCAGTATCGTCAATTCAGAAATGCTTGTGTACTAACATTTAGTCTGAAACCTGTCACATATCCTAATGACAGGACCAAGGTGTTGAGCATGATTACTTATCTACGTGGGGAACCCCGCATTTGGGCAGATACTTTGTTTGAGTCAAACAGCCCTCTTCTGTCCTCTTTACAGTCCTTCCTTGCTTTTATGGATGAGTTATATTCAGATTCCAACCTCCAACATACAGCGGATGATAAACTGAGGAAGTTAAAACAAGGCAACCGACCAGTCGAGACCTATATTACTGAATTTAAACAACAAGCTATTGATTCCCAATGGAATGCAGTTGCTCTTAAAAGTCAATTTAGATTAGGTCTGTCTGATCAGGTGAAAGATGAACTTGCTCGTATAGATATCCCAGACTCTGGAAGCATTTATGAGATTGGTTATGTAGATTGATAGGAGATTAAGAGAAAGAAAGACGGAACGCCAGCACACAGAGCCCTCCTATAAAAGGCCTACTCACCCCATTCAAACAACTTCCACTGCTCATTCTTCTAGCAGTGCTCCAGAGGCTATGGAGATTGGCTTCATTCGAGGCCCCCTCACTTCTGAAGAAAGATTCAGACTTAAATCCAAGGGACTTTGCATGTATTGCGGTTCCGCTGCTCACTCTGTTCAGGATTGTCCATCTCTACGCAAGAACAAGGAACGTAAGTCATTTTCTAGTTTGACTTCTCTATTGGTATATGATAAACCCATTCACTGTATTCTACCCCTCTCTTTACAGTGGGACTGCAAACAGCTGAAGAAAGAGGCCATAATTGATACAGGCACACAAGGAAACTACATGGATGCTTCTATTGCATTAACAAATAAAATACCACTCATAAAAAAATTGTCTCCTGTTTTTGTTCGAGTAGTGGATGGGTCTGAAATTTCTTCAGGACCTATAATACAACATACCATCCCCATTCTGGTTACCACCTTTGACTCACATCAAGAATATATCACGTTTGATATTATTAGTTCTCCACTCTTCCCTATTGTCCTAGGCTTACAATGGCTTTGATTACATGAACCAACAATAACTTGGAGTTCTCTTGACATCAAATTTAATTCTAAATACTGTCAACAAAGTTGCTTACATCCTACAACTCTTTTACATATTACTGAAGTGCCCAGTATCCCCAAAGCTTACGACAAATTTAAAGAAGTCTTCAGCAAAAAGGAGGCAGACAGCTTACCTCCTCATCGGACCTACGACTGTCCTATTGACCTCAAACCAGGAACCACACCTCCATACGGCCATCTATACCCTCTCTGTCAACCAGAGTTGGACCATCTTAAAACCTATTTAGATGAAAACCTGAAAAAAGGCTTTATTTGCCCCTCTGTTTCACCTGCCGCAGCTGGTTTCTTCATTGTCAGAAACAAAGACAACTCACTTCGACCTATAATTGATTTTAGGGAGTTGAACAAAATAACCATCAAAAACCGATATCCCTTACCACTCATCCCCGAACTTATCGAACGCCTTCAAGATGCAAATTTTTTTACCAAGCTTGATCTTAGAGGGGCTTATAATCTTGTTCAAATAAGAGAGGGTGATGAGTGGTTGACCGCATTCCGTACGAGATATGGTCTCTTTGAATATCTTGTAATGCCCTTCGGGCTTACTAATGCTCCGGCCACATTTCAGTTTTTCGTGAATGATGTTTTCCATGACCTTCTTGACATCTGCGTTGTGGTATACCTGGACGACATCCTTATTTATTCCAAAACTTTAGAAGATCACGTGAAGCATGTTAGCTGGGTCTTGTCAAGACTGCAAGTGCATAGACTTTATGCTAAACTTGAGAAGTGTCTTTTCCACGTTACTGAAATTGATTTCCTGGGTTACAGTATAGGACCCAATGGCATTCAAATGCAAGAAAATAAGGTAGAAGCCGTGAGAAACTGGCCACAACCCACTAACAGAAAAGAATTACAACGCTTTCTAGGTTTCAGTAATTATTACCACAAATTTATTAGGAACTTCTCCCAAAAGATAAAACCTCTTTCTAGACTCACCAGCACCTGTGTGCCATTCCGTTGGGATAAAGATGCCGATGAGGCCTTTCGCAACCTGAAGACCTCATTCACTACTGCACCTATACTACAATTTCCAGATCCTTCCCTCCAATTCGTCCTCGAGGTCGACTCTTCAGATTTTGCTCTTGGCGCTATTCTCTCCCAAAGGAAAAGTCTTACACAACCACTTCATCCAGTAGCTTTCTATTCTAAGCTACTCTCTCCAGCCGAGATTAACTACTCCATCGGAGAAAAAGAACTTCTCGCAATTAAACATACTTTCGATACATGGAGACATCTTCTAGAGGGTACAGTACAACCTATCATAATCTATACAGATCATCGCAACCTGGAATTCCTGCAGAAAAATAAAACTCTGTCCAGTAGACAAGTAAGATGGAGCCTGTACTTTAGCAGGTTTAACTATCTTATAGTATACAGACCTGGATCTAAAAATGGGAAGGCTGACTCTCTCTCCAGGAGAGATCCCAGACCACCAAATTCTCAAGAAGTTACTTCCATCATACCTGCAGACAAATTCTTGGGCCTAATGCCTACATTTAAAACTCAACTCCTTACTGCTCTACAGTCAGATAATCAGAGATCCCGTCTACATCTGACTCAAAATGCTGATTTCTATTATCATGACTCCAAGCTGTATATCCCAGAATCTCTCAGGAATGACTTGATTAAACAACATCATGATCCTCCTTTGCTTGGACACCCTGGTATCAAAAGGACATTAGATCTCTTATCAAGACTTTATTGGTGGACAAACATGTCTGATTCCGTCCATAATTATATACAACACTGTGATATATGTATCACTTCTAAAAAGGATAGAAATAAACCTTATGGTCACCTAATACCTATGGATATCCCTGAAAGACCTTGGGCTCATATAGGTATGGACTTTATTGTTGAACTTCCTTTAAGATCTGGATTTAATACTATTCTTGTTGTTACAGATATTCTCACAAAGATGGCTTTATTCATTCCGTATCACAAGGTACCCACATCCACGGAGACTGCTCAACTTTTCCTGAATTCGGTTGTACGCTTCCATGGGATCCCGAACATCATAACAACCGACAGAGGAGCTCAATTTACTTCAAAATTCTGGAAATCCCTCGCCCAACATCTACAGATTGATCATCGACTTAGTACAGCCTTCCATCCGCAGACCAATGGTCAAACTGAAAGGTTAAACCAATGGCTTGAACAGTACATCTGCTGTTACTGCTCATACCAACAAACAGAGTGGGCCCGGTACCTATACATGGCAGAATTTGCATATAATAATAGTAAAAACAGTACAACCAATTTGTCTCCATTCTTTGCGAATTACGCTTTCCACCCTAACTTCTTCATCCATGACTCAATTGCCCCAACTTCTCCCCCGGTTGATGACCTTCTACAAAAGATAGCGGAGAATTTTCATTCCTTGCGTCTAAACATCCAGAACGCACAAGCTTTACAAAAGAAGTACCATGATCTCTGTAGAAGACCTTCTCCTGTCTATGCAGTAGGAGATAAAGTCTGGCTTTCAACCAAAAATATCAAAATACCTGTTCCCAGTAAAAAATTAGGTGGCTTATTTATCGGACCCTTTACAGTAAGCAATATTGTTAATGCCAATGCAGTTACTCTTGATCTTCCATCATCATTACCTATTCACCCCACCTTCCATGTCTCGCTGCTGAAACCGGCTTCCTCTACCTCAACGACTAAAACTATTCTTCCCCCTGATCTGGTGACCTTGGATGTTGACATATTTGAGGTCCAAGACCTATTGGACTCTCGATACTACAATGGTCAGTTGCAATACCTTGTGAGGTGGAAGGGTTTCTCGCCAGATGACGACAGTTGGGAACCGCACACCCACATCAATGCCCCTCGGTTGCTCTCCCGCTTCCATAGACGCTATCCACATAGACCCAGGCATCAAGCCGAGGATCGTCTTCCTTGAAGGGGGGCTTATGTCAGGATTCCATTTCATGTTTTACTTCTCTCACTTCTCATCACATGGTTCTCTCACTTTCATGTTACTTAAGGCTCCACCTGTCAGCAAACAGGTGCTTAGTTATTTTCATTAGCAGGAGTAACAGCTTACACACAGTCTCTGAGCTGCATTGTTTTTCTCAAACCAACTGCTTTCACAAAGGACTGTTTGCTTGGATTACTCTGGACTATTTTCTACAAGGATTACATCCCCTGAAATATCCTGTTTGCATCCTTGGACTTACAGCTAAGTTACCTCTTAATTTTATTCCTTGCATACTATTTGAGAACTTAACTGCTGAATTGTTATTTTACACTTACAGCATCACTCTTAATTTAACTGGAGCTGACATGCGCTGCAGTTTTCTAAATTACTCTGCACACTATTTCATACTGGGGAATCACTGTCTCCTTTCTCACTTCATAATATATATTCTGCTTTAAGAACAAGACTTTGAGCTCTAAGTTTACAAGCTTGAACTGAAGAGGATTTAACTATTTCAAAATAAAAAACTGTTACTTGGTTTTGCAACCGCAAGTCTGGGCATCTTGCCAAATTCCTCTCTTACTCTGCAGCAGCTGCTCTCAATAAACACAGCTACAAAGTAGCAGCTACAAGACAACTGAAGCATTCTCTGTGACTTGTTAAAAGTATATCTCTTGCAAACCAAGCTTACTTCTTACAAGGATTAACCAACTCTCTCCTGCATTACATGTTTATTTAATGTAAGCTTAAAAAATAATTTTTGTTCTCTCAAGTTCTTTAAATTAGAAGCATATTTTTCTTCTATCATTTTTTCATTATTTTTTCCATACTGTGCCAGTCTAACAGTATTGGAAATATTGTGCTTAGAAGGATTCATGTTGTGATAGTACTAACAGCATTGAACCTCTAACTTAATATTAATTCACCACAGGTTTACTGGTCTATGCTCACCTAAATAGGCCAAAAACCCTGGTAAAACAAAACAATAATTGATCTGCAGTTGCGTTCCACTTACATAGTTGAAATAGACTTTACAATTGCTTCAGACTTCATGAATAAAGCATCTTTGGGGAGCCATCTCACACTCCTGGGGAATTTGGAGGTATGAGGTCAATACAATAATGTAACAAGAACAACAACAGTAATAGTATGAGAACATACTATTAGAATATTTATAGACAAACAATAACAATATGAATTCTCATTTTTTGCTGGTAAAATGTGGGGATAAAAGAAGGAAAGGTCAGGAAGGGGAGGAAAATAATATATATATATATATATATATATATATATATATATATATATATATATATATATATATATATATATATATATATATATATATATATATATATACAAAGTAAAGAAAGTGGTTTTCAACCCTTCATTAAATATATGTATATGTCCAAAGATAGTCTTATCCTTTAATAACCCCACATGGCTATTGCCCTAAGACTTCATTTGAGAGGCAACAACAGTCTCATCTGAAACAGTTAGATCAAACATAGAGCGTAATCACTGTTGTGAGTAAATGTCGGTGTGGGTCTAATACACAATCTTCCTTAAAATGTGTCTTACTCATGCAAGAAACCGCTATGCGGCTACCCACTTACCGACCTCACCGGATATTTCCTCGATAGGTGATTGCTCTTGGCGTCCTGGAAGTTGTTATCCACCGCTATGTCCGTATTCTTACTTCAGCATTGAAGCAGCCCTCTGTACTTCCAATGCCAATCCGATATCCACGCACTGGAAACAGCGTGAATACGTGTAGATGCGTGTGTGACGTACCACGTGTACGTACTCGTCCAATCAGATTGGAGAGAATCCGGGGCACCTTTTATGAA
The DNA here is from genome assembly GCF_027579735.1 of Bombina bombina. Classification (NCBI taxonomy): domain Eukaryota; kingdom Metazoa; phylum Chordata; class Amphibia; order Anura; family Bombinatoridae; genus Bombina; species Bombina bombina. The sequence continues at coordinate 636,468,671 of NC_069500.1, read as the reverse complement.
TGATAGTAAGCCTCAATAGGGAAGTCTAGCTGTCCACGCCAAACTGGGGTGTAAATAGAGCACTTAATACCGCTATTGCACAACTGCTGACCTGAAAGGTTCACAAATCCACAAGCCCAAAGTTTTTCAGCAAAAAAGTGCAGAGTAGCGGTAAAAACATAAACTTTATTCAAGTGTAGTCACACTCATTAAAACATGGGGGTATCAGCATAAAAATAGAACAAAGAACAAAAATCAAACATGAGAACAAATAGCTGACATGTTTCGGCACACAGCCGTAATCATAGCTAATGGGCACACCTGTATTAGACCTTTAGTACCCTTCTCTAAATTCTCATTGGTTGCAATAAAATCATGTTGAGATTGTCACTGCTCCCTATTATTTATTTATAACTTACAATACAATCTTGATTAAATATAATAGGATAGAACTCTTAAGTAGAGGAACATAATTCTAAAAAAATTACGTCTATTATATTTGATATGAATTCAAACTTAAACACTTAGCCAGGCTAACGTTACAATAGAAATGAATAGTAACTAAATGGATAGCAGCAGTTCTAATATCTTGTATATTAATAATAAAAACCTTAATAGATAGTGGAAAAAGTTGTAACCATACAATTCCTTCATTAAAGATATTGAAAAACCCATTGCATCCAAATGTGTAGATAAAGAGTGTATGAAAAATTTCCATGAAAAAAGTGTAGAGTGTTTTTTTATCAAAAAACACCAAATACAGCAATGAATCCGGACTTGGCATATAGCTAATGAATCAACAAATTCATTCAGGATTTTTCCTATCTTTATTTAAGTATATACTATACCAAATCCACATTCATTACAATAACACAAATTAAGAAAGATTGGAAAAAATCTATTTCCAATAGTTAATTAAGTCGAACTCAGAGTTCAAACCTGAAGGGACTCTGGTGCTCAGTTTAAATATCCAGAACATCTCCCTCTTGCCCAGCAATTTATCTCTATCCCCTCCCCTAGGGGGGGTAGCCACCCTTTCAATAGCCTGCCAGCGAAAAGTGGTCAAAGTCTTATTGTGCCTTTTAGCAAAGTGCTGGACAAGAGGGGTTGTTGCTGTGCCTGAACTGATCGTGGATAAATGGTTCCTAATTCTCGTGTTGGCATCATTTGAGGTTAATCCTACATACTGTACAGAACACTCTATACATGTTATTAGATAAATAACATATGTAGTAGTACAGTTGAGGCATGTATCAATCTTAAATGTTTCTCCTGTACTAGTCGAATGGAAGCTGTCAGAAAATATTGCGTATTCACAAGGTCTGCATTTACGTTTACCACACTTATACAGCCCTTTGTGTTGTATCCATGAGCTCTCAGACTTTCTATTAGATTTTGGTAAACAAGAAGGGGACAGAATGTTACCCAAAGTTCTACATTTCCTATATGAACATTTTAGGCCTCTGTCCACACACTCTACTAGACCATCGTCTGCTGCCAACATTTTAAAGTGTTTTTTCACTATTCTACAGATATCTCTGTATTGGGCGCTGTATTCAGTGACAAAATAAGACTCTCTTTTTCACTGAGTTGGTGTTATCTGTTCTCTTTCTTGTATTGAGCAATGTCTTCCTATCTATCCTGGCTACCTGCCCCTGTGCTTTATCCAGGATAGTATCTGCATAGCCTCTCTCTTTGAGCCTTTTTCTCAACTCCTCACTTTGCATGCTAAAAGCTCCATCCTCCGTACAATTTCTCCTTAACCTTATAAATTGTCCCTTAGCCACTGAAAAGGGTACATGTGGAGGATGGCAACTCCTAGCATGCAAAAGTGTATTGCGTGTTATTGGCTTGCGATATGTGTCACATATTATGCGCCCAATTCCAGTACCAGTCAAAGTCAAGTCTAAGAAGCAAATGCTCTCTTTGTGGTGTTCGAAAGTAAAATTCAAACCCACATCATTATTATTAATGTTTTAATGAGTGTGACTACACTTGAATAAAGTTTATGTTTTTACCGCTACTCTGCACTTTTTTGCTGAAAAACTTTGGGCTTGTGGATTCGTGAACCTTTCAGGTCAGCAGTTGTGCAATAGCGGTATTAAGTGCTCTATTTACACCCCAGTTTGGCGTGGACAGCTAGACTTCCCTATTGAGGCTTACTATCATTCATAAAAGGTGCCCCGGATTCTCTCCAATCTGATTGGACGAGTACGTACACGTGGTACGTCACACACGCATCTACACGTATTCACGCTGTTTCCAGTGCGTGGATATCGGATTGGCATTGGAAGTACAGAGGGCTGCTTCAATGCTGAAGTAAGAATACGGACATAGCGGTGGATAACAACTTCCAGGACGCCAAGAGCAATCACCTATCGAGGAAATATCCGGTGAGGTCGGTAAGTGGGTAGCCGCATAGCGGTTTCTTGCATGAGTAAGACACATTTTAAGGAAGATTGTGTATTAGACCCACACCGACATTTACTCACAACAGTGATTACGCTCTATGTTTGATCTAACTGTTTCAGATGAGACTGTTGTTGCCTCTCAAATGAAGTCTTAGGGCAATAGCCATGTGGGGTTATTAAAGGATAAGACTATCTTTGGACATATACATATATTTAATGAAGGGTTGAAAACCACTTTCTTTACTTTGTTTAATTATCTGTGCATACCTGATAAAGCACAGTTTTTTCACATCCTCATTTATCTAATTTGTCCATGAGCACTTCTAACATGGAGGGTACAGAAAATTTAAATTTTTATTCACTTATGCCAGTGACTGATAGAGAATGTATGGATTTGGACAGAATTTTTTCTACGAATATTATGGATTACAACTTGAGTTGCTTGTTTGATGAAATGGAGAAACTACTCATTAAGGAAATGAAATTGCAATATGATATTTGGACTTTTGAAAGATACCTGAAATTAAATATGATACCAAGAGGACTTAGGCTCAATAAGTTTCCAACCTTTGAAGTTCAAGATGAGGAATTTATTGAGGCCTGGAATAGTATTCTCACTGAGTGTTCTGTTCGATTAATGTTACATTTGATATCATACAAAGTTAAATTGTTAACAACAGTAAGAGAGGAAATTGGGGTACTGCAAATTGAAATGAACAGCAGAAAAAATGAAATAGATTTCCCTAAGTTTGATAATATTCTGAAAACATCTCTTACTGAGATTAAAACTTCTGTCTTGAATTTAAAGCACACAAAATATGTGAGAGATAAAACAGATTTTGACAACAAGAATGTTTATGTTTGGAACAAGACAGATAGAACAAACACAAGGAGATCGCAGAATAGGGGTAGATCCAGGAGTAGGAATAGGAATAGCAATAGACATAATAGATCTCCAAGTAATACACTTACACCTGTACCCCATTCTGAAAGTAACAAGAATTCAGAAGTATTAAAACAACAAGGAGAAAGTAATCAGGGTCAGAGCACACAGATTGGTATCTTAAAGCCCAGTATACATCATAATGTTAATTTTCAGACTCCAGACTCACAAGTAGTTATATACAATGATGACCAGGGAGCGAAACAGAAGGAGATAGTGCCACAAGCAGCAGCTAGTAGCAAAGGCTCTAAATATGTGATGAGTCAACATGTTAAACAATCTGGTCAGGCAAACCAAGATAAAGCAGAATTTGATAAGGTTTTTCACATAGCATCAGAAAAAACAGGTATAGGTCACGAGCAAATTAGGTACCCAGTAAGAGGGAACAGGACCAACACGAAATACAAATAAACAATGTAATAAACCTTTCATCTAGAATACTCACTAAAGAACATCTTAATGTGCTGAGTTTGGGTCTCAACTTTGCACCTACTAATATGTTTAATGTTTTTGAGACTATGCTAGATCTAAATAAATTGATAAGGAACTTAACTTTACAGAAATTTTTTAGGGAATCACCATTGGAGGAGGAAACTAGGGTTGGAGTTGGTATACCTGAAGTATGTGAAGTTAACTGTACCTCTTTTAAGGATGCTTGTGACATTACCACCCTTAATGCTTTGTCTATTGAAGGTCATATCGATCAGGACCACCATTCTGTAAATGAGTTCAGTGGGTTTAAACCCTCATCTGACTTTTACCCTATACATTATAGGGGTACAATACTAGAGACCTTTTACAGAAGGGTGGAGAATGATCTTTTGAGTCTAAAAGAAACGGCTGTTTCTAATGATAACCTATCACGCAATGCAAAAAGGGCATTAAATGAATTGAAAAGAATGGATGATATTACAATACGCAAGGCAGATAAGGGTGGTTCAATAGTCGTTCTCGACAGGACTGATTATGTTAAAGAGGCCTTACGCCAATTACAGAATACTGACAATTATGTTCCATTACCAGGTGACCCTACACAGATGTACCAAGCTACTCTAAAGACCATTTTGGATGATGGTTTGGAAGATGGGCACATTAATGAATCCACGAGGGATTATCTATATGTAACATGTCCCTTTGTGCCCATCTTCCATCATCTTCCCAAGGTGCATAAGAGTATTGATGACGTTAAAGGCCGCCCGATTGTGAGCGGTATAGGTTCTGTATCAGAGCATTTATCAGAGTGTTTGGATTCTATTTTGAATCCATTAGTTCTCAGATTACAAAGTTACTTGAGAGACACTAAACACGTCATTAATCTCTTAGAAGGAGAAAAGTGGGTGGAAGGAGAGTACAGTTGGGTGACAATTGATGTCACATCACTCTACTCTTCCATACCACATGAGAGAGGGCTTGAAGCTATAACATATTTTCTGCATAATTTTACCAATTTTTCCTATGAATTAAAGGATTATATACGAAGAGTCACTATGTATCTCCTGACACACAATTACTTCAAGTTTGAAGGACTATTCTATCTCCAGAGGTGTGGGACAGCAATGGGTGCCAAGTTTGCACCATCTTTCGCCAACCTGTATATGGGTTGGTGGGAGCTGTCCCACATCTTTGGGGATAAGAATGCATTTAAAGATCAGATTGTGTTTTTCAGGAGATACATAGATGACTTGCTTCTTATATGGAAGGGTACGGAAGATGAGTTGAACAAATTCATTTCCGGGATTAATAATAATGATGTGGGTTTGAATTTTACTTTCGAACACCACAAAGAGAGCATTTGCTTCTTAGACTTGACTTTGACTGGTACTGGAATTGGGCGCATAATATGTGACACATATCGCAAGCCAATAACACGCAATACACTTTTGCATGCTAGGAGTTGCCATCCTCCACATGTACCCTTTTCAGTGGCTAAGGGACAATTTATAAGGTTAAGGAGAAATTGTACGGAGGATGGAGCTTTTAGCATGCAAAGTGAGGAGTTGAGAAAAAGGCTCAAAGAGAGAGGCTATGCAGATACTATCCTGGATAAAGCACAGGGGCAGGTAGCCAGGATAGATAGGAAGACATTGCTCAATACAAGAAAGAGAACAGATAACACCAACTCAGTGAAAAAGAGAGAGTCTTATTTTGTCACTGAATACAGCGCCCAATACAGAGATATCTGTAGAATAGTGAAAAAACACTTTAAAATGTTGGCAGCAGACGATGGTCTAGTAGAGTGTGTGGACAGAGGCCTAAAATGTTCATATAGGAAATGTAGAACTTTGGGTAACATTCTGTCCCCTTCTTGTTTACCAAAATCTAATAGAAAGTCTGAGAGCTCATGGATACAACACAAAGGGCTGTATAAGTGTGGTAAACGTAAATGCAGACCTTGTGAATACGCAATATTTTCTGACAGCTTCCATTTGACTAGTACAGGAGAAACATTTAAGATTGATACATGCCTCAACTGTACTACTACATATGTTATTTATCTAATAACATGTATAGAGTGTTCTGTACAGTATGTAGGATTAACCTCAAATGATGCCAACACGAGAATTAGGAACCATTTATCCACGATCAGTTCAGGCACAGCAACAACCCCTCTTGTCCAGCACTTTGCTAAAAGGCACAATAAGACTTTGACCACTTTTCGCTGGCAGGCTATTGAAAGGGTGGCTACCCCCCCTAGGGGAGGGGATAGAGATAAATTGCTGGGCAAGAGGGAGATGTTCTGGATATTTAAACTGGGCACCAGAGTCCCTTCAGGTTTGAACTCTGAGTTCGACTTAATTAACTATTGGAAATAGATTTTTTCCAATCTTTCTTAATTTGTGTTATTGTAATGAATGTGGATTTGGTATAGTATATACTTAAATAAAGATAGGAAAAATCCTGAATGAATTTGTTGATTCATTAGCTATATGCCAAGTCCGGATTCATTGCTGTATTTGGTGTTTTTTTGATAAAAAAACACTCTACACTTTTTTCATGGAAATTTTTCATACACTCTTTATCTACACATTTGGATGCAATGGGTTTTTCAATATCTTTAATGAAGGAATTGTATGGTTACAACTTTTTCCACTATCTATTAAGGTTTTTATTATTAATATACAAGATATTAGAACTGCTGCTATCCATTTAGTTACTATTCATTTCTATTGTAACGTTAGCCTGGCTAAGTGTTTAAGTTTGAATTCATATCAAATATAATAGACGTAATTTTTTTAGAATTATGTTCCTCTACTTAAGAGTTCTATCCTATTATATTTAATCAAGATTGTATTGTAAGTTATAAATAAATAATAGGGAGGAGTGACAATCTCAACATGATTTTATTGCAACCAATGAGAATTTAGAGAAGGGTACTAAAGGTCTAATACAGGTGTGCCCATTAGCTATGATTACGGCTGTGTGCCGAAACATGTCAGCTATTTGTTCTCATGTTTGATTTTTGTTCTTTGTTCTATTTTTATGCTGATACCCCCATGTTTTAATGAGTGTGACTACACTTGAATAAAGTTTATGTTTTTACCGCTACTCTGCACTTTTTTGCTGAAAAACTTTGGGCTTGTATATATATATATATATATATATATATATATATATATTTGCATCTATATTGCCATACCTACACATATAAAGAATACTCAGTCCCACTATAAGAATAATGATACCCAGTATCACAGAGGAGCCACTGTCAGGCAGGGGGAAAATCCAGGTTGATCAGATGCCACGGTCAGCTCTTCAGAGAATGGATGTTTCTTTTTTGTTTCTAACATACACATATAGTATACTTCCCCCAAAGGCGATGCTCTGAACACTCTTCTGTATACCTTTAAGGAAACATGTCCAAACATCAGCACTTAGTGAGACACCAGGCCTAAGGAACCCCACCCCTAGTTCCATGGATTTTATGTAATTTAGAGTGTTAGTAATTTGTGAGAAACGTAACAGGGATTTGGATAACCAACTTTTTGCAATACCTAGCTTAGCCGCTGTTAAAAAGATAATACTAAACTGTAATTTGGGAAGAGGGAGAAGAGGGAAGTCAACATGAAATAGAGTAGTCTCAGGTGACCATGTGAGGCCAATGCCCTTAAGTGATAATGTACGAAGTACCATCTTCCAAAAATTATGAAGGCTGGGGCACTCCCACCACATGTGGAGTTGTATATCGTTCAAACCCCACTTTCTCCAATAAAGTCCAGAGTGTGATGGTGATAATTGTGAAATGCAAAATTGGGTGTAGTTCCACCTAAGAATAATTTTTAAATGAAGCTATAAGAGAGTGATGTATCTTAGAGTTTTCTTAGTTAATATTGTTGCTCTACGCCAGTTGGATGGGTTGATCTGTGTTTGTAATTTACATTCCCAAAGAGAAATTGGTCCTCCCGTGAGGAAAATCTGAGTGATGAGTACCATGTGATAGCACTGGGACAAGGTTTTGATATGCAGACTTCTTGTAGAATATTGGGTCTCCCATTTAGTGAGAGTTTGTGATGTTTCAAATTGGAAAACCCCACAGGTTTGAAGTCTCAGAAAGCCAAATCATAGAAAAGAAGGGACTCGGTGTCTATGTTGTAGATCATGGAATTATAGAATAAATCTCCAATTTTCACAATCCCATGTAAGGTCCAACTTTTGGGATGGGTGTCTGGTAGTAACACACTACAGTATTAACTCATAAACCACTACAACCCCCATCACAAAGAAACCCACTAACATAGAAACCCTCTAACCTAACACTCCCTAAGTTACCCCAAAACAGACTAACCTTATCTGTAAAAAAAAACAACCTAACAATACTTTTTTTTTTAATTACCTTTAAAAATAAAAATCCTAACCTTACCTTAAAACTAACAAACCTGATATTACTGTAAAAAAACAAAGCTAACGTTACAAAAGAAACCCTAAAATTATATATAGAAAATATATTACAAAAAAAATACCTAAAATAAAGAGTTCTAAAAACCTGTTTAAAGAAAAAAAAATACTATACAAACACTAAACAACAGAAATAGCCCTGAAAAGGGCCTAAAGTTTCAGCTTTTTATCCTAAAAAAATAAATCTAAACAACTCTACAATTAAACTCCCCAAAAAAGGCTACCTAAAAAAAACTACACCGCCATGAAAAGTGCATTTGACTGGGCATTGTCCTTAAAAGGGCATTTCATTTTAATGCTTCCCAGAAAAAACAAAATGTAATCTAAAAAAAAATAACCCACCAAGAAAGACCTAACACTAAACCCCAAAGATGGTACTCACCAAAGATGAATCCTGGCAGTGGAGCTCCATCTTCATCCTGCAGTGGTCCATCTTTTTCCCAATGGTGATCATCTTACTATCCGTCCCTGATGTCCTCTTCAAGTGGCCACCAGCCGCACACTGAATTTTGAACGCGAGTTACCCCCTTTATTAAGGGGTGCCTTTGCATACCTATTAGCTCATTTTCAATTTTAAATTCAAGACAGCCAATAGAATTTTTTTTTTATTCTATTGAGTGATTTGAATTTAAAATTTTAAACCGCATGAAGAGGACACCAGAGATTGAAGATAAGAAGATGGATGAAGATCACCACTGGGATGAAGAGAAGAGGCTTGCTGCCAGGATGGAGATGGACCCCCCTGGGATGAAGAGAAGAAGCTTGCTGCCAGGATGAAGATGGACCACCGCCAGGAAGAAGCACAGACCTTTTTTGGGGGGGGGAGGGGTTAATTGTAGAGTTGTGTAGATTTATTTTTTAAGAAAAAGAGCTGACACTTTGGGTCAATGCCCTTTTAAGGACTATTTTTGTAGTTTTGTGTTAGTATAGGTTTTTATTTTTGGGTGTTTTTTTAAGTGGGGTTTTAGAACATGTATAACTTTTTTTTTATTTTTGGTAATTTGTTTGTTGCTTTTTTTAATGGTAGTTTTTTTCCTCCAAGTTATGTTTGTTAGTTTTAAGGTAATGATAGATTTTTTTATTTTTAAAGCTAAGGTTAGGTTTTTTATATTTTCAGTAAGCTGAGTTTGTTTTGGGGTGACTTAGGGGATGTTGGCTTAGGGGTTTCGATGTAAGTGGGTTACTTTGCAATGTGGATAATAGTGGTTTAGGGGTTAAAAGTGTAGTGGGTTACTTTGTGATGGGGGTGTGGGGGTTTAGGGATTACTAGTGTAGTGGGTTATTTTATAATGGGGGTTGTGGCAGTTTAGAAGTTTATAGCATAGTGGGTTACTTTGCAATGGGGGGTGTCAGTTTAGGGGTAAATAGAAGAAATTTATTGCAACTTTTTCCTCTGGCCAAACTCTTGTTTGAGCGTTAAATGTAATTGGATTTGAGTGATCGCATTGCTACTCAATGCTACCCATAGAAAATACGGGGTACATAAATTACTGGGAATTAGTGCATTTTAAGAAATTATAGTGGGGTAGGAAGGGGCGCTGAACCGCAATCTGGAAATGTATATAACTTAAGACCTTTGCATTAATTTATATTTAGTTGGTGTAGAGAATACCAATATTAAATCTTATATGAGGTGTGATGGTAAAATAAAATAAAATAATATAATAATCTTCTATCTTTTAGTTGGGGTAAAGAATACCAATAATAAGTTCAAGGTGTGATGATAAAATAAATTAGTATAATAATCTTCTATCTTTTCAGTGGTAATATAATGTGTGCTGCGTAGAAAGCTACTTAGTGAAAGTGTTAATGAAAGTGTTAATCTTTAGGTAGGGTAGACAATACCAATAATATGAGGTTCAGGTATGATGATAAAAAAAAATAGTATAATAATCTTCTATCTTTTCAGTGATAATATAATGTGTGCTGCGTGGAAAACTGCTTAGTGAAAGTGTTAATGAAAGTTAAAACATGCTCATTTCTCCTTGTTTATGTAAGGAAAAAAAAAAATTAAATTGTGAGAGTAAATAGGTGTGAAATTAGTGTTAGAGCAGTAAGTTTAAAGTGACTCTATGCCACCAGGTAGATCTTCTGTGTATATAGTATACGTGCAGTATGGATGATAATTGTTATAGTGAAAAGTAGGGGTGCAAAAAAAAAAATATATATAGTTAAATATATTTGTGATTAAATTAGTACTGGGAACTAGGGATCCTCACCAATTTTTGATTTTAGGTAAAAAATATATGGATCCTAATTAAAAATGAGAAAAACAGGAATAGTATGCAGATTAGTGTTATAATGTTAATTTATTAAGTAAGTTCATACTGAGAAATAAAAATTCCTTACAGACATTAATAGCAATAAAATATTAAACAGTAATGTTCTAAAAAATTAGATTCTAAAAACGTAATAACACCGGTGTTATAAATGCATTAAAAACTACAACCAAAGTGGTGTGTGTCTTATTAGACACAGTGTTGCAAGCTTTAATTAGAGGGCTTTTCCTAGGATAGGTTGATACAGTAACAATAAACCATTGCAGATTGATAAGTGTAGTTAGCTTTCATACACCAGTATGAACCAATGGTAAAAAAATGATAAGCCTTTTCTGTATTGATAGTCTGTAATAAGTGTTTTTAAAGTGGCGTGTGTCTTATTAAACACAGTGTTGCAAGCTTTAATTAGAGGGCTTTTCCTAGCAGGTGTTTACCCACAGTCTTTCCTTTTTTGTAGTTCCTTTAAAAGTTTCCAATTAGAGATGTCACACAGTACCTTTATGTATAAAAAACGCTCCTCCGTGTATTCTTACTTTTCCTGTCAGTGTTTGATATATCAGCTGTCCGGTTCGGCAATAGAGTCATGTGGGTTCTTTGTGACTAATCAAAGGTTCTCCTTGTTTAAATTAAGTGCGCGCACTTCATTCCTTTTAAATATTTTTCAGTATGTGGCTCCTCTCGCTGTACATTAACTAACAGGGATTTCTTATTTCAAACCTCCTGTTAGAGACAACGGTCCTGGGTGCCAAGTTTGTCTGTAGCTGCAGGGCGGATCAACGCGTATCGGCAACAGAGCCTGATTAGTCACAAAGAACCCACGTGACTCTATTGCCAAACCAGACAGCTGATATATCAAACACTGACAAGAAAAGTAAGAATACACGGAGGAAAGTTTTTTATACATAAAGGTACTGTGTGACATCTCTAATTGGAAACTTTTAAAGGAACTACAAAAAAGGAAAGACTGTGGGTAAACACCTGCTAGGAAAAGCCCTCTAATTAAAGCTTGCAACACTGTGTTTAATAAGACACACAGCATTTTGAAAACACTCATTACAGACTATCAATACAGAAAAGGCTTATCATTTTTTTACCATTGGTTCATACTGGTGTATGAAAGCTAACTACACTTATCAATCTGCAATGGTTTATTGTTACTGTATCAACCTATCCTAGGAAAAGCCCTCTAATTAAAGCTTGCAACACTGTGTTTAATAAGACACACGCCACTTTGAAACACCTGTTACATACTACCAACACAGAAAAGGCTTGTCATTGTTTCCAATATTAATTCATACTAGTGTTTGAAAACTTACTCCTCTTATCAATTTATAGTGGTTTATTGTTACTGTATCAACTTATGCCTCTACTAATTTTTACTTTATTATATGCCCATCATTTAACATATTAGCAGCTATTGGAGTCTTTTCTATTAGAATTGTAGTTTTAAATTAGAATTGTAGTTTTTAATGCATTTATAACACTGGTGTTATTACGTTTTTAGAATCTAGGGCGCGATCCGATATAGATCGTAGTTTGCGGCGCAAGCGAGGGAACCCGCGTCGCCCGCAGTTTCAGCTCGCAACTCGAGCTATCCCATATACTGCACCGTCAGAAGCTAACGTGCCGTAAGTCTGACAAACCAGCGATGTCCAGAAATCTGCGCAAGTACAAATTTCTGGCGTCGCCAGTGACTTGCGGCACGTTAGAAACTGCCGGCCGCCTACAAAACCTGACTAAAGTCTAAATCACCCGCACTGTCTAACACGCCTCCCTAACATAGCCCAACACGTCTAACACGCCTCCCTAACATAGCCCGACACGTCTAACCCTCTATCCGCTATCCCCCCTCACTAGCCTAACAATAAAATATGTATTAACCCCTAAACCACCGCCAGCTATATTAAATCTATAACCCCCCTAAAGTGAGCCCCTAACACCGCCGCCATCTACCTTACCTACCCCCTAAAGTGAGCCCCTACCCTGCCGCTATCTATTTTAAAATTATTAACCCCTAATCTAATCCCCCTACCCCGCCGCCATCTATATTAAATTATTCAACCCCTAAAATACTAAACTATCCCTACCACTAAACCTAAGTCTAACCCTACAAATAGCCCTGAAAAGGGCTTTTTGCGTGGCATTGCCCCAAAGTAACAGCTCTTTTGCCAGCCCTTAAAAGGGCTTTTGGCGGGGCTTTGTCACAAAGTAAACTGCTCTTTTGCCTACAATCTACATCCCCCTACACCGCGGCCACCTATAATAAATGTATTAACCCCTAATCTAATCCCCCTACACCGCCGCCAGCTATATTAACTATATTAACCCTAATTATATTAGGGTTAATATAGTTAATATAGTTATTATATTATATATATTAACTATATTAACCCTAATTATATTAGGTTTAATATAGTTAATATCGTTATTATATTATATATATATTAAGTATAATAACCCTATCTAACTCTAACATCATAACTAAACTCTTATTAAAATAAATCTAATATTAATATTATTAATTAAAATATTCTTATTTAAATCTAAATACTTACCTATAAAATAAACCCTAAGATAGCTACAATGTAATTAATAATTACATTATAGCTATGTTAGGGTTTATATTTATTTTACAGGTAAATAGTTAATTATTTTAACTAGGTATAATAGCTATTAAATAGTTATGAACTATTTAAGAGCTACCTAGTTAAAATAATTACCCAGTTACCTGTAAAATAAATCCTAACCTAAGTTACAAATACACCTACACTATCAATAAATTAAATAAACTACAAATATCTATCTAAAAATACAATTAAATAAACTAAACTAAATTACAAAAAAAAACAAACACTAAATTACAAAAAATAAAAAAATACAAGATTTTTAAGCTAATTACACCTATTCTAAGCCCCCTAATAAAATAATAAAGCCCCCCAAAATAAAAAAATTCCCTACCCTATTCTAAATTAAAAAAAGTTCAAAGCTCTTTTACCTTACCAGCCCTTAAAAGGGCCTTTTGTGGGGGCATGCCCCAAAGAAAACTGCTCTTTTGCCTGCAAAAATAAAACACAATACCACCCCCCAACATTACAACCCACCACCCACATACCCCTAATCTAACCCAAACCCCCCTTAAATAAACCTAACACTACCCCCCTGAAGATCTCCCTACCTTGTATTCACCCAGCCGGGCCGAACCGATCCAGGCGATGTGTTCCAGAAAGCGGCAGAGAGTCTTCTTCATCCAGGCGATGTCTTGAAGCAAGCGGCAGAGAGTCTTCTTCCATCGGCGACGTCTTCAAGCAAATCGGTTCCTTTAAATGACGTCATCCAAGATGGCGTCCGCCGAATTCCTGATTGGTTCAGCCAATCGGATTGAACTTGAATCTGATTGGCTGATTCAATCAGCCAATCAGATTTTTCTACCTTAATTCCGATTGGCTGATAGAATCCTTGGATGCCATCTTGGATGACGTCATTTAAAGGAACCTCATTCGTCGGGAAGTCATCGTGCCGGAAGGATGCTCTGCGGCGGAGGAGCGAAGTAAGAAGATTGAAGATGCCGATTTGCTTGAAGACGTCGCCGATGGAAGAAGACTCTCTGCCGCTTGCTTCAAGACATCGCCCGGATGGAAGAAGACTCTCTGCCGCTTGCTGGAACACATCGCCTGGATCGGTTCGGCCCGGCTGGGTGAATACAAGGTAGGGAGATCTTCAGGGGGGTAGTGTTAGGTTTATTTAAGGGGGGTTTGGGTTAGATTAGGGGTATGTGGGTGGTGGGTTGTAATGTTGGGGGTGGTATTGTGTTTTTTTTTTGCAGGCAAAAGAGCAGTTTTCTTTGGGGCATGCCCCCACAAAAGGCCCTTTTAAGGGCTGATAAGGTAAAAGAGCTTTGAACTTTTTTTAATTTAGAATAGGGTAGGGAATATTTTTATTTTGGGGGGCTTTATTATTTTATTAGGGGGCTTAGAATAGGTGTAATTAGCTTAAAAATCTTGTAATCTTTTTTTTATTTTTTGTAATTTAGTGTTTGTTTGTTTTTTGTAATTTAGTTTAGTTTATTTAATTGTATTTTTAGATAGATATTTGTAGTTTATTTAATTTATTGATAGTGTAGGTGTATTTGTAACTTAGGTTAGGATTTATTTTACAGGTAATTGGGTAATTATTTTAACTAGGTAGCTATTAAATAGTTCATAACTATTTAATAGCTATTATACCTAGTTAAAATAATTAACTATTTACCTGTAAAATAAATATAAACCCTAACATAGCTATAATGTAATTATTAATTACATTGTAGCTATCTTAGGGTTTATTTTATAGGTAAGTATTTAGATTTAAATAGGAATATTTTAGTTTATAATATGAATTAGATTTATTTAATAAGAATTTAGTTAGGGGTGTTAGGGTTAGATAGAGTTAATATAGTTTATATAAATACTATAGTAACTATATTAACTATATTAACCCTAATATAATTAGGGTTAATATAGTTAATATATATAATGTAATAACTATATTAACTATAATATACTTAGGGTTAATATAGATAATATAGCTGGCGGTGGGGTAGGTAGATTAAATTAGGGGTTAATAATTTTAATATAGATGGCGGCGGTGTAAGGGGTTCACATTAGGGGATAGATCAGTTAGATGGTGGTGGTTTTAGGGGCTCACAGTAGGGGGTTAGTTTATGTAGATGGCGACAGTTTAGGGGTTAAATACTTTATTATGGATTGCGGCAGGGGATCGCGGTTGACAGGGAGATAGACATTGCGCATGCGTTAGGTGTTAGGTTTATTTTAGCAGATCGCGGTTGACAAGAAGATAGACATTGCGCATGCGTTAGGTGTTAGGTTTATTTTAGCAGCCAGTTTAGGGAGTTACAGGGCTCTAATAGTCAGCGTAAGGCTTCTTACAGCTGCTTTTTGTGGCAAGGTGAAAATGGAGTAAGATTTCTCCATTTTCGCCACGTAAGTCCTTACGCTGTATATTGGATACCAAACTGCGCGGGTTTGGTATACCTGCCTATGGCCCAAAAAACTACGGGCGACGGCAGAAATATACGCGCGTAACTTCTAGGTTACGCCGTATATAGGATACCAAACCCGCGCAAATATTGGCGTCGCCGACTTTTGCGGGCGACGATTTTTATCGGATTGACCCCCAGATTTTTTAGAACATTACTGTTTAATATTTTATTGCTATTAATGTCTGTAAGGAATTTTTATTTCTCAGTATGAACTTACTTAATAAATTAACATTATAACACTAATCTGCATACTATCCCTGTTTTTCTCATTTTTAATTAGGATCCATATATTTTTTACCTAAAATCAAAAATTTGTGAGGATCCCTAGTTCCCAGTACTAATTTAATCACAAATATATTTAACTATATATATTTTTTTTTTTTTTTTTGCACCCCTACTTTTCACTACAACAATTATCATCCATACTGCACGTATACTATATACACAGAAGATCTACCTGGTGGCATAGAGTCACTTTAAACTTACTGCTCTAACACTAATTTCACACCTATTTACTCTCACGATTTAATTTTTTTTTTCCTTACATAAACAAGGAGAAATGAGCATGTTTTAACTTTCATTAACACTTTCACTAAGCAGCTTTCCACGCAGCACACATTATGTTATCACTGAAAAGATAGAAGATTATTATACTATTTTTTTTTTATCATCATACCTGGGGCGCGATCCGATATCGATCGCAGTTTGCGGCGCAAGCGAGGGAACCGGCGTCGCCCGCAGTTTCAGCTCGCAACTCGAGCTATCCCATATAGGTCGCCGTCAGATGCTAACGTGCCGTAAGTCTCACAAACCAGCGATGTCCAGAAATCTGCGTAAGTACAAATTTCTGGCGTCGCCAGTGACTTGCGCCACGTTAGAATCTGCCGGCGCCTATAAAACCTGACTAAAGTCTAAAACACCCGCACTGTCTAACACGCCTCCCTAACATAGCCCGCACTGTCTAACACGCCTCCCTAACATAGCCCGCAATGTCTAACCCTCTATCCGCTATCCCCCCTCACTAGCCTAACAATAAAAATGCTATTAACCCCTAAACCGCCGCTCCTTTACCCCGCCGCAACCTAATAAAATTATTAACCCCTAAACCGCCGCTCCCGTACCCCGCCGCCAGCTATATTATATCTATAACCCCCTAAAGTGAGCCCCTAACACCGCCGCCATCTATATTAAAATTATTAACCCCTAATCTAAGCCCCTTACACCGCCGCCATCTCTATTAAAATGATTAACCCCTAATTTAATCTACCTACCCTGCCGCCAGCTATATTATCTATATTAACCCTAAGTATATTATAGTTAATATAGGTATTACATTATATATATTAACTATATTAACCCTAATTATATTAGGGTTAATATAGTTAATATAGTTACTATAGTATTTATATTAACTATATTAACTCTATCTAACCCTAACACCCCTAACTAAATTTATATTAAATTAATCTAATTAATTTATAAACTAAAATATTCCTATTTAAATCTAAATACTTACCTATAAAATAAACCCTAAGATAGCTACAATATAATTAATAATTACATTATAGCTATGTTAGGGTTAATATTTATTTTACAGGTAAATAGTTAATTATTTTAACTAGGTATAATAGATATTAAATAGTTATTAACTATTTAATATCTACCTAGTTAAAATAATTACCCAATTACCTGTAAAATAAATCCTAACCTAAGTTACAAATACACCTACACTATCAATAAATTTAATAAACTACTAACATCTATCTAAAAATACAATTAAATTAACTAAACTAAATTACAAAAACAAACAAACACTAAATTACAAAAAATAAAAAAAAGATTACAAGATTTTTAAGCTAATTACACCTATTCTAAGCCCCCTAATAAAATAATAAACCCCCAAAATAACAAAAATTCCCTGCCCTATTCTAAATTAAACAAATATCAAAGCTCTTTACCTTACCAGCCCTTAAAAGGGCCTTTTGTGGGGCATGCCCCAAAGAATTCAGCTCTTTTGCATTCAACAAATACAATCACCCCCCCCCCCCATTACAACCCACCACCCACATACCCCTATTCTAAACCCACCCAAACCCCCCTTAAAAAATCCTAACACTACCCCCCTGAAGATCTCCCTACCTTGTCTTCACCACACCGGGCCGAACTCCTGATCCGATCCGGGTGATGTCGTCCTCCAAGCGGCAAAGAAGAAATCTTCCTCCGGCGATGTCATCCTCCAAGCGGCAAAGAAGAATTCTTCCTCCGGCGACGTCTTCCTCCAAGCGGCAGCAAAGTCTTCATTCTTCCGGCGGCATCTTCAATCTTCTTTCTTCGCTCCGCCGCCGCGGAGCATCCATCCCGGCCGACTGCTAAACTTGGAATGAGGTACCTTTAAATGACGTCATCCAAGATGGCGTCCGCCGAATTCCGATTGGCTGATAGGATTCTATCAGCCAATCGGAATTAAGTTAAAAAAATCTGATTGGCTGATTGAATCAGCCAATCAGATTCAAGTTCAATCCGATTGGCTGATCCAATCAGCCAATCAGATTGAGCTCGCATTCTATTGGCTGTTCCGATCAGCCAATAGAATGCGAGCTCAATCTGATTGGCTGATTGGATCAGCCAATCGGATTGAACTTGAATCTGATTGGCTGATTCAATCAGCCAATCAGATTTTTTTAACTTAATTCCGATTGGCTGATAGAATCCTATCAGCCAATCGGAATTCGGCGGACGCCATCTTGGATGACGTCATTTAAAGGTACCTCATTCCAAGTTTAGCAGTCGGCCGGGATGGATGCTCCACGGCGGCGGAGCGAAGAAAGAAGATTGAAGATGCCGCCGGAAGAATGAAGACTTTGCTGCCGCTTGGAGGAAGACGTCGCCGGAGGAAGATTTCTTCTTTGCCGCTTGGAGGACGACATCGCCCGGATCGGATCAGGAGTTCGGCCCGGTGTGGTGAAGACAAGGTAGGGAGATCTTCAGGGGGGTAGTGTTAGGATTTTTTAAGGGGGGTTTGGGTGGGTTTAGAATAGGGGTATGTGGGTGGTGGGTTGTAATGGGGGGGGGTGATTGTATTTGTTGAATGCAAAAGAGCTGAATTCTTTGGGGCATGCCCCACAAAAGGCCCTTTTAAGGGCTGGTAAGGTAAAGAGCTTTGAAATTTGTTTAATTTAGAATAGGGCAGGGAATTTTTGTTATTTTGGGGGTTTATTATTTTATTAGGGGGCTTAGAATAGGTGTAATTAGCTTAAAAATCTTGTAATCTTTTTTTTATTTTTTGTAATTTAGTGTTTTTTTTTTTTTGTAATTTAGTTTAGTTAATTTAATTGTATTTTTAGATAGATGTTAGTAGTTTATTAAATTTATTGATAGTGTAGGTGTATTTGTAACTTAGGTTAGGATTTATTTTACAGGTAATTGGGTAATTATTTTAACTAGGTAGATATTAAATAGTTAATAACTATTTAATATCTATTATACCTAGTTAAAATAATTAACTATTTACCTGTAAAATAAATATTAACCCTAACATAGCTATAATGTAATTATTAATTATATTGTAGCTATCTTAGGGTTTATTTTATAGGTAAGTATTTAGATTTAAATAGGAATATTTTAGTTTATAAATTAATTAGATTAATTTAATATAAATTTAGTTAGGGGTGTTAGGGTTAGATAGAGTTAATATAGTTAATATAAATACTAAACAAAAGGAAAGGTAGGTGTGTAAAGACAACACACCTGAGGTAGCGCTAATCTCTAATATAAGTAGGACATAAATCTCAACAGTTTACTTAATTAATAACTAGAAAAATTATTAAATGACAATAAATTAATACAACATTTCAATTCATAAAAACATACAAATAAAGAAGATAAGGGTATTCAAGTCCATGTATGTGGTGATATATAAAGACACAAAGGAATCCAGCTGCTCCTCTAAAACAGGTGAATCCACAGACCTTGATTGAAAGCAAAACGATCTAAAAAGATAGAGGAGAGGAGCGCAGACTCAAATGCAGGGTATCACAAAATTTAATAGTGTAAACAAAGACAAGTGGCAACTCACAAAGTATATAACATAAAATGGCATATAGTGTATCAATAACACTTAGCAACTTATCCCCTCTTCAAGTGTGTCCAGAAAGGAGTTCCAGGAAAAGGCAGGACAGGTGTATGTCCTCATTCGCTCCAGGGAGGAAGCAAACAGGCAACCGGCATAAGTTCCCAAAGAGTGCCAGAAACCAGGCTGGCAACGTTAAAGGGGAGGAGCTCCTCCCCTTTAACGTCATTTGTTTGATCCAGTGAGGCCGTCCTCAGTTCTGAACCTGCAGCACAGAACTTTTGGATTTGGGAGCCTAGGATCTCATTCACTTATTTGCCAGATAAGGTACTACATCGCCATTATTTATACCATTGAAACGGACTTTGCTACCGTTGCCAGCCTGGTTTCTGGCACTCTTTGGGAACTTATGCCGGTTGCCTGTTTGCTTCCTCCCTGGAGCGAATGAGGACATACACCTGTCCTGCCTTTTCCTGGAACTCCTTTCTGGACACACTTGAAGAGGGGATAAGTTGCTAAGTGTTATTGATACACTATATGCCATTTTATGTTATATACTTTGTGAGTTGCCACTTGTCTTTGTTTACACTATTAAATTTTGTCATACCCTGCATTTGAGTCTGCGCTCCTCTCCTCTATCTTTTTAGATCGTTTTGCTTTCAATATAAATACTATAGTAACTATATTAACTATATTAACCCTAATATAATTAGGGTTAATATAGTTAATATATATAATGTAATAACTATATTAACTATAATATACTTAGGGTTAATATAGATAACATAGCTGGCGGCGGGGTAGGTAGATTAAATTAGGGGTTAATAATTTTTATATAGGTGGCGGCGGTGTAAGGGGTCAGATTACGGGATAGATAAGGTAGATGGCGGCGGTTTTAGGGGCTCACAGTAGGGGGTTAGTTTATGTAGATGGCGGCGGGGTCCGGGAGCGGCGTTTTAGGGGGTAATAACTTTATTAGGGATTTGGGGGGGGGGGGGGATCGCGGTTGACAGGGAGATAGACATTGCGCATGCGTTAGGTGTTAGGTTTATTTTAGAAGATCGCGGTTGACAGGGAGATAGACATTGCGCATGCGTTAGGTGTTAGGTTTATTTTAGCAGCTAGTTTAGGGAGTTACGGGGCTCCAATAGTCAGCGTAAGGCTTCTTACGGCTGCTTTTTGTGGCGAGGTGAAAATGGAGTAAGTTTTCTCCATTTTCGCCACGTAAGTCCTTACGCTGCATATTGGATACCAAACTGCGCGGGTTTGGTATACCTGCCTATGGCCCAAAAAACTGCGGGCGACGGCAGAAATATACGCGCGTAACTTCTAGCTTACGCCGTATATAGGATACCAAATCCGCGCAATTCTTGGCGTCGCCGGCTTTTGCGGGCGACGATTTTTATCGGATCGACCCCCTGAACCTCATATTATTGGTATTGTCTACCCTACCTAAAGATTAACACTTTCATTAACACTTTCACTAAGTAGCTTTCTACGCAGCACACATTATATTACCACTGAAAAGATAGAAGATTATTATACTAATTTATTTTATCATCACACCTTGAACTTATTATTGGTATTCTTTACCCCAACTAAAAGATAGAAGATTATTATATTATTTTATTTTATTTTACCATCACACCTCATATAAGATTTAATATTGGTATTCTCTACACCAACTAAATATAAATTAATGCAAAGGTCTTAAGTTATATACATTTCCAGATTGCGGTTCAGCGCCCCTTCCTACCCCACTATAATTTCTTTTTTTCAAAAACTTTAGGTGTAGTCACTTGTGAGAAGACTACACTAGTGAAGGAGGCTATATCTGGAGTGAGTTAGATTGTTCAAATTACCCTATCTATACAATTAGCGCATATTAATTTGCAGTAATTTAAACAGTATGCCACTTGTAATATGGAATCGAGCATAAAGAACACTTTTGAGTTTATGATCCGCTTAAGACCGCTGCTACTTAACAATCCGGTTTCCGGCGAGCCTAAAGGCTCGCACAGAAATAGTTACATTCAACACCATTCAGTCCTTGTTAAATCTGCCCCAAGAAGTGATTTTATTTATCTATTTTATTTCAAGTTGCAAATCATTATTGAAATAGTAGCCCATTTGTATATAAAAGCACATAAATACAACATAAGCATTTATTGATGTTAAAAGTGAGTTTTGTGTAACTAAGAAAGAAACGTACAAGATTTTTTAAACAGTTGCACTTAAAGGGACATGCTGCCCATATGCCAAATCAATTGAAAGTGATACAACATATCTGTAAAAAGATGACTAGAACATATCACATAAACATCTCCGTGTAAAAAGGAAAATATTTAAAGGGACAGTCCATTCAAAATTAATATGTCAGGATTCAGATAGGGCATGCAATTTTAAACAACTTTGCAATTTACTTTTATCATCAAATTTGCTTTGTTCTCGATATTCTTTTTTGAAAGCTAAACCTAGGTAGGCTCCAATTGTTTTCTAAACTGTTGAAAACTGGCTCTTATCTCAGTGGATTTTGACAGATTTCACAGTTAGACAATGCTAGTTCATGTGTTTCATATAGTTAACATTGTGCTTACTCCCATGGAGTTATTTAGGAGTAAGGTTAGATACAAGGTAATCACAGAGGTAATAAGTATATTAATATCACAGTGTTGGTTATGCAAAACTGGGGAATTGTTAATAAAGGGGTTATCTATCTTTTTTAAAAAAATATATTTTTTCAAGTAGACTGTCCCTTTAACCACAGAACTGCTTTCTGAGCAGTTGCCATTCAGCTATTTTTTTTTTACTCAACTGCATGCTGAAAAAACAACAGCAAATTAGCATAATCAAAGCTTAGTTCACAAGTTGCTTTACTGTGATCTTGTGGAATTGTGAGATTTCATAGTAAACTTCCTTAAAGGAACAATGTACACAATTTCCATATAACTGCATGTAATAGACACTGCTGTAAAGAAAAATATGCACAGATACTGATCTAAAATCCAGTATAATCCTTTTAAAAACGTTCTTAGAAGCTCCCAGTTTAGCGCTGTCGATGAGGTTAGGTTAGGACACCCATTTAAAGGGGCTGGGAAAGCAGGAAAAGCAGAC
The DNA here is from genome assembly GCF_027579735.1 of Bombina bombina. NCBI lineage: Eukaryota > Metazoa > Chordata > Amphibia > Anura > Bombinatoridae > Bombina > Bombina bombina. Next base: position 636,445,945 of record NC_069500.1, on the reverse strand, counting down.
ACTCCGCACTCCCCCCTTCCATGCATATGAAAATACAGATTCACAAACAGGAGTAGCAGAAATATGTAGACCAGGGTCTACATCTGATTCTTTGAGGCTTGGTTAGGAGTCTAAAAATCAGCACCTTATTAAAAAATAAGCAAAACTATTCATTGTTAAAAAAACACACCCAGATGGGCTATATAAATTAATCATCTACACAACATTTATGCAAAGAAAAATCTAGTGTACAATGTCTCTTTAAACTGAGGAGGGAAATAAAGTGATAGTGCACGCATGTGCCAGATGCACGCTCCTTTGCAAGTCCTGGGACTAGCATCCTAAGTGGATGTTTAAAGTCCCTTAATAACAGGATGTGGCTATTGATAATATTTTGAGTTTTAATATCTTTCTTTTTATATATTTATGTGATATTTTCTTGTCAGCTTTTTACAGATAAGGTGCATAATTTTCAAGCAATTCAGCATTTGGGTACTATGTCCTATAATATAGTTTTCTGTGGTTAAAGGGACATGAAACCATGCTTCTTAGGTTATATGTATAAAGAAATCCAGGCAGATATTAGACGATTGCCCCAGACCCCAGTCCCCAGTCATTTTCAGTTTTTGTTTTACTAACAAATAACAAAAGCTGAATTCACATCCCTTCTACTAATACTTGAAAGCCTCATTTATTGGCCACAATTTTGTTAACATCCTACTTTGGGCTAGATTATAAATTGAAATGAAAATGAGCGCTGGTATTACAAGTTAGGTGCAAAGCGAACGTGACATTAAGATGGTCACTTAAGTGATGGTTACTTAAGTAGGAATCTCTTGAGGTGGAGGGTTCATGAATGAAGGAGTAGCAGGCAAGGGTGCTGCAAGTTTTGTGGTGTCTTATATAGGAAACAGGAATTTCAGGAGTTAGCAGTGTAGGTACTGACACTTAAAGAGTTAATCAGAATGGAATATTATGGCCGGGTATTACAAAAATAGGGCATTGATGTGCCTCACAGTGCTTAATAATAGCACGGGGGGGGGGGGGGTTAAATTCATTATGCAATAAGCTTGTTATGGTTGAATCTGAATACTGCATAAAAGAAGGGGAAGTTAAACCCCAATATAATGGACACCTGAACACTTTTACCCTTAAATGAAACCTCACACTACTGCAATTGACCCACAACTGCACAATCCATCTAACTGCTAGCAACCCCTTCTTTCCTTATGATCAATAAAAGTGCTTTAATTATTTTCAAAAGCTTGGTTTATTTGTTTGGCTAGCTTTTCATACGCCAAGTATAAATGTAATCAACATTTATAGTTTTGGTAAACTTATGCTTGCTTTAAATGTACATAATTTCCTATTTTACAGATAAATTAATCTTATATGCATAGACTTTTTTTTCCTTTTTTTTAGGGTGTGGAAATTATAATTAAAGGGACAGTCTATTCAAAAATAATCTTTCATGAATCAGAAAGAGCATGTCATTTTAAACAACTTTCTAATTTACTTTTAGCATCAATTTTGCTTTGTTCTATTGGTTTTCTTAGTTGAAAGCTAAACCTAGGTAGGTCATATGCTAATTTCTTAGCCATTGAAGACCGCCTCTTATCTGAATGCATTTTGGCAGATTTTAACAACTAGAGGGCATTAGTTCATGTGTGCCACATAGATAACATTGTGCTCATGCACGTGGAGTTACCTAGGAGTCAGCACTGATTGACTAAAATGCATGTCTGTGAAAAGAACTAAAATAAGGGGCAGTCTGCAGAGTCTTAGATACAAGGTAATCACAGAGGTAAAAAGTATTTTAATATAACTTTGTTGGTTATGCAAAACTGGGGAATGGGTAATAAAGGCTTTATCTACCTTTTTAAACAATATAAATTCTGGTGTAGACTGTCCATTCATTTAAACAAATGTGAGAAATCTGTCTGAACAACTGTCACACAATGTACAACAATTAAGTCTATTCCATACAACTTTATTTATTTTTTATTTATTTAAGACTTCTGCAGATAATAATATGAACTATTCTCCAAATCATAGTTTTTATCAAAAGGTTGGAAAAATCTCTGTTATGCATTTTCTTGGCTGTCTTGTTTATATGAGATTAAAGAGTTTCTAGATGTCAAATCTGTATTGACCTTGGATGAAAAAAATGTTCTTTTTACTCCTTATCCAAACCATTATTTTATTAGATTTATTACTGGGGAAGAGACTGCGGGTAAAAGCCACAATGCAAAAGCATTCAGATCATTTGGATTAAAATGCAGTGTTAAATTTAAAAGTCTTTTCACCACATTTGCCTGTTGCCTCCCAAAACCACAGCTTTCTACACAGTACGGGTAACATGATTGGCTCCTCCTTGTTCCTAAAGTAGCTTAATAACATTTGCATGACATTTTCCCAGTGTTTTGACTATTTAACAGAGGCATTTCAGCAGCTGTAAGTAATGTATTAGGATGAACTGAGGATCCTTGCCAGACCTCAAAACACTCGATTAAACCATAGACAGGGCACAAATGTTTGGAGTTAATCTGGGGTTGAGACAAAAAAAAAAAAACTCAGAATTTCTAAGATATAGTTCTCCCAAGAAAACAAAACTGAGTTCCAAAGATAATTTGATGTTGTTCTTCTTATGCATTTTCCTTTGAATGTCAATTGGATATATTTTATTAATAAGCTCATATTAATTAAGTGAATACTAATTGAGCAAACAACTATATCGTAAGCTTTTAATACCATTTTTTTTATAACAGAAAATTGAATATGATGCAATTTAACTGTAAATATTCAAAACATACAAATACAGCTACTGTGTGATTGTATTTTTTTGATTCTACATAAAAAAGAAGCTAAATATACTTGCTTGTAAATATATTGTGCTATTCTCTCTGTATGATTTTTTGGATGAATTCCAGCTTAAAACGCCAGAGCATATTACTACCATATGACATTAAGAAATTTTAACAATAGTGTGCAAAGAGAAGTGGTTACTTATAAATTCAGAAGCATATTTAAAATCTTAATGTTGTCATAGCATTCAATGCCTTGTAAAAAATAAACAGAGCCATTGTAAAATATGCTACATATCACACACACCTGTCAAATTAAAAACTAAAATGTCAATTCAATTTTATTTTTTGAAAACTAAAGGTTGGTATATTGCAGTAGTATTACAGAAGTAAAACATAAGACAGTAAACCACAGCTTCAATAATATAGCACACAGTTTGCCAAATGAAGCTGTAAATCCTCTTTTTTATTTATTTATTTGCATCTACAGTAATTGTGGCCTCAATCACAATCATTTAGAAAAACGTATCAAATGATTTAATTACAAAAATCCCCAGAGACTTTAATGGGGAATTTCTGTAGCAATACATAAGATTTGTTATTTTAAAGAATTGAGATCAACCTCTGTGTTAGATAGACATTAGCAATAACTATTCATAAAATTCAGAAAGTATATTTATTGCTAATTCAGAAGTGAAAAATATTGTTATATTTTCTATTTTTATTATTTAAAAGGAAATAAACAAAAACATTTTTTGTTGAGGTTCTGTAAATAAATTACTAAAATAATTAGCAATATAAATATATTTTTTAGAACAGACAAGTATCAAATCATATCCAACAAAGAAGTTGATTGCAATCCTTTAGAAAAGTTTATCAAATTATTTATTTTCAACAATTACCATAGACTTTAAAGATGAATTTCTGTACAAAAATAATTATATATATATTTTTTTTAAAGGATTGTGATTGACTCTAAATTAGTTGAATCGACCCTTATTAAAGGAACCCAAATTGTTTCTTTCGTGATTCAGATAGAGCATGCAATTTTAAGCAACTTTCTAACTTACTCCTATTATCATTTTTTCTTCGTTCTCTTGCTATCTTTATATGAAAAAGAAGGCATTTAAGCTTTTTTACTCTGGACAGCACTTTTTTATTGGTGGATGAATTTATTCACCAATCAGCAAGGACAACCCAGGTTGTTCACAAAAATGGGCCGGCATCTAAACTTACATTCTTGCATTTCAAATAAAAATACCAAGAGAATAAAGAAAAATTGATAATAGGAGTAAATTAGAAAGTTTCTTAAAATTTCATGCTCTATCTGAATCACTAAAGGAAAAAAATTGGATTCAGTGTCCCTCAAATGTATGAAACGCTCTAGCTGGACTGTTGCTCTGCTGCACAAATATTTACTTGCAAGCAATGCTCTGTCTTTTCCAATTTAGCAATGTGGTTTTACCATAAATAATGTTATAAATGAAATTTAATGTAACATACTTATGATTAAACATAATCACAACATGATATTAAAAAAGGACACTAAACATATTGACCTAGATTACAAGTCGCATGACAAATCCATTGCGAAAACACAGCGCGTGATATGGCTTTTTTGTATTTTGCATTGCGCTGCCATTACATGTTTCAAAATAACTTTGTTTTTGCATGCGATATGCTGCATTAACCCGCACACCGCGCATAAGCCATGTTCCAACTTGGCGTTCGCATGCACATTCCCCCATAGAGATCAATGGAAAACCTACATTACAAAAAAAAATAACATTACAAAAAATAAAAAATCCTAACATTACAAAATTTTTTAAAAAACTAACAATACAAAAATAAATAACCTACCCTTACAAAAAATAAGAAATCCTAACATTACAGAAAATAAAAATAACCTATCCTTACAAAAAGTAACAAATGAAATTATCCAAAATAAAACAAATATTCCTATTGTAATACCCCCCAAAAAACCACCCCAAAATAAAAAAAAACTAATCTACAAATAAACCAGAAATAGCCCTTAAAATGGCATTTTGTAGGGCATTGCCCTAAAGCTAACAGCTTTTTTACATTTAAAAAATTACCCCCTAACATTACAACCTCCACCACCCCAAAATTAAAAATACCTAACAAAAAAAAACCTAATCTACCCATTGCCCCAAAAAGGGCATTTGGATGGGCATTGCCCTTAATAGGGCATTCAACTCTTTTTCTGCTAATCTAAAAAAAAAAAAAACACCCCAAAAATAAAAGAAAAACCTAACACTAACCCTAAAATTGGTACTTGGCGGCGCTCCATCTTCATCTCTGTGACAATCATCTTCATCCATTGCGGGACCATCTTCTTCAAAGTCCATCCAGGCTGCAGTCCATCTTTTATCATCATCCCGGTGGCGGCTAGTTCATCGGCGATGGCGCCTGCGACGTCAGTGCTCATCTTCAGCCCGGTGACACGGAGGTCCTCTTCATGTGATCTACAACCGCACACTGAAGATGGGGGGGAGGGTTGTAATGTTAGGGGGTGATTTTTTTATTTTTTATGTAAAAGAGCTGTAAGCTTTAGGGCAATGCTCTACAAAAGGCCCTCTTAAGGGCTATTTGTAATTTATTTGTAGATTCGTTTTTTTGGGGGGGAATAGGAATAATTTTTTTTATTTTGGCAAATTTTGTTTTTTTTGTAATGTTAGGGTTTTTTATTTTTTGTAATGTTAGTTTTTTTGGTAATGTAGGATTTTTATTTTTGTATTTTTTTTTTACAAGTAATGTTAGGTTTTTTTTTAGTTTAAGCATAGGTTTTGATTTTGTTTGACAGGTAAGTTTTTATTTTTTAAGATAGTAAGTATATTTTTACTTTAATGTATGTGTATTTTAATTGGAGTTAAGTTAGGGAGTGTTAGGTTAGGGGGTTTAGTTATTAGTTTAATACTTTGCGACATGGGGGCATGGTGATTTAGGGGTTAATAGTGTTTTTAGATACTTTGTGATGTGAGGGGATGGCTGTTTAGGGGTTAATAGTGTTTTTAGATACTTTGTGATGTGGAGAATTGTATGGGATGTGGACAAGTGCCTACTCTGTTCCCTATGGGCTTGAGGGGGGTGATACCTAGTAACCACCAATAGAAATCAGCTAAATGAACGGGGACCCCCAAGCGCCTACCAACCGGAGGCAAAGGGATATAAATAAGTGTAGCAGTGTGTACAATAAAACCTAATTTATTGCCTATACATATAAAAACTTAATACATACAGTTCATACAATACATGGATCCATGGAAAATTACAATAAATTACAATACATGCAGATTGATAAAACAAATGGTCAAAGTAAAAACAATGGTAAGTTCAAGGAATATAATAAGCCTCCTAAGTATGAAGTGCAGTGGAATTCAGTGATATACAACGATGTGAACAAATGATGTATACATATAAAAATGTAAAAACATAAAAATGTAAAAATATAAAAATATAAAAATGAAAATACAAAATGTCAATCAATTCCAAATTAAATGTCAATCAATCCTACACGTGGTGTAAAAAATTAGTGAAAAAATGTAGATTCAAGACTAATGAAAATCCAAAAATAATGAAAAGATTGTAGATGCAAAAATAAGTGAATAAGTCAAACTATAGTCACCCAGATCCTGTGGGATCGAATAGTGGTTGTAAGTGTCCAAAAATACTGTGATGTGGTGAAGATGTGAAGATGGAGGAAGTGCTGGGCCCACCGAGAGTGAACCAAATTTTCAAACAGAGAAATGGTGTCCACCTAAAAAACAAAAACAAATATGGTGCAGATACCTTCAAATAAGTGTTTACCTAAATGAAATGGAGCTTACCAATATCAGTCAACGCGTTTCGGCCTTGCTCTAGGCCTTTATCAAGACTGATTTGTTTAGGGATTATGCACCCTTATAAAGGGTGTTATGACCAATGTGTGTCTGAGGAATTTTGCGCCAAAAATAGGCTCCGCCCACTTCCTGTGTTTCATGAGTGTGGGCAGTGTTCCTATTCAGATGTCTGATGGGTATGGGCAAACTTTTGTACTTATAAAGAATATTTGTATTTGTAAAAAATATTCAAAGAAGTTGCCTCTGGTGTATAAATAGATAGATATAGTATATCTATAAAGAATGATGTGTTTAAAAATGATGTTTCAAATATATTATCAAATACATAGTATCACTTCCGGTGGTGACGGTTTGTGATGTCATATCCTGTTTATGAGATCTCTGAGTTGTAATCTAGTATTTATTAGCTGGATCAATGTGCTACTTAAGGCAGATTTTTGAAATAACTGCAGAGAATAAAGTGTGTACAGTCCGAAAACATAACGTATAAAATCTGAAGACATAACCAAAATTTAAAATTTAAAATTTAGAATCACTTCTGATTAGCTATGTCAATGTTTACCTACCGTAAGGTGTCTTAGTCACTTCCAGTTGCAGCAAAACATAATGCTCTTTTCGGTAAAGAACGTAATGTTCTTTCTGGTGAAAACCATTGTCTGGGGCTTGTGGTGAACCTTATGTATATCAATAAGGAAGAATTGATCATTTAAGGATATGTTAGATTAATAGCGTATCCGAAATGGTCTTAAGGAGAGTCACTTCCGGTTTGCGGCAGTGTAATGGCGCTTCCGGTTGAGACAGCTTGACAATGGTTACTTCCGGTTGGGCCATGCAATAGATATCCCTATCTGTCTCAACCAAGGGAACTCTAAAAAATTATTGGTACAATACAAAGGTCACTTAACAACGAGATATAGAAGGAACCATGAATAAAGGCATAAATACATAAGTCCAACATTATTGTATTGTTATGTTCATAGAAAGGATGGCATCATTTCCAGTTCTGGAAATAGACATATTCCTAATTATTGGAAATGAGATAATTTCTAAATAGGTGAGAAATTCTTCCTCAAATCGTATGTATGCAGATCTCAGTATTACCTATGTTCTTAGTACAATATATACAAATATACGACAATTGCTGAATCCAAACAGGGAGCCAACCATTATACAACAATAAACTTACAAGGGGGGGGGGGGGGGATTTCCGATTCTATATCTTATGTGATGTAGATATCGGTTAATATGACCTAGGCTGTGACGTCACTTTCAGTGATATGTCAAATCTGACATTACTGGTTACAATAATAATAAGTAAAATATTAATGACATTTAAATTAGTGTCATACCTAAATTTAAAGTATATGGCTGAGAGCAAATTATGCCAATGCCTATATATATGGCTCATGACATCACACCATAGATCGCCAACTCTATTGGTGGTTAGTGAATCAAGGTGATGGATTATGTATTAGGGGAGACGTAGAACAATGGTGATTCGGTGGAATTTCCAAGAAGATGTTATTGTGGTATTGCAAAGGACCAATCTAAAGGGCTATTATAAGGGTGCTTACATGAATGTCTATGTGTGTCCAAGGTTGTATGGTGATGGAAGGGGATTAGTTTCTTCTTTAAGGGAGAAAGATTGGGTATATGTACATCTTGATGGTGGTATCAAAGAGGTTGTACTACCTTTTTGTTTTTGTTCTTAGAGAGAGGATGACCATATTACCAAAAGACTAGACGGCTTGACGTGGCTCATAAAGAGGAGATTTAATAGATATGGGAACATACCACATGACATGTTTAGCCTTTGAGCTTTGGCTTTAAAACTATGGTATTAGTTTGCATGTAAACCATTAGTGTAAACATGAACTTGGTGTCTATAACAAGTAACTATAACAAGTCAGATTTTGTCACAGATCTATCATAGACCTAGTATACAAATGTTTTGGATATACAGATATTAAGACATTATGTCATTTTAAAAAGGTGGGAGAAGTCATCTTTATTATTAAGTCCCTTAGGGTGGAGACAGTCCAGAGTGAAAATCCATTTGGATTCTGTGATTAGTAATTTCTTCTCAAAGTTACCTCCTCTCCATCCTTTAATGACCTTTTGGATACCCATAAAGGTTAAATCTTTGATGTTCCCATTATGTTTCAATGTAAAATGTTTATAGAGAGATGTTTCCATATTGCATTTTTCAATTAACAACAGATGTTCGCGTATTCTGTCCCTTAGGGGTCTCGTCGTTTGGCCCACATATTGTAGGCCGCACGGACATTGTAACATATATACAATCCCTTTGTCTTGACAACGTATCATGTCGAGAATCTTATGAGTTACCCCTGTGTTATGGCATTTAAATGTTTGTGATTTTAATCCACATTTGCATGCCTTACAGGACAGACAAGGAAAAAATGTTCTTTCCAAAGACATCTTTCAGTCTGCCTGGATCTTTCTTACATATACTCGGTGCGATCTTATTTCTTAAATTTTTGGTTTTTCTGTATATGAATTTTGGTCTAGAAGGTAGTTTCTCACCGATTAGGTCATCTTCCTTTAGGAGTGCCCAATGTTTATTGAAGATTTTCTCAATAATATCTCTGTTTTGACTGTATTCCATAATCATTGGGATATCTAGAAGATCATTACTTTCTTCCTTTGATTTTATTTTGTATTTAGTTAAATCGGTACGTTTCATCTTGTCTATTTCTGATATTTCTTTATCCAACAGCTCTTCGGTGTATCCTCTCTCTAGGAATTTTGATTTAATTATCTGAGATTGTTCTTCCCATTTCACATGTGTTGAGCAGTTCTTTCTCATCCTCAGCAGTTGTCCTTTTGGTATGTTCTTCTTCCAAGTATTGTGATGACAACTCGTCATGTGGATATAGTTGTTGCTATCCACATCTTTGAAGTATGTGGAGGTCTCGATCTTGCCGTCATTAATTTTTATCTTCAGATCTAGGAAGTTTATCTCTTTATTACTCCATTCATATGTTATTTTCAAATTGTTGACGTTATTATTCATTACTTCAATAGTAAAATCCAGATCTTCCTTAGTCCCTTTCCATACCATCAGGATGTCGTCAATGTAGCGACGGTAGAGGACCAGGTCCGCGCTTGCTGGGCAGGACTCCCAAAAGATGTGTTCCCACCTCCCCATATAGAGGTTCGCATAACTTGGCGCGAACCTGGTCCCCATAGCCGTGCCACAGACTTGTTGGTAGTAAATTCCATTATCGTAAAAGTAGTTGTGTTCTAGGATGCATCTAATGCTGTCCAATATAAAATCCAAAACAAAAACAAAAACAGAGGCGCCACATGTGTGGATCAATAAAACCAGAAATCCAGTAAAGGAGTAGAATAAGGGTACTCACAAACGGAGCGGCACTCTCTTGTGCCAGTAGAGGCGGGCTGGTTTTCAACAGCAAACCAGCTGGCTGTATGTCTCCCAGATAGATAGAGTATGCTTGTCTCCTGGATGTCAAACACCGGCCAAAAACTGCAGTGGAAGGAGGAGGAAGAGCTACAGTGCCCTTAGGTTACTGCTATGAGGATAGTAACACCAACACCAGACTTATGTAAAAGTATAAAATCAGTATTTTATTATACACAATAAAAATACCAAATGGTATAACAAATTACAGCTGGGTGATGACAACCTATCTCCCCATAGACCATACAATATAGCGACGCGTTTCTCGGGGAACACCCCGTTTCCTCAGGCTTGTATGTTAGTTATATGCATAAAAGCCCTTTATATAGGGCTCAGTAACCTAATGTTCAAACGAACCCTCCCCTTCCTTTATCCAGATTGACCTATCATGTCCTTCCTTTCCAAACACTCCCATTGTTGTGGAGATGTACTAGTTAATTAGTTCTAATTATATATCGTGATAAGATTTGGATTAATACACATTCATTTACTTATGTGTCCCTAACAGTAATATATAAATCAACAATTGGATCGATAATTGCCGGTCTCGATCGTCCGCTATATCTAATGTAGTTATAGTGAATAAACTGACATGTATTCCATACCTAACCAATAGGATTACGGCCATATTGGGGGCTTGTTCTAATGAGGCATGAGGCGATCCCATTGGTTACACTCTCAGCTGTATGGCATGGCAATCCCATTGTTTACGCTCTTAGCTACGTGTTGTTATGGCTTAATGTCATGTGATCGGTAGTGTGGCCAATGGCTGCTACATATTGTCATGACGTAATGTCATGTGATCGGGGGTGTGCCGAATTGCTATTGCCGTGCTTCCGACATCCATACAGATTGACGCATGATCACATGATCACCACGGCCCGAGCCCATTTATAGCTTTATCGTATTGTGGTTGCTGGGGGCGACATGACCACGCCTATATCTAACTGCAGAGCCAGTAATAATGCGCCATTGTAATTAATATCGTACTATTGGTTATTAATATATCGCTAGTGTCATACTGACAATAAAAACTGCAGATTAGTGAATGTGTTATGCTAGTAGAACGATTAACACATTATGGATCCAAGTCAATCCCACATAGATGTGAAAAAAGAACTAATAAGGGGTGTAGTAGTGAAAATATTCCCTATCCATTAGTTGGATTATAAAACTGGACTTCGGAACTACAATGCTGCACTATAAATGAGTGATTAGTGTTCCGAGGTCAAGGTGTTACCATAATAAATGGTATTATATAATAAAAAGGAGATATTAGTGTAGATAATGACCAACTAGATAAATATTAATATATATGTGTAATAAAATGTTGATGTGAGTGATCTCTAACTAGTGAATGGTACTTATGAATGTAATAAATGTGATTGTCTATATAAGTTAACATAGTCACGAAATGAAATGATGTGATGTGCTAGTGTACTAAGGGTATTAATGTGAGTTAAATAAAAAGGCTATATCAATAGCGAATTATATTTAATGATTACCACAATGTAATAATATAGCCCCCCGATGATCTCTAAGGGTATATAAATGTGCTCATCTAAGTGAAATTGTGTGAAAAAATAATATATTGGGATCAAAGTGTTGGGGTTAAAATACCTTGTGTAGAATGTACTTAGTCAAAATTCCCAATGTATTAATGCGTAACTATAATTAGAATTTCTCTATAAGAAGCATTTTTCTATAGTTAAGATTATATAATTCTAGTAAATACGAACCAACAACAATGGGGTGTCGAAAAATCCAGCTCACAGAATCCACATCTAGCCATACATGTATTCATACATAAAACCAGACATGTATTAAATATGTAAATATGAACAGGAATATCTTGCACATGTAAATATGAACAGAAATGTCTACACAAATGCTGCAGAGTCTATAACCTCGTTAAGGCCAGTGGGAAATAAGCTATTGAATTTATAAATCCAATAGGTTTCCCTTTGTCTCAATTTAGAAAACCTATTGTACATATTACTAGGAGGGATTTTTTCCAATGGAGTTATTTTAAATGAACATTTACCAGGAATATAACTATTACAGATATGTCTAGAGACACTATGTTTTGGCGATTTAGATTCAATGTTCCTCAGATGTTCACTCCATCTGGTCCTGACCTTTCTACAGGTCCTACCTATATACTGGATCCCACATTGACAGGACAATGCATATATTATATAGTTGGAATCACAGGACAGTCGATTTTTTATGGGTATTAACTCTTTTGTATGATTAACTAATATGTCACTGTGACCGTATGTTATGTATTTACACATGTGGCATCTTTTCTTCCCACATCTAAAGGTCCCTATTTTGCTAAAAATATGATTATTGTGAATCTGTTCTCTCGGTCTTATGGTATCAGTAGATTTCCTTTTTGACATCACCACCTTACTAGGGGCTAGTTTTTGTTTGTAAGTAGGGGCTCTCTTGAACACTAATTTAGGTTGTAATGGAAGTGTTTTCTTCAGGACGGGGTCTTTTAGAAGGATTGGCCAGTGTTTCTTGAGGACTTTATTAATAATTTTATGGTTAGAGTTGTATTGTGTAAAAAACAGAGGTTGCTTGTTAACAAAGGTTTCTTTATCTCTGTCTGTTGATGCGACAGAGGATAATAATTGTTCCCTATGTAGATTCTTGGCTTTCTCATAGCCTTTTGTGACTAATTCCACAGGGTATCCTTTTTCAATGAATCTACATTTCAGGATCTGCGATTGCTGATTATATTGGTCAATGGTACTGCAGTTTCTTCGCAGTCTGCAAAACTGACTAAAAGGTATATTAGTTTTCCATTTTGTTAAATGGTTGCTTGAGAAATGTAGGAAATTATTGCAATCCACTTTTTTTAAAAAAAGTGGACGTGGATATATTCTCTTCTTGGTCCCAGGATAGAATAACATCCAAAAATTCTATATTTTCTTTTTGTAAATTATGGGTAAAACTAATACCCATATTGTTGTCATTTAGATGTGATACAAAATCTAAGGCTTCTGACTCTAAACCATCAAAAATAAATATCAGGTCGTCTATGTAACGGCCATAGAACACCAGATTGCCCCTCCATTGCGAATTATATATGTAGTTATCTTCATAACAACCCATAAAAAGGTTGGCAAAACTTGGGGCAAATCTGGTGTCCATGGCCGTTCCCCTGGTCTGTAAATAAAAAGAATCAAGAAACTGAAAATAATTGTGTTTTAAAATAAAATTAATGAGTGAAATCAGATATTCTTTTTAATTTAGAGGCATATATAAATCTCTATTCAAATAGATCCAGGTGGTATTAATCCCCAGATCATGAGATATATTCGAATAGAGTGATCCAACATCACATGTGAGCCAAAGATACTTCTTATTTTTATCCAATTGCACCAGAGAAAGTTTATTAAGCAGGTCTTTGGTGTCCTTAATGTAGGATGGTAAGGTAATGACATACCTCTGTAGGTAAATGTCAATGTATTCTGACAATCTGTCGGTGATACTGTTCATGCCAGCTATAATGGGCCTACCAGGAGGCTCTTTGTCGTTCTTGTGCAATTTGGGTAGGTGGTAATAATAAGGTATACTGGGATGGTCTGGGGTTAGGTATCTTTTCTCTTTTTTGTTGAGGATCTGTAGATTAAGGCCTTTTTCTAATAAGGTGTTAAGAATTTTCATATACTCTGTGGTGGGATCATATTTTAGTTTAGTGTAATAATTAATATCCTCTAGGATTCTACAGGCTTCTTTTACATAGTCAGAATAATTCTGCAATACTATGCCCCCGCCCTTATCAGCCTGGCGGATGACCAAATTGTGGTCATCCATCAGACTTCTAAGGGCTCTGGCTTCGTTGGGCCAAGTTCTCTTTTTACCCATAATCCTTTTTGGCATAGATTCAAAATCTTCTAAGACCAGTTGCTGATATAAGTCTATATAGGACACTTCTTCCTTAGGTGGATAAAAGGATGAGGGGGGAGCCAATGAAGTATGTATTACTCCATCAAAAAGTTCCTCCATTAGTGAGCTCGGGTCATATGATATAACCATAGAAGGGTTTCTTATTTGACCTGAATTTAATAGAATAGGTGAGCCCTCTATGTTTTGTTTTCTCAGAGCCTTCATTGCAAAATATCTCTGAATTGATAATTTGCGTGTGTATTTATTTAAATCCACAAAAAGTTCAAAAATGTTATGAGGGTTAGGGGGGCAATAAGAGAGGCCTCTTCCCAGAACTCTCACCTCATCATCTGAGAGTATATGGAAAGAGAGATTAAATATACCCTTTCTTAATTTTGAGAGTTTTTCTTTTTTGTTGGTTTTCCCTCTCCCTCGCTTTCCCCGTTTGGATGGGGTCTTTTCTTTTGATTTGTGGTAGGATTCGGTCGCCTCCATAAGGGTGCGAGGTTCGAATTCTCTAAAAAAGGCCCAGATGGAGTGGAGGAAATAATAGTAGCCTTTGATGTAGAGGGTCTTGCTTCTCTCGAGTGGTCAAATACCTCCTCACGCCCAGAACTGAGGGCTTGGAATCTATTATTGATGGGAATATAATTGGGGTTATTGTATTCCTGATACTGTGGTGTACCTCTATAGTCCCTATCTGCATAGGTTAATCTATTATAATGAGGTTCTATATTCTGGTTGACACCCAGACCCTCATTGTATTGCTGGGAATCAGTGTTACGGTTACCATTGTGATCCCCATGATAGTTCTCACGTGGGTGGCTAAATGGGTTCTTTTGATTGTGTTTATTATTCCGGTTGGAGTTGTAATGGGACTGATAATTGTGGTTATTCTTGTTTTTGCGACGTTGGACCACAGTCCAATCATTGACTTTGCTGGGTTTATTTCTATTGTAAGTATAAACTTCCCCTTTACTATAGTCTTCTTCATCTCTTTTAATTTTATTGTTCTTATTAGTTATAATTTCTGTCTGATATTCATCCACTGATTTAATCGTTTGAGTGTTAAGTTTGTGGTATTCAGGGTGTTCTTTGTACCCTTCTAGTTCTTTCTGAATGTTGTCTATTTCTACCCCTACCTCATCTACCAATAGCTGTCTATGGGAGATGAGTAGGTCAATAAGTTTGAAGGAACACTCATCCAAAATACCATACCACTTGGTAAGCAAGTCTGGGTTATTCTTAAAGGAGCAATTCTTAAAAACCCGCAAACCCCTAGGGATCTGTTTCTTTTCTTTATATTTCTTTAGACAGTCCAGATCCCACCAATGCCTATTCTCATTTTTGAGTAAGTCTTCCAACTTAGTAAACAAACTCTCTATACTGGTATTGGTGGCAGGGTCAACAATGATTCCTATATTGTTATCATCATGTGCGGTACTTTGTCTCCTTAAAGCTCTCTCAGAGTAAGACAACATGTTAATGCAAGATAATAGCAATAGAGGTAAAAAGTAAAACCTATAGTTGTAAAATATATACGATAATTAGTAAATGTTAAGGATTAATATAGATAATTTAAAAATATATGTATAATAAGAAATAGCAGCTCTCCTATCAAACCAAAAAACCAGGTTAATATAGAACTATACGGGAGTCACCGTGATATTACTATCACTGGGCTCCTATAGGAGGCGCATAAATATAGAACTAGTACATCTCCACAACAATGGGAGTGTTTGGAAAGGAAGGACATGATAGGTCAATCTGGATAAAGGAAGGGGAGGGTTCGTTTGAACATTAGGTTACTGAGCCCTATATAAAGGGCTTTTATGCATATAACTAACATACAAGCCTGAGGAAACGGGGTGTTCCCCGAGAAACGAGTCGCTATATTGTATGGTCTATGGGGAGATAGGTTGTCATCACCCAGCTGTAATTTGTTATACCATTTGGTATTTTTATTGTGTATAATAAAATACTGATTTTATACTTTTACATAAGTCTGGTGTTGGTGTTACTATCCTCATAGCAGTAACCTAAGGGCACTGTAGCTCTTCCTCCTCCTTCCACTGCAGTTTTTGGCCGGTGTTTGACATCCAGGAGGCAAGCATACTCTATCTATCTGGGAGACATACAGCCAGCTGGTTTGCTGTTGAAAACCAGCCCGCCTCTACTGGCACAAGAGAGTGCCGCTCCGTTTGTGAGTACCCTTATTCTACTCCTTTACTGGATTTCTGGTTTTATTGATCCACACATGTGGCGCCTCTGTTTTTGTTTTTGTTTTGCATCATAGAATACATCATCCAGTTGGGTGAAGACAGAGAGCAGCCTGTTCAAGTTTTGATGGACATTTGAAGAGACTCGCTGGACTTTCCAGATTGGGTTACATACACCATTGATTTGTATACTTTTTATGTTTTATATATTTTTTATTATATATTTCATTTTGTCTACATTTTATGTATTAGTATCCACTCTATATTTATGCGCCTCCTATAGGAGCCCAGTGATAGTAATATCACGGTGACTCCCGTATAGTTCTATATTAACCTGGTTTTTTGGTTTGATAGGAGAGCTGCTATTTCTTATTATACATATATTTTTAAATTATCTATATTAATCCTTAACATTTACTAATTATCGTATATATTTTACAACTATAGGTTTTACTTTTTACCTCTATTGCTATTATCTTGCATTAACATGTTGTCTTCCTCTGAGAGAGCTTTAAGGAGACAAAGTACCGCACATGATGATAACAATATAGGAATCATTGTTGACCCTGCCACCAATACCAGTATAGAGAGTTTGTTTACTAAGTTGGAAGACTTACTCAAAAATGAGAATAGGCATTGGTGGGATCTGGACTGTCTAAAGAAATATAAAGAAAAGAAACAGATCCCTAGGGGTTTGCGGGTTTTTAAGAATTGCTCCTTTAAGAATAACCCAGACTTGCTTACCAAGTGGTATGGTATTTTGGATGAGTGTTCCTTCAAACTTATTGACCTACTCATCTCCCATAGACAGCTATTGGTAGATGAGGTAGGGGTAGAAATAGACAACATTCAGAAAGAACTAGAAGGGTACAAAGAACACCCTGAATACCACAAACTTAACACTCAAACGATTAAATCAGTGGATGAATATCAGACAGAAATTATAACTAATAAGAACAATAAAATTAAAAGAGATGAAGAAGACTATAGTAAAGGGGAAGTTTATACTTACAATAGAAATAAACCCAGCAAAGTCAATGATTGGACTGTGGTCCAACGTCGCAAAAACAAGAATAACCACAATTATCAGTCCCATTACAACTCCAACCGGAATAATAAACACAATCAAAAGAACCCATTTAGCCACCCACGTGAGAACTATCATGGGGATCACAATGGTAACCGTAACACTGATTCCCAGCAATACAATGAGGGTCTGGGTGTCAACCAGAATATAGAACCTCATTATAATAGATTAACCTATGCAGATAGGGACTATAGAGGTACACCACAGTATCAGGAATACAATAACCCCAATTATATTCCCATCAATAATAGATTCCAAGCCCTCAGTTCTGGGCGTGAGGAGGTATTTGACCACTCGAGAGAAGCAAGACCCTCTACATCAAAGGCTACTATTATTTCCTCCACTCCATCTGGGCCTTTTTTAGAGAATTCGAACCTCGCACCCTTATGGAGGCGACCGAATCCTACCACAAATCAAAAGAAAAGACCCCATCCAAACGGGGAAAGCGAGGGAGAGGGAAAACCAACAAAAAAGAAAAACTCTCAAAATTAAGAAAGGGTATATTTAATCTCTCTTCCCATATACTCTCAGATGATGAGGTGAGAGTTCTGGGAAGAGGCCTCTCTTATTGCCCCCCTAACCCTCATAACATTTTTGAACTTTTTGTGGATTTAAATAAATACACACGCAAATTATCAATTCAGAGATATTTTGCAATGAAGGCTCTGAGAAAACAAAACATAGAGGGCTCACCTATTCTATTAAATTCAGGTCAAATAAGAAACCCTTCTATGGTTATATCATATGACCCGAGCTCACTAATGGAGGAACTTTTTGATGGAGTAATACATACTTCATTGGCTCCCCCCTCATCCTTTTATCCACCTAAGGAAGAAGTGTCCTATATAGACTTATATCAGCAACTGGTCTTAGAAGATTTTGAATCTATGCCAAAAAGGATTATGGGTAAAAAGAGAACTTGGCCCAACGAAGCCAGAGCCCTTAGAAGTCTGATGGATGACAACAATTTGGTCATCCGCCAGGCTGATAAGGGCGGGGGCATAGTATTGCAGAATTATTCTGACTATGTAAAAGAAGCCTGTAGAATCCTAGAGGATATTAATTATTACACTAAACTAAAATATGATCCCACCACAGAGTATATGAAAATTCTTAACACCTTATTAGAAAAAGGCCTTAATCTACAGATCCTCAACAAAAAAGAGAAAAGATACCTAACCCCAGACCATCCCAGTATACCTTATTATTACCACCTACCCAAATTGCACAAGAACGACAAAGAGCCTCCTGGTAGGCCCATTATAGCTGGCATGAACAGTATCACCGACAGATTGTCAGAATACATTGACATTTACCTACAGAGGTTTGTCATTACCTTACCATCCTACATTAAGGACACCAAAGACCTGCTTAATAAACTTTCTCTGGTGCAATTGGATAAAAATAAGAAGTATCTTTGGCTCACATGTGATGTTGGATCACTCTATTCGAATATATCTCATGATCTGGGGATTAATACCACCTGGATCTATTTGAATAGAGATTTATATATGCCTCTAAACCAAAAAGAATATCTGATTTCACTCATTAATTTTATTTTAAAACACAATTATTTTCAGTTTCTTGATTCTTTTTATTTACAGACCAGGGGAACGGCCATGGGCACCAGATTTGCCCCAAGTTTTGCCAACCTTTTTATGGGTTGTTATGAAGATAACTACATATATAATTCGCAATGGAGGGGCAATCTGGTGTTCTATGGCCGTTACATAGATGACCTGATATTTATTTTTGATGGTTTAGAGTCAGAAGCCTTAGATTTTGTATCACATCTAAATGACAACAATATGGGTATTAGTTTTACCCATAATTTACAAAAAGAAAATATAGAATTTTTGGATGTTATTCTATCCTGGGACCAAGAAGAGAATATATCCACGTCCACTTCTTTTAAAAAAGTGGATTGCAATAATTTCCTACATTTCTCAAGCAACCATTTAACAAAATGGAAAACTAATATACCTTTTAGTCAGTTTTGCAGACTGCGAAGAAACTGCAGTACCATTGACCAATATAATCAGCAATCGCAGATCCTGAAATGTAGATTCATTGAAAAAGGATACCCTGTGGAATTAGTCACAAAAGACTATGAGAAAGCCAAGAATCTACATAAGGAACAATTATTATCCTCTGTCGCATCAACAGACAGAGATAAAGAAACCTTTGTTAACAAGCAACCTCTGTTTATTACACAATACAACTCTAACCATAAAATTATTAATAAAGTCCTCAAGAAACACTGGCCAATCCTTCTAAAAGACCCCGTCCTGAAGAAAACACTTCCATTACAACCTAAATTAGTGTTCAAGAGAGCCCCTACTTACAAACAAAAACTAGCCCCTAGTAAGGTGGTGATGTCAAAAAGGAAATCTACTGATACCATAAGACCGAGAGAACAGATTCACAATAATCATATTTTTAGCAAAATAGGGACCTTTAGATGTGGGAAGAAAAGATGCCACATGTGTAAATACATAACACACGGTCACAGTGACATATTAGTTAATCATACAAAAGAGTTAATACCCATAAAAAATCGACTGTCCTGTGATTCCAACTATATAATATATGCATTGTCCTGTCAATGTGGGATCCAGTATATAGGTAGGACCTGTAGAAAGGTCAGGACCAGATGGAGTGAACATCTGAGGAACATTGAATCTAAATCGCCAAAACATAGTGTCTCTAGACATATCTGTAATAGTTATATTCCTGGTAAATGTTCATTTAAAATAACTCCATTGGAAAAAATCCCTCCTAGTAATATGTACAATAGGTTTTCTAAATTGAGACAAAGGGAAACCTATTGGATTTATAAATTCAATAGCTTATTTCCCACTGGCCTTAACGAGGTTATAGACTCTGCAGCATTTGTGTAGACATTTCTGTTCATATTTACATGTGCAAGATATTCCTGTTCATATTTACATATTTAATACATGTCTGGTTTTATGTATGAATACATGTATGGCTAGATGTGGATTCTGTGAGCTGGATTTTTCGACACCCCATTGTTGTTGGTTCGTATTTACTAGCATTATATAATCTTAACTATAGAAAAATGCTTCTTATAGAGAAATTCTAATTATAGTTACGCATTAATACATTGGGAATTTTGACTAAGTACATTCTACACAAGGTATTTTAACCCCAACACTTTGATCCCAATATATTATTTTTTCACACAATTTCACTTAGATGAGCACATTTATATACCCTTAGAGATCATCGGGGGGCTATATTATTACATTGTGGTAATCATTAAATATAATTCGCTATTGATATAGCCTTTTTATTTAACTCACATTAATACCCTTAGTACACTAGCACATCACATCATTTCATTTGGTGACTATGTTAACTTATATAGACAATCACATTTATTACATTCATAAGTACCATTCACTAGTTAGAGATCACTCACATCAACATTTTATTACACATATATATTAATATTTATCTAGTTGGTCATTATCTACACTAATATCTCCTTTTTATTATATAATACCATTTATTATGGTAACACCTTGACCTCGGAACACTAATCACTCATTTATAGTGCAGCATTGTAGTTCCGAAGTCCAGTTTTATAATCCAACTAATGGATAGGGAATATTTTCACTACTACACCCCTTATTAGTTCTTTTTTCACATCTATGTGGGATTGACTTGGATCCATAATGTGTTAATCGTTCTACTAGCGTAACACATTCACTAATCTGCAGTTTTTATTGTCAGTATGACACTAGCGATATATTAATAACCAATAGTACGATATTAATTACAATGGCGCATTATTACTGGCTCTGCAGTTAGATATAGGCGTGGTCATGTCGCCCCCAGCAACCACAATACGATAAAGCTATAAATGGGCTCGGGCCGTGGTGATCATGTGATCATGCGTCAATCTGTATGGATGTCGGAAGCACGGCAATAGCAATTCGGCACACCCCCGATCACATGACATTACGTCATGACAATATGTAGCAGCCATTGGCCACACTACCGATCACATGACATTAAGCCATAACAACACGTAGCTAAGAGCGTAAACAATGGGATTGCCATGCCATACAGCTGAGAGTGTAACCAATGGGATCGCCTCATTAGAACAAGCCCCCAATATGGCCGTAATCCTATTGGTTAGGTATGGAATACATGTCAGTTTATTCACTATAACTACATTAGATATAGCGGACGATCGAGACCGGCAATTATC
This sequence comes from Bombina bombina, assembly GCF_027579735.1. NCBI lineage: Eukaryota > Metazoa > Chordata > Amphibia > Anura > Bombinatoridae > Bombina > Bombina bombina. The sequence continues at coordinate 636,424,411 of NC_069500.1, read as the reverse complement.
GATCCAATTGTTGATTTATATATTACTGTTAGGGACACATAAGTAAATGAATGTGTATTAATTCAAATCTTATCACGATATATAATTAGAACTAATTAACTAGTACATCTCCACAACAATGGGAGTGTTTGGAAAGGAAGGACATGATAGGTCAATCTGGATAAAGGAAGGGGAGGGTTCGTTTGAACATTAGGTTACTGAGCCCTATATAAAGGGCTTTTATGCATATAACTAACATACAAGCCTGAGGAAACGGGGTGTTCCCCGAGAAACGCGTCGCTATATTGTATGGTCTATGGGGAGATAGGTTGTCATCACCCAGCTGTAATTTGTTATACCATTTGGTATTTTTATTGTGTATAATAAAATACTGATTTTATACTTTTACATAAGTCTGGTGTTGGTGTTACTATCCTCATAGCAGTAACCTAAGGGCACTGTAGCTCTTCCTCCTCCTTCCACTGCAGTTTTTGGCCGGTGTTTGACATCCAGGAGACAAGCATACTCTATCTATCTGGGAGACATACAGCCAGCTGGTTTGCTGTTGAAAACCAGCCCGCCTCTACTGGCACAAGAGAGTGCCGCTCCGTTTGTGAGTACCCTTATTCTACTCCTTTACTGGATTTCTGGTTTTATTGATCCACACATGTGGCGCCTCTGTTTTTGTTTTTGTTTTGCATCATAGAATACATCATCCAGTTGGGTGAAGACAGAGAGCAGCCTGTTCAAGTTTTGATGGACATTTGAAGAGACTCGCTGGACTTTCCAGATTGGGTTACATACACCATTGATTTGTATACTTTTTATGTTTTATATATTTTTTATTATATATTTCATTTTGTCTACATTTTATGTATTAGTATCCACTCTATATTTATGCGCCTCCTATAGGAGCCCAGTGATAGTAATATCACGGTGACTCCCGTATAGTTCAATATAAAATCCATCTGGTCTGTAGGCATTTCTGAATCTTTTGCAAGAAAGAATTCTACCGCCTCTATTCCCTGTTGGTGTGGAGAATTGGCAGTTTAGGGGTTAATACCTTTATTTCGTGTTTGCAATGTGGGGGTCGCAGTTTAGGGGTTAATAATTTTATTTTGTGTTGGCGATGTGGGGGTGGTGGTTTAGAGGTTAATAGTGTAGTTTTTGGGTGTAGGTGTACTTTGTAAGTCATTTTTGATGTATTTTATGAAACTTTTTTGTTTTGCAAAACACATAACTACAGGTCTTTGAGTACGTAATGGATTGTTGCGGTAAAGGCCATTTTTACGCACTGGAAAGACGGAACGCGTGTAATCTAGGTCTATGTAATTATAAGGAATTTTTTTCTTGCTATTGAATATCATATCGGCCTAATCTAAACCTTTTTTATTTTTTTTATTTTTTTATTTTATTAAAGTATAACTTTTACATACATACACAACTAACATATCTTACACTGCGGTAAACATCAGCACAGTAATAAAACATGACATAGTGCTCTTGGGAAAATACAATATGCATTCAATACCAAGTATGATTATCTGTCATAGCCCTCATATTAATATACATATATATGTCCCTTTATATAATAAGCCAAACTCATAATTTATTACCCAGGATACCATACAATAATTTCCCAATATGTCACAATGTTTAAAGTTCTGAATTTTATTGTTACCTTATACATCTCTATTCTAATTACACTGTTGTTTTTCAGTCGTTTCAGCTTCCTATGCTCTGAGTAGAGGGGAGGAGAAATTTATTCTCCTCCCCTCTACTCTCCTCCCCCTCACAGCCTCAAGATTCTCCTATGTTTTCATCCAAGCTAGATCAATCCCCTCTAAGTCTGCCCTCCATTATTACTTCAGTATTGATAAATGGTATTAAAATTAGTTTCTGCTCACTCAAATCCAGCGCCTTTATATATATCTGCCATTTGTTCAGGAATCCTTTTAATCTATTTGCCTGATCTAATTTGGTGTCCCATTGTTCGATCCACAGCTGTCTCTGAATTTTGTTTTTCAATTGTGTAATAGTTGGACCTTTTTTATTGATCCAATGTTCTAATATACATTTCCTCGCTAGAAGAATAATCACTACTATTAAATTTTGTCCTTTAAAATGAGCCTTATCTCATTTCAACAAACATATTTGAGCTATTCCTAAGTGTATTTCTATCTTAAGCTTCTGTTTAATCCAGTACTGTATTCTACACCAGAAATACTTAATCTTTGGACAATTATAGAAATAATGAATAAACTCTGCATTTTGCTTTTGACATTTGTTACACCTATTAATGAATTCTGGGTTCCATTTTATCATTCTACGTTGCATTATATAATCTTTATGTAATAATTTTAGCTGTGATTCCCTAAGGGGCATCGTAAGAGTTGCTTTTTTAACTACTTTTAAACTATCACTTATTTGTACCAGTGTCAAACTCTCCGCAACATCCACACTCCATTTATCTGCCAATGCCTCCAATCCTCTTCCGTAGTATTTCTATGATTCAGGTTTTCATAAAATCCTGATAATGAAAAGGACCTTTTTTCATATTCCGTTTGTGATGAATTAAAGATCGAGACATCCCAGAACGTGATGTCCCTTTTTATTAGATTCATAATATAATGCCGTTCTTGCAAATAAGCATACAAGTGTGTTCTAGGCAACTTGTATTTAATTTGTAAGTCCTGAAAAGCCAGGACTGTTTTATTTAGAGGGTCCAAAGCGTCTCCAACCCTTTGAAGTCCTTTCTCTTTCCAGATTTGAAAAGGGCTTGTATCAAGCCCAGATGGAAATTCACTGTTCCCGACTAGTGGAATATATTTAGGAGATGGAAATGCTCGTTTCAGATATTTGTGTGCTAATCTCCAGGCTGATAGAGCATCCTTATATAAAAAGTGAGTTTGGATATTTGTTGGCAAATCCCTATGTTGACTATATGGTAAGAAAGATAAACCCACTTCTCCCAAGACTGCTTGTTCTAATGCCTCTTCATAGAAATGGTGTGAGTTTAATTGCCAATCCATCACAATACGTGATAGAGCTGCCCAATTATAAAGCCTGAAATCTGGTGGGCCCAAGCCTCCACTTAAAAATGGTGCACATAACTTTTTAAGAGCAATTCTTGCTTTTTTTCCTTTCCATAAAAATTTTCGTACTGCGCTGTTTAAGTTATGCAGATCTCTTTTTGTAAGAAGAACCGGGAGCATCATAAGGGGATATAAGATTTTAGGTAAAATTACCATCTTAATAAGATCCACTTTCCCAGCTAACAATAGGGGGAGATGATGCCAACTCTCCAATATAGCTACAACTTCTGCACACTGCTTAGAGATATTTAATTTATACATAGCATAAGGGTCGTTAGATAGATGTATACCCAAGTATGTTAAAGTCTGTTCTACTTCTTTGAATGGAAAATTATACTTATACTTATCCTTGCTGTTTTTATTCAACCAAAGGATCTCGGATTTAACCATATTAACCTTGTATCCTGCTATTTTCCTGAATATCTCCAATACTTGTAAAATTATTGGTATATATCTCACTGGATCTTCTACGAACAGTAACATATCATCTGCGTAAAGCGACAGGTGTAATCTAGCTCCTCCTATTCCTATCCCTGGATACGACATTCTCAATTTTGTAGCTAAAGGCTCTAGACTTAAATTAAAGAGGAGTGGTGACAAGGGACACCCCTGTCTAGTTCCTCTTTGCAGCTTGACCCCTGTTGAAAAGACACCATTTACCAATATATACGCTATCGGGGTCGAGTATATACTCTGTATTAACGATATAAATGGGCCCTTGAAACCAAACCTCTCCAAAGTCATGAACAAGTGATTCCATTCTATCCTGTTAAAGGCCTTCTCTGCGTCCAAGTACAGCAGGAAGGCCTCCGGCAGGCTATTTATATCCTCCTTAGAAGGATCCATCCAGAAATATGAGATTGCATGCAAAATTCTTCTTAAGTTTTTCACTGACGTTCTTCCATGCATAAATCCTGTCTGTTCTGGATTAATAAGATCTGGTAAAATAGTTTTTAATCTTTCTGCTATTAGTTTCATTAGTATCTTATAATTAGCGTTAAGCAACGAGATTGGTCTATACGACTCTGGTTGCTCTTCCTGTTTTTTAGGCTTCAATATTAAGGAGATATAAGCACTTGAAAAAATCTGCGAAGGTGTTTTTTTTTCCCCCTGAAAATATTCGTTATAAAGTCTACATAATAGTGGGATTATTTGTACTCTCAGTATTTTATATACTTGTATGGGTAGCCCACCCGGTCCCGGTGCTTTCCCATTTGCTAATGAGGAGATAATCTTACCAATTTCTTGCTCAGAAATAGGCGCATTTAGATTTTCCAATTGCTCCTCTGTGATCTTAGGTAAATCAATATTTTCCCATAGTTTTTCCCTCCAATAGGCTGTATCCGTATCTTGCTTAGTATATAATTCAGTAAAATAACCCCCGAAGGCTTTCACGATATCTTCCGGCGTCTTATATATAATTCCTTCATATTTGATTGCCGCTATATGTTTACGAGCCACTCTAGCCTTAGTTATAGAAGTTAAAAACGTACCCAATCTATTTCCCCACCTATAATATCTACTAATGTTCTTCAATTGTGTCTGTGCTGATTGCTCTACTAAATGGGCGTCAAGTCTTCTTTACATCTCCAGTATATTTCCCATGTTTCTATTGACGGTCTATCACAATAATCATGATAAACTCTAGCCAGGTTTTCCTGAAGATTTTTCAATTGCTGTTGGGAGTTCTTGCGCAAATTTGAATCATGAGAAATTATATTACCTGCTATCACTACGTTAGCCATTTCCCAAAATAGCTCTGGTTTATTAGAATGTTCAATATTGTCTGTTGCATAATCATTCCATGTCTGTATTACATAGTCTTGAAAATTTTTTTGAAGGATATAAATAATAGGGGAATCTGAATGTATTTCTATTTTTACAAGGTTCTTTATCTTGAATATTTAATTCTATTGGTGCATGATCTGACACTATTACTTTATGTATCTTAGTTCCAGAGATCCTAGGAATAAATATATTTGAAACTAGGAATAAATCTATTCTTGATAGGGTAGGAACCGCTTTTGAGGCACATGTGTAGTCTCTACCATCTGGGTTATCTAATCTCCAGATATCCCTTAATTGTAGAAATTCCTTTAGTTTTTCAAATATTTTCCTTTCAAATGTGCCTATAGCCCTATTTTTAGGGTAAGGTCTATTCTGATTTAGTCTTAACCTGTCACATACCGGATCTGGAGCTAGATTAAAATCTCCTCCCATAATTAAATTCTTATCTTTAAATGGAAGCAACTCTTGTATCAGTTTAGTCCAGAATCTATTGGATTTTTCATTTGGAGCATAGATGTTGCAGAGAGTCAGCATCCTGCCTTCAATATTAACCAGTGCTATCACGTACCTTCCTTCTGTATCTATAATTGTGTTAATAATTTCAACATTATGGCGTTTACCTAAAAGAATTGCTACCCCCCTTTTGGCCCTAGAGTAAGAGGCATAGACTACTGTCCCTACCCAATCTCTGCGTAATTGTATATGTTCCTGATCAGATAAATGCGTTTCTTGTAAGAACGCTATGTCCGTTTTTAATCTCCTTAAATGTTTAATAATCATGTGTCTTTTAATAGGTGAGTGGAAACCTCCCACATTCCATGATGTAATTTTAATTACCATCTTCTATCCAATTTGTAATATTCCGTCTTATTTGAGAGAGAGGCAGGCGAGAGGGAGGAGAGAGAAAAAAACAAAACAAAAAAAAAATCATACCATGAAAACATAAACTTTCCAATTTACATGTCAAGGCAATATCCAACTTGTCTTTGATATAACACAAACCCGTCATGTCTAAAATATAATTTATCCAAGTGGCACACACACAAAAAAAAACCCACACTGTGAAAACATACACCTCTACAAAAAGGGACCAATTTACATATCAAAACATTTTCCAAATTATCGTTGGTGTAATACAAACCCATCGTGTCTAAAATATACTTTAATCAAGTGATAAAAAAAAAAGTGGAAACCCCACCCTTCCAGTGTATGCAAGCACCTAAAATAAGGTGCTTTCCTAAGTGAATTCTATATATTAATACATTCTTTATATACCCCACCCAATAAGGTCTCTTCAGACAAAAAATATTTATAATCATAGTGAATGTAAAAAAAAAAAAAAAAGAATCCCAACTAAAATCAAACAAATCAAGATTCTCCTGAGTGACCCATACATTTCCATTTATCCAAAAGCTTTATTTACAAGCTCCCTATATTCGGCTATGATTTTATGTCTAAAAATGTCTGTCCTTCTTGAGGAGAATCAAATAATATTGGTCCCCTGTTAGTTTGTATTTTTAATTTTGAAGGATACATAGAAAGGTTCTTGTACCTTCTTTATTAAGGTTTGTACATAATGTGGAAAATTCTTTACGTTTCCTGGCCAAATCTATTGAATAATCTTGAAAAAAGAGTAATTTTGATCCTTCATACATTACTGACCCAATTTTTCTATATGCCTGTAATATAGCTACTTTCACTTGAAAATGTAATAACTTGCATATAACCTGTCTAGGGTATTTATTATTCTCCCCATTTTGGTTTTCTGAGCCTAATCTGTGTACCCTTTCCATACTATTCTTGAGCATTTCCACTGGTAGGTTCAATAATTTTGGCAACATAGTTTCACAAAATTGTAGCAGCTCATATGCCTTAATTGTTTCTGGGATCCGTAATATTCTAATGTTATTACGTCTCGACCTGTTTTCTAGGTCCTCGAGCCTCTGATATAACATTTGATTTTGATTTTGTTTAAGAACATTCTCCATTTTATTGGAGTAAATTGAGGAAATTTCCTCTAAATCAGACACTCTCTCTTCTAACTCAGTAAATCTTGTAGTTATTTGTTTAATTTCTTCAGTAATATTGTCTAGACATTTTTTTTGCAAATGATCAATCTTGGGAATAAAAATTGATGAGATTTGGTGTACAATATAATGAGACTCTTTATCTACACCTATACTTTCCGTTGAAGTACTTGTGGATTCATTTAGCCCTTCTGAGGGTCTCCTCTGTTTCTTATCATTATTCTTCAGTTTGGGTGGCATTTTATTAGGGCCTAGAAATTTATCCATAAGCAGATTTTCTCTTTTTTTTTTTTTTACCTTCAGTACTTTAACACCAATGTTGCTAAGACCAGCACACAATTTTACTCAGTATCTTCATTCATTACCCTTGAAAACCTTATGCACAAACCAATTTTTATATAGTATTCTCTTAGTGTTGCAGCCCTTCATACTGGTATGCGATACTCGCTATGTAAAGGAACCTTTTCCCTATCCCTTCTTCCTCTTACCTCCCTTCTTACTCTTTTGGATAATTAATCAAGATTATACAAAAAATATCATTCTTTACGTCAAAACACATGTATATAGTTGCAAGTTTTATCTATGTACTTTCTTCAACTACTGATTCCCTCCGCATATCCAGATGCAAGAATAGTTGATGTTAAATACAAACAGCCAATGCTGACAACAAGAAAGTCCAACTTCCACAGTTTGTTACAAAAGAAGCTCTTAGTGTGAATGGGCGCCATGTACTAAGCTTCGAAGTAACCGTCCGTCTGTATTTCCGCGTCAAAATTCGCTCACGATCTGCTTCTCGTATGTACCAATCTGCGATCTGGTTGAAAAACCACTATTTTCATCAGCGATCGTAATTTTATGCAACTCATCGTTCTGAAGCCTTTTTCCACTTACTACATGTTCGATCGCACGTAAATTCACTGTAATCGGAAATTATGAATGTTACAACTAATCCGTCCGCTCCAACTTTCACTGTAACTTTGCGTGATTTGCTTCACGACCATTTAGGTAGCGAATACAATAGAAAACTATAGGGGGTATCAACCTGACGTCAGGTAGAAGTACTTAAGTGAAAGGACTAGACTACTATTGTAGCATTATTGGTTTTTGGATCACTGAATGAAGATGGAGACACTTTTACACATGTTTCTTTTCCGATTAATTCAATTACGAGGAAGAAGGGCTATACAGGCACCGGTTGACAACTTGCAAAGAAGGAGAGGTAGAAGAATCAGAGTCCCTAGAGTTTTCCTTCCACGTATGGGTTTGGAAAGCATTTCTGATCGAGAGATTATCCAGAGATTCCGTTTGGTCAGAGAAGCTATTATGGAACTTTACAATGAAATAGCAGAATACCTTGAACTTATGACAGCGCGTTCACAAGCCATACCCGGACTATTAAAACTGTTGGCAGCCTTACACTTTTTTTCCACTGGTTCATTCCAAGCTGTGTCTAGCGTTATAATTGGCATCAGCCAGTCTGCTTTTTCGAGGCACCTAACCAAAGTTATTGATGCTTTGATGGTCATCTTTCCAAGGTACGTGTGCCTTCCAGCGACTCCATAAGAGTGGCAATCTGTGAAGTCTAATTTTTATAGAATGTCCGGAATGCCCAATGTACTTGGAGCCATCGATTGCACCCATGTTGCAGTCAAACCATCCCGAGAACGTGAGGAAGTTTTCAGGAACAGAAAACAGTACAATTCCCTACATTCTTATACATGTCAGCAGCCAGACGTTGCCGCTTGTCTGACGATTATGACACCTAGATCGTCACGTGGGTAAAGAACTAAACCAATCAGGTCGCAGACTGCTTCTTAACTTTGCTCTTTCTCGCTGAACGAAGCTTCAAAGTTATCAATAATCCGATTGTCTTCGACACACAATAGACGCAAAATTTTACGGCTTGGTTTTTAGTACATTCATGTAACGAAGTGCCATCCGCATGGTGCGAATGCCGGCGGGTTATTTCGATACGGTCTGTGCGAAAAAATTGACGCCATAGTACATGGCGCCCAATGAGTCTTATCAAGTCTCTTAATATGAAGAGGCTTTGCCCTTATTCTTCTTTTCTCCCCTTTTCCTTTGCTTGTAATAAGAGTGGTTAATATATATGCAGACCAAGCACAAATAGCAAGAAATGTAGTTTCTGCTACCCGCTGCAAAGTGAGACATTATCTTGTCATCTTCACCAATAATGCAGTATTAGATGTTAATTTATAACTGACACACCACTTGTGTTATAAGTATAGCTAATATGCAAACTTCAGTGCAGTCAACACAAGATGCAACTTCCTTTGTTTATTACAAGATAAGCTCACCAACTGCAGTGCTGCTTGCTTACTTATCAATGGCAACCCACTTGTAATATAAGTATTTCTGCTATGCGAGCTTTAGTGCAGACAACACCCAGTGCAACTTCCTCTGTTTGAACAAGGACAAACTCTTCACACAGAAAAAAAACCCCTTTTTTTCCCCTGTGTCTTACAAAGTTGTACAATGGGAGAAGGAAAAAAAAACAAAACAAAAAAAAACAAGAAAAAAGTCTGTACTCCTTAAATCCAACTAACATGAAATCGGACACAGGCTTTATCTATACACTTTCTCCTTCTGTGGTTTTTCTTTGGCGTTTGCCCTAGCACTTTCCAACAGTTCTGCTTTAATGTTATGTTAACAGTTCTGCTTTAATGTTATACCACTTGGCATTTAAAAATAGTTAATAACCATGCAACGCTGTATGTTTGAAACCATGAGTAATATTCTACAAAAAGCCAATCTGTACTTTAGCTTCTGCAATAAGTCTCAGTTAGGCATGAGCATTATTTGCCAGCTTGCCCAGCCATACAGATATACAATTTTCCAGCTTGAGATCTTATGTCTCTTTTACTCACAGTACCGAGTTTTGGATCTACGGCTCTTTTCAAGATCCTCCTGCAGCCCTCCTGGATCAGCTCTGGTCTGGTGCGTCCTTGCTGCTTCTGGATCAGTTAACCGGCTTTGACGCTGATTCATTCAGCCAATTTCCTTTACTGCCTACCTCCCTCACGCAGCCTCGTGGGAGAGAGGGGCTTTCCAGGTTACCGGTTTCAGCGCTTATCTGTTCAATACACTCAGGGCTTGTTCCACGCTCGGTACTCTGTAACTTGCGGCGAGCCTCAGTCTTTGGCCCGACAATCACCCCAGGACTCAGGGTTGCGGCGCGTTCAGTCCCCGCCAATGATTCTGGAGGTTGGTCTCTCTGCCTAGCGCTTGCACGTCCTGTGTCTAGGCTCCTCCCCGGAAGTCCGACGGTCTAGTCACAGTACTTTTTACCCTTTTTTATAATAAATCTTGTTTGCTGCATTTGGTTTTCAATAGCCAAACTCCACCCACTGCTTGCCTTGGAGGAGCATAGCTGGGCTTGCTTCTTCAGAAGACAGTGCTAGCCATGGTAATTTTATTATGCTGAATTGTCTTGCAGTTGTTTTCTATTGAAGCCAAATATGGAAAGATATGTAGCAGGGTACGACATTGATTGTGGTAAAAATACTGGAGGACATTATAAGGAATTATATTCATGAGTATATTCATGTAAACAAAATTATGAGTTCAAATCAACATGGTTGTATGAGAAACAGATCATGTCAAACTATTCTAAATAGATTATATGCAGAAGTAAGTAAGACTATAGATAAAGGGGAATGCATTAATAATATATACTTTGATTTTGCAAAGACTTTTGATACCAAGTGAGAGATTATCGTACATTATTAAGGGACTGGAAATAAGTGAAAATGTTATCTCATGGATAAATAACTGGATACAAGATAGAGAGTAATGAAGTAGCAAATGGATCATACTCAGATTCAACAAAAGGAATTAGTGGGGTCCCTTAGGGATCAGTACTGAGCCATGCTTATTTTAATATTTTTTTAATTACACTGAGGATAGATGAAATAGTAACATCTCCATTTTTGCAGATGAATCAAAGTTGTGTAAGGTGATTAGATCAGTGCAGGATATAATTGCTTTACAAGGGGATTTACAAAATTGAAGAATGGGCAGGTAAATAAAAAAATGAGATTTGATACTGGTAAATGCAAGGTTATACATTTTGGAATTAAAATTATGTAGACAATCTATTATTTAAGTGGGACTATATTTAGCAAAATAGAGGAGGAAAGGAATTAGGGTGTACTTACAGATAGTAAACTACGAAAGGGTGCCCAATGTAGGGCAGCAGCTTCTAAGGCTAATAAGATACTAGCATGTATTAAAAGAGGCATTAATGTGGGGGCGGAGTTAACTGCCGAGCAGAGTGGCAGCATTGAGGGAGAGCTCCGTCATAAATAACTTTATTTTTTTTTTAAAAAACTGTTAGAAAGTACTAATTTTTATTTGTGGAGGCTAACAATCATACGCCTATACTTTTACATCCCACTGTAGGCACTCTAACACCGTAGATAGTAGCCCTTTCTAGCTATGAGACCACAACCCGGTGCTAATTCTCAAAGACTCCCTGAGAGCTCTACATTGTGGCCTATCAGCAGGAGATTTCGCCGGCAGCTCCGGAGGGTAAGGATTCCTCTCCGGAGTCATAATTGCTACCACAGAGACATGCTCTAGGACCAGAGACAGGGGGAAAACTCCTCTGTAAGCAGGCTTTCTGATTGTGGGTAGCGAAAGAAAACCTGATCGCTCGCTACTACAAACTCAAGGCCAACACTGGCTCTGTAACACTGATCTACAGTAATAGGGCCCTCTTGTACCTCCTAGGAAGCCCAGCCACCACCCACTGAGCAGATACGGAGACATCGGAGCGGAGCGGAGAGGATTGGCGCGAACAGCCACCATTTTGCTATAGGGTCCTGTACATCGGCCTACAGCAGGGGTGAGACTCAGGAGGGAAACGAATGGCATCTAAAGCCGAATTCAGCTCTAATTCCCTTACTGGACTTGCATCTGAGGCTGTCCATCCCCCGGTTCAGCTGGGAGACACAGAAGGAATCCTGCAGGCACTCCAGCTTAGAGATCACGCTGGCTCTCGGGTCATTGCAGGACTTACCATACAGGTGCCTATAGTTATTGCCAAGAGGTCTTGTTGAGCTGTGTCTGTTAGCCCAATCCTCAGACTGTGGACCCACGCAACTCCAACCACAGCACTGAGTACAGACTCAGGTAAGACACACCTAAGACTCATTTCCCCAGCAATTTCAACCAGATGAAGGAGAGAGGTTGCTCTGGCCCAATATCTATTTAGGGGTACTAACTGCAAAACTATTTAGAATAAACATAGATATTGACGGCAGATAAGAGCCATAGGCCCAGCAAGTCTGCCCGACCTTACCTAACAGTATAAACTTATCTAGTTCGTAGGATAGCCCTATGCTTGTCCCATGCATTTTTAAAGTCCCCCACAGTGTTTGTTGCTACTACCTCTTGAGGAAGTTTATTCCATAAATCAATCACTCTTTCTGTAAAGAAGTGCTTCCTCAAATTACTTCTGAATCTACTACCCTTTAGCTTGAGCTCATGACCCCTTGTTCTTGAATTTTCCATTTTATGTAAAATACCCACAGCCTCAGTTTTACTAAACCCTTTAATGTACTTGAAAGTTGCTATCATATCACCTCTTTCCCTTCTCTCCTCTAAGCTATACATATTTAGGTCATTGAGCCTATCCTGGTAAGTTTTATTTTTTAGACCATGTACAATTTTGGTAGCCCTCCTTTGCACAGATTCAAGTTTGTTAATATCCTTCTGAAGATATGGTCTCCAGAACTGCACACAATACTCAAGATGAGGCCTAACTAATGATCTATAAAGTGGCATAAGAACCTTACTATTTCTGCTGCAAATACCTCTACCAATACATCCAAGCATTCTGCTAGCCTTACTTGCTGCATTACTACATTGTTTACTAAGTTTTAAATCATCTGAAATAATAATTCCCAAGTCCTGTTCCTCGTCTGTAACAGTCAGTAAAGTGTCATTGAGTCTGTAATTAACATTTGGATTTTTCTTCCCTAAATGCATTATTTTACACTTTGCTGTGTTAAACTTTAGACCCCAGTCATTTGTCCAATCCTCCAATTGTTGTATATCACTTCTCATTTTGTCTACCCCCCCTGGAACATCCACTCTGTTGCAAATTTTTGTATCATCTGCAAAGAGACATACTTTCCCCTGTAGCCATTTGCTGATATCGCAGATAAATATGTTAAACAAAACAGGCCCCAGAACTGACCCCTGAGGAACACCACTAGTAACAGCCCCCTCTGCTGAATGAACTCCATTTACTAAGACACTCCTTAAGCCAGCATTCCACCCAGTTCACAATTTTTGAATCTAGACCAAGGAGATATAGTTTGTGAATAAGTTTATTGTGTGGGACGGTGTCAAATGCTTTGCTGAAATCTAGATATGCTACATCAACTGCTCCTCCCTTGTCTAATACTTTTGTTACATAATCAAAGAAGTCAATTAGATTAGTCTGACATGATCTCCCTGAAGTAAAACCATGCTGATTTTGGTCCTCTAAATTGTTTGTCTTTATGTAAGTCATAATTCTTTCTTTTAAGAGGCTTTCCATTAATTTCCCTACTACTGAAGTTAAACTAACTGGCCTGTAGTTGCCAGATTCTTCTCTACTGCCCTTTTTATGAAGGGGTATTACATTTGCTATTCTCCAATCATCTGGGACAGCTCCTGTTAATAGTGACTGATTAAACAGATCAGTTAATGGGACAGTTAGCACTGATCGAAGTTCTTTTAAAACCCTTGGATGAATATTATCAGGACTCACTGCCTTTGTAACATTTATTTTTGATAATGCTAACAAAACCTCATCCTCTGTAAAAAGATTACTGTTAAGCTTGTTTCTATTTTGCGTTGCATCCCTTAATGTAGACATTTTTAGGACTCAGTCATTTTCTTACACATTGACTCTAGTCTAAAATATAAGAAAACAGAGAGTGCACCTTAACAATAATTTCTGAGCTAGTCCCCTAAGACCTCACACTCTGCAGACCTAAAGCTTACCTTCTTTCTTTTCACCAGGCCTCACTCAGATCATCTAGGAGCCAGTAGTGAGGTAGTATACAGCAGTGCCTAAACTGTATATAGAGGAGGCTTCTTACAGCACCGCAGTAAACATTTTACTTTCCTTTTTTTAAATTTTTTATTATTATTAACTATACAGCGTCATATGTAGTTACACTTCTGAGACCTAGCACCAGCACTTGCACTCTGAGGTATTTAAAAGGGTAGTGGTACAGTATAATAAGAGCCATGTGGGAAAGCAGCCTAATTCATTATAGCCTAAGGCTCATTGAGCATATACCTCATACCTATATAATTAAACTGTCCTTGGAAGTGTAGAGCCAACCCCACAGCTGTCTCTCTTCAGTGAGCACATACTATTCAGTTTCACCAGGGACCCATCTAACTAATCTTATACAGCAGCTCCTCCCTTTCCCGCAGGGTACTTATACCTGTGGGTCATATCCTCTTTTCCATTTACCCACTTCGCCTATAGGGGACAATTCCCTTGGAGGGTAGCTGTTTGTCAGATAGGCACTTGTAGAACCTGTTTTTGTTTTTAGCACTCTATCTTTTCATTGGAGGTCTTCCATCCGAATAACACTCTCATTGCTCCCAGACTACTATTTCCACATCAGTAGTAACTATACCCGACATGCAGTGCTAGACCCTCAGATGTAGGGAGGCCGGGTGGTGTCTACCCCCCTGACTCATTTATCATTAAGGAAGGATCGGTATACTGGATACATTTACAGTCCTCTCCTACTGAGTCTACTCTGGGTTCAAGACTTTCACATCTCCAATGGCTCACAGCATGAGGAAGAAACAAAAGCACCAGGATCATCCTAAAAGGACCCTGAATGATCATTTTCATAGTAAACATCTTTCTGACCCAGAGGAATCAGAGGAAGACTCCAGAGATACTACCTCTTTGTATAGTGAAACCGCAAACCTGCTACCTCATTGAAAGACCGGAGCAATGTCTCCCAAACTGACATCCTTGACTCTATCAAAGCCTTAGCAGACAAGATGGACACTCACCACTCTTCTCTCAAACAGGATCTCAGACAATCAGTGAGTGAACTGAAGAGGGACATCGCTTCCCTTAGGGAGCATACAGAGATGCTGGAACGCAAGCATGAGGATCTTCATGTAGATCAATCTAATCTTCTTGCATACTCCCAAAATCTAGCGGAACAGATCTCTGACCTAGAGACAAAGTTGGCAGACCTTTAGGATAGGTCGCGGCGCAACAACCTTTGCATCAGAGGGGTCTCTGAAGAAATCAGCCCACCTGACTTACATAACTTCCTTTCTGGACTTTTCACTGAGCTTATTGGATCCTTTTCAGAACAAGAGTCTTTAATAGACAGGTCTCATAGAGCTCTACGTCCACGAAACTCATCATCAGAAGCACCCAGAGACATTATAGTCAGACTACATTACTATATGTTTAAAGAAAAAATTCTAAGAGCCTCCTTCTTAAATAAGAATCTGACAGCCCCGTACGACACAGTACAAGTATTCCTGGATCTCTCCCCACATACTTTAGCCAAACATAGGACATTCCAACAACTTACACAACTACTTTGACACCATAATATAAAGTATAGGTGGGGCTTTCCTGTAAAGATTTTCTTTCAGCACAAAGACCGCTCCTATTTGGTCTCCAAACCTGATCAAGGGATGAAGATTCTCCAATCACTGGAACTTACCCAGGCAACAGATCAGAACCTCCAGGCCCCAAAACAGTCTAGTTCTTTAAATTCAGCTGCACCTAAATGGCAACCATTGCCCAGAAGATCCACTTCACAAGTGAAAAGAACAGAAGCTTTAGACTCTAGGGCCTCACCATGACACACCGTCTCCTTTCCCTTCTTGGGGTCAGTATAACTGCCTAGGGAGATGGTATGAGCCTACGCACGGATACTTATCTTACCCTGTACGCTCTATATTACCTCTCCTCTCTTCAGAAGGGGCCTCTCTATGTTTCTCGATAATGGATGGACTGTGTTACTTGGGGTTATGTTGAGCTCACAAATGGGTACTCCACTTACTCATTAATCTCAACATAGCTCTCTATCCTTAACACCCATCATCGCCAGACAGGTCTGAATTTTAGGGGCGAGCCCCATTTTGTTTCACTCTGTCTGACATTTTTATGTTGTTATTTGTTTATAACTGGTATATTTCATATGTTTGTGTTATCTCTCCTCTTAGAAACTCATGTCATTAAGTTTAGCACAGTGTAAGTGTCCCAGTTAACGGGTACACACAACTGCAAATACACTTTTTATACCTACTAGCCTAGTAAGGAATAAGGTTTCTCCTCAAGACCGCCTCTTATGTCCCACTCTTGAAATAGAGACACAGTTTATAGAATATCTTATGGATGACTCCCTTAAATTCCCTCCAATTACTTACATCCTTTATATGCATACAATGGACTCGACACGTGTTAGCACACCCATATTTTAAAACTCCATATCTCGTTTGCATTTTAAAATAGTAGTCCATAGATGAGATTGTAGTGGATGGAATTTCATTGATATAACTATGCACAACTACTAGAGGCACATATATACTACAACATTTACTGGTTATGTTACACTCTATTTATTGTCTCTTTAATGTGTTAAGATTATTGCGGTACTAGGTAAGTCACTGGGGAACGACTCACAAGAATCATTATTAAAATACAAGTAACTTATCCCTCATGCAGGTTCAGACTCATTTTAGACATTGCATTTAAATACCTTCACTTCCTTTGTACCTTCTAAGACTCTCTCTACTCCCTCAACTCCTCTTAAAGGGACAGTCTAGGCCAAAATAAACGTTCATGATTCAGATAGGGCATGTAATTTTAAACAATTTTCCAATTTACTTTTATCACCAATTTTGTTTTGTTCTCTTGGTATTCTTAGTTGAAAGCTTAACCTAGGAGGTTCATATGCTAATTTCTTAGACCTTGAAGCCCACCTCTTTCAGATTGCATTTTAACAGTTTTTCACCACTAGAGGGTGTTAGTTCACGTATTTCATATAGATAACACTGTGCTCGTGCACGTGAAGTTATCTGGGAGCAGGCACTGATTGGCTAGACTGCAAGTCTGTCAAAAGAACTGAAAAAAGGGGCAGTTTGCAGAGGCTTAGATACAAGATAATCACAGAGGTTAAAAGTATATTAATATAATTGTGTTGGTTATGCAAAACTGGGAAATGGGTAATAAAGGGATTATCTATCTTTGAAAACAATAAAAATTCTGGTGTAGACTGTCCCTTTAACCTATTAAATTTATCACAACACCCTAGTTAATAACTAACGACAATCGTGTCCCCCAGTGACTATCCTTACCCCACTCTTATTATATGTCAGTGGAAGTATATACCAATTATTGCTTTACTTAGCTATAGGTACAAGCCCTTAAATAGAGGTTGACTATCTATGAGATCTCATAGGCTGACAGTTTAGATAGTGTTGTTGATGATACTCAAATGTAACATTGTTCCTCAAATTCTATTGTAATTCCTTTCTTATCACCGCTCTACTATTTTACTTGTCAGGGGGGATTCTGATCCCATCAGGTCTCCCTTCCATACCCTTTATTTTATATTAATCTAATCTTGTGAGTATATTTGCTTGAGAATATTATCAATCTACTCTCCACTCTGCTCATTCTCTTTTCTTGCTTCTTTATTCTTTTCTTCTTTTCTTTTCTTTCCTCTTTTTTGTCTTTATTATTAGCCTTACTTCTGCACTAGCTTATTCTTTGACACTGTAATTAGCAGAAGTACTATTTGCTCACCCTCCGCCCCCCTTAATTGATTAATTATTTGATTGATTAATTAACTCTATTCACTATTAAGTCTGCTGAATGTATATATATTATCCACCATTATCCTATATATAGCTGAATCAAACACTTGTTTAGCTCCCAACTTTGATTTTTCCTATTATATGGTTGAGAAGACACCAGTGTACTCAGTATCTGAGGAAATTCCAAACGCCTTCCACACTCCCACCCCGCCCTTATACTTTCCCCCAAACTATATATCTTCTTCCTTATCCTCCTAATATATGTTTGTCCCTTTTTTTTTTCTCTCCCCTTTCCTCTTCCTTCTCTCTTCATCCCTAGATGAATATGGAGAGTCTCCGTTTCCTATCCATAAATGTACAGGGTCTCAATTCCCCTACAAAACGTAGTCTGCTGATGAACTTTCTAAGAAAATCTAAGATAGATGTGTCTTTTATACAGGAGACCCATTGGACACTAAACAAACATACTACACCCACATGTAGGGGATTCCCGATAGTCCTGGATGCATCATTCCCATCTAAATCTAGAGGAGTTGCCATATATCTTAGCAAAGATATTCAATATGAATCCATTCACGTGGAAATTGACCACCAAGCTCGCTATATCATACATGTTTATAAATTAAATAGTAATTTGGTCTCCTTAGCGAACATTTATGCCCCTAACTCCAAACAAATCAAATTCTTGACAAAATTAATAAAGTTGGTATCAGCTGTGAAACAGGGTGAACTAATCCTAAGAGGGGACTTTAACTTAATATGGGACCCGGATCTAGATAGGATAGGACCCAAGATATCCACACTAGAGAGAGCAACTCACTCTCTATCTAGGGCTTTCCAACAACTTATTAGTCAATATGACTTATATGATTCCTGGAGACTCCACAAGATAGGGAATGCACATTTCCCCCCCCCCCCACATAGATCATTCACCCGCATAGACTACTTCTTCGTTAGCACCAGAATGTTAGATAGTATATCCTCTACTAATATATTACCAGTGTCCTGGTCTGATCATGACGCTGTCACTTTAACTACAAGCCCACATGTTAGCCTTCATTCTCCTCCCATGTGGAAGCTCAAAGGTTACCTTATAACAGATCCCCTCATTAAAACGGAAATACAGGAGAGGATACTAGAATTTCTAGACATCAATGACAATCAACAGACCTCTACGGAGATACTATGGGCTGCCCTCAAGGCCTTTCTCAGGGGTCATTTCATTGCCATTGATGCGGATAAACATAGTAAACAGGGGGCCCCCTTAGCAACTCTCATTATCCGTCTCAGACAACTATTACAAACACTACATGCTTCTTACTCAGTAACCCAAGAAATCGTTGATGTTACCAAACAAATTGAGGAGTTAGAGCTCAGGAAGACACATGACACATTAGAGAAATTCAAGAGGATTTTCTATCACCATAGCAACAAAGCCTCCACACTTCTCGCAGCTAAACTCAGGCATCGCACAGCACAGGCCAAAGTTTTATCAATCAGAAACTCAGTGAACAAATTGGTGTATTCTCCTAAAGATATAGGTAAAACATTCCAAGATTATTATCACTCCCTGTATAATATAAAAGAGAACCCAGACTACTCCCCTCCCGATGCGGATAGCATAAAAACATTCCTAAGCTCTCTCCATCTCCCTCCCCTTTCCATAGACAATGCCACCATCCTGAACAATCTCATCACACAAGAGGAAGTTCTAAAAGTGATTCAGAGCCTGAAACTAGGGACATCTCCTGGCCCGGATGGATATATTGCACGCTTTTATAAATCTTTTCAATCTATAGTAGCCCCGATACTATGCAGAATATTAATCGAAATTATGCAAAGAGGCACCGTCAACAGTGAATACTTAGAAGCAACCATTACTACTATTCTGAAACCCAGGAAACTCTCTGATCAATGTAGTAGCTACCGGCCCATATCACTTCTTAATTTAGATATCAAATTATACACTAAAATATTATCCAAATGACTCTCGAGAGTTATAAACCCACTGATCCATTTGGCTCAAGTATGGTTTATACCACGCAGAGAAGGTCCGGACGCAACCAGGAGAATTCTCAATATTCTCTCAATTATGGAAAGGAAGGGAGTCCCGTTTCTCACCCTGTCTCTGGATGCTGAGAAAGCATTTAACAGGGTGAGATGGGAATATCTCTGGCTCAACCTTCCAGATACCTTTGTTCGCGCAGTTAGAGCTATCTACTCGACGCCCACAGCTAGAGTAAAAGGAGTGGGCTTCCAATCCGATACCTTGCAAATCACCAATGATACTAGGCAGGGCTGCCCACTCTCGCCCCTTCTTTTTGCACTAACAATAGAACCCTTAGCACAAGCGATTAGACTCCATCCGCATATTACAGGTGCACAACTCGCAACGTCATCACACTCCATCTCATTATATGCAGATGACATAACTCTATTCCTTACCTCACCAACTACCTCCCTTCCTGTAGTATTCAAACTTTTCAATGAATTCTGCTGCTTATCCTACTATAAACTGAACATTAATAAAACAGAGGCTCTATATTTAAACATTCCTCACCAAGAACTTCTTCTCATACAAAAAAAGTACAGTTTCCAATGGAATCCTTACACTATCAAAGTCTTAGGCACATCTTTAAGTCCCAACCCGGAGCTCACAATAGCTAAAAACTATACAGAGAGACTCTCAGAATTCAGGAGTCTTCTTCTCACCTTGGAATTCAAAGAAATCTCCTGGACGGGAAGAATAGCAGCTATAAAAATGTCATTTGTACCTAAGCTCACCTATTTATTCAGATGCATACCATATAACATCCCAGACCCCTAATAAACAGGTTACAGAGCCTCATAACAAATTATGTCTGGAAAGGTCATAGGCCTTGGACTTCTAGCATCACATTACAGAGACCAACTACACATGGGGGATTAGACCTACCCAATCTAATTCTCTATTATAATGCGGCCAGATTGTCACACATACACGGCTGGTCAATCACCACTGATTGCCCACGCTGGATTGATTCTGAACTGTCCACTCTACCCCCAGGACTCACACTATTTGACTTACCATGGATCCCTACCCACTACAGAGGAAAACTGGATAATTTATCACCAATTGTTATAGACACCCTGAAATTCTGGGATCACATCAGACACAACCCAGATCTAGCACCCCATCCCTCTCCTGATCTCACTTTAACTGGAGCCCTTTTTTGACTCCCGGACTCCCATTTGAAGTCTTGGCAAAACCTTCAACCTGTGTTGGTTACAGACTTCTATGACCAGGGTCAATGGATTGCGCATTCGCAATTTTGTCTGAAATTCAATATCCCTACTTCTTTACATTTTGAAGCTTTGTCTTTTCATTATAATCTTATTCTTGAACCTACCACTCTCCATAAAATTTCATCATCATAAAGCCTGGGAGAGGGAGATAGGTTTCACAGCTGACACTAATACATGGCATACACGAATACTCATAACCAAAAGACTCCTTCACTGCACTACTTTATGGGAACTACAATATAAAATTATAGTGCAATGGCACTTAGTACCTTCCACATTAAACAGGATTTGTGGCACTCACTCTCCCAGATGCTGGTGAGGCTGTGGACAAATAGGAACCCAGCTACATATATGGTGGTCTTGCCCTAAGATACACCCCCTTTGGAGATGGCTTTTCCGCACTTTTAATCTACTCCAAATTGACCTACCTTTTAAACCAGCGATAGCCTTACTTCATGTCCATCTTTCAGACTTAATGAAAGCAAGGGAAGCCCTCACAATCTATCTCCTTATGGCCACAAAACTGGCTATTGCCAGTGTGTGGAAAAACGTGGACCCTCCTCCGACATCACAGGTTATCTCCATTATTAATTATATTAAGCAGATGGAGTTATACTCCTACAGATCCCTAGACAAAACTGATTTCTATTATGCGGTTTGGTTTCCCTGGATGGAGTCCTTCTCAGACTAGTATACACCCCTCAGTTACAACTTCAGCCTGAGGCCTGCCCTTCCTTCCCCTTTTTCCCCTATTGCTTTTTTTTCCCCATCCCCCACCCTCACCTTATCCCAATACTTACTCCCTGCCCTCTCCCCTTTTCCCTTCTCACCATTTATAGATACAATTATTGCAGGGACACTCATCGGATACTTAATATTGAGACCCTTGTATCTTCTCTCTTTCACATTCTATATTACCTGATTCAGCAATTTATAGCTTTAATTGCACTTCATTCTCACTGGATACAATAAAAACCCATTGAGATATTAGGTTCTGTAAAATGGCTTACCCAAGAATGTGAAACTGCACTAATAACTGTATGCTCATATGTTATATATAAAAAAATGTTATTAAAAAAAAAAAAGGCATTAATGCAGGGAAGGAAAGCATAATTCTGTTATGTATGTAAATCCCTGGTAAGGCCTCTCCTTGAGTATGGAGTGCTGATCTGAGAACCAATTTTTAAAAAAGGACATTGCAGACAGAAAAAATTCATGGAAGGGCGACAAAACTAATAAGGAGAATAGAGTATTAAGACTATGAGGAGAGGTTAGTCAAACTGGGTCTATTTTCTCTATAAAAAAGCACTTGAGAGGTGATATGATCATTTTATATAAATATATCCAAGGCCCAATATTTTCAAATGTATAATTTAGCGGTTTCATGATTTACATCATAACTGTTAAAATCCCTTTATAAAAGTTTAACAGTCATTTACTTTTATGGAAATTAATTTCACGCAGTGTTCTGTATTTTAGATAAACATCTCATAAAAACAGAAAATTAAGTTTTCTTAATGAATAAAAGATTTCTTAAAAAATACTTATATTAATATTAAAAATATAAACTAAAATAAAAATATATCAATAATGCTCATATACAAATGGCATTCAGATTGTTCAACACTTTTTATTAACACCACATTAACACTAAAGATTGTGATCACTTTGTCAATGAATAAAAAACTGTTCCTATTCTTCCAATATCAGAAAAAATATCAGAGATATTTGAATAGACTCCTATATTTGCTTATTACAAAAGATTAAATTATGATTTCATATTTTTGTGGAATGGAGATGCCATATTTAAACTTGTATAGTCATAGGCTAATATTTACCAATGAACAGGAAAGATACTTAATTCCCCATCTGGATATCATAGTAACCCCAAACATATTAGGGATGGAATATTGAAAGGTGTATTTATTTATTTATTTATTTGAGAATGTTACTAAGTATAGGGTATTAAAAAAACATTAATAGGTTAGTTAAATTAGTCTGTTAGGTCATCAAAGTTTATTAATGGACTCTGAGGTTGGGAGCAGACATGTTAAAAATTGAGATGTTATATATGTCATTAACTTTAATTAACAGTATTTTGTGGTATGAAATATTTGCTTTAAAATGAAGGTTTAAATACATTTAAAATATTTATTTGCACATCATGTGCTTAATTGCTTATATATACTGTGCATAAATATATAAATAGCTTTATTGCCTCCTTTAAAATTGATACAACAACATATTACCAGGGTTTTATAATATAGACCAAGATAATGATGAAAATAAATTACTCTATAATTAAAATATATTGATATAGAATATTAAGAGTTCTAGGATAAAATGGATAAAGGTTTGTAAACGTAAAAAAAAAAAATGCAAGGTTATGATAATATACCTTCAACTAAGGTAATCACTTACTATTTAATCTTGTTAAAGGGACACCGAACCCATTTTTTTTTTCTTTTGTGATTCAGATAAAGCATGCAATTTTAAACAACTTTCTAATTTACTCCTATTATCAAAATTTCTTCATTCTCTTGCTATCTTTATTTGAAAAAGAAGGCATCTAAGCTATTTTTGGTTCAGACCTTGAACAGCACTTGTTTATTGGTGGGTGAATTTATCCACCAATCAGCAAGAGCAACCCAGGTTGTTCACCAAAAATGGGCCAACATCTAAACTTAAATTCTTGCATTTCAAATAAAGATACCAAGAGAATGAAGAAAATTTGATAATAGGAGTAAATTAGAAAGTTGCTTAAAATTGAATTCTTTATCTGAATCACGAAAGAAAAAAATTTGAGTTCAGTGTCCCTTTAAGTGTTTCTAAATAAAAATATAATGTATGTAGGAGTCCCCCACTTGCTAACAAATCATCTGCCCAAACAGTTGCCCCACCTTTTGTCCAACTTTCTGCCCATATTGAAGGATTTTCTGATTAATTACCTACTTGCACAGCAACTGGTCCATCAGTTACACAAGACAACAAATTAGAGCTTAGTCTAAGATAATTAATGAACAATATGTTGAATCAGAGATTTAAATTATTCTAGTATGGCATAATATCATGGGAAATACTATTATTGAGAAGATATGTTTATTCAGAGGGAGGGTGAGCTTACGCTTTATTGAGTACTAGAAAACAGCAAGAGACTTACCACACAGTAAGATCTCATTAAAATGTACATTTTCTAACATTATATTACTTAATTTCACATGTATAAACAATAACATAAGATCAATTTTTGTTTCATTGTTTAAAGAAAGTATAATTCAATTACTACTTGGATAGTTATATTAAACAGTGCCCCATATCACGGCACATAATCCATGCACGTCATTGTATATAATTACCCAATTATGATGCATATAATCCTACCACTACTTTTTCTATAACCTCAAATTGTTGACCATAATTACTGCACTATATTGCTTATTAAAACATACAATGTCACACAAAAACATTCCACTTATGTGTATTGTTTTACCTTATTACAGTCTACATAATCATTGCATTATTTAAATTGATATATTTACATTATTAAAGTTTAAATAATCATTGCATTGTTAAAACTGATATTTTCATAATTATAGTGCATATATTCATTGAGAGGTTGTAAACAGAAATTTTAGGGTAACCTATAGGTAGCAGAGGCAAGGTCTTGTAATCTGAGTGAAGCCAAAATAGCCCAGGGGGTAGAGTTGGGTAGTCTTGGATAGTGTATTGAGACGCTGTATTAATTCACAGGGAGGATTTTTGCTTAAAAACACATTCAGTTTAACTTTAGATGCAGGTGTTATCATGTTTATTTTGAAATTGAATACATACATTGGGCCCCATACAACAAGGCCTGTGCTGATAATTAACCATTGGATATTTAAAGGAAATAGACTAGTACTGGTATCAGTAGTGACCACCTTTAATACAACATTTGTCATGTTTTTTCATTTGTTAAATATTACATTTCTTCTTCAAGTGACTTTGTGGTTTATTAAGTGTGGAGAAAC
Organism: Bombina bombina; assembly: GCF_027579735.1. Lineage (NCBI taxonomy): Eukaryota > Metazoa > Chordata > Amphibia > Anura > Bombinatoridae > Bombina > Bombina bombina. The sequence continues at coordinate 636,399,394 of NC_069500.1, read as the reverse complement.
ATGGATACCTAGGAATCACTTTTAATTCTATGGATGTTGGGTGGACAACTCTCTTCCCGCGCAGATACTGTAGATAGATCGATAGATAACATCACTATAAATATATAGATATTTAGACAAAATTATACATTATTCTTTTTCCCCCCTTTATTTTCACTCCATTTAAAGTCAGTTTTAAACATGCAACTACTGTGAGTGGCTAAATAGCCCAGTATAACATAAACAGGAAAAAATAAATATCTTGCTAAATCCGAAGGCAACAAATTATTTACATAACATAATCTTACCACAAGCAGAAAAGTACTAATGATTCCTTTGCTTCACCAACAGTGAGAAGTTTTATTAGACCTCTAATGGTCTGTCACAGCAAGTAAAATGTACCTGTCTACAGTGTCAGATAGCTACTATTACTTCTTGTGAATGTTTATTGTGCTAAAAAGCCCTCATTAATACTCGGGAAATTGGGCATTTGCATCTTGGGAACAAGATTATACATTGCTCTCTACATTAACACCCAAAAAAATCTGGAAAACTGACACATCCATTGTGTAAGATAAAAGAATAATAATTGCATACTTACAGAAATATCAGTCAATAAAGCTGCCTTTCATGTAAAGAAAACATTCAGATCACAGCTGATAAATATGATTTATGGCCTTTAAATGGATTCTTACCAGTTAAAATATCACATACTGTCACTTGGCGTAAAAAAATGTAATAAACAAATGCTAAGTAAACTGTGTTGTAGTTATTAAACATGAAAAGTGTGAAGTATGATTTTTAAATAGATCTTGCATTCTTTAAGGGCAGTGTGACAATCTGTTAAGAAAAGCTAAATGAGGTCAGTATGGTTAAACAAATGTTTCTAGTGAAAATTAAAAATATTTGTTGGCTATATGTACTTTACATTAACCTTTTGATTTATGAAGAGTATTGATTTTTACTTTTAAGACTTTAAATTTGTCTTACTGTTTCAAGGGCATTTTGAATGGGTCAGATTACAAGTGGAGTGGTAGTTTACACTCCTGCTTTTTGTGTGTCAGGTAGCACGCGTATTATATAATTAAAAATATTTAGAACATATTCCCTTATTTGAAAAAACATTTGAGTGTTAGATATTTACAGTACATACATAGTTAAACACTTTATTAAATATGAGCATTGCATAAATATGCTTTCACATGTTTTCAGCTACTTGACTGCAAAGAACTCCAATTCACACAAACACACACATATATATATATATATATATATATATATATATATATATATATATATATATATATATATATATATATATATATATATATGTCTATATATGACTATATATGTATACATGTGTATTTATGTGTTTGTATGTGTATATATGTATGTAAATATTACATTTGAAAGCACCACTGTTAATAACATCTACCAATTACATTAGTCTCAGTAACATAATTTAAAGTTCCTACCTATTAAAAAGGCAAAAGTTGACATCTAAGTAATACCGATAAACTCAGATTTTGAACTCAAACATAAGACCAGCACAAGAACACCACATTCATTTCAATCAATTAGATATAGCTGAATGAAAAGTGCCACTCATGGAATTTTGGCTTCTTTTTCTAAGGCATTCCAATCCAATAAAAATGTGCCTATTATAAATAGTTAAGTCGCCTACATTACATGCACAATATAACATCTAGTTTTCTTACATTCAATTTAGGTAACCATGCAAACAACTATAAGAATCAAGCTTTTCACAGGAATTTTTGCATACCAAAACAGGATATGTACAGTATGCCATAGCCAGCAGTGGCTTTAGATCAAAAAATCTGAGGGTGTGAAAAACTAAATATCAATGATCCAGAGGGTTCTGATGAGGCATCTCTTCTTAAGCTATGTATTCCAACCTGTATTTTCCTTTTTAATTTCCTTTCACGGAATACCAGGTAGGTACAGCAGGTACAGCTGGTTGGAGGGAAGATGTCACCACCGCTTAGTGTATTTAGGAAATCTCTTTCTGCTTTCTTTAGTGCTCCCCTTTTTTTGTTCTATCTTGCTTTTTAAAGGGAAGATGTCACTGGTTTAGTAGACAAAAGATTCTCAGCAAGTACAGGAAACCTAGTGGGTTCTGTTATGAGGCTGTCATGGGATACCAGGTAGGTACAGCAAACACAGATAAAAGTGGTGCTCAATAAATAAGAGCTAAGGTATATTATACATAATAATATATAGGACTTAAACAACATACTCTTAGTTTGACTGTCACAGGATACCAGGTAGGTACAGCAAGCACAGCTGGTTTGAGGAAGGCAGTCACTGGTTTAGTAGACAAAAGATTCTCAGCAAGCACAGGAAACCCAGTGGGTACTGTTGGTGAGGCTGTCATAGGACATCAGGTAGGGACAGCAGACACAGATAAAAGTGGCGCTCAATAAATAAGAGCTAAGGTATATTATACATAATAATATATAGGACTTAAACCAAGGCTAAAAAATAATGTTTAATATATGAGCATTCAGACAGACTTAATCTTACATACAATCTTAATACAATGATATGTTGTGGCCTCAACTCAAAACAATGACTAAATAATGAAGATATTGTCAATGGATCTTATAAATGGAACACGGTTGAGTTCAAGTGTGAGCCTATAATATATTGTGGTTCAAATAGACCCATGAATAAATTGGCATAGCTGGGCGCAAACTTTGTGCCCATAGTTGTGCCTTGAATTTGAAGAAAGAATTCACCATCAAAACTAAAATAGTTATTGTTTAAAATGAACTCCGGTAAGGCGGAACTAAATATACATATGTGTTTGGGAAATCCTACCATAAGTGGATAAACAATAAAGGAATGATTAAAACGTTTTTTCACTGCAGTATATTTGACTGAACAATACAAGGTTAATTCAGCTTATATCGGCACAATCTGTCTGACAGAAGCAGCGTTCAAGTTAATAGTGTCACAGACACATAAGCTAAGTGATTTCTGCATTCATGTTTTAATGAGACTGTTAGTAGATATAGTTCTACCATAACATATCATTCTATTAAGATTGTATGTAAGATTAAGTCTGTCTGAATGCTCATATATTAAACATTTTTTTTAGCCTTGGTATAAGTCCTATATATTATTATGTATAATATCCCTAAGCTCTTATTTTTTGAGCACCACTTTTATGTGTGATAGTTTTATGGTTCATTAACAAACCGTGTGTGGGAGAATCTCTGTATTTTTAAGTTTGCTTAAAGGGAAGTGTTAAGATTAGAGTATTTTAACTTTTGTTTTAATTGGTATAGCAGACACAGCTTCAGGAAGAAGGTGAGCATACACAGGTATCAGGTATGTTTGCTTGACTTTCAGAAACAAGCCTAATTCATCTTTTAATGCAGTTTGGGGAAACCAGATGTGGACTCTTGTTCAATGTGCTTAGAGGGATATGGCTTCGCCTCACTGACAAGGCCCAAAGGAGGCTAAAACGACTGTTGGGGGTTGCCATTTCCCTTGTTCAGAGGAGAACTGCCTGGTATTTCAGGGCTGGACTGACCTTGTTAGGTGGGATCAGACTGATATACTCCAGGAAAGTTCTCCTATGTGAAAAGTACAATTGGGCTAAAAGAAGCTACTCCCATGTGGTAACCAGGTCTTAGAACACATAGACCCACTGAGCTATTGTTCATTCCTGTTAGATTGCTTCTCTTTCTGTATGTACTAATAAGGTAACTATCTTCCACCTGATATTAGAGTCATACTCCAATAAGCTTGCATATAGAATAAATACTGTCAATACTTTTGATGTACTATTTAGCATCTGACTTTGTCAGGTACCTAAATAACATCTCTGCAATTCATTGAACAATTAGCATGTTTTCTTCTCAGTGCAATCTTCCAAAATCTCCTTCTTCCAGTAAGCCACATCGAAAAACTCAAAAATCTTTTACATAGACTTTATATGATTTTATAATGTTGAAAAAACTGATATGTTAGATTGATCAAAACTATTTAAAATGTATGGATAAATCTAACATATTTTTTTCAGTAATCCGCGTTTAAAAATGTTTATTCTTATTCTTTAGCATAATTTTCCATGTTAAGAATGTTTACAGTTTATTAATTATTTAGTAATAACATTAGAAAAACATCAGAAATAAAGAATGTGGAATTCTAAAAAAGATATAACCTAAAAAAAAAAAAGAAAAAGTAAAAAAATAAGTAAATAAAATTAAATTCTAGATTAGTCAAATGTATCAAGTATAACATAGATAGCACTGTAATTAAAAAAGAAGAATTATTCAATTTTCAGAAACAGCATGGAAATAAAATTGTGCACCTGGTCTGGGGATTAATGGACCAGCACAGACATGCTTTTAACTATGCAGTATGCTTTTTATTCAGTTTTTTTTTTATTCAGATCGTCAGTGTATAGATTATTTTGAGTATATTATCATGTATTCGTTACAACACATGTACAGCTGATGCTGTTAGCACACTGATAAATATTTTGACTTAGCATTTAAAAATATAGCTATGGCACTAGAATAAGTTTTAAAGCAACGTAGGTTTGATTGGCTTGCTTTTTATCAGCAATTTCTCATGGCAAAACCAAAATGGAAGTCCTAAACCATCAAAACGCTTTTTTCTGATTGTTATTATATTAAAACTGATTTACTAACAGACCACAATTCTGCTGTGCCTTTTTACAACTGGATATTGGTGACAGGTGGCACAAGCTAAAAAATACTCCTTAAATAATGTAACCTTTGAAAATAAAAACAAGAGATGTGAGGACTCATCCTCACGATTACCTCACTCCGAATAATAATAATAATCTAACGTATCACTCTAGGGATAGTAAAGTATTTCCTCCATCTTATTAATGGCTTATAGATCAAAAGATGTTAATATTTTTTGATTAGCAATGTATTGGAAATGTATTAATTTAATGTTGCATATATCTATCTATCTATCTATCTATCTATCTATCTATCTATCTATCTATTGGGTACTTCTAGAGCGCAAACTAATCACCCGTGAGGGTCTCAAGGCGCTAAGGGAAAGGGGATAGGAGAAGGGGGGGAGAGGATGCTCATTAAGTCAAAGAGCCAGGTTTTGAGGTCCTTTCTGAACTTTGTAAGGGAGGTGGATTGTCTGAGGTGCAGCGGGAGGGTGTTCCATGTCTTTGCTGCCATGTGGGAGAAGGATCTTCCGCCCACTGTGGATTTGCTGATGCTGGGGATAACTACAAGTGTTTGGTCGGCCGATCGGAGTTGTCTGCCGGGGGTGTAGAAATTTACGCGGTGCTTGAGGTATTCGGGTCCGATGTTGTGTAGGGCCTTGAACGCGTGGGTAAGGATATGGGTAAATATAAAATATTGCATATGTTAAAAGAACATTGTAATAAAAATGGTAAATTATATTTAGTTAAACAATTTTGTATTATTATTTTGTGTAATTTAAGGTCACAATTCTTGTTAAAAGTAGAAATGGAGACTATAGACTTACCAGTACTATATTCTTCACTGTCACTGACTTCATCTTGTGATCTATGTATATGGACAGATAAGGAAACCTTGGTTACAACATGTCAGCAGGCATTGCTTTATGGACACTAAAACTTTACACTTATTTTTTCAATTTTTAAAAGCCAATATAAAAAGTATACTTTTCTGGCTAAGCTTTGCTGTAAATGCATCATCCTATCTAACATTTATTTAGGGCTAGATTACGAGTGGAGCGCTATCTTAAAGGGACACTGAACCCAAATTTTTTATTTTGTGATTCAGATAGTGTCATGGATATTTCCAATCTGGTATATCCCTTTAAGTTTTCCCTATATATTCCCACAATCCACCCTGGTTCCTTGTCAATTATTTTCAGTTGTGCAGAACTAAGTCGCCAGACAATCAGTTCCTAAAACTTCTGTTGACTATTCCCTGCTAATATCAGTTGGGACACTAATTCAAACAAAGCAAACCTATACTTCTGAACTGCTTTCTGCAGTTATCTAAAGAAACAGACTTCACTTGTACCAGCTAACCGGAGTCTCATTGTTTTCACTCAGCCTGCTATTCATCGCAGTGAAACCTGCAGTGTAGCCATACTCCTCGGATTTCCTACTTCTCTAACTGCTACTTGGGACTTTATCCTCTAACTAATCTCCTGCTTACTGCGGTAGTAACCGCCACCAAAAATGACTTACGGCTTGTTTTTGCTTCCATCTGAGCTGCCGTTTTTCTTCGCACCGGATTGGTGCTCTGCCTCACACCCCCAGCGTGACGTCACGGCCGCAACTAAAAGAGCTCTCAGAAGGTGCAGCCTTCAATTTAAACACGCTCCGGATAAGCCCGCACCAGATTGGAGCAATGTGACACACCCTCAGGCTTGTGAGTAAAGTTTTACTGTAGCTTACGGTTTTTCAATACTGCTTGCCAAGCTACACTGTATAGGAAAAATAACTGTTTGCTCATAACTATAAAACAAATTGCTAATCTTTAAAGCGATACAGCTGTAATTATTGTTGCTGCATATAGCAAATCAGAATCTCTTTCCAGCTGGACATTACAGGACAATCTATCTCTCTCCTGTAACCAAATAATCATATTCTTCTTAAAGGGACAGAAACTAAATATTACCACATAAATCTAATACTATTGGTATAACTGCAGTTAGATCCTACTTACTTCAGAACGCTCTTCAGGGAACCTAGCTGCATTACAGATAGAGCATGCAATTTTAAGCAACTTTCTAATTTACTCCTATTATCATTTTTTCTTCGTTCTCTTGCTATCTTTACTTGAAAAAGAAGGCATCTAAGCTAAGGACCCAGACAATTTTTGGTTCAGATTTTTGCTATAGCAAATCATGTCCGCTCGACATCGCTAAATGCCGAGAGCATACGCTAGCTAGCAGGGGGTGTTAATCATCCAGATTGCATTAGGATAATTGCAGTCCGCCACATAAAGGGTGGCAGAGAAGTTAAGGAGCTGCGGTCTTATGACCACTGCTTCTTAATTTACGTTTAAGGCGGACCTGAATCTTCGAGTGTTGAAAGCAGCATCCGCTGCTTAATAAATCTACCCCTTAGTGTTTAATGTTCCTTTATCAAAGATTTTAACAAGGTTAACTATTTAAATACATTTTATCTCACATCAAATACACTCATTGAATAATTTATCGTTAGAAAGTACAAACAATGCACCAAGTGCCTTAAATGTATTATTATGGTACATTGTAGGCAAATATACTGCTAGATTACGAGTCTTGTGTTAGCCTTAAAAAGCAGCGTTGAGAGGTCCCAACGCTGCTTTTTAATGCAAACTGGTATTACAAGTCTGACAGGTACAGGTGTACTGCTCACTTTTCTTCTGCGACTCGAGCTTACCGCAAATCCCCTTACGTCAATTGCGTATCCTATCTTTTCAATGGGATTTGCCTAACGCCGGTATTGCAAGTCTTGGAGTCTTCTCCTGTCAAGACTCCTACCGCATTTAAAAGTCAGTAGTTAAGAGTTTTATGGGCTAACGCTGTAACATAAAACTCTTAACTAAAGTGATAAAAAGTACACTAACACCCATAAACTACCTATTAACCCCTAAACTGAGCCCCCCCCCCACATCAGAAACACTTAAATAAATTATTTAACCCCTAATCTCCCGACCGGACATCGCCGCTACTTTAATAAATATATTAACCCCTAAACCGCCGCACTCCCGCCTCGCAAACACTAGTTACATTTTGAAGTTCAATCCTATTGGCTGATCCAATCATCCAATAGGATTGAGCTCGCATTCAATCAGCCAATAGAATGCGAGCTCAATCCTATTGGCTGATTGCATCAGCCAATAGGATTTTTCCTACCTTAATTCCGATTGGCTGATAGGATTCTATCAGCCAATCGGAATTAAAGGGACGCCATCTTGGCTGACGTCACTTAAAGGAACCTTCATTCTTCAGTCGCCATCGGATGGAAGAGGATGCTCCGCGTCGGATGTCTTCAAGATGGACCCGCTCCACTCCGGATGGAAGAAGATAGAAGATGCCGTCTGGATGAAGACCTCTGCCGGTCTGGATGTCCTCTTCTGGCCGGATCGGATGAAGACTTCTGCCCCTCTGGAGGTCCACTTGTGCCCGGCTGGGTGAAGACTTCTCAAGGTAGAGAGATCTTCAAGGGGGTAGTGTTAGGTTTTATTAAGGAAGATTGGGTGGGTTTTAGAGTAGGGTTGGGTGTGTGGGTGGTGGGTTTTAATGTTGGGGGTATTGTATTTTTTTTTACAGGTAAAAGTGCTGATTACTTTGGGGCAATGCCCCGCAAAAAGCCCTTTTAAGGGCTATTTGTAATTTAGTATAGGGTAGGGATTTTTTTTATTTTGGGGGGCTTTTTTATTTTGTTAGGGGGATTAGATTAGGTGTAATTAGTTTAAAAATTTTGTAATTATTTTTTTATTTTCTGTAATTTAGTGCTTGTTGTTTTTCATACTTTAGTTTATTTAATTTAATTGTATTTAATTGTAGGTAGTTTAGGTAATTAATTTAATTATAGTGTAGTGTTAGGTGTAATTGTAACCTAGATTAGGATTTATTTTACAGGTAAATTTGTATTTATTTTAACTAGGTAGCTATTAAATAATTAATAACTATTTAATAACTATTGTACCTAGTTAAAATAAATACAAAGTTGCCTGTAAAATAAATATAAACCCTAAGCTAGATACAAATGTAACTATTAGTTATATTGTAGCTAGCTTAGGGTTTATTTTATATGTAAGTATTTAGTTTTAAATAGGAATAATTTATTTAATTGCAGTTATTTTATTTAGATTTATTTAAATTATATTTAAGTTAGGGTTAGACTTAGGTTTAGGGGTTAATAACTTTATTATAGTGGTGGCGATGTTGGCAGCGGCAGATTAGGGGTTAATAAATGTAGTTAGGTTGCGGCGATGTTGGGGGGGCAGATTAGGGGTTAATAAATATAATGTAGGGTTCGGCGATGTTGGGGGCAGCAGATTAGGGGTTCATAGGGATAATGTAGGTGGCGGCGGTGTCCGGAGCGGCAGAATAGGGGTTAATAATTATAATGTAGGTGGTGACGATGTCGGGGACGGCGTATTAGGGGTTAATAAGTGTAAGATTAGGGGTGTTTAGACTCGGGGTTCATGTTAGGGTGTTAGGTGTAGACATAAAATTCCTTTCCCCATAGGAAACAATGGGGCTGCGTTAGAAGCTGAACGCTGCTTTTTTGCAGGTGTTAGTTTTTTTTTTAGTCGGCTCAGCCCCATTGTTTCCTAAGGGGAAATTGTGCACGAGCACGTTTAGCAAGCTTACCGCTATCGTAAGCAACGCTGGTATTGAGGTGAGATGTGGAGCTAAATTTTGCTTTACGCTCACCTTTTTGTGGCTAACGCCAGGTTGAAAAAAACCTGTAATACCAGTGTTGTCTTAAGGTAGCGTTAAAAAAAAAAAAGGCTTGTTAGCACCGCACTCCTGTTACCGCAAAACTCGTAATCTAGGCGATAGATTTTACAAATACCAGATCATCCCTCACACAAACGCAAATCTGTGGGTATTAGTGAACTTAAATCACAGGTTTCAGCAGATGACGTATTACATTTTGCTCATAAAACACAACATCAAAATAAGTATGAAGGTTGTAGGACCTAAAATGACAATGCAAATAAAATTAGTATATGATTGAAAGGAGACATTTGTTCAATTAAAAGATGAGCAAATCCATGTTTGAAAATAATGCAATTAAAATGTAAACAAATAATAGATCAATAAAAACCATTTGAAGCTTTATTTGAGATTAATTTTAAAATGTCAGACAAATCCATAAAAATGTTGTGGATATAGAAATTTGGACTTGGTCTGGTAGAAAGTGACATATATTTTAGTTTTGACAAAGACAATAATTTTGAAATGTAGTAAATTCCAATGTTGTTCAATTTTAAGGGACAGTCAACACCAAAATTATTTTTGTTTAAAAAGATAAATAACACCTTTACTACCCATTCCCCAGCTATGCACAACCAAAATTGTTATAGTAATATACTTTATAACATTTAAACTTCTACATTTCTACCTGTTTCTAAGCCACTACAGAAAACCTCTTATCACATGCTTTTTTTTTTTAGCTTTTCACAAGAGGAGGCTGCTAGCTCATGTGGGCCTTAAAGATAACATTGTGCTCTCTCCCGTGGGTTTTGAATGACACTACACTAAATTGGCTAAAATGCAAGTCAATAGATAATAAATAGTCATGTGATCAGAGTGCAGTCTGCAGAGGCTTAAATACAAGGTAATCACAGAGGTTAAATGTATATTAATATAACCACTCGTGTTGGTTATGCAAAACTGGGGAACGGGTAATAAAAGGATTATCTATCTTTTTGAACAATAAAGATTTTGGAGCTGACTGTCCCTTTAAGTGTAACATTTGTTTAGGATTTGACATTTTCTACAATCTATAACCACCATCACCACAAATGCTACTAAAATTCAGCAGCTAGTGAAAGAAAATTTGTTACATAATAAATTAGTAAATGTGGTTGAAGAAGACAAAAGTCCATCAAATTTACCTTTCAGATATATACTGCGGTTCCTAATATTACAATTCCTGCCAGAAGAACTAAAAAGTACTAAAACAAATTGCAGTATATTTTCATGGTTTAGTTTGCCCCTTTTTGTGGATTTTTTATGGCTGGCTTCATAAGCCTAATCTTGCCATGTAATCTGTCCATGATTTACACTGCATTATCTTACCCTTTCTGATAAAACTAAACAAACTTTTCTGCCCCCCAATCAAACATTTCCTAAATTGTATTTATATATACAGTATATTTAGGAATGGTTTGTCCAAAATGACACTACCTATTTAAGCTGTACCCAGGGGTGAAACTGCAGGGGGTGCAGAGGTCGCAGGTGCGACTGGGCCCCTGAGGGTGGGGGCCCAGCTTTAAAAAAAAAAAAAAAAAATTTTTAATAAAAAACGTTAACCTACCACTGCCTGCACTGATATCATGTGAGTGTGACATGACTACAGGGGTTAGTGTTTCTGTTTTACCCATTGGTGTTTATGTGTGTGTGTATGGTGTGTGTGTATATGTATGTGACTGTGTGTGTATTTATGCATGTATGTGTGTTTGTGTAAGTTTGTCGAACCAGCAAATTACAGACCTTGTTACTACAGCATGGGGGGGGCAGGGGGTAAACAGTGTCACTATACAGTACCACTATATACAGTATGGGGGGTGGGTTATGTCATTTACTACTGTGGTCACTTTATAAAGTACTGGGGCGGGTAGGGTCAGGCCAGCCATCTCACTGGCAGATTACAGACTATGTCACTAACTTACTATATACAGTACTGGGGGGTTAAACAGTGTCACTATATACAGTAATAGGGGGTCAAACCATCTCACAGACTGTGGGCTCAGGGTACCTCCTTTTGCAGACATGTAATCTGATTCACATTTTTTCTGTGTTAAAGGGATATTCCAAAATTGGAAACCACATGGATGCATTTCAGTATTGAACAGAAGTATTTTTGTAATATACATGTATTAGCAAAAATGCTTCTAATAAAAGCTATAACTGTTTTAAAAGAGTATTTACATATGCAACGTGCACCAGCATTTTAACCACAGTACTTGCTCAGAGAACTTTAGGTGCTTGTACCATCTGGTAATGATTCAATTTGTTAATTGCTGACATGATACAAGCCCCAGTGATGATCTGAGCAGCTGCAGTATTTAAAATGTGGGTGCAGTGACAATATCTAGCTATACATCACATGCATGTGCAAAGAAAAATGTTAACACTAAAACAATGATAACTTTTACTAGAAGCATTTTTGCTAATACATGTATATTGCAAATATGTTTCTATTCAAAGATGTAATTCATCTATGTACATTTATATTTTGACTGGAATGTCCCTTTAAATGTAAAAAAAAAATATGTATTAAATTCACCTTTTTTGGAGGGGGAGGGGTGGCCCATTCTTAGATTCTTGCACCTGGGCCCTGTGGTTTCTAGTTACGCCTCTGGCCTGTACCAGATATTTACATTGTGGCTGAATGTATACCATCTTCCCTTTTGATTGTGCACCTTCTTATGCTACTTCCTGGAATTGTGCCATGCTTCTTAGTTGTTATTTTGTCTGCAACAACCAAAAATCAATTTCTCCATCCATTATTCAATGTTGTCCTATTTAAGTAGCTTTAGTATTGATCACTGCTAACTGTTAACTCTGTATATGTTAAGTTGGCTCACACTGTAGAAACTGCTAGAAGGGTAAACATGACAATGACAACATGGCAATACTCTTTCTTTCCCTGTAACACAACTTTATACAACTTGTGATTATTGTTGATATAGTTCTTTAAAAGTCTATATAAATTAAAAAAAAATATATACCAAGAAATATCAAGCATTTACAGTGATGCAACCTAAGTTTATGTCACAATGGAACACCACCCTGTTCACATAATCTTTAACCTTAAAGGGACATCTTGCCTAAAATTGAATATTGAGATCCAAGCAGCGCAACACCAAGTGTTGTAGCAAAGTCACAACCACCCTTAAAGTGGTCGATAGGTTGTTAATTGCGTATACGACACTGATGTTGTCTGTTCACACAACAGTCTTGGCTGAGAATTTCTTACCCCATAGTTCAACGGACAGGACTATGGGAAAAAGTTCAAGGAGGGTTAAATTGCGAGTCAAGTCCAGAGAAGCCCATGTACTCGCCCAATGATCCTCACTCCATTCCCCCTGGATGTAAGCTCCATAGCCGTGTGATCCAGCTGCATCGGTGAAGAGATACCACAGCTGACTAAATATTGGTCTAGTGCGCCAGACTTGCACACCATTAAACTGTTGAAGAAAAGCTTCCCAAACTAACAGGTCTGCTATTAAGTCTCCTGAGAGTGGAATTCTGCAATTGGGTTTAACTCTGCCACTAAGCTGTCTTTCTAACCTACTGTTGAAGACCTTGCCCATGGGGATACCTCTAAAGTTGAAATTGAGCAAGCCTAGAAGGGATTGTAACTGCTTCAGTAACAAAACTTTAGTGGAAACAGCCATTCCAACCACTCTCAACATGGCCTGTATCTTCTTTGATGGAAGCCTACAGATCATTGCCACTGTGTCAATCTTGCAGCCATTCATCAAAGGTGTCAGGCCACTTAAATAGTTTAGGGCCTGTCCCATCCCTGCTTTTTTCACGCTGCCTGTAGGCTTCCACTGACAAATTAAAAATATTGACATACTTTCCCTGATGTATGCGTTTAATTATTTTTGGGTGCAAATGGGCATGTAAAGAGTATATTTTAGCAGGGTTTGTGTCCCCATATAGTGCAGCCTTTCTTTCAAAAATTGCCCTTTGGCACGGTTGAAGATCCGAATGTGTGGGGGCAGCAGCGTCAGTTTGAGAGGATGGCAAAGGGGGTACATTTTCATGTTTCTTAGACCCACTATTACATTCCCTTAATATTTTTTTAATAATTCTAAATATCCTCTTTTGTCCCTTCCCTTGCACACCAAGGGATGTGTCACTATCCGAATCTGTGTCAGTGGGAGAGGAGTTAGAAGAGTCATGTCTATCATGTGAAAAAAACATTAATCTTACCGTGACTGTCCTGCGGTTGGTCCTGTGTCGTAGCCATTGCCTCTGCTGTTGGTGCCAGTGACAGGACCGCAGCTGTTATAGATGAACCTGGCTGTGCTGAAGTACTCGGTATCACCTGCTGAACTGATGTTGCCTGTTAATCCCTCAAGGAGCTCACTGATCCTAACACCCCCTGCAATAAATTCAACAAATCGTGAGCACTTTGCACATTGAGGGTGGGCAGATTTGTACTGGGCAACAGGGAGGGCAGAGAGATTGGCAAAACATTGACATTCAAACTGCCTGGTACTGCATTCCCACTTCCATGCATAACAGAACTCACATTTGTAGTGTCACTAGCACACACATTCCCAGTGCACACACTCCTCAAGCCTGATGTAGAGTCATGGTTTTGCAAAGTCGGCACACTATTAGCTTGCACATCTACATTTCCAGACATACTATGGGTACCCAGTGAAGGGTTAATAAATGAATCCCTTATGTTTTGGGAAGATATATTTTGAGGGATAAGGTTTTGTAATCTGCCTTGTTTGTCACTCGCAAATTCAAGTGGTTTCATAACTCTTTTCTCCCTACTGACCATCCGGACCCCCCTGCCCCTGACTTGGGATGTTATTTTTGTTGCTATAGGCATATTACAAATTCTCTGAGGGCCTTGCATAGATCTGACTCTTCCCCTTATAACAGTAGCGCCCCATAAAAGTAGCGCCCCTCTGGTTATACATGCCGTTACCCCCGGTGTCCCTGCTTGCCAACAAACCCCCCACCTCCATGGTGGCCTCTTGGTGCTCACATTGGGTTTCGCCAGGTGCGGTGTTGCCTCCATCCACTCCAGCTTGTTTTGGCGTTCGTACTGGAAGTGACCATGCCTCTAAGTAGGCCACGAAGCCTGCATTAGCGGTACTGGGTTACCGATGCAGGCTGAAGCCCCATGTGGATCCTGAAGGATTGGTAAGAGCCCCTGTGATGGTGCTTGCGCAATAGCGGTAGGTCGCAAAGGCGTTGGAGGGGTCTGGGGGATAAGGGGCCCTGGCAGTGTGGTGGTCAAAGTTGTAGTAATAGGCCCTGTAGGGCCGGGTGGGCCCATAGGATATTGCGACAGTGTGGCGGTTGATGCGTCCTGTATGATAGGTCCCAAAGGCACAATTTGATCTAGGGAAGAAATAGGCCCAATTGGCAGTGTGGCAGTAAAAGCGACCTGAGGGTGACTAGGCCCTGAATAGATAGCCTCTGATTGGACAATATTAAGGGCTGGAGGCTGCATATGGGGATATTGGGCCTGCATAAAATGGGGAGACTGAAATCTTAACCTGTCCTGGGGCCTGAGGTGGGGAACCAGCAGCACTCATAGCAGCCGCAATAGAAGATAAGAAAGTAGACACTGCTGACATAGCGGATGGGTGTACTCCTTTACATAATGAAGTGACATGCATGCTAGGTATAATATGTATATTTCCCAGTGGAGGATTGACTACCCTAGCAGCCTGCTCTAACTCCTGATTTTGCTGAGACTCTGGCACTATCTCTATAATATCAATATCTTGCTCAACATCAGCTGAATGTATTTGTGCAGATAGAACATCCTGATACTGTGTTGGAGGGATGATGTCTATATCATCCATGTTATGTGCAGGGTTACTTATCTGCTTTTTTGATTTTGCAATTTCAGATGAATCCTGTTCATCCTGAAAATGTCTGGGTGGTAAAACAGAGCTCCTTGACTCTGCATGATGGAGTTTAAAACACAGGAAAACACGTCTCAGCCTAGATTGGATGGAGAAGAGGAAGTTACTTGGAATACTTCTGCTTTTAACTGGTAAGGAGGGGCTGTCCCTACCCTGCAACAATATTGCACCACTATACCAACCCTCTTCTCCTATCCCACTATCCTACAGTCTTAACTTTTAGAACGCTCCAGGCCCATGCTGGGCCCTACAGTAACTTTTGAAATGCATGGAAAGAATACTGAAAAATTATTGTTTTTTTTGCATTCATCCAAATTCCTGTTCACAAGTCCAGATTAGAGATGCTAATCCACTGTTATAAATACATAATCAATTTACTTGGAATTTAGGTTTGCCACCTTGGCCATGTTAATCTGGACAGTTATGAGTTATACATGTTGCAGGGAGGAACAAGAATTGTGCCTCTAGATAACACACACATAATGCTACTGGACAGCACTAGTTATGTCCCTCCTTGCACACCCTGCAGTATGTGTAACTCATAGCTGTCCAGGTTAACATGGCAAAGATGGCAATTTTAGTAAATCATAATCTAATCATATGTTACTGACTATAGAAGTTTACTCTGGTAGGCTCAATGATATAGGACTTATGGCATTATCCAGTATGATACATGTACACAAATATCAGGAGACCTTCATACGTTTCTTAATAGAGGGATTTAGCTTTCTTCTTACACACAATTATTTTGCCTGAGAGAAATTGCTTCTTGAAGAGAAAGTCTATTCTAGAATTTTTATTGTTTAAAAAGATAGAGAATGCCTTAATTACCCATTCCCCTATTTTATTATACTTTTAACCTCTGATTACATTATATTGAAGCCTCTGCAGACTGTCCCTTTAGCTCAGTGCTTTTGACAGACTTACCTTTTAACCAATCAGTGCTGACTCACAAAATAACTTCACTGGAGTGAGTACAAGGTTATCTATATAGCCCATATGAGCTAGCGCTGTTAAGCTGTGAAAAACTGTCAAAATGCACTGAGATAAGAGGCTGCCTTCAAGGACTTCAAATTAACATATGGGCCTACCTAGTTTTAGCTATAAACAAAGAATACCAAGAGAACAAAGCAGATTTGATGAGAAAAGTAAATTAGAAATTGTTTAAAATTGCATGCCCTATCTAAATCATAAATGTTTAATTTTGACTAGACTGTCCCTTTAAGATTTGAGGAAAAATAACAAAAGCAAGAATTTTCCATCGTATATACAAACCTGTAGGCAGCTAACTTATAAAAGAACAAAATTATTATTTAAAATAAATCCATTCAGAAGAACTGTAACATTTGGCAAGGCTTATAGATAATACTTTTCCTAATATAGAGCAGACATAGAGAAGTATTTTTTGTATAATTTGTTGAGTATTTAAATGATAACAACAATAATTTGAAATGTACTTACATGTGATATTTTTTAAATATGACAATTAATAAATAATAATGTTATAAAATAAATAATAACAATAAATGTTTGAACACAGAAACCTTCTCATAAGGAGGACATGCTCATCTTTGTTTGAGCTTACACAGGAAAAAACACTTATGCTACTTGGAGAAAAATGCATATTTTTTTACTTTATTAAAAGAGGATGCAGGTTTGTGTAAAAAAAAGTTAAGGCCGTAGGTGACTACATTAGAAAGAATTTCGCCTGGAACGTGAAGGAAAGAAAGGAGCTTATTTATGAGGTAATTTGACTTCTATAAACCACTTTAACAGATTACAACGTTGTCTCTTCATAAACAGGACACTCCTTTAACATTTTAATTCTATTTATGCTTTTTATTTAATACCTGTCTTAGGGCCAGATAATGAATGAAGAGCTATTTATTGCTCCCACTCTCACAAAAAAGTGGAATAAAACACCCTACTAGCACGCAAACCCAAACACATAGGGACCTATTTATCAAGTCGTCAACCGCAAATACGCTGGAATTCCGCAGCGTAATTGTGGAGAGTTTGATTCGCCTCATTTATCAAAGCCTACAGACCGGCAAAAAAAACCTAGCCTAAACTGAACTACCAATAGCCCTTAAAATGGCCTTTTGCGGGGCATTACCCCAAAGTAATCAGCTCTTTTACCTGGAAAAAAAATACAAACTACCCCCCCAACAGTAAAACCCACCACCCACACAACCAACCCCCCAAATAAATTACTAACTAAAAAAACCTAAGCTCACCTTTGCCCTGAAAAGGGCATTTGTATGGGCATTGCCCTTAAAAGGGCAGTTAGCTCTTTTGCAGGCCCAAAGCCCTAACCTAAAAAATAAACCCACCCAATACACCCTTAAAAAAATCCTAACACTAACCCCATTTAGATTCACTTACTGGAAGACGTCTTCATCCAAGCGGCAAGATGTCCTCAACGAATCCGGCAGAATTGGTCCTCCAGATGGGCAGAAGTGGTCCTCCAGACGGGCAGAAGTCTTCATCCAGACGGCATCTTCTATCTTCATCCATCTGAAGCGGAGCAACTCCATCTTCAAGACATCCGGCACAGAGCATCCTCTTCCAACGACGTCTTCTTGCTTAACCCCTTAATGACCGCAGCACTTTTCCATTTTCTGTCCGTTTGGGACCAAGGCTATTTTTACATTTTTGTGGTGTTTGTGTTTAGCTGTAATTTTCCTCTTGCTCATTTATTGTACCCACACATATTATATACCGTTTTTCTCGCCATTAAATGGACTTTCCAAAGATACCATTATTTTCATCATATCTTATAATTTATTATAATTTTTTTTATAAAATATGAGAAAAAAATAGAAAAAAAACACTTTTTCTAACTTTGACCCCCAAAATCTGTTACACATCTACAACCACAAAAAAACACCCATGCTAAATATTTTCTAAATTTTGTCCTGAGTTTAGAAATACCCAATGTTTACATGTTCTTTGCTTTTTTTTGCAAGTTATAGGGCCATAAATACAAGTAGCACTTTGCTATTTCCAAACCATTTTATTCAAGACTAGCGCTAGTTACATTGGGACACTGATATCTTTCAGGAATCCCTGAATATCCCTTGACATGTATATATATTTTTTTAGAAGACATCCCAAAGTATTGATCTAGGCCAATTTTGGTATATTTCATGCCACCATTTCACCGCCAAATGCGATCAAATACAAAAAGTCATTCACTTTTTCACAAACTTTCGGTTTCTCACTGAAATTATTTACAAACAGCTTGTGCAATTATGGCATAAATGGTTGTAAATTTTTCTCTGGGATCCCCTTTGTTCAGAAATAGCAGACATATATGGCTTTGGCATTGCTTTTTGGTAATTAGAAGGCCGCTAAATGCCGCTGCGCACCACACGTGTATTATGCCCAGTAGTGCAGGGGTTAATTAGGGAGCTTGTAGGGAGCTTATAGGGTTAATTTTAGCTTTAGTGTAGTGTAGCAGACAACCCAAAGTATTGATCAAGGCCCATTTTGGTATATTGCATGCCACCATTTTACCGCTAAATGCGATCAAATTAAAAAAAACGTTGAATTTTTCACAATTTTAGGTTTCTCACTGAAATTATTTACAAATAGCTTGTGCAATTATGGCACAAATGGTTGTAAATTCTTCTCTGGGATCCCCTTTGTTCAGAAATAGCAGACATATATGACTTTGGCGTTGCTTTCTGGTAATTAGAAGGCCGCTAAATGCTGCTGCGCATCACACGTGTATTATGGCTAGCAGTGAAGGGGTTAATTAGGTAGTTTGTAGGGAGCTTGCAGGGTTAATTTTAGCTTTAGTGTAGAGATCAGCCTCCCACCTGACACATCAGACCCCCTGATCCCTCCCAAACAGCTCCCTTCCCTCCCCCACCCCACAATTGTCTCCGCCATCTTAAGTACTGGCAGAAAGTCTGCCAGTACTAAAATAAAAGGTTTTTTTATTTTTATTTTTATTTTTTTAAAGCATATTTACATATGCTGGGGGTGTAGCATCCCCCCTTAGCCCCCAACCTCCCTGATCCCCCCAAACAGCTCTCTAATCCTCCCCATCTGCCTTATTGGGGGCCATCTTGGGTACTGGCAGCTGTCTGCCAGTACCCATTTTGCAAAATAAAACGTTTTTTTATTTTTTTTATTTTTAGTTTCTGTAGTGTAGCTTCCCCCCCCCCACAGACCAACCCCCACCACCTGCCTGATCTTTTTACTGCCAACTTTATTTCCCCTTTTTAGTAAATTTTAATGGTACTTTTTCTGTAGTGCAGCGGTTCCCACCCGCTCCCTCCCGTGCACGCGCCCGCCCCCACCCCCTGTGCACGCGCGCGCGCCCGTGCGCGCCCCCCGGGCATTCCCGCCCCCGATCCCGCCCCCCTCAGCATCATCCGGGGCCATCGATGGCCGCCACCCGCCTCCCACACCGGCTCCTATCCACCCTCAAACGTAGCCGTTAATGTCCGGTGCAGAGAGGGCCACAGAGTGGCTCTCTCTGCATCGGATGGCTACAAATGGTTATTGCAGGATGCCTCGATATCGAGGCATCACTGCAATAACCGGAAAGCAGCTGGAAGCGAGCAGGATCGCTTCCAGCTGCTTTCCACACCGAGGACGTGCAGGGTACGTCCTCAGGCATTAACTGCCTTTTTTTTGAGGACGTACCCTGCACGTCCTCGGTCGTTAAGGGGTTAATAAATATCACTTTAAGTGACGTCATCCAAGATGGTGTCCCTTTGATTCCGATTGGCTGATAGAATTCTATCAGCCAATCGGAGTTAAGGTAGAAAAAATCCTATTGGCTGATGCAATCAGCCAATAGGATTGAGCTGGCATTCTATTGGCTGTTCCAGTCAGCCAATAGAATGCAATCTCAATCCTATTGGCTGATTGGATCAGCCAATAGGATTTTTTCTACCTTAATTCCGATTGATTGATAGAATTCTATCAGCCAATCGGAATTGAAGGGACGCCATCTTGGATGACGTCACTTAAAGTGATATTCATTCAGCAAGAAGACGTCATTGGAAGAGGATGCTCTGCGACAGATGTCTTGAAGATGGAGCCGCTCCACGTTGGAAGGATGAAAATAGAAGATGCCGTCTGGATGAAGACTTCTGCCCATCTGGAGGACCACTTCTGCCGGATTCGTTGAGGATATCTTGCCGCTTGGATGAAGACGTCTCCCCGTAAGTGAATCTTCATGGGGTTAGTGTTACGATTTTTTAAGGATGTATTTGGTGGGTTTATTTTTTAGGCTAGGGACTTTGGGCAGCAATAGAGCTAAATGCCCTTTTAAGGGCAATGCCCATACAAATACCCTTTTCAGGGCAATGGGGAGCTTAGTTTTTTTTAGTTAGTAATTTATTTGGGGGGTTGGTTGTGTGGGTGGTGGGTTTTACTGTTGGTGGGGGGGGGGTTGTTTGTATTTTGTTTTCCAGGTAAAAGAGCTGATTACTTTGTGGCAATGCCCCGCAAAAGGCCCTTTTAAGGGCTATTGATAGTTTAGTTTAGGCTAGGGTTTTTTTTATTTGGAGGGGGGGCTTTTTTATTTTATTTGATAGGGCTATTATATTAGGTGAAATTAGTTTAAAGATCTTGTAATTTGTTTTTTATTTTCTGTAATTTAGTGTTTGTTTTTTTTGTACTTTAGCTAATTTAATTTAATTTATTTAATTGTTGTTAATTTAGTTAATGTATTTAATTGTAGTGTAGTGTTAGGTGTTATTTTACAGGTAAAATTGTATTTATTTTAGCTAGGTAGTTATTAAATAGTTAATAACTATTTAATAACTTTTCTACCTAGTTAAAATAAATACAAACTTGCCTGTAAAATAAAAATAAATCCTAAAATAGCTACAATGTAACTGTTAGTTATATTGTAGTTAGCTTATGGTTTATTTTACAGGTAAGTATTTAGTTTTAAATAGGAATAATTTAGTTAATGATAGTAATATTTATTTAGATTTATTTAAGTTAGGGGGTGTTAGGGTTAGACTTAGGTTTAGGGGTTAATACATTTAGAATAGTGGCGGCAGATTAGGGGTTAATAAATGTAATGTAGGTGGCGGCGGTGTAGGGGGCGGCAGATTAGGGGTTAATAACTTAATGTAGGTGGCGGTGGGCTCCGGGAGCAGTGGTTTAGGGGTTAATAACTTTATTCGAGTTGTGGTGGGCTCCGGGAGCGGTGGTTTAGGGGTAAACAGTGTAGTATAGTGTGGGTGTTTGGTGACAGTATACCAATAAAGCTGGGAAAAAGCCAAAGAGCAACGAGAGTGATGACTGTTAGTTAACAACAGTCCGCTGCTCATTGCCCCATACTTGGTGCGCAGCTTTTTGACAGCTTTTTTGGTAACTTTGGAGAGCGTATTCAGGTCCATGGCAGTGATGTTAGGCGATCTTATGCGAGCGTATTGGTGCCGTCGAATGCAAGTAAGTTGACGGCTTCATAAATAGGCCCCATATTCTCAAGTGCGCTAACCTGACATGAAAATATTAATATTTCACATTCCAATTTTTCTTCACAAAGCAGAATTTTTTCTATTTATTCATAAATACATATTCCTACATATATCTGATGTTTTTTTGGTAAAATGTATCTATACTAATATACATAGATGATTATATATAGGTATAGATATAAATATTTATACTGTATATATATATATATATATATATATATATATATATATATATATATATATATATATATATATATATATATATATATATCATACATTATATTCTTTGGAATTATAAATATTTACAGTAAATACACAGTATAACACTTTATTAAATATGAATATTTTTATATATGTGCACATATGTATTTACAGTCGTATGCAAAAGTTTAGGCACCCCTGACAATTTCCATGATTTTCATTTATAAATAATTGGGAGTTTGGATCAGCAATTTGATTTTGATCTATCAAATAACGGAAGAACACAGTAATACTTCAGTAGTAAAATGAGGTTTATTGGATTAACAGAAAATGTGCAATATGCATCAAAACAAAATTAGACAGGTGCATAAATTTGGGCACCCCAACAGAAATATTGCATCAATATTTAGTAGAGCCTCGTTTAGCAGAAATAACAGCCTCTAGACTCTTCCTATAGTCTGTAATGAGTGTCTGGATTCTGGATGAAGGTATTTTGGACCATTTCTCCTTGCAAAACATCTCCAGTTCAGTTAGGTTTGATGGTTGCCGAGCATGGACAGCCCGCTTCAAATCACCCCACAGATTTTCAATGATATTCAAGTCTGGGGACTGGGACGGCCATTCCAGAACATTGTACTTGTTCCTCTGCATAAATGCCAGAGTAGATTTTGAGCAGTGTTTTGGGTTTTGTCTTGTTGAAATATCCAGTTCCAGTGTAACTTGAACTTTGTGACTGATTCCTCCACCTTATTCTCAAGTATCTGCTGATATTGAGTGGAATCCATGCAACCCTCAACTTTAACAAGATTCCCAGTACCAGCACTGGCCACACAGCCCCACAGCATGATGGAACATCCTCCAAATTTTACTGTGGCTAGCAAGTGTTTGTCTTGGAAAGCTGTGTTCTTTTGCTGCAATGCCTAACGCCCCTTGTTATGACCAAATAACTCAATCTTTGTTTCATCAGCCCACAGCACCTTCTTCCAAAATTAAGCTGGCTTGTCAAAATGTGCGTTTGCATACCTCAAGTTACTCTGTTTGTGGCATGTGTGCAGAAAAGGCTTCTTCCGCATCACTCTCCCATACGCTGAATTGTTGAACGATGCACAGTGACACCATCTGCAGCAAGATGATGTTGTGGGTCTTTGGAGGTGGTCTGTGGGCTGTTTTTGAGTGTTCTCACCATCCTTTGCCTCTCCGATATTTTACTTCTGGCCTTAACAAGAACTGTGCCTGTGGTCTTCCATTGATTCACTATGTTCCTCACAGTGGACACTGACAGCTTAAATATCTGTGATAGCTTTTTGTAGCCTTCCCCTAAACCATAATGTTTAACAATCTTTGTTTTCAGGTCATTTGAGAGTTGTTTTGAGCCCCCATGTTGCCACTCAGAGGAGAGTTAAAGAGAACAACACCTTGCAATTGGCCACCTTAAATACCTTTTGTCATGATTGGATGCACCTGTCTATGAAGTTCAAGGCTTAATGGAATCACCAAACCAATTGTGTGTTCCAATTAATCAGTGCTAGTTAGTTACAGGTATTCAAATCAACAAAATAACAAGGGTGCCCAAATTTATGCACCTGTCTAATTTTGTTTTGGATGCATATTGCACATTTTCTGTTAATACAATAAACCTCATTTCACTACTGAAATATTACTGTGTCCTTCAGTTATTTGATAGATCAAAATGAAATTGCTGATCCAAACACCCAATTATTTATAAATGAAAATCATGGAAATTGTCAGGGGTGCCTAAACTTTTGCGTACGGCTGTATGTGTTTATATGTATATATATATGTCTATAAATTCATATATACACATATAAATACATCAATATTTATATATATATATATATATATATATATATATATATATATACACACATCTCTAGACATGTATATGTATGTATATCTACGTTAAAGCCCTTTGAAGCCTTTTTTTCTAACACCTGAGTCCTGATATCTTTGAGTCCTTATAACTTTTGTGTGCAAAATGATGACGAGGAGGTGAAACGCACGTCGGATTGACTGTCTGGATCATGTGCTGGCAGTGATGCTGTACCGACTCACGTGGAGATGTTTTGTGGCGTGTTTGTGGAATAATGGAGTTTTGGCTCCATAAGTAACTATTTACCTATGCTGTTTGTGCTGTGAACTGTATTACAGCGAATTTTGGAACAAGTTATGTGAACTACTATTTTCATATGCTACTTCTGAACTCATCAATTTGGGAATCCACAACCATCCTAACAAGCTGAATATGTTGTTGAATAAGCCTTATATCATAATTTTGTTTTAGTCTATGTACTGATATGACTACTTTATAGTTGTATATCTTTCAATCTGATTTCTCCTGCCCTAGCAGATACTATACGACTGCTTAGATCCCTTGTTACTATACTGCCCTGCTTACCTCCCTGATGTTATTAGGACAGTTCAGTGTGCAGTTGGGTGTAGCTGGTCTGATAGTTATCAGCTCTGACATATATATATATATTTTGTTAATGTGCTGGTTACTTACATGGGTTAAGGTATAGCCACATTCACTTGCTATATTGCCATGACCGGTCATGTGATTGTTTTTTAGCTTTGGTATGTGTGATTTTGGTGCCATATGGTTTATGATTGCACTGTGAAATAAAAAAAAAAAATTATGCACAAGTGAATCTGAATTTATATTGAAGACATGTATATGAATATATCTCTATTTTAAAGCCTGATATCTTTGACTCCTTATAACTTTTGTGTGCAATATTTGTTTTAAATTATTTTCATCAGATAGTGTTATTATGAATGTAATACTTTATAATTTATATTTGATGTGTTTTGTGACACTTTTTTGTTTTGTGAAACAGTTAACCAGAGCTCTGAGGATGTGGTAATCATTGTGCTTAAGCAAACGTGTTTACTTTCAACTAGTAATACCAGCAGTTAACACGATGAGTGCAAACACCAGCGATAAACCCCTATCGCTCGAGTGTTAGGGCTCCACTCGTAATCTGGTCCTATGTTACTAAATCACTAAAGGATTCTTATGACTCTGGGACAGATACTTTTGACTGCTGCAGAACAACTCTCAAAAATGGATCTATCAGTTCTTAGAAAGTTACAAGAGGAGGAAGTGGAAAAAAAAAGATGTATTGATATTACTTGCATTGTTTAGTGAAACATATATTCGCTGTGTTTGTGTTAGGGGTTATTTTGCAGAGAACCTATTGTCTGAATACATTGTGAAAGTGCTTATATATGTATTTGGCAATTTGACGCTGGTCCCTCAGACATGGCATGTGAACTAGCGCAGCGAAGGGGGTAAGTTGTGCAGTGATGGCAATGGCAGCAAATTGTAAATACTGTAAATATCTATATGTTTATATACATATATTTATGTCTTAATATGTATATATAAATATATATGTATATAAGCATATAGATATATATTTACAAGGAACACCAACGGCTAGATTATGAGTTGTGCTTTATGCGTGAAAAAGCCTCCTAACGCTGCTTTTTCACTACCGCTGGTATTACGAGTTTATGTAACGCCACAAAAATATCCATCTCTGCTCAAATCTTTAACGTAAACTCAGACCCAGTAGTTAATCATATACCGCTAACAAAAACATCCACAAATCACTTCAAAAACAATACACAAAGTACACTTACACTCATACAAACACTACACAATATTTATTTTTAAGATTTTACATTTTCATGTCAAAATAGAACGGATCAAACTTACGAGATCTCGGGTGTTTGAAAAAAAAAAACACACACCAATCCATTTTCCATTGACTTACATAGACAGACGGGAACATACACTCATATAGCTACATCTAACTACAAATATTATCACATACATACACTAATCAATATATACAAACAATATACAGCACATTACATACACAAATAAGATTTTTATTAGGAAATAAACACGATTTAGCTACTTTTTCACACAAGAACATGACGTCACTCACTTTACGCTCAAAACAAGTGTTGGATTTTATTTCTCATTAAATGTTTCTCCTCCATTGACTTCTATGGGGAAGATGTGCTTGTGCACGCGACAGGCAGATTTACCTAATGCACGTAAAATGCGTAGACAAGAAAACTCGTAATACCAGCTTTACAATTGTGAAACTAACTCATTCTTTCTTGTGTTAGTCCCGCTATGACAAATAGATCAAGAAATTACTATTTCCCTATGGAGCAAAACATCATCAAATTGTTATATAAATTTACATTACATCAACTACAAATCACCATCACCAATACGAAATCGGTTGGAAAAATTACATCGTATTTAAACGGACAGAAAAATAATTTTTACATTTCATTATTCACAAACAGTAGACAATTGGAAACACGTCTCATTTACCTCTATTATAACATTTAATTTATTCAATTCATATGCTTGCATGAACAGCATATCTACATAGGCTCAACACATGATCATTAATGGATGCACATACATGACTTTTGTCATTGACTCATACAAGTGCATTGATATTCTGGGGGAAAAACACATATAAAAAATGAACACATTTACATCATACAACTACATTGGAAGGTTGCTTAACATTAGATTCTCTCTATGAATCATGAAACATAAAATATGGATTTACTGTCCCTTTAACATCACGATTCACTCATAATATACCATTAGGAATTACGTACAATAAGAAAACAGCATTAGAACAGATTACAGCTGTCACTTTTTTGTAAGGAACAATAATGCTATACTGCTTTATATAAGTCAGCATATGTGGGAGAGAATCACCATACATACGTAGATGTACATAACACGCATCACACAACAGCAAAGCACATATTTATATTTTTAATCAGCACACAAGAAGAATGTTTTCAAATACAACACAATGAAGATTTGCTAACTAGACAGGCAGGTTGCTAATATGATGACGTCATTATAAGCTTCAACCATACAGATTACAGCTTTTGGACTGTACCGCCCCTTTCAGAAGTTTCTCACTCAATACTACAATACTACATATACGTAAACGAGAGTTTGGAAGATCGTCATTATTATTGCAATTTTAATGGGACGTGTACAATATTGACATATCGCAAATCACTTATATATACAATACTACCAATGTCAGCCGGAAGATCTTCATTGTTATTGCGATTACAATGGGACGTGTAAAATATTGACATCTCGCAAATCACTTATATATACAATATTATAGATGTCACCCGTTACTTTATCGTTTAGAAACAATATTGCAGCAACATTGATTGATCAGATTCTATGCCTTTATACACAAGTATGCACTTTCATTCATGTTAGCGTGGACGTGTGCTTTTTACTATAAGATCCTGTTTAATAAGTATTTATTACGTATATGAACAAACATTACGAAGATGCACTGTATATGTTAGATTTTACACTTTCACATTACGATTCATTGAGGGAAAACAATATTTCAGCAAACATCTAAAAAAATGCCACTTTGAAAGCATTCACGCTGCTCACATACAATCAAGTGTATACAATCAGCAATCATTATGAACACGCTACCATTGGACATATTGCACTATAAATTCCCCAAACAATATGGCCAAAGCGTCCCTTGTGATCGACATTGTATCAAATCGCTTTTGTGTTTTGCATACCTTGTTACTCCTTGTGTGTTTGCTTGGCTGTGTGCTGCTTAGCTTGGCAAATATGGATGATCTGCAGTTAATTGCTGCTGGTGCTGTTGCACGAGTGGTGTTCAATAGAATCAGACGGGTTCGGAGTCTCCAAGAGAGACGTAGGGCTCGTTTGGTTAGAGGTCCTCCTGTTCACAGGGTGAGGCCCACCTTGGATAACATGAGCAACTTCGAGGTTTATGACAAGTATAGGCTCAATCATGAACAGCTCATTAGCCTTTACAATGTTCTTAAACCTCATATGGAGCCACGTAGACGTATGCGAACTGCAATCTCTGGCATGACCAAGATGCTAAGTTGCATACACATCCTGGCCTCTGGGAGTTTTAAATCTGGAGAGGGGTACATGCATGGGCTGTCTCAGGGTACCTTCTCTGTGGTTTTTGACAACTTTCTGGACGCCATGGTACGAGTCAGTAAGCGTTATATAGGATTCCCTCAAAATGATGGTGATTGGAGGCGCCTGGGATTGGAGGCGCCTATGCAATAGCTCGAATGCCCAATGTCTTGGGAGCAATAGATTGCACCAACATTGCGCTGCGTGCTCCAGAAGATGACCTGCCCTTCTGAAATCACAAACACTTCCATAGTCTGAACGTGCAGTTTGTTTGCGACGCACGTATCCGGATTATGCATGTGCATGCAAATTTCGGCGGGGCTTGTCATGATGCCCGCATCCTCAGACAGTCATCCCTGTGGAGGCAGTTTGAGGCAAGACAGTTTCCCCCTGGGTGGCTCGTTGGTGAGTATTTGTGCACAACATGGTTAACAAGTTAGACAACACTGCAATGTTCAAAACCAGTTGTGTTTGTGTAATGTGCAGCTCTAGGATGCAATTTAACCATTTCTTTCTCTTTTAGCAAATGTCTGCTTTATGCGAAATACGCATAGGTAGCATGTCTTAGCTTAAATGGGCAGATAGAGAATGCGCTTTAACCATGTCATTGTCTCTTTCCGCAAATGTCTAGTTTTAGCTCCAAACAGATATGTAGCATGTCTTAGCTTAAATGGGCAGCTCTAGGATGCAATTTAACCATTTCTTTCTCTTTTAGCAAATGTCTGGTTTATGCAAAATACGCATAGGTAGCATGTCTTAGCTTAAATGGGCAGATAGAGAATGCGCTTTAACCATGTCATTGTCTGTTTCCGGAAATGTTTAGTTTTAGCTCCAAACAGATATGTAGCATGTCTTGGCTTTAATGGGCAGCTCTAGGATGCCATTTAACCATTTATTTCTCTTTTAGCAAATGTCTGGTTTATGCGAAATATGCATAGAGAGCATGTCATAGCTTAAATGGGCAGATAGAGAATGCACTTTAACCATGTCATTGTCTGTTTCCGGAAATGTTTAGTTTTAGCTCCAAACAGATATGTAGCATGTCTTAGCTTTAATGGGCAGCTCTAGGATGCAATTTAACCATTTCTTTCTCTTTTAGCAAATGTCTGGTTTATGCGAAATACGCATAGGTAGCATGTCCCTGATTAAATGGGCAGATAGAGAATGTGATTTAACCATATAATTGTTTTTCTGAAAATGTTTATTTTAGGGGATTTTCGTGTACACAAATGAATTGTATTTTAATATAATAATTTTAACGATATTTTTAATATTTGTCATTTTGTTATGTTCATTATTTATAGGTGATTCGGGTTACATGAGCCGGCCTTGGCTCATTACGCCATTACGTAACCCCACGGACGAGGTCCAGGAGCGCTACAATCGGGCGCACAAGCGGACTAGGGCTGTAGTGGAGAGGATGTTTGCGCTCCTCAAAATGAGACTAATATGCCTGGACAAGTCTGGAGGAGCCCTCCAATACAGCCCTAGTAAGGTGGCGAAGATTGTTATAGCCTGAAGAGTCCTGCATAACGTTGCTCAGCGGGCTGGGATGCTGCAGGCCGTCCAGGCACCCGAGACCTCCTCCAAGATGAGGAGGACGACCCTGTTCTAGAGGGGCCATTCCGGGATGAGGGGCTCAATGTCAGAGCAAACATCATCAACCGCCACTTCAGACGGTAAATACTAGAAGTTATATAGGAGCATTGCGAATATGTGTGAATGTTAGGGAAATGAGAAGTCGAGAATTGCGCAAACATGTTAGGATTGTTCATAAAATTATTTAAAAAAAAGATAATTTATTATTATTATTATTATTATTATTATAGGTAATTTATACATCAGATGATTCTGGCATTGGGTCCTGTAATGACTTTGCCACCTGGTTTTCAAAGACAACATCAGACGGTAAGTATAAACAATGTATGGACTGTGGGTGGGGGGGATTTTGCACAATCAGCCATCATATGGCATACATTTTAAAATGTAGTATTTAGTTTACACATTTACTAAATTTTTGGATACTCAGAAAGGGATCCTCTAGCAATACTATATGCTTCCAAGTTATATTCCAAGTCATACATCAGAGGTTAGGTCTGCACAATGTATGACTCATCTTCACACTTCATTGATCGAACATAACACAAGATGCTACACACGCTTAGTAAGCTAGTGATATAAAGAGTTTCAGAAATGGGGGGGGATGCAGAACTAAGTCACACACTTCTATTAATGATTTGATTTACATTTTTTCTGCCATTAGGGAGATAACTTCATCTAAAGACTGAAAGTGAAGAATTCAAGACTGAAAGTGAAGAATTGGAGACTGAAAGTGAAGAATCCCAGACTGAAAGTGAAGAATACCAATGTGATCATGTCTGTGGCATTGTCTTTCAAATGTGCTGACCTTGAAAACCATACAAAGACACGTTCACATGGTAAGTGGCAACAATTCTATGGAACAAGACTGTGGATGCATCCTATTGGAGACACTTAGATTTATTTATAATATATTTTGATGGCATTTCACAATCCTCTATTTTGAAAATGATAAATAGGACACCTAATGAAGATAAACTGATATTTTGAAGAGTATTGCCTTTCAAAGACCATACATCCAGGTTACTTTGCACAATGCATGCTATTTAAGAATCATAGGAGGAAGAATGTTCAAAGAATTAGGAATATATACATGTCCTATATTAGAATATGTTTATTTTACATACATTACCCCTACTTTGTGCTAGAGAGGACTCAGATTCTGACCAATCAGACAAAGGGATACATTTCATAGTTGATATAGAGGTATATTATTTGAAGGGACATGAAATATTAAATTCAATTATGTTCCTCATACAATCCAATATAAAAATATTTTGAAAAATTTATATGCATTATTTTGTCTAATTTTAAATGATAATGTATAATTCAACTATTGATTAGACAATATAATGGTATTAATTTCAAATTATGGATAGATATAGATTTCAAGTATGAACCTGTTTTTAATATCAAGACAAAAAATACATGTTTGAGCATAGACACAAGAGGATTTTACAATTATTAGATTTCATGAATATGTTAAGACGTGTTCATTAAATAACCTAAATGACTTATGTTTTTAATATTTATTTTCTTTCTTTTTCAGAGTTTCATCTGTGATGAATTTCCTTTTTTTTATTTTTGTCAATAAATTTATTGTCATACTATATATTTTTCTATTTAATTTTTTAAATACATATTCTTTGACACATATCTCTATCACAGTAAGATAAGAAGACATATATCCATCTAATATTCATGTAAACCAAATATTAGTCCCATGACTATTAAAGTAATCTATTTTACAAGCACATGCCTGATATCAAATATACTAATTGTGTTTAATGTATTGAATGAAAAATATTAACACAGCTTATTCAGATAATGTTAAAGTCAAGTATCTTACAAAATTTAAGTTGGCGTTAAATATATCTATCTATGCTTTTATTGTGTGATTCATAAAATGTTTATGACGAGAATATGTAGTCTAAATCATACAGAACAACTTTGTTAATTTCACTTTTAAGAAATGAAAGTGTCTAACTTACATTAAAGTGACAGTGTAGTTGAATGTTAGATTTACATTCTAATCTCTATAATCTTTCTTAGGTATCTAAAAAAACAGAATTTATGTTTACCTGATAAATTTCTTTCTCCAACGGTGTGTCCGGTCCACGGCGTCATCCTTACTTGTGGGATATTCTCTTCCCCAACAGGAAATGGCAAAGAGCCCAGCAAAGCTGGTCACATGATCCCTCCTAGGCTCCGCCTACCCCAGTCATTCGACCGACGTTAAGGAGGAATATTTGCATAGGAGAAACCATATGGTACCGTGGTGACTGTAGTTAAAGAAAATAAATTATCAGACCTGATTAAAAAACCAGGGCGGGCCGTGGACCGGACACACCGTTGGAGAAAGAAATTTATCAGGTAAACATAAATTCTGTTTTCTCCAACATAGGTGTGTCCGGTCCACGGCGTCATCCTTACTTGTGGGAACCAATACCAAAGCTTTAGGACACGGATGAAGGGAGGGAGCAAATCAGGTCACCTAAATGGAAGGCACCACGGCTTGCAAAACCTTTCTCCCAAAAATAGCCTCAGAAGAAGCAAAAGTATCAAACTTGTAAAATTTGGTAAAAGTGTGCAGTGAAGACCAAGTCGCTGCCCTACATATCTGATCAACAGAAGCCTCGTTCTTGAAGGCCCATGTGGAAGCCACAGCCCTAGTGGAATGAGCTGTGATTCTTTCGGGAGGCTGCCGTCCGGCAGTCTCGTAAGCCAATCTGATGATGCTTTTAATCCAAAAAGAGAGAGAGGTAGAAGTTGCTTTTTGACCTCTCCTTTTACCTGAATAAACAACAAACAAGGAAGATGTTTGTCTAAAATCCTTTGTAGCATCTAAATAGAATTTTAGAGCGCGAACAACATCCAAATTGTGCAACAAACGTTCCTTCTTTGAAACTGGTTTCGGACACAGAGAAGGTACGATAATCTCCTGGTTAATGTTTTTGTTAGAAACAACTTTTGGAAGAAAACCAGGTTTAGTACGTAAAACCACCTTATCTGCATGGAACACCAGATAAGGAGGAGAACACTGCAGAGCAGATAATTCTGAAACTCTTCTAGCAGAAGAAATTGCAACTAAAAACAAAACTTTCCAAGATAATAACTTAATATCAACGGAATGTAAGGGTTCAAACGGAACCCCCTGAAGAACTGAAAGAACTAAATTGAGACTCCAAGGAGGAGTCAAAGGTTTGTAAACAGGCTTGATTCTAACCAGAGCCTGAACAAAGGCTTGAACATCTGGCACAGCTGCCAGCTTTTTGTGAAGTAACACCGACAAGGCAGAAATCTGTCCTTTCAGGGAACTTGCCGATAATCCTTTTTCCAATCCTTCTTGAAGGAAGGATAGAATCCTAGGAATCTTAACCTTGTCCCAAGGGAATCCTTTAGATTCACACCAACAGATATATTTTTTCCAAATTTTGTGGTAAATCTTTCTAGTTACAGGCTTTCTGGCCTGAACAAGAGTATCGATAACAGAATCTGAGAAACCTCGCTTCGATAAAATCAAGCGTTCAATCTCCAAGCAGTCAGCTGGAGTGAAACCAGATTCGGATGTTCGAACGGACCCTGAACAAGAAGGTCTCGTCTCAAAGGTAGCTTCCAAGGTGGAGCCGATGACATATTCACCAGATCTGCATACCAAGTCCTGCGTGGCCACGCAGGAGCTATCAAGATCACCGACGCCCTCTCCTGATTGATCCTGGCTACCAGCCTGGGGATGAGAGGAAACGGCGGGAACACATAAGCTAGTTTGAAGGTCCAAGGTGCTACTAGTGCATCCACTAGAGCCGCCTTGGGATCCCTGGATCTGGACCCGTAGGAGGGAACTTTGAAGTTCTGACGAGAGGCCATTAGATCCATGTCTGGAATGCCCCACAGCTGAGTGACTTGGGCAAAGATTTCCGGATGGAGTTCCCACTCCCCCGGATGCAATGTCTGACGACTCAGAAAATCCGCTTCCCAATTTTCCACTCCCGGGATGTGGATAGCAGACAGGTGGCAGGAGTGAGACTCCGCCCATAGAATAATCTTGGTCACTTCTTCCATCGCTAGGGAACTCCTTGTTCCCCCCTGATGGTTGATGTACGCAACAGTCGTCATGTTGTCTGATTGAAACCGTATGAACTTGGTCCTCGCTAGCTGAGGCCAAGCCTTGAGAGCATTGAATATCGCTCTCAGTTCCAGAATATTTATCGGTAGAAGAGATTCTTCCCGAGACCAAAGACCCTGAGCTTTCAGGGATCCCCAGACCGCGCCCCAGCCCATCAGACTGGCGTCGGTCGTGACAATGACCCACTCTGGTCTGCGGAATGTCATCCCTTGTGACAGGTTGTCCAGGGACAGCCACCAACGGAGTGAGTCTCTGGTCCTCTGATTTACTTGTATCTTTGGAGACAAGTCTGTATAGTCCCCATTCCACTGACTGAGCATGCACAGTTGTAATGGTCTTAGATGAATGCGCGCAAAAGGAACTATGTCCATTGCCGCTACCATCAACCCGATCACTTCCATGCACTGAGCTACGGAAGGAAGAGGAACGGAATGAAGTATCCGACAAGAGTCCAGAAGTTTTGTTTTTCTGGCCTCTGTTAGAAAAATCCTCATTTCTGAGGAGTCTATAATTGTTCCCAAGAAGGGAACCCTTGTTGACGGGGATAGTGAACTCTTTTCCACGTTCACTTTCCAGCCGTGAGATCTGAGAAAGGCCAGGACGATGTCCGTGTGAGCCTTTGCTCGAGGGAGGGACGACGCTTGAATCAGAATGTCGTCCAGGTAAGGTACTACTGCAATGCCCCTTGGTCTTAGCACCGCTAGAAGGGACCCTAGTACCTTTGTGAAAATCCTTGGAGCAGTGGCTAATCCGAAAGGAAGCGCCACAAACTGGTAATGTTTGTCCAGGAATGCAAACCTTAGGAACCGATGATGTTCCTTGTGGATAGGAATATGTAGATACGCATCCTTTAAATCCACCGTGGTCATGAATTGACCTTCCTGGATGGAAGGAAGGATAGTTCGAATGGTTTCCATCTTGAACGATGGGACCTTGAGAAATTTGTTTAAGATCTTGAGATCTAAGATTGGTCTGAACGTTCCCTCTTTTTTGGGAACTATGAACAGATTGGAGTAGAACCCCATCCCTTGTTCTCTTAATGGAACAGGATGAATCACTCCCATTTTTAACAGGTCTTCTACACAATGTAAGAACGCCTGTCTTTTTATGTGGTCTGAAGACAACTGAGACCTGTGGAACCTTCCCCTTGGGGGAAGTCCCTTGAATTCCAGAAGATAACCCTGGGAGACTATTTCTAGCGCCCAAGGATCCAGAACATCTCTTGCCCAAGCCTGAGCGAAGAGAGAGAGTCTGCCCCCCACCAGATCCGGTCCCGGATCGGGGGCCAATATTTCATGCTGTCTTGGTAGCAGTGGCAGGTTTCTTGGCCTGCTTTCCCTTGTTCCAGCCTTGCATTGGTCTCCAAGCTGGCTTGGCTTGAGAAGTATTACCCTCTTGCTTAGAGGACGTAGCACTTTGGGCTGGTCCGTTTTTACGAAAGGGACGAAAATTAGGTCTATTTTTTGCCTTGAAAGGCCGATCCTGAGGAAGGGCGTGGCCCTTACCCCCAGTGATATCAGAGATAATCTCTTTCAAGTCAGGGCCAAACAGCGTTTTCCCCTTGAAAGGAATGTTTAGTAGCTTGTTCTTGGAAGACGCATCAGCCGACCAAGATTTCAACCAAAGCGCTCTGCGCGCCACAATAGCAAACCCAGAATTCTTAGCCGCTAACCTAGCCAATTGCAAAGTGGCGTCTAGAGTGAAAGAATTAGCCAATTTGAGAGCATTGATTCTGTCCATAATCTCCTCATAAGGAGGAGAATCACTATCGAGCACCTTTATCAGTTCATCAAACCAGAAATATGCGGCTGTAGTGACAGGGACAATGCATGAAATGGGTTGTAGAAGGTAACCCTGCTGAACAAACATCTTTTTAAGCAAACCTTCTAATTTTTTATCCATAGGATCTTTGAAAGCACAACTATCCTCTATGGGTATAGTGGTGCGTTTGTTTAAAGTAGAAACCGCTCCCTCGACCTTGGGGACTGACTGCCATAAGTCCTTTCTGGGGTCGACCATAGGAAACAATTTTTTAAATATGGGGGGAGGGACGAAAGGAATACCGGGCCTTTCCCATTCTTTATTAACAATGTCCGCCACCCGCTTGGGTATAGGAAAAGCTTCTGGGAGCCCCGGCACCTCTAGGAACTTGTCCATTTTACATAGTTTCTCTGGGATGACCAACTTTTCACAATCATCCAGAGTGGATAATACCTCCTTAAGCAAAATGCGGAGATGTTCCAACTTAAATTTAAATGTAATCACATCAGATTCAGCCTGATGAGAAATGTTCCCTGAATCAGTAATTTCTCCCTCAGACAAAACCTCCCTGGCCCCCTCAGATTGGGTTAGGGGCCCTTCAGAGATATTAATATCAGCGTCGTCATGCTCTTCAGTAACTAAAACAGAGCAGCCACGCTTACGCTGACAAGGGTTCATTTTGGCTAAAATGTTTTTGACAGAATTATCCATTACAGCCGTTAATTGTTGCATAGTAAGGAGTATTGGCGCGCTAGATGTACTAGGGGCCTCCTGAGTGGGCAAGACTCGTGTAGACGAAGGAGGGAATGATGCAGTACCATGCTTACTCCCCTCACTTGAGGAATCATCTTGGGCATCATTGTCATTATCACATAAATCACATTTATTTAAATGAATAGGAATTCTGGCTTCCCCACATTCAGAACACAGTCTATCTGGTAGTTCAGACATGTTAAACAGGCATAAACTTGATAAGAAAGTACAAAAAACGTTTTAAAATAAAACCGTTACTGTCACTTTAAATTTTAAACTGAACACACTTTATTACTGCAATTGCGAAAAAACATGAAGGAATTGTTCAAAATTCACCAAATTTTCACCACAGTGTCTTAAAGCCTTAAAAATATTGCACACCAAATTTGGAAGCTTTAACCCTTAAAATAACGGAACCGGAGCCGTTTTAAGCTTTAACCCCTTTACAGTCCCTGGTATCTGCTTTGCTGAGACCCAACCAAACCCAAAGGGGAATACGATACCAATGACGCCTTCAGAAAGTCTTTTCTAAGTATCAGAGCTCCTCTCACATGCGACTGCATGCCATGCCTCTCAAAAACAAGTGCGCCACACCGGCGCGAAAATGAGACTCTGCTTATGCTTTGGGAAAGCCCCTAAGAAATAAGGTGTCTAATACAGTGCCTGCCGAAATTATTATATCAAAATACCCAGATAAAATGATTCCTCAAGGCTAAATATGTGTTAATAATGAATCGATTTAGCCCAGAAAAGTCTACAGTCTAAATAAGCCCTTGTGAAGCCCTTATTTACGATCGTAATAAACATGGCTTACCGGATCCCATAGGGAAAATGACAGCTTCCAGCATTACATCGTCTTGTTAGAATGTGTCATACCTCAAGCAGCAAGAGACTGCACACTGTTCCCCCAACTGAAGTTAATTGCTCTCAACAGTCCTGTGTGGAACAGCCATGGATTTTAGTTACGGTTGCTAAAATCATTTTCCTCATACAAACAGAAATCTTCATCTCTTTTCTGTTTCTGAGTAAATAGTACATACCAGCACTATTTCAAAATAACAAACTCTTGATTGAATAATAAAAAACTACAGTTAAACACTAAAAAACTCTAAGCCATCTCCGTGGAGATGTTGCCTGTACAACGGCAAAGAGAATGACTGGGGTAGGCGGAGCCTAGGAGGGATCATGTGACCAGCTTTGCTGGGCTCTTTGCCATTTCCTGTTGGGGAAGAGAATATCCCACAAGTAAGGATGACGCCGTGGACCGGACACACCTATGTTGGAGAAAATTCTTACACTAAATATCGGTTATTCGGCTTTAATTATTTTTAAGGTAATATGTTAGAAATTATCTTTAAATAAAAAGTAAGTAAATTTCACATTTATACCAAGCTAGTTATTGTATGCCATATTGATTACTTTTTAGCTCTAGTGGAGTTATTTGAAGGGTCAGTTAACTATAGATATATCAAAAGAAAATTTCTAGCAATTATACTCCTTACCTGTTGGATTGATATCACATATCTATAGGTATTTTCATTCCCCTTTAGTTTATTTCTACAATGTTAACTCCACATATTGCTAATGTTTTTGTCCTTAAAGGGAAATTCAAACAAAAATTTAATTGAATGATTCAGATAGATAATACAAATCTTTTAAAACAACATTTAAATTTACTTCTATGATCTAATTAGATTTATACTTTAGAAATAGCAATGCACATGGGTTAGACAATGACACAAGGCATCTATGTGCAGCCACCAATCAGCAGCAACAGAGCCTATCTAGATATGATTTAATTAATTCTTTTGATATTATTTCCTTTACAACCATATCTAGATATGCCCAGTAGCTGAAGATTGGTGGATGCACAGAGATGCCTTGTGTGATTGGCTCAACCATGTGCATTGCAATTTCTTCTGTAAAGGATATCTAAAGAATAATCTAAATCGATCAAGTTACTTTTTAAATTATAAAAATGTATTCTCTCTCCAGATCATTTTAAGAAAATATTTGGGTGTAATGTCCCTTTAAAGTCGCCATTGCACAATAACATATGTGAGTAGTTCAGACAAATACAAGCTCGAGGTTTATTTACTAAGAATAAACAAACATGTATTTTAAAATTTATAAACATATTATCCAAGTTCCGTCCATTATAACTAGAAATTACGCATTTCTGAAATATAGCGTGGGAAACGTATTTTGCAACACAAGATTCGCATCTTTAAAAATTCTAGTCTAATGCCACGCACTAGCACACAATCGATGTGCATTGTAAATACATGTAATAGAGCAATGTCAATACTTCACAATAAGTTGCGAAATTTATTTAATAAACAATAAATACATACAATGTTTACTTTTTATTAATAAAAATAATTTGTATTAAATAACCTGATCGATATTAAACATCGAAATGTGTAAAACATTTACTAATGTGACTGGATTATATTTAATAAAAATAAAATAGAGATCAAATATAAAATTAATATTTAACGGATCACGTATATTAAATATGCATCACACAAATCCGCATAACAGTCCAATGAATTACAAATAAGTCTACATGAAAAATGTAGTAACAGCAGCCCCAGGAGGTATGTGTATGGAAGTTACTAAGGTATGAAACATTAAGGAACGGCCAATCAGAGTTCATCACACAAACATAACTTGAGTCAGTATGGTCTCACAGACATGATAACAAAATTTTAATATTTTATCCAATCAGATGTACTGATACCATGTCCCATGGTGCATCTCATGTTTACTTCACCATATAAAAGTCCATTACACATTGCCATTTTTGTCAGTTCTCTAATTCCTGCTGGTATAGTGATATATTATATTTATATATTATATTTATAAGAATAAAAGCTATCAGGCATGACGTCTCCCAGGTTCACCAAGCCGGAGAGTGCAGCATTGGTCAACGCCATCGAGGACTTCTATTCGCAGCTGTTTGGGAACAAGAAGAAGTCGACGAAGCAGAGCATTAAGAAGGCCCTCTGGGGGTCTATTACCAAAGATGTTAATTTGGTGTGTGGCATCCAGAGGACCACGGATCAAATCTTGCGGAGGTTCGGGGATATGAGGTTGCGTCTAAGTAAGAAAGTCGACCTCATAAGGGAGTGGGTAAGAGCCCGTCGGAGGGATGGAAAGAAAGTTCCACCTCCACGGAAACTGTACCTGCTAACTTATGAGGTGATGTTATGCGATCTCCTCAATCTCCGGGTCCCCAGCAGATTTAGATCCTCTTGCTCCTCGACTTCTTCTTCTTCCCTCCCAGCTGCTGGATCTGAAAGTCCAGACCAGTGCAGCTGCTTCTCCGTCCGGTGGCCTGGGAGATGAAAGTCGAGAGGCTGAACCAGGCAAATATCAGACTTTATATAATATATTAATATTTGAGTATATATTTAAGCAATGTGTATATAGTCATATATTCAACCAATATAGATCTCACAACACACGCTACATATGTTTAGATATCTTAATTTAGAATCATCACACATGAAATAGGAATGATGTTTCTTGCTCTTTCCAGAATATGCGTCACAGAGCGAAAATGAAATTGCGCATCTGTGAAATCCCTATCATCCGCCATTTCATACATTGACTATCGAATCATACCACAGTTCTAAATATTAATTGTTATCATTCAATATTAACAAATATTCAATTGGAATCTCAAAATACACCCAATTTGAAATATATTTGAAGTCTTTAGAAATGATCCTCATCACACTACTATATCCAAATCAATTCAGAATCACGGAATGCGCAATTCCACTTTGAATCATTGTGCAATGATCACGAAAGATAGAATTGCGCACACACGTGAACATGTGTTTGCTGTAAAAGTGGCATAACTTTAGACATGTTGGTCAAATCATGGATGCGCAATTCCGCTTTGAATCATTGCGCAATGATCACGAAAGATAGAATTGCGCACACACGTGAACATGTGTTTGCTGTAACAGTGGCATAACTTTAAACTTGTTGTTAAAATG
The DNA here is from genome assembly GCF_027579735.1 of Bombina bombina. Classification (NCBI taxonomy): domain Eukaryota; kingdom Metazoa; phylum Chordata; class Amphibia; order Anura; family Bombinatoridae; genus Bombina; species Bombina bombina. The sequence continues at coordinate 636,359,171 of NC_069500.1, read as the reverse complement.
TATACGTTAATTAGTATATATGTGAAGAATACAGTATCCTTATTTACAATATTCTACATTATAAAAGCTATACTAGCAAGATCAAAATAAAAATTGAACAATCTCTATCAACTGATGACAATGCAAGAAGACACAAAATGACTTAAAGCAACAGTCAACAACATAAAAGATAGAAAATAACAATACATGATCTCTTTATTTATACATTAATTTAGTAAACAATGAACTCACGTGAATACAAATATAATTTTAGTTTATCAATTAGAATATAAAATCTGATTGTTCGTGTCCATGGCCTGATTTGTATTAATGATATCCAATCCTGATTGAATATTTTACAGATATGGATGTTGTTGCTGGAACCTCGAGCCCGTGTTAGTCACAGCATGGTATGTCTCATTTTAATTTACCTTTGTCTTACAAACTTGGACATAACATTACATAATCCATTCACATTGATCTATATTTTTAGGGATACTCTAATTCTCTATTCTTGTTATTTTCAAAGAAGAATCACGAATCAGAGTTGGGATTCCAAATCTCAATTTATGAGTATTTGAAGATATTCGTTCGATTCTTGATATCTTCATTTTAATGTAATCTTAGGGTCATGCACATTTTATATTCTGCCCCTGGGTAGTGTTTTACATTTTTTGTCTACATTTAGACAACATCAACATATTTTTACATACGTGCAGATTAGAGAAATATACTTCTTGTATGATTTGATAATTTATTCTTATCATTAAAGGGACATGAAAACCACTTAACTTTAACTTTTATGATTTAGACACAACGTGATTTTCAAAAACCTTATAATATTCTTCTATTATCTACCTTGCTTCAGTTTATTGTTATCCTTAGTTGAAAATCATATCTAGGTAGGCTCAGGATCAGCAATGCATTACTGGGAGTAACCTGCTGATTGTTTGATGCACAAAATTGCCTATTTTCATTTGTTCAACACATGTCTTCAGATAACAGTAGTGCATAGTTGCTCCTTAATAAAACTTTCAAAGACAAACTAGAAAACAAAAAGTATATTTGAAAGTTTTTTTAAAATCACAGGTTGGATTTGAATCATGCAAATGAATACAATTACACATTTGGAGTTTCATGTCCCTTTAAGAGCAAATGATAATTAAAGAATCATGATGATATCCTTAAATTACATATTTGATAATATGCCACATCCCATTCATTACATCAACATATGGACTAGACAATTCATTAACAGCGACATTGTCAAATAAAGATATTTTAATATTTAATATTAAAGGGACACTGAACACTAAATTTCTCTTTTGTGATTCAGATAGAGCATTCAATATTAATAAACTTTCTCATTTACTCCTATAATCAAATTTTCTTCATTCTCTTGGTATCTTTCTTTATTTGAAATGCAAGAATGTAAGTTTAGATGCCGGTACATTTTTGGGGAACAACCTGGGTTGTTCTTGCTGATTAATGGATACATTCACCGACCAATAAACAAGTGCTTTTCATGGTTCTGAAATATTGATTAGCTTCCATATTTTTCAAAGAAAGAAAGCAAGAGAATGCGGACAAATTGATAATAGGAGTAAATTAGAAATATGCTTAAAAATGCATGCTCTATCTGAATCACAAAATTAAAGATTTGGGCTCAGTGTCCCTTTAATAATAAATATCTTCATTAATCCTTACACTGTTTGGATGAAACAATATTGATATCTGTATCACATATTCCCTCTTGGACTCCCTTTATTTATATATATATATATATATATATATATATATATATATATATATATATATATATATATATATATATATATATATATATATATATATATATATATAAGCATACTCAATAACAGCACCATGATGACATATTTTTAAAAATATCTTCTGTTTTGCATTGTGATAAATATGTGTTGTGTCCTAAAACAGATTACTGTACATTGCACAAATGGATCCATGTGCCACATGGCTTAGGTTCGATTTGTCACGAGTTGTTATTCCAAGTGTTGTGTGTGTGTATTATTTTGAAAACATGGATCAATACTTATATTTATATATGCCATAGAATCATATGTGAAGAATTGGCTGTCTAATATAGTAATAAATCAAACATATGTGAAAGACATCATTTTCTTTACAATCACCTTGATTAACCAATAAATTTATGGTTCATATTAGTGCTCTATTCTTCACATTTCTAAGTATATTATTTGTTAGATTCTCAACCAATGTGATTTAGTGATGTCCAAACTGTGTTCACTAATATATTTTAATATCATTAAGAGATGTAGTTGTTGTGGCAAGCATAGAGGGATCCAGCAGCAATGGTGACCTGCCTTTGAAGGATTCTGGTAAGTCCATTGGGGCATATGTATCAAGCTCTGAATGGAGCTTGATGCCCCGTGTTTCTGGCGAGCCTGCAGGCTCGCCAGAAATAAGAGTTATGAAGCAGCGGTCACAAAGACCGCTGCTCCATAACCTGTCCGCCTGCTCTGAGCAGGCGGACAGACATCGCCGGAAATCAACCCGATCGAGTATGATTGGGTTGATTGACAGCCCCTGCTGACGGCCAATTGGCCGTGAGTCTGCAGGGGGCGGCGTTGCACCAGCAGCTCTTGTGAGCTGCTGGTGCAATGCTGAATACGGCGAGCGTATTGCTCGCCGTATTCAGCGAAGTCTGGCGGACCTGATCCGCACTGTCGGATCAGGTCCGCCAGACTTTAATAACTTGGGGCCATTGACTCATTCATATGTCATTGAAGGTGTATTTTTAATAAATATTATGATCATGATTCTGATGAAGCATTCCATTTGAATAAAACATATAATTTACTCCTCTGATTATATATATTTTTGTTTATTTGTTAAGATTAAGATCTCAAAGCTTTTTAGTCTACACCTTTGTGCTTCAGAACATGGCTAGCATATGTTTATTTTTAGTATAAATTTAGACAACAATCATCAAGTGATACACACATGAGAACTCTTAAATGTTCCATGTACTGAGCTTTTAAGAATATTTTAAAAATACAGACACTAAAATGTAATTATTACTCATCGATAATTACAAATCTAATTTCATTTGTATGCTCCATCAAAATGATGTAATTCCTAACTTTGGATCAGTATCTCTTTAATGCAACATTGATGTGTGTTCTTGAGCAACAGTAACATATGTTAGAATATTGGATTTTAACGTGTACACAACATGTTATGTTTTACAGAGATTGATCTAACATGTGAGATGGAGGAGGAAGTGGCTCCCTTGGAGTCTGATGGTATGTCAAATATATCTAACATGTATCAAAAATGTATTATTGTTTAAAAATCATTCTCTTGAAGAAAAAGAAAGTCTACAGCTTTGGCACTTTAAAATATATTATTCCATTATTTTTCAGATACACTACTGCCCCCCTTTATATATCATGCAGCATGAACATATGTTTGTATTTTTCTTAAATTTATGTATGATTTGTCATTAATGACATCATGATGTCACATGCATATTCCATGCAAAACCACAATAATCATCTTCTGATTGTCAAGACAGTTGCTATTCATCTGAGTGCCTAGATGCAGACCATATCCTTATGTCATCATTGTTTATAAATTTTAAACCACTTCTAAGTATACATAAAACATAATCATGTTTAAAATCCTTGTTTTAATTTCATGATGTATGAGATGTAAATATATTTAAAATATATTTATGCGTAGACTGTCCATTTCAATCCAACAAACATTAATATTCCACAAAATTAAAGCATGCATATATGAATGTGTCTGTTAATATTGGGATGACATACATTTAATCCTAATGTAAAAGAGAGATTCACAACATTAATCTGAAATTTGAATCAGATAGAGAACAATATATTATTAATCGATAATATGAATGGTAGTATCTACTGTGTATATATTCTGATTTCTGAAGAGTAATTGATTGAAGCATCAAGCTTAAAATGAGACTATTAAAGAATACAAAGGCAATCACCAAAATATATATGTAAATCAGTGTTTACATGGTTTAAAACGCTAGGTGGAGTGGCCATTTCAATTTCATAATATTACACACTCCCATATTATTCAATTGCTGAATATTCTGAGATCAATCCATGGGCATGTGTCTAAAATAACTCTATTAAATTTTAATATCAAATGCATACATACATACCTAAAAATTCTACAAAAGATACATATATTATCAATTTATAAATATTAGCACATAATGTTGCCTTTGATAAATATGATTTGTAATCTATTTATGAAATGTTACATGAAAAATAACAGTGAACATTCAGAGTTTAAAGGATCTATTAAATCATCTAAGTAATTATATTTGATTCCAATCAATCAATAACTTAAAACATAGTCATTATTGTGACTTTGTATCAATATTTTCTGAGAGCTAGAATCAAGACTTTAACTAATGTATAATCTTTATTTGTTTCAAGATAATAATATTTATTGATATCATATATGTCTATTTTTTATATTTCAGATGGACCTTCCACTTCTGGGCATCAGCCTCCTGCCCCTCCCCAGTCAGAAGCCCCTCCCCAGCCACAGTCCCCTCCCTAGTCAGAAGCCCCTCCCCAGCCCCAAACCACTCCCGGCCCTTCCCATTCCTCCTATCCTGTCCCTCCCAAAAAACGCCACTTTGGCCCCCCTTGCCGCTCTCCCCGTATTGCCGCACGTACAGCTCCCCCACCTGCCCAGCCCCCAACTCACCAGGCCCCTGACTCCCCAGCTGTATGGGCTATCCCAGAGCAGCAGCCAAATCCCATCCCTCCTCCCTCCCTCTCCAGACTTTTACCCCAGTCCCTACCTTCATTGTCCTGGGTGTCGGATTGTACTTCCCAGCTACAGATGTAAGTATCATTACAAATCCACATTATAACATACTTTCTTAAAGGGAAATTATAGTGATATAATTAGACATAAATTGATATTTTAAATAAAAAAAGTTTTGAAAAACCTTTTCTTTATTTGATTAATCTAAATGTTTCCGATGTTTAGTTTTGTGAAATCAACATCCACATTTTCGAATATAGAAATGATATTGCTTAGATGTTGTATATCTATTCTGTGTATATGACAATATTTTGAATTGGTCATCACTGCCCTTTTCACAGTGTGTCATAAACCAAAGAAATATATTTTTCAAGATTGAGAGGGTTTTGATTTGTGTTAAGATCTTAAAGGGACAGTATACTATAAAATAGTTTTTCCCTTAATGTGCTTACAATTATTTTTTGAACCAGCTGCAGAGTATAAAATGTTAAGGCTTCTTTGTGTATATGAATTAGCTGATTTTGTGTTTTGAAGCCACAACCTAATAAAATGGATTGAACTTCTAGGTATTATCAGATCTCATTAATTTCTCCCACTTAGAAAATATACATGCTTCTTTATCTCATATCACTCCATATACCAATCACCAATACTTGGATAGAACAATTGAAAATTAACTTTTTCTTACCTTATCTCCTCTATAACCCACTGGGAGTGCTGTGTTTACACAGCTTGACCTCAAGGCCAAAATATTTAAGGATAGGTGTGGATACCACAGGCTAAATAAACTATTTCAGATGCCAATGTAAGGACAATGGAAATACTTATAAAGAATTTGATACACTCCAGCAGGTAAAGTGGATCATTGTGAAACAATTAAAGGGGAGAACATTTTTGAGTAAACTGTCCCTTTAATGGTTTATCTATGAAGAACATATTTAATGTGTAAATATTATATATAGAATATTTAATTTTAATAATGATTTGCCTTTTTATTATTACAATGTCTCTTTGCTCTCTTTTTATAATGTGCTGGAATTAACAATAATTTTCATACTTTTTTTTAATTTAGGTTGTGACTCAGCATGGTTAACGCAAGAGGCTCTAGCACGTATAGAGCAGACCATGCTGAGGAACAGTGTGTTGCTGGGAATCATGATCATAATATTTATTAAAAATACACCTTCAATGACATATGAATGAGTCAATGGCCCCAAGTTATTAAAGTCTGGCGGACCTGATCCGACAGTGCGGATCAGGTCCGCCAGACTTCGCTGAATACGGCGAGCAATACGCTCGCCGTATTCAGCATTGCACCAGCAGCTCACTGTTCCTCAGCATGGTCTGTGCATCTCTGTAATGAGAAGGGGTGTGGTCTAATGACATCAACACCCTATATCAGGTGTGCATAATTATTAGGCAACTTCCTTTCCTTTGGCAAAATGGGTCAAAAGAAGGACTTGACAGGCTCAGAAAAGTCAAAAATAGTGAGATATCTTGCAGAGGGATGCAGCACTCTTAAAATTGCAAAGCTTCTGAAGCGTGATCATCGAACAATCAAGCATTTCATTCAAAATAGTCAACAGGGTCGCAAGAAGCGTGTGGAAAAACCAAGGCTCAAAATAACTGCCCATGAACTGAGAAAAGTCAAGCGTGCAGCTGCCAAGATGCCACTTGCCACCAGTTTGGCCATATTTCAGAGCTGCAACATCAATGGAGTGCCCAAAAGCACAAGGTGTGCAATACTCAGAGACATGGCCAAGGTAAGAAAGGCTGAAAGACGACCACCACTGAGCAAGACACACAAGCTGAAACGTCAAGACTGGGCCAAGAAATATCTCAAGACTGATTTTTCTAAGGTTTTATGGACTGATGAAATGAGAGTGAGTCTTGATGGGCCAGATGGATGGGCCCGTGGCTGGATTGGTAAAGGGCAGAGAGCTCCAGTCCGACTCAGACGCCAGCAAGGTGGAGGTGGAGTACTGGTTTGGGCTGGTATCATCAAAGATGAGCTTGTGGGGCCTTTTCGGGTTGAGGATGGAGTCAAGCTCAACTCCCAGTCCTACTGACAGTTTCTGGAAGACACCTTCTTCAAGCAGTGGTACAGGAAGAAGTCTGCATCCTTCAAGAAAAACATGATTTTCATGCAAAGCAATGCTCCATCACACGCGTCCAAGTACTCCACACTGTGGCTGGCAAGAAAGGGTATAAAAGAAGAAAATCTAATGACATGGCCTCCTTGTTCACCTGATCTGAACCCCATTGAGAACCTGTGGTCCATCATCAAATGTGAGATTTACAAGGAGGGAAAACAGTACACCTCTCTGAACAGTGTCTGGGAGGCTGTGGTTGCTGCTGCACGCAATGTTGATGGTGAACAGATCAAAACACTGACAGAATTAATGGATGGCAGGCTTTTGAGTGTCCTTGCAAAGAAAGGTGGCTATATTGGTCACTGATTTGTTTTTGTTTTGTTTTTGAATGTCAGAAATGTATATTTGTGAATGTTGAGATGTTATATTGGTTTCACTGGTAAAAATAAATAATTGAAATGGGTATATATTTGTTTTTTGTTAAGCTGCCTAATAATTATGCACAGTAATAGTCACCTGCACACACAGATATCCCCCTAAAATAGCTATAACTAAAAACAAACTAAAAACTACTTCCAAAACTATTCAGCTTTGATATTAATGAGTTTTTTGGGATCATTGAGAACATGGTTGTTGTTCAATAATAAAATTAATCCTCAAAAATACAACTTGCCTAATAATTCTGCACTCCCTGTATATTGGTTGTTTTTGGCACATCCATGTATTCATTTATAAACTATTCGTGAATTGATGCACCTTTAACAAATGATCCCAGGATTATTAAAATGAGATAATCGATGTAAATTATGAATTTGCTGGAAATAGTATCCTCTCTGTGAATCCTGAACTTAATTGTTTGTATTTCATGTCCCTTTAAGTGATGCTGACCACAATTCCTAAGGAATGGATATTCATTTCTAATGTATTTTTGTCCTTTTTACATCAACATAGACATACAATTTTTAATAAAAGAATATTTTTTGAATGTTGACAGCACATGTATTCCAATTTCACTTATATCTTATTGTAGTAGTCTAACAAAAGCAATCACTGTGTGTAATGCGCATATTTTAGCTGATTAATATCTTTCTCTTATTATTGTTTCTGTTTAATGATCCAACAATATATTGCTATAGGTAGGCTGACCATGTTTCAACTTGAATAGGTGACACATCTGATAAATACATGTGTCATTCTTATTCCAAATAAATCTTTAAACAGATCTGAAACATCCCTGACATATGTATTTCTCATGTGTCCCTTTTTAAAGCATAAAGATGGACACCATAGCTATAGGTAACATATAATGTATACCCAGTCACTATTTTCATAATGTATCTCGTAGCATTATTTCTCATTTAAAGGGACATGAAACACAGTAATCTATTTTCTCATTTATGTCTAACATACGTTTTTTTAATTATTTTCTTTCCATAAATTCTCGAATTTGCTTCAGTATCTTTGTATCATTTGTTTAAGGAGCAGCAGGGCACTTCTGGTTTCTAAATGAACACATAGGTGAACCAATGACAATCGGTATATATATGTAGCCACCAATCAGCAGTTACTACATTGTATTTTTCTGCTCTTGCGATTACCTCTAAACACATTTCATCAAAAGATTAAAATTAAATTTGAAAATAAAGTTCAATTGCAATGTTGTACATAATCATGTAACATAAAATGCTTGCTAAATAGTTAATAATCCTCCAATTCTAATGAAATATATCCTTATTACCAACAATGGATTCTATTTTATATATCACAGTATTACGTTATCTAGTGTGACATTCATAGCTACCAATATAGCACATACTAGTTTTTAAAATATAAATAAGTTTCTTATTGACATGCAAAGATGTAAAATTAGTGCTTGGATTGGATGCCATTACGCAAATTTACGCAATCTCGGATGTGCCTTTGATTGGATGACGTTGTTACACGATCTCGGATGCGCCATGTAGCTTAAGACGTCACATGCCAAGCTGTAAAATGAGTTATTGGATTGGATGCCGTTTTTACGTGATCTCGGGTGCGCCTTTGATTGGATGACGTTTTTAAGCAATCTCTGATGCACCATGTAGCTTAAGACGTCACATGCCAAGGTGTTAAATCCGTCTGATTGGATTACGTTGTCCCGCAATATTTGATTTTGCATGTAACCCACGTTTGTGAATGAGATTGAATGAGATCTTTTGTTGACTGTCTGGTTGAAGAAACGAATGAAGGCAATATGTTTTTCATGCATAATATATTTTGAGGCAAGTGCAAATCCATGAATATAGTCCATCTTGTTTAATATGTTTGTCAACAATATTTTCCTTTTTATAAATAATTACTGTGTTGTGTTGAATTTTCTACATATCTAATTCCTAAAGATGCCCTATTGTATTTGAATCAAGTAATCAATATGCATTGACCTTTATCATATGCTAAATATATGAGATGCCTACTTATTCTAGATGTTATGTCCTGGTCTTTTTTCTTAAAGGAACATTATACACTCATTTTTTCGTAGCATATATGTTTTGTAGATGATCTATCTATATAGGCCATAATGTTTTTAAAATGTATAGTTTTGCTTATTTTTAAATAGCATTGCTGTGATTTTCTGACTCCTAACCAAGCCCCAAAGTTTGATGTGAATGATATGAATACCATGAGCTACCTTCTCCAGCTTGCTCTCTCCTATTTTTGTAAAGGGTCTTTTCATATGCAAAAGAAGGGGGGGAGTGGGGAGTGTATTATTTCCCACTTGCAATGGGCTTTCCACCTAACTTTTCAACATAGCTAAACTGAGAGTTTCTAAGTAAGTCTTTAAACCGTTTTATCCTGGATTTTTATATCAGTATCTGTGCATTTTGTTCTTTATAGTAGTGTCTATTATATGCAGTTCTATGAAAATGAGTGTATAATGTCCCTTTAATGTAAATGCTCAGTATTGTGTCATGTATGACTTCCACATTGTCAATCTCCAAATATATTACTGTGAGCATATATTTCTAATGTAACTCTTAAAAGTACATGAAACCATATTCCTTCTAAATGAAATGTCTTTCTTAAATAATTCAAACACTATAATGTAGCTTTAAGAAATAGACTTTATTTAACATGTCGATAGAAATATGGCATACAGGCTCAGTATCCTATTCAAATATTTTCTTGTTTGAACAAGTACGTGTAGATATACCAACAATCCCTAAGGATTAGTATATGTTAGCATATGTTTTTGTTTAAAGGGACATTCAAGTCAAGCAAAACAGTAATGATATAATCTCAAAAAAAGCAATTTTTATAAAATATATCCCAAACGTTTATCAACAATTTATCTTAGTTCTCTTGGTATTCTTAGTTGATAGCTAAACTGAGGAGGTTCATCTGCTCATTTCTTCGAGCTTGAAGAGTGCATCTAATCTGAATGCATTTTGACCACTAGCATTATTTTTTGTGTTTCATATAGAAAACATTGAGCTCATGCAGTATAGTTACCTTGGATTAATCAGTGATTGGCTGAAATGCCGGTCTGTCAAAAGAACAGAAATAAGTCGTCATTTTTCAGAGGCATAGATACAAGGTTAATCACAGAAGTAAAACGTGTATTTCTGTAAGTCTTGTTTTTCCAAACGTGATAATGCGTAATAAAGTGTTTCTTTGTAGCCAAGAATAATTAATATTATGACTGTCCCTTTAAGCTGTGTTGTTGGCATCAAAACAGTGATATGCCATCATGTATAATTGTAATGGTCATTTTGTTTGAGATTAGAGAAACAGTTTGGACATCACATCACAGAAACCAATCAATGTAATGAACAAGGATAGGTATGTGATGATGTGGTCTCCACACACTTGTAAAACACACTCTGCAAACAATTTGCCTCCATGGACCCGGTCCCATGGAAGCAGATTATATACAGAGTGTGCTCCACAAGTGTAAGAAGACCACATCATCACATACCTATCCATTACACATTAAATAACTATATATATATATATATATATATATATATATATATATATAAAAACGTACTTCCTCTTCCTTCCCCTCTTCCCACGAGACTGAGGCTCTGGGGGGGGCAACTGTCCCCTCCGACGAGTTCTCATCGGAGATGTTTGGGGAAGAGGGGAAGGAGGAGTACTGGGATCACCCGGCTGAGGAGGAGATTGAGGATGAGATGGAGGAGGGCCAGGAGCAGATGGCCCAGGATCAGATGGCCCAGCAGCAGATGGTCCAGCAGCAGATGGCCCAGCAGCAGATGGTGCGTTATGCGCCTCCCGGAGGACCTGCAATATATCTTTCAGAGTAAGCAAGATCTCTCTTTTGTCTAGTCGAATCGCATCAATTGCTTCCGTCAGATGGATTCTGGTTTTCGCCTGTTCCCTCCGGGAGGCACGCATCTATTTCAGAAAATCTCTTAATATCTGCACCTCTGCTATCTCCTCCTGAGGGGCTGCTGGTGCACGGCGGGCTGCTGGTGCATTGTGGGCTGCTGGTGCAGGAGGGGCTGCTGGTGCAGGAGGGGCTGCTGCAGGGATCTCTTCTGCAGTGGGGGTTTCTTCAGAGGATGAGGATAGAGGGATGTCTTCCATGTCTCCCCGAGGTGGCGAGTCATCTCCACCACTCTCATACCTGGGTGGGTGCTGTGCTGCCTCCTCCCCAGATTCAGACTCTGTATATTGTAAAAAGAAAGAAATCGAGATATTAGCACAGTTCCAAATAAAGATGTAAATGCTTTTGCTTACAATAGAATTACAAAGGCAGCCTCATTAATACACTTTCAAATACAACAATCAATACGATTTCCGTATTTTCCAAACCATGTTTCTGATATCTATATGGTCAATCTGAATGTGTTTTTGCATTTGTTTTCAGTCTGTTTAAATGCACACCTAATCTATAGACTAGATACCAATGGCTTTTCGTAAAATGCAACTTTCACAAGGTAATTGTGAATGCGTTTAAGTAATAATGTCTAAAAAAGCGTAATTGCTTTAATGATATCCTTAAATATATTTTTTTTTATTTTTGATGTAAAGAGATTATTAAATGAGCTTACCGGAAGATGAGAGTGGCAGGTTCCCGGTATCCACTCTTCCGATACCAATTATGGCCACCTCAGAGATGCTGGGACGCAACATTTCCTCCCATCGGGAATATTCCACGATAATTTCAGGACCGCCACTGGTCCCTGTTAGATATTGGTTCTCCCTCAAGAGCTTTCTTTTGAGTTCCATTTTGCAGTCCTGGTAGCGATGCTGTATGGACTTGACATCCCTGTTATGGACCCCCATTGCATTAACGGCATCCCTGATCTCCAGCCATAGTTTCCTCTTCTCCTTAGGGGTGACCTTCTGAACCTGCAGCCTCATAGCCCTCTCCATATAAGCCTCTATGAGGGCCTCCTTCTCATCCATAGTATATCTCGCCTCCCTAGTCAGCTTGGATTTCCCCTGTGATGTGAGCCTCTGTTTCCCGGACTGTGAAGCTCTACACTGCCCGCCACTGGGCCCAGCCATTTGTAAACAAAATCTAACTATGGGATGGGTATGGGCTTACAGGGAATTGGGTATGGGCTTAAAGGGAATGGGGTATGGGCTTACAGGGAATGAGGTATGGGCTTACAGGGAATGGGGTATGGGCTTACAGGGAATGGGGTATGGCTTAAAGGGAATGGGGTATGGGATTAAAGGGAATGGGGTATAGAGTGTAGTATGAGAGGGGATGGGGTATGGAGTGTATGTAGTGTTATTGATAAGAGTATGTATGCATTGAATGTGTTTGCATGTAAATGTGTTAAGTATTCAGAAAATCCACTCGCACACTCACCCAAACAAACTCTCGCTCACTACCGCTCTCTCACTATATCACACTATCACTAAATCACTATCTCACACTACCACTAACTAACTCACTATCTTACACTACCACTAACTAACTCACTATCTCACACTACCACTAACTAACTAACTCACTCTCTCACACTACCACTAACTAACTCACTATCTCACACTACCACTAACTAACGCACTCTCTCACACTACCACTAACTAACTCACTATCTCACACTACCACTAATGCACTCTCTCATACTACCACTAACTAACTCACTATCTCACACTACCACTAACTAACTCACTATCTCACACTACCACTAACTAACTCACTCACTAAATCTCACAATACCAATAACTCTCTAATCTTCAAAAATCCTCCAGCAACACAGTCAAAGAAGCCATGCTTGTAGCGTGCTTATATACCCTATGTAAATGTTTAATGATGTACCGGTTTGCAAAGTAAAGGAGGTTCAGGTGTGCTTTGTTAGTAATTAGTATGTGTGCAATGTGTATTAGTTTTGTGAATTTGTGCATGCTCATATTGAGTTAGTATTTGTGGAATGTGTATAATGAGATGATGTCATAGTGATCGTTTTGCATAACATTGTCCAAAAGTATTATCTGTAAATGTAAATGGTGATTTGTAATGGTGTCGTATTTGTGAAGTGGTGTAAATGTTTCTTTGTACTAATGTTCCATAATCTTGAATGCGAATGTTTTGTTTGTGTATGAGTGTGCAATTCTTTTTTCGGGTTGTTTTGTTCCGTGTTACAAGATTGTAAGGTATTTATGTATTCCTCGTTTAGTGTAATGTTGTTTATTCTTTTTCTTTTCCGATTGTGAATGTGTAATGCATATGTGCTATGTTGCGTGATTGTTGTTAGTACATTTGAGCTGTTTTTGTTGTGCATTATGTGGTATACGTAATATGACAGAGCAGTGCGTATTTCTCGCAAGATCGAGTGTTAGCTGAAAAATCTGTGCTTCTTTCATTTATCATTGATCTCTATGGGAGAATGTTTAATGCTGCCGTGATTACGCATAAAAAATAAACACGGTAGTCGTGTTACCGCAACGCGTTACAAGGTTGTTTTGAGACTCGTAATACCTACGTTATGAAAAGTGCACAATGGAAGTAAAGTACACGTAACTAACGCACACCTCTTAACGCACAACTCGTAATCTAGCCGCTAGTTTCCATAGACCACAATGTAAAGGCATTTTTCAGTGCTGTTTTTTTCTAACACATTGCAGTAGCAATAACCAGCCACTTGTAATGACTGGTTATTTATCACGTGCCTGCAAACAGGCAAAATTTCCCCATTTGCGGGCGTGCGATAAATTAGCATTGCACTTGTAATCTAGGCCATAAACATTTTAGGTACTGGTCTCTTAAAACATTTTGGGTGAATGTGTATTCATTAAATGGCAAAAATATGTTAAAATTAATTAATATTAAAATAATTGTTTAATTTAATAAAGTTGTAAAAATAAAAAAATAGATGGTCATTTTCTGAAAAAAAACAACTTTATATGTTTAATTGTGAGGCCTGTATCTGTCCACAAAAAGAGCTGTGACAGTTGTCTTTATTACCTCATGAGCAATCATTCTGTAACTAGGGGTATGCTGTGCAAAAACATGACATTGACTTGAACAGGATAGATAAATATCAACCATTTGTTGTTTTAGACAATATATAATCCCAAAATAATTGTTGTTCAATGCTCTGAAACAACCACACATTATGTTAAGTAACATTGGACCTTGTCCTAGTTAATTTGAGGTTGACATGATTAAACTGTCCAAATTATATATAAAATATTCCCAGGTCATCAATATGTTTTCAAATAAGAAACTGGTCCTTTTAAGTATCAAGTAATCTAAGGATTCCACTGGGGTTGGATAATTATTAATAGCAAACATGCCTACATGAAAATCTTGTATCTTCTGGGGTTAGAGGAACATTACATTTGAAAAACAAAGTGTAAAACAGCAAAAACAGCTATAAAATATATTTGACACATGCAAAGCAAATAATAATAAAAAAAACACAACATTAAATAAAATGAAATGCTCATAAAATACACTTTGTAGTAACATGGGATTTGATTGACTCTCTCTCTTGTTTTTTTTAACCCTTTAATGAAATAGATGTACCCTGTATGTTGTGTGTCCTTGATAGGCTTTTGGCCGTGTAAGAGCACAGTCTCACAAGCGTTGAGACCACACTATAGTCTGATACTGATTCATGCTTTTGGCATCATAAGGTACCTAAAAAAGAAAAAAATCATATAATCTCTAAATAAATTGTGTTTCTGCACCCTTATCAATTTATTTTTGCATTGAAGGTACAAAAAAAAAACTGATAAGCGGCCAGGTGGGTGCCACCATGTTCCTCAACTCAAGGCAGTGTAGGAGCTTTTTTAAATGATGGCTGTTATCCGAGGCTAGAGTGTGATATGCATCCAGGGAGTTAGGGAGCATGTGTGTTAGTTATGTAGAGTAGAAGCTAGGAGGTGGGTGAGAAATACTTTCTTACCTCGTGGGTCACTGGCACTTCAGTCAGAGCTTTGCAGAGGCAACTAGGTAAGTGAGCCTTCTAAAATCATATACACTGCTTCATCTATAGGGTAGGGTACTGGACCCATGCAGTGAATAGCTAATAGGAATCCAGTGCTGCTAAGCTAGCTTCAACTACCAGATTCCAACAATGTCAGGTTAGAACAAAAAATGGAACTAGAAACCACAAAAATATTCCCATAGGGGGCGCTTCCTAAATACATATCCTATGACTAAAAAAGGACAAATTTTAGCATGAACAACACATCAATTGAAGGTGTACCACAACAAAGTGTGTAGCATGTGTAAAGTTCTTAACATCCAACAGGAGGCAGCACTCTATCAAAAGGATGGTCAGTCCCTGGTGATGAATGATCTGAAAAAAAGGAGACACAGAGGCGCCAATATGGCCTAGTAACATCTGGGCAGAGATTAATTTGAAATGGTGTAGAGTGGTACTCACAAGGGAGAAGCGCCCAAAGGTGCAAGTAGCGCAGAGTGGATCTATTAGCAGTGGTCCAGCTCATTGTGTGCCAGCAAAAGAAGCAATCGATTAGGAGAACAGCATAACAGGCTTCTATTCATGTGTGTGATAGAAAACAACTCCCATAGCCTAGATAGGTTAATTGATACAAACCCACCCCCTTCCAATCCTATACCATCTGTGTAAACATTTTCATTAACACCTACATTCCATCCTCCACACAGCTAAAAAGGTGATCATAGTGATGATTTCACTATAGCAAAAAACCTAGATTCTATTTCATTTGTACATTTAAACATATGCTAGATGCGTGGACCCATCTAATATAAATGACAATTCCCTAAGTGAGGCTACATATAAAAATAGTAGGAATCTAATAAATCTAAAAAGATATATATCTAAAGGTGTGTTAAAAACATTAGTAGATCTCCTTATATGTATGCCCTGAACCACAACTGAATATGACCAGTTGAAGGATCTAATAAGCCCAATCTTGTTCATCTCTATGGACTAATGGAAACATATACAAGGATCACAAATAATAAAGTGAACATAATGCAAATTGTCCGGTATGTCTAACCACTCGATAAGAAAGTGAAATAAAACATAGCAGCTCCAAAAACAATACTGGTTACATCAGGATGGGGTGTGTGTATCTTGATCCTATCCTCAGAATCTAAGGGGGCGTGTATAGTGACATGTGCGCATAATGCTAGACGCATCACACTGTCACTCAGAAACGCTACCAGTAACGTCAGGGAGGTATGTGTGTATGATTGTCCAATCCTCAGTGTCTAAGGAGGCGTGTATAGTGATGAGTACGCATGATGCTAAAAGCGTCAACATTGTCACTCAATTTAGCCATCCGATAAGTACCGATAAGCCCTGAGTCGAAAAAATGGTATTAATCAATACACATTGTTGTCAACAAATGTTGAGATGTCAAAATGACCCCCCAATGACAAATAAAACCTAAATCAAAACTAATGGTCAAAACCAAAAAGATATCAGGGAAAGGGGAGCTGGAGGTCCCTCACCCTGGGGTGCACAGACCTCAGGGTAATACCAATAATGTTTGAGTCTACTGTTATCACAGACATGGCATGTTAATGTTTTGAACAATGGGACTTAGTTCAAAATGTGTTCCAGATATGTAAAACTGAACAAATACAACCGTGGAAATTGTAGGTAACAGCACAACAATATGTGCAAATACAAATTGGTGCATATAGAGTTAATATAATAATCATCTATGACCATAGACACCCTACCTGGATCTTCCATGTGACAAGGGCATTGTGCAAACAAATTTGTATACATCATGTGATTAGCTGGAACGTGACAGAATGTGGCGATATGTGGAGATCTGAAGGACCGTCAATGCGTTAATATAAAAATGGAGAAGGGAGCAATAGAAAGAAAGAGTCAAAAGTGATGAATATCCACCCCACATAAGCCATAGGGGGTATTATGATACATCATAATACTATAATAGGACAATGATGCCTAATGTATGAAGGGAAAAAGAGCTATGCTGTCCCCTTGTCTAAATAAGACATAGTGTCACATCAAAGTGAATAAAGGTGATAAAGTGATAAAGGTGATAAGCCAATTGAAGAAATATATATAAACTAATTAATAATGAATCCATCAAGTAATCATCTATAATATATCTAACCAGATATGTGAGATGGAGTGTAAAATAAAATGGAATAATGATATATAGTGTATGTGATCGAAGTGAGAGTAGCACAGAAATGTGCGTCTACAATCGACATGACATACAACTGAAATCTATAAGTTCCAACACAGTCTGTCATAGAGCTGTGACCGAATATTATTCGGTAGAACAGTAAAGTAAAAGTGCAAAAGGACACAAGCCATGTGAAAGTTTATATAAATGCTGCCAGGTCGAGATTTTTGTTCCAGTCATAGGGTTGAAGCGTCTGCAATTTAGTGATCCAATAGGATTCACGTCTCCTAAGGGTCATAAAAGCATTTGCTTGGACTCTAGATACAGATTCAATAGGCAAAATCCTCATAGGATTAGTGAGTGTCCCATGGGCATTTAGACAGTGTCTAGAGACACTATGCTGCTTGGACTTATTTTTAATATTAACAGAGTGTTCACCCCATCTCTTTTTCACTTTGCGACAAGTGCGGCCCACATACTGGAGCCCACAGACACAATTTAGCAGATAAATAACAAAGGATGACTCACAGGTCATATGATTTTTAATATTGAACATCTCCCCAGTCTTGTGTGACGTGAAAGTGGATTCACTATGTGAAATATAGGTACACATTCCACATCGTTTCTTGCCACACTTGGATATTTTGTGTCTAGGCCTGGCCCCCTCTAACAAGCTGGATTGTGGTTTAGGTTTATTTCTCACCACTTTGCTGGGTGCCAAAAGAGTGTTAAGTGTGGAAACTTATAGACCACTTTTGGTTTGACTCCAATGATTTTGCTGAGTGTAGAGTCATTAGTCAATATTTGCCAATGTGGATTCCATCAACGCCTGAGCACAGTCTACTGGGTGACTGAGAGGTCCCAGCTTGCCTTTACCACACCTGGAGGTGCGCTTCACATTGTAAGTGTGACCATTATGTGTGTTTTGTGCCTTTCTATACTGTACTAGGCTATGGGAGTTGTTTTCTATCACACACAGGAATAGAAGCCTGTTCTCCTGTCCGAGTGCTTCTTTTGCTGGCACACAGTGAGCTGGACCACTGCTAATAGATCCAGTCTGCGCCCTTGCACCTTTGGTTGCTTCTCCCTTGTGAGTACCACTCTACACCATTTCAAATTAATCTCTGCACCAACGTTACTAGGCCATATTGGCGCCTCTGTGTCTCCTTTTTTCAGAACAATGTCAGGTTAGCCAGTGCTGCACATTATAACTGCTTGTTTTTTACCAGATAGAAATGTAATAAATGTTACACATTACATGTTGGTACTGTTCTTCTATATATGATTGTACATTTGAGACGGCACCCTGGTAATAATGGTGTTTGCACATTTCTTCTGTAGTTTTATACTTTTTATATGCTTCCATAAACATAGACATTGGTTAGAAAAGTTTGAGGGATGGAAGATACAAGACAACCAGGAAACATCCTTTTTATTTTTACTATACAACAAATATTTACTTGGCTAGTTCCTATTATTAAATGTGGAAGTCTATCTCAAAAGGTTTCTGTTACAGCTAATGTGATATATATATATTTTTTTACTTGGCTCACTCTTTAACATTACAGAGTCATTAAAGAAATGTGTTTATAACAAAACTATTGGCCGCTATATATATATATATATATATAGCATAGCAGAAATAAACACTCACTGGTCTTAGCAATAAAACTTCACATTTAATGCATATAGTTTAAAAACAGAGCATAACGTTTCGAGACAACATGGGTCCCTTTGTCAAATGCCAATACAATCCCAAAACAATCTTACCTAATATCACCTAACAAACACTTGCCTTATATACCCATAAGTGATTAGCAATATATCCTCCACAGCTGGTGAGAACTCCAACGCCATCTGCATTCCACGGAGCACATTGTGAGCCGGTTGCGTTCCTTTGATGTCATCATTACATGTTAGTCACTGCCTAATGTCGTATGGATGCTGCCGCGCGACTCCTGACAGCTGTCAGGACTAACCAACGTGTCAGAGAACACATGCATGGCAGAACCATAAGCAGTAGTGCCGTACATGTGAGATTCGAATATTGCATCAGACCGGATTGTCTTTTGTACCTACCTCCAAAATTAATTATTTTAAGAAAATTGTTGTGAGGATGGGACACAAGACATCTCCACTAGGTTCAAAACTCCGTCCTTGTTTGATCCTCCCAACACTAATCATTCCATCAAAAGTTTCACGAATATGTTGTCTTTAGACTGTACCACTTGTGAAATTAGATCTTTTTCTAATCTAACCAAAAACGAACTTCATTCCCTTGAGGATTTAAAAAATGACAATGTCATCATCATTCGTTCGGCTGACAAGGGTGGTCCTTATGGATTACAGTGATTAAAGAATAGAGGCAACTAGACAGTTGAATGATAACGGTGTATATATATAAAACTAAGGGGCAACCCTACAAATATATTTAAAACCAAGATTGACCGGTCCCTGAGGTCTGCATTTTAAGCAGGATACATCAATGAAACAGAATTTCATTTTTTACTGCTCCATATCCTAAAATACCGGTCTTTTATTTACTGCCAAAAGTTCATAAGACCCTCATAAATCCCCCCGGGAGACCTATCGACTCCGCACGAGATTCACTTTGCTCAAACATAGTAATTTTTGTAGACTTTTTCTTTAGAACCAAGTGTGAATAATACTTTTGCTTATTTAAAAGATTCTGCAACTGTGATTAAGACCCTTAAAATTGCTGATTGGCTACAATCCAACGATATACTGGTCACCATGGATGTGGAAAGCCTATATACCTGCATTCCACATAATAGTGGTATCCAGACCATCTGGACCATGCTGTCTAAATCTTAATTCTGTACAGGTCCCCCCCATAGAATTTATTTTGGAGTTAATGGATTTTTGTTTAAATCGTAATTACTTTAGATTTGAGTCCGACTTCTATTTGCAGACCTCTGGGACCACAATGGGTTCTAATATAGCCCCAGCATACACCAATTTATATATGGCGTGGTGTGAGGAGTTTATCATGAAACCAAATCGAAATCGAAATCTGATACACCTGCTACATTGATGATGTATTTTTGGTATGGTGATGAGTGTATTAGACTTACAAACTTGGGCAAACGACTTAAATATTCTTGATTCACCTATTAAATTTAGATGGAATTTTCAATTGATGAAATACATTTTCTTGATCTCAATGTCTTTAAAGTAAATTTGGGTTCTCAATGTCGCTTTGGCACATCTCTATTCACTAAACCTACAGATAGGAATTCTCTTTTAGAATCCCAGAGTTGTCATCCTGAACATCAGAAGATAGGGGTGATATCCTCTTAACTCACTGGGGTGGTCAGGAATAATACTGAGGTGCCACTGATGCTGGACCAGATGGACAATATGGAGAAGAAACTAATTCCTTGTGGATATGATCCTAGAGTGGTACTTGATACCAGGACTAAGGTCCTTACTAAAACACAGGAGGAATTATTGAGTGATAAAGACATGGTATCTACCAAGGATGATAGGTTGAATTTCATCACTACCTTTGATATGACACACACCAGGATGAGTTTGGCGCTGAGTGAGCGCTGTAAGCTTATAAGGAATGACAGGGGTCTCCCATTTCATAAGATGCAACCTCCTAGTATGGCATACCGCTGTGCAAGTATCTTGAGAGATCTACTGGTGGACACAGATCCAGTACACTGTTATCAGAAACCCTGTTGGCTTAAATCAACTAAATTTGGATGCTTCAGATGCGGAGACTGTACCACGTGCCATAGTATGCAGAGTGGATCCACATTTCAAAATCCACATTCCAACAATAGGTAAAAAATCAATCACAGATTAACATGCACAAGTTCTTATGTGATTTACATACTCATCTGCCCATGCTCATTGGTTTACATCGGTAAAACGACTACCACCTTTCGTGAACGTATGGCTAATCATCGATGTGCCATCCGGGAAGGCCATAGAGAAGGGTGATTCAGAGCAATCAGTAGCTTGCTATTTAGCACGGTATAAACACAATTTATCAAGCCTCAAGACCATGTTGATCGACCATATACCACCTCTGCGGAGGGGGGGGGACAGAGCACAATAAATGTTGTGCTTAGAATCCAGGTGGATATAAACACTGGATACTGTGGCCCCTAAGGGCCTTAACACCATATGGGATTTCACCCCTTTCTTTGGTAAACAATGCAACTTATGCATGGAATTTGACCACTGTAGATTCACAACATACCTTTGTCATTCTAGCAAGCTAGGCTGTCCAATTCCTGAGATGAGTAGATATTTGTAGATGGACTGATTAAAATAACTATTAACCTGACCTTGTTATTCTCATATGTGCCTACATTAGACTGGTCTGACTTTTGCTATCTATGATACAATCTCTCCTAGACTGGATGAAGAATATGCTCTCTACGTTGTGGCACCTTGGTACTAATACAGTTTTTTCTACATACTGCTTGAGAGCCATGAAGTATAATTATTAATATTAATATAAGATTGAAATGATAGAATAGCTACAAAGTATCTAAATAGAAAGTACATAGTATAGGCTTTTTTTGTTTTTAACTTTTCTATTTTTATTGTAATCTATTTTGTATATTCTTTGTTAGCTGTTGTGTGATCTGGTTTGATGCAATATGAGAATCTCACATGCACGGCACTACTGCTTATGGTTCTGCCGTGCATGTGTTCTCTGACACGTTGGTTAGTCCTGACAGCTGTCAGGAGTAGCATGGGAGCATCTATACGACATTAGGCAGTGACTGACATGTAATGATGACGTCACTGGAATGCAATCGGCTCACAATGTGCTCCGTGGAACGCAGATGGCGTCGGAGTTCTCACCAGCTGTAGAGGATATGTTGTTAATCACTTATGGGTATATAAGTCAAGTGTTTGTTAGGTGATATTAGGTAAGATTGTTTTGGGATTGTATTGGCATTTGACAAAGGGACCCATGTGGTCTCGAAATGTTATGCTCTGTTTTTAAACTATATACAATAAATGTGAAGTTTTATTGCTAAGACCAGTGAGTGCTTATTTCTGCTACGCTATTGGGTTTTACTATAAAGCACCGTAGCATTGATGAACATTGTTATATGGAGTGCATCTATTTGGATCATTTATATATATGTATATATATATATACTGTATATATATATATATGTGTGTGTGTATGTGTATATATATATGTATATTCCAGATAGGGTGAGCACTCTCGTAACGACACACTTTTGGTTTTCTCCATGCCCAAGGTGCACACCTTATATAGTTATATGAATGTCAAAATATAGTAGGGGCCCACACTGGGTCTTAAAGGGGCAGTAAACCTAGAAAAAAATGCTATATAATTCTGCACATAGTGCAGAATTATATAACATTAGCTTAGCGCCAGCTTTGTAAAGCAAAGGGTTAGATAGAATTTTTACAACGAAAACAGAAAACCGCTCTTGGCTCTACTGAGCGGGTCTGTTTTCTTCTCCTAAGCGCATCACGGCACGCTGTCTAATCACAGCCAGGCCGATTGCAAATAAATAATTGAACTTATTAAGACCCAGTGAGTGCCCTTACTATTTTTGGACATTATATATATATATATATATATATATATATATATATATACATACACACCCTATATACAGTTTCTACTTTGGTTTCTACTTTGGGTCCTGTACTTTCAATATAGTCTTTCTAAAATATTTGTATATTCATATATGTGTGTGATGCCGTTGCTGCCCAAAATTTTCTGGCTCCTAAGTTGTGTGAATGGCTACTACACTGTATGATCCTGTACTGAGCAGACTGAGCTATAAAGAAAATCTGACTCATGCAAAATTTATTATCATTTGGTCCATTTTAACTACTGGACTCCTGAAGACATGTTTGTTATTCTAACTGTTCTGTTTATAGCTATTGCATTTCTCGGCTTGTAATATTTTAGCTTCATATCAGAGCAGAAGCAGGTTAAATAATAATATTCCAGTCCTGCCAATGTAATACTTGTTATTGGTTTTCTAACACGCAATGTAGAGGCTTAACTCTCCCTGTAAAACTATGCCATTCATGTCAGCAGTGAGAAAAGTCACAGGCCAGGCATCACCCCAGGGCACTACCAGTCAAAGGCAGATTAATTGCATTAGGCCTTCTTTATCAGAGTTGACTGTGTGTGAGTACATGTGTGTGCGTGTGTGCGCTTATATGTGTGTGCATGTGTGTGTGAGAGAGTATGTGTGTGTGTGTGTGCGTGTGTTTAAAAGTTTGTATGTGCGTATGTGTACATGTGTGTGAGTGTGTGTTTGTGTGTGTGTGCGAGTGTGGGTTTGTATGTGTGCATGTAGAGTATGTGCGTGTGTGTGAGATTGTGTGTGTTTGAGAGTTTGTATGTGAGTGGGTGTGTATGTGAGAGTGTATGTGTGTGTGCGTGTATGTGTGTGTGTGTATGTAGAAGTGTGTGTGTGTATGAGTGTAAGAGAGAGATTGTGTGTGTGTATTCTGTTTCAATTTAATTGGCTGGGCTTTGTTCTACATAGTGTGAAGGGTTACAGTAAATTGTTAGATGAATGTGCATATTTGATGTTAAATCACAATCCAACTAACACCATACAAAAGAGGTCACTGGTTGCTTGAATAAGGCAATATTAAATGGTTTAATTAATGAAGAGACAAAGAGATTTCTATTTTTTAAGGATGGAATAATACCCGTTTTTTTTACACACTTCCAAAAGTGCATAGGAGGTTAGATAAGCCAGTACAGAATCAATATTATCAAGCATCTCAATATATTTGGATAAAATATTAAGACATTTTGTTGAGCAGTCAGCATCCTATATAAAGGATACAGGTGACTTCCTGTATAAAGTTAAGAATTTAGAGATGTCAGAAAGATGCCTTTTGTAAAGTCTTGATGTGGTCAGTTTATACATTTCAATAGACCATGAAAGTGGTCTGGGAGCAGTGAAGAGTATACTAGCCATGAGTAACTTATATACTGACCAGCAACAAGTATTTCTGTTGGAAATTTCAAATATTATTCTGTACTGTAATTATTTTTTTTTAGAGGACAGCTTTTATATGCAAATACAAGGGATAGCCATGGGGTCCAATGTTGCCCCAACATACACAAATTTATGTCTTACAATATTTAAAGAAAAATTTGTGTACTAAAACCAATGGTTTCTTCTGTATGGTGCCACATGGTGGCACTATATAGACAATATATTTAGAGTGTGGTGGGGTGACATTGGATTCCTTTTGGACTTTGTACAATTCACTCTTACATGGGATTAATAATCATTCCATTTTATAGATAAGTTGGTATTTTAAAGAAGGGGGTGTTCTTAAGACAGACATTTACAGAAAAGGTAAAGATAAAAATAGTATATTACACTACACAATTGCCCATTCTCTAACGTTAATTAAATCATTGCCAAGGAGTCAAATGACAAGGGTCAAACACATTGTTACAGATAAGAGTATTTTTGAGCAAAGATTGGAGGAAATAGAAAACAAATTCAGGACAAGAGGGTATCCATCTGATCGAATTAATAAGGAAATTATAAGAGCTATAGAAGTAAGTGATGCAACAAATGTAGAAGCTAAAAATAAAGAGGAAAGAATTATCTTTGTCTCAGAATATAATAATCAAAGTGTGAACATACAGAGAATTATCAGTAAGTATATTGGTTTGTGTTAAGAGACTGTCATCCTGATGTTCCAATTTTTGCCAGAACCCCAATGCCTGCCTATAGGAAAAGGGACTAGTTTGAAGGATAGGTTGGTTAGAGCAGATATAGGTAGTCATAAATGACAAAGACAAGGCTTTATTTCAGAGAAAAATCTAGGTTGTTATCCTTGTTTAGAATGTGTAAATTGCAATAATATGGTTAAGGGGTCTATCTTTGTATATCTTTCGACAGGATAGACATTTAAGATTAAAGGGACAGTCAAGTCCAAAATAAACTTTCATGATTCAAATAGGGCATGCAATTTTAAACAACTTTCGAATGTACTTTTATCAACAATTTTGATTTGTTCTCTTGGTATTCTTAGCTGAAAGCTAAACCTAGGAGGATCATATGCAAATTTCTTAGACATTGAAGGCCGCCTCTAATCTAAATGCATTTTGACAATTTTTTCACCACTAAAGGGCGTTAATTCATGTGTTTCATATAGATAACATTGAGCTCATGCACGTGAATTTACCGAGGAGTGAGCACTGATTGTCTAAAATGCAAGTCTGTCAAAAGAACGGAAATAAGAGGGCAGTCTGCAGAGGCTTAGATACAAGGTAATCACAGAGGAAAAACGTATATTATTATAACTGTGTTAGTTATGCAGAACTGGGGAATGGGTAATTACGGGATTTTCTATCTTTTAAAACAACAAAAATTCTGGTGTTGACTGTCTCTTTAATGGTTATTATATGTGTAATACCAGCTATGCAATTTATCTTATCAAGTACCCATGTGGGTGGATTTATGTTAGAGAGACCACCCAAAGAGAAAGGGACAGGATTACACAGCATAAGTCTAATGTAAGATGTAAAGAAAATACTGCCCCTGTCTCTAACCATTTTTTAGCGTCTGGTCACACCATTGCCCAACTAAAGTTTCAGGTTATTGACCATATCCCTGTACCATGAAGAGGGGGTGATAGAGAGTTATTACTTAAAAAGAGAGAGGCAACGTATATTTATAAACTTGATGTCTTTTATCAAAAAGGTATGAATCGCAAGCTAGATTTAAATCTTTTTCTAGAATCCCATGTAATATCTTTGATAAGGTAATTTATTGATCTTGCAATATAGTATATTTTTGTCTGTAATATTGGCAGTTAATTGTAGTAATGTGAACAATGTTTTTTTCTTTTAATATTTTGTAGAATATGCATTAATAATGTTATACCACTAGGTGCCACTATATTTATAAAGGAATTAGAATGGTATAAGAAAGAGGTTAATGTATAATTGAAAACAGCTGTGGAGATGTGTATAAGAAAGGTGTGAACTCTGTTATGTGACTATATGATTAAGGGCATTTGAGCCGGAAACGTCATGTGATGTTGTGCTTCCTGGGACTAATAAGGCCATAAGATATCACTACCTGGATGGTGCTGCTGTATTATTGAGGATTTTATTATTCTTGAAAATGAGAGCAGTGGCTCCAACAGCGTACACACCATTGATCAATCGTGCTGGTGAGACTGTTTGTCTTCTGGAGTAAATTGACTTTAGCCATTGTAACAGTGTTGATGATCCTTGCTGATATAAATAGTTGGATTTCTATTAATGGACCATTAAGGGCTTGCTTCCATTGAGCCATTAAAAATGGAGCCGTAAGCTACCGAAGCAGGCGACAGCTAAAAGTAATTTACGGCTCCATTTTAGTACCAGATTTCCACTGAAAAGGTTTCTGCTTTGTGTGTGGTCGCTCTTTTAGTGTAGGTGTAAGTTAGCGTTGTGTTAACGCTTCCACCCAATGCCAGATTTCTAAAACATGAATAGGTTACTATGGTAACCCGACCTTACACTACACTCAATCGCATATACGGCTCTGCATACAAGTGCGTATATTTCCCCCGTCGCTCTCTGATAAAATAAAATCAAACACCTAACACATGCGCTATATCTACCTCTCAACCGCAACCCCCCACCGCAATAACTACTGTATTAACCCCTTATCCGCCAACCTCCATATAACAAAGTACCTATTTAAACTATTAACCCCTAATCCGCCATGCCCCCATATCACAATTAATGTCAGAAATCTATTAACCCCTAAACCACCAACCCCCCACAATGCAAATAACCTAATTAAGCTATTAACTCCTAAACTGCCATGCCCCACAACGCAATCTAGCCATTTAAACTTTTAACCCCTAATCCTCCATGCCCCACAACGCAATCTAGCCATTCAAACTATTAACCCCTAAACCACCATGCCCCCATATTGCAAATAACTAATCACTAAGCCCCCTAACCTAACACCCCCTAAATTAACCCCATTACATAAATTAAAATAATCCTAAATTACAATTAAAATAAAAATCCTAGCATTACTTAAAAAAAAAACTAAATTTAAATTAATCTAAAATTACAAAAAATAAAAAAGTCTAACATTACATAAAATAATAAACCAAATTATCAAAAATATTTTTTTTTATACCTAATCCCTATGAAAATAAAAAAGCCTCCCAAAATAATAACAACCAATAGGATTTCAGTAGCTCTCATCCTATTGGCAGATTTGAATTTGAAGGATCAAATCAGCCAATATGAATGCAAGTGACGCCATATTTAAACGCGTAACTTGCATCAATGTTCATTGTACGATGGTGATCGTACGAAGAGGATCCTCCACGCTCCTTGACTCCGCGGTCGCCGGTCTTCAGTTCCTCAGTCACCGGTCTTCAGTTCCGCAGTCCTGGATGAAAATAGAAGAGGTTGCAACTTGGAAGAAGACTTCACCGCCGGACTTCAGGAACCGTGAATACCTATCTGGGTGTTAGACTTAGGTTTTTTTTTTGCTTTTTTTATTTTTTTATTTTTTAGATTAGGGATTTTGGGCAATTGCAAAGAGCTGAATGCTCTTTTGAGGACAATGTCCATACAAATGCCCCTTTAGGGGCAATGGGTAGTTTAGGATTTTTTAGTGTTAGTGTTTAGTGGTTTTTTTATTTTGGTGGGTGGGTTTTTTTTACTGTTAGGGGGAACTTAGGTTTTTTTTTAAAGGCAAAAGAGGTGTTTAACTTAGGGCAATGCCCTACAAAAGGCCCTTTTAAGGGCTATTATTAGTTTAGTATTAGATTAGGGGGTGTTTTTATTTTGGGAGGGCTTTTTTATTTTCATAAGGGACTAGGTTTATTTTTTTATTTTTGATAATTTGGTTTATTATTTTATGTAATGTTAGACTTTTTTATTTTTTGTAATTTTAGATTAATTTAAAATTAGTTTTTTTAATTTTTAAAGTAATGTTAGGTTTTTTATTTTCATTGTAATTTAGGATTATTTTAATTTATGTAATGGGGTTAATTTAGGGGGTGTTAAGTTAGGGGGCTTAGTGATTGCATTTTGGGGTTTAGGGGTTAATAGATTTATTAGGTTAATTGTGAAGTAGGTTAATGGCGGTTTAGGGGTTAATAGATTTATTAGGTTAATTGTGATGTGGGTTAATTTAAGGGGTGCTAGGTTAGGGGGCTTAGTGATTAGTTATTTGCATTTTGGGGTTTAGGGGTTAATAGATTTATTAGGTTAATTGCGAATTGGGTTAATGGCAGTTTAGGGGTTAATAGATTTATTAGGTTAATTGTGATGTGGGTAAATGGCGGATTAGGGGTTAATAGTTAAAATAGATACTTTGCGATATAGGGGCATGGCGGATTAGGGGTTAATGGTTTAAATAGATACTTTTTCATATGGGGGCATTGCAGATTAGGAGTTAATAGTTTGAATAGATACTTTGCATTGTGGGTCATGGCGGTTTAGTGGTTAACACATTTATTATAATTTGCGATGTCGGGGGATGGCGGATAGAGGGGTTTTGACGTGTCAGGTTAGATTTCGATGGAAAAAAGATCTCAAGGAGCACTTTTTTCCTGTTTTACACCTAGTTGAGCTGGGTGTCATTTTTGTTTCTTTATCGGCAGCCTCCGACAGTGTAGTTACGGTTTGCGCTGGCATTGGAAACCGGGTACTATTTAAAGATTAGTGGCTTCTGATACTTTGTATGGGACACGATAATGATTTCGGCAGCCAGAGTCTGGTTGCCAAAATTGAGTTATAATGGGCCGTTGGAAGCAGTCGGTGAACGATATTGCTTCCCACAGCTTATTTAACGGTTTGCGATCTCACCCAAACCGAATTACGACTCAATGGAAACAAACTCTCAGTAGAATTGCATTGTCAAAAAGTGCATAATAAAAAAACAATGCAACCTGCCCAATGATCAAAATTTTGGCAGGTCAGACTTGAAAAACTTTGTCAAAACTCCCAGAGGATGCTTTCAGAAAATTATCTAAAAAATGGGTGGAGTTGCAAGATGTCTCCTATAGAGATTAATGGTGTTTAATGGAAAGTGAATCTTTAAAAATGAAATCCTCCAGCCAATACAAATTTGGTTACTCTTCTTTCAGCATATAGTATCTTACAAACTACTCTATTTTTGTATGCATGTATTGACACAATCTCTCAACCTTTTAGTTCACAAGAAAATAACAGCGAGATCTGCTGGGGAAAATGTTTAAAGAATATGCCAGACCTGGCAGAGCAATTTCAGCTATGACCATAGAATGGCCCTATTCAGCCCAATAGTAGAGATGTGGAAACACCTTGATTTTCTTTGAACACTCTTTAAATTTTGCATAATAAATACTAATTTCCTTAATCCTACATAAATTAATATGTAATTTTGATTTTTACTGTGCGTAAACAGTTTTTATTACTGCATATTTTTATTTCAATATATCATTTATTTATTTATGATTTTTAAATTACAATTTTTGGGAGCCCTATTGTAATGTATGCATCACCTTCACATGTTTAATAGCAAGGAGCACTCTTTTGCGAGACACTCTGTTCTCAAGGAAAAAAATAGGACAGGGGCTTCATAGTACTGAGAAGATTTCTTAGGAAATCTCACACTCCCAGAGAGTTTTAAATAATGACCCCATAGCCTTAAATTTATATAAGATTTTCCGACAAATTTCAAACTTACTTCCATGTTTCCTGCCCATTTAATCATGTAACAACTATCAGCCAATCACAAACACATATATGTACTGTATATACTATAAACTCAGTATGAGTTTGTCATTTAAAAAAGTTTCGAAATAAAAAGTTTGAGCACAATTTGATAATGGAAGTAAATTGGAAAGTTTGTTTTTAAATGACATGCTCTATCTGAAGCATGACATTTTAAGCTTCACTTGTCCCTTTGAGAGATTATTTGGCCTATCTTTTCTTTATCAACTGAACGTTTTAAGGGATAGACCTTAGAATTCCAATTGCCTTAATATCTGAATGAAAGTGTCTACAAATACAAAAATAGAATTCCTCTAAAATAAAAGTTACACAATCCATAAAACCTTGTCTTATTTGAATCTACATAAAATAATATTAATAGTTTTTATAGCAATTGTCAACGCAGGGCATGAAATAAATGGGTAAAATAAAAAAGGGATATTTGCTTGATTGTCTTTAGGCTTGTCTGATCTCAGATTAACATTGACATTGGCCCCAATGGAAATCATTCATCTGCTCTTGTGCCTGTATAAATAAATACTGCTGTTACAGCTGTCAAAACAAGAGATATAATCAAAATCATGATAAATGAGTGATTTGGAAGGGATGAAATCAATGAAATCATAGCTTAATGGCAAATATAACTGACCTGTATAGAATCACTTGAGTGGATATTCCATATAAACATAGTTTTGTTGGAAGTAAATTTCAGATTCAGTTGTATTATCTTAGACTAAAATATTTCATTATAATAAAGGCTAGGTTTGTCCATATCTCTTGCTAACATATTAAAGTAGGATGGAGCATAAGAAGCACTGAATACTCATCCTCATGGCTCGAGGCTTGAAAGCTGCTTTACTGGGCAGAGCGCCACCTCTTAGCCATCAAAGCTGTCCACCTGGCAGGGAATTTCAAGCCAGTTAGCTGACAGGCATACAATCCAGTGGGGGAAAGGGAGCTGTAACAGAAAAAAATATCAGCAGCTTTTCATTAGATAAGAAATCCTCCCCAAAAAAGCAAAAGTTGGAAAAAGTACAGTGTTAGGGAGCACAAGAAAACTCTAAAAATACATTGAAGGTTTAGCGATACAATGTTTATTGGAGGATACAATATTGATGAATATATTTACACATGGAGATTAAGTAAAAACAGAGAGAGCTTTGTGAATTGCAGACACATTTCTAAAACACAGGGATTTAGAATGAAAAGGTTTGAGGGAAAATGAAAGAATATATACAAATAATAGGAGATATTTGCGCTCCACTCAGTAATACCAGCGCACTTCCATAGATATCAATGGGAGCCTCGTTCTGAAGCCAATATACATGGCACATAACCTAAAGCAGCGAAGGGGGTAAGTCATACAGTGTTAGACAGCAAAGTGAATATATACATATATATATCTATGTGTTTATATATGTATATACACATAGTAACATATAAATATATATGTATATAAGCATATACATATATAGTTACAGTTTTAACACAATCCCCATAGACCACAATATAAAGGCACTTTTCAGTGCCGTTTATTTTCTAACACCCCATATCCCCTCACTTTAACCCCTTATAACAACTGCTTTGTGCAGTTATTTTTCCAAAAAAAATAAAGATGCTACTAATTTTTATTTTAATAAAGGAACCTTACACTTTTTTTTGTCGGCAATTGGGGCGCATTTTTAACAATTAACCAGAGATCTGATCTCTGGTTAAAGGGATGGTCTAGTCAAAATTAAACATTCGTGATTCAGATAGAACATGCAATTTTAAGCAACTTTCTAATTTACTCCTATTATCAATTTTTCTTTGTTCTCTTGATATCTTTATTTGAAAAAGCAAGAATGTAAGCTTAGGCCCATTTTGGTTCAGCACCTGGGTAACGCATTTTAATTGGTGGCTACATGTAGACACCAATAAGCAAGTGCCACCTAGGTCCTGCACCAAAAATGGGCCAGCAACGAAACTTACAAAGTTTCTTAAAATTGCATGCTCTATCTGAATCATGAAAGTTTAATTTTGACTAGACTATCCCTTTAATTAATTTGAGCTCAAAGTGCTACTGTGAGCTCACGATAGCATTAACCAGCCACCTGTAATGACTGGTTATTTAATGTGTGCCCGTAAACGGGCAAATTTGCCTGTTTACGGGCGCACATTAGATTAGTGCTCCACTTGTAATCTAGCCCATAATTTTTGAGCATTTTATTGTTGTATGGCATGCATAAAAGTAGTATATAAACCCTGAAAGAGGTTAAGCACACAGTTAATGTCAGGTTAGTAGCAGCAATGCTTTACTAGAACCTAGCTGAACATTTCTGGTGAGCCAATAAAAAGGGGCATATGTGTATAGGCACCATTTACCAGCTATTTCCCAGTCAGGGGCGGGGCTGTCATTAGTGCAGCAGGTGCGGGGCTCAAGTGCTGGGGGGGCTAGCAGCCTATCTATATATAAGTGTGTTTCTATGTGGTCATATTTGTGCAAAGATACTCATATCATTATACTGCACAGCATATTAATCAGAGTATGCATACTCACCATACAGAGCAGTTTATAGAATCTCACATCATTATACAGCACAACATAGTAATCAGAGTATGCATACTCACCATACAGAGCAGTTTATAGAATCTCACATCATTATACAGCACAGAACAGTAATCAGAGTATGCATACTCACCATACAGAGCAGTTTATAGAATCTCACATCATTATACAGCACAGAACAGTAATCAGAGTATGTATACTCACCATACAGAGCAGTGTATAGAATCTCACATCATTATACAGAACAGAACAGTAATCAGAGTATGTATACTCACCATACAGAGCAGTGTATAGAATCTCACATCATTATACAGAACAGAACAGTAATCAGAGTATGCATACTCACCATACAGAGCAGTGTATAGAATCTCACATCATTATACAGCACAGCATAGTAATCAGAGTATGCATACTCACCATACAGAGCAGTGTATAGAATCTCACATCATTATACAGCACAGCATAGTAATCAGAGTATGCATACTCACCATACAGAGCAGTTTATAGAATCTCACATCATTATACAGCACAGAACAGTAATCAGAGTATGCATACTCACCATACAGAGCAGTTTATAGAATCTCACATCATTATACAGCACAGAACAGTAATCAGAGTATGTATACTCACCATACAGAGCAGTTTATGGAATCTCACATCATTATACAGCACAGAACAGTAATCAGAGTATGCATACTCACCATACAGAGCAGTGTATAGAATCTCACATCATTATACAGCACAGCATAGTAATCAGAGTATGCATACTCACCATACAGAGCAGTTTATGGAATCTCACATCATTATACAGCACAGAACAGTAATCAGAGTATGCATACTCACCATACAGAGCAGTGTATAGAATCTCACATCATTATACAGCACAGCATATTAATCAGAGTATGCATACTCACCATACAGAGCAGTTTATAGAATCTCACATCATTATACAGCACAACATAGTAATCAGAGTATGCATACTCACCATACAGAGCAGTTTATAGAATCTCACATCATTATACAGCACAGAACAGTAATCAGAGTATGTATACTCACCATACAGAGCAGTTTATGGAATCTCACATCATTATACAGCACAGAACAGTAATCAGAGTATGCATACTCACCATACAGAGCAGTGTATAGAATCTCACATCATTATACAGCACAGTGTTCTCACTGTCAGTGTATAAATACTCAATATCATTATCAAGTGCAGTATGCTCATTATCACGTAGGGGCCTATCTATCAAGCTCCGAAAGGAGCTTGACGGCCCGTGTTTCTGGCGAGTCTTCAGACTCGCCAGAAACAGCAGTTAGGAAGCAGCGGTCACAAAGACCGCTGCTCCATATCCTGTCCGCCTGCTCTGAGCAGGCGGACAGACATCGCCGGAAATCAACCCGATCGAGTATGATTGGGTTGATTGACACCTCCCTGCTGGCGGCCCATTAGCCGTGAGTCAGCAGGGGGTGGCGTTGCACCAGCAGCTCTTGTGAGCTGCTGATGCAATGATGAATACAGAGAGCGTATTGCTCTCCGCATTCAGCGAGGTCTTGTGGACCTGATCCGCACTGTCGGATCAGGTCAGCAAGACCTTTGTTAAATAGAGGCCTATGTGTGTAATTATTATACGGAGAAACGTGTATGTTATTAACATTGCTTATTACTGAGTTAACTGAGGGGGAGGGCAAAAACATTTTTGTACCAGGGTCTTCTGTTAAATAGGTCTGCAACTGCTCCCAGTAGTATATATCTGCTCATGAGTCTACCTAAGTATGCTTTTAAACAAAAGATACAAACAGAACAAAGCAAATCTGATAATAGAAGTAAACTGAAAAGTGTATTAAACTTGCATATTCTATTTGAATAATGAACGTTTAAAACCTCTACTATTTCAAAAATAATATTTTTGTTATATTATAGATTATTATTTGCAGATCTTGATATTTACTGCAATATGAAGAAAAATCATCTAATATGAAATGATTTTAGTAAACCAGTGTTATATTGATGCATATTGTACATTGGTACTGTACATTTGTACAATGGTTCCCGCTGGATTTAATATTTAGGATGAACAGTGGTTAACCTAGAGTAAAGTTTGCTTTGTCAGCAAGCATAACCCTAATGGACCTTGTTACTCTGACAACATAAAGTAACTGCAAGACTCAACTAGAAATACAGTTGAACAAATAGATGCTAGTGAATTGTACAGCTAAGTCTCATACACACACTGCTTATAGTTGTTCCTTTATTGTACTAAAAACTGTTGCAACTTTTGAAAATGTTATAAATATGAATGGACTTAAAAAAAAAAAAATCCCAAAAAAGACTAAGAATTAATTTTTGAATACCTTTAATAATATATATTTTTATGCTTAAAATATAGATATCTGCAAGTTAATTTTGGCAGCTTTCTAGTGATTCAGCCAAATCTTTTTTCTCTGTCTTGAGACTTGAGAGAATTTGTTTTCACACATCAAAGACTGTAAGCAACTAATGGATCATTTCCTTATAATCAGGTTCAGACATTTGAGGGAATAAAAAAATATTTTATAAGAAATGCAATCCCTTACAGAACAAAAATTAATAATAATAAATAATTTTTTCTTTGAAATTTTTAAGGCTTCAAAAGTTTTTTTTTTCTGACAGTTCCATCTGTGATTCTACCAGACTGCATATTTGTATAGCAATCCTTTTGAGAATATTATTTTAAAAAACTATTTATTATTTTGCATTAAATATTTTTTGCTAGTAGGCATTTTTGGGTATATTTAAATTATACCGTACTGATTTAGGCTCTTTATTCAATTGCAAATATAACCATTACATTATAATCATTATTAGGATTATTATTATTATTTAATTCTGAGAATCATTTCCCTAGGCTTTTGGTGCAAATTCTTATCCCCCACACCGACAAGCATACATATCCGTATTACTCATGATGTGTATAAATAAGGCAGTCAAGTTAGTGCATTACATATCAGTTCATATCATACCTACAGTATATAGATCTCAAATGTACTTTAGATATTTTATCAGAATTACCTTGCACATAGGTGGATGTAACCTATTAATTAAAACTACTTTTATACCCTACTGGTTATACTTTTTAAGGACATAAAGTCCATATGCCAACTATAGAGTTGATAGGGAGTTAAGCTAAAGTGAACAACTATAAATGACTGACAGAATAAGGTTACTGATGAACTAAAGGGCATCTACAGGAATAAAACTGTACAAGGATTGCTCTGGACAAAGATAACCACACACATTCATTCATTCTTCATTAAAAGCACATTTTCATACCTCCTAATATTTTCCAGAGACTTTCCAAGAAAGGGAGCATGGTGGCTTAGTCAGGTTACGGTAGATCCCAATTAGAGTCCCATTACCTTGGTTATGTAGTCGGGAGGGTGGAGCTGTGAACATGAAGGAATTGGGTAGATTGGGTCATGATTAGATGGTCTCCTACTAAGTCATAAGGTTCTAGAGAGTTGTAGAAGGAACACCTGTATTTTTACCAATTTTACTACAGAGTAAATGTGTGCATGGTACAAAACATAATTGACAAGATACTTTTATTAGATTAGTGGTTTACAGTTTAAAAGCCACACGAAGCTGACATACTGAACTCCATAAACTTACACCTCTAGAAATTGTTACATAAGACAGTTCCAGTCTCAGATAATAAAGCGAATGCACCAGCTTGCACTAAGGATGATAACTTTGTTTACTGGAACTAAAATATGAGTTTAAATTATCATGCGTTTTCTTATTTTATAGCAAAGCAGTATTTCATAATGTTGTTATCACTGTCTTATTATCCGTATTGCACAATATTAGGCTGTGCCCATTAAATCTTTTTTCCTTACAGTTGCACCAGATTAATCACTTTACACATATTACGCCATATTTTCTGCAGGTGTTTTTGTCATTCATCATTTATTACAATTCCCACACAAGGCTTCTCTTTCATCATCTTATAATAGTTACAGAAAATATTTTCCTTATATAAAGCATTTTCAGGATTTCACAATCTCTCTCTTTAAGGGACAGTTCATTTTTTTTTTAACTTTCATGATTCAGATAGAGCATTCAATATAAAGACACTTTCCAATATACTTCTATTATCAAATTTGCTTAGTTCTCTTGGCATCCTTTATTGAAGAGTAGACCTATTAGCGACAATGCACTAATAGGTGCTTGCTGAACACAATGGCAAGAGGCAGATCTGTTCAGCCACCTATAGTAGCTAGCTCCCAGCAGTGTATTGCTGCTTCTGAACAGGATAGCATAAGTCGGGCGGACATGATATTCTGTAGCGTATCATGTCCGCCAGACATTGCTGAATGGGGACAACATACGCTGTCCGTATTCAGCATTGCACACGCAGTACTAGTGAACTGCTTGTGCAATACCGCCCCATGCAGATTCGTGGCCAATCGGCTGCTAGCAGGGGGTGTCAATCAGCCCAATTGTATAGGATCGGGTGGATTGCTGTACGCAGCCTCAGAGATGGTGTATGAGTTAAGGAGCAGCGGCAGGGCCAGATTGGGCCGCCGGGATAACGGGAAAAATCCTGGTGGGCCGGGCAGTCAGGGCCCAGGGTAGGCCGGCCACGCTGGCAGCTGTAGCGCGAGTGACTGTGGAGAAGAGCGAGCACCTAGCAGCATAGCACAGTCACTGTTGTTATGAAGTGAACTTGTGAGTCATGACTCATGACTGAGGGTCGGGTTGTGTGAGTTGAGCAAACACTGCAGAGGCAGACTGACAAGCTCATAAGGCAGGCAGGCATCATTTACATGACATATTGACATTCATTCAAATTGTGAATGAATGTCAATATGTCATGTAAATGATGCAATCATTAAGGGAGAGGCCACCCTGCTTTGAGCAGAGTAGACTCTGTGACATTGACAGTCATACAGGCAGACATTGACTCATCACTCAAGTCAAGCAGCTGCTCACTTGCTCAATGCTCAGGATGCGGTTGGCAGTGTCGCCGCTGCTCACGGCTTCTCCGGCTCCAATCACATGATGACATCACGCTGCAATACACACTGGGGTGGGGGAGGGAATACCGGGGGGTGGGGCGAACATCATGTGAGCACACTCACAGACAGTCTCACGCAACAACAAGAGTCCAGGAGGGAGCCAAATTGGAGGGAGGCCACATGGGACAGCAGCGAGAAGCCAGTCAGTGACTCACTGGGCGGCCATAGGGATCATCACATCAGGAGAAGAAAAGTAAACTCTAAAGATATACTTAATTCGGTATTACTACTATTACTGAATGCTGCTGTGCCTGGGGGCTGGAAGTGTGTGACAGAGAACTCAGTCTGTCAGAACTAGTGTTCAGAGACTGAGAGACAGTCACATTTGCCCATTGCCATAAGGATTATTACAGTTCTTTATAATTCCTATACGGAAAGGCATGTTGTATTAATGTTTTTATTAGTGAAATCTGTCAGGTTCTAGTTTATAAAGCATGTTAAAAAATATTACATTTCCATTCAAATAAAATTAAAACAAATGACAACAATAATTAGGGGGACAGAAAAATATTGATGCAGGAAAGCTGTAAAACTAATGTTTGGAATTGGATATTGTGAAAAAGAAATAACATAGGTTGATGGCTATATAGACTATTTTTGCATCAGGTACAAATACCATTTAAATATATATATATATATATACTGTATGTGTGTGTGTGTATATATATATATATATATATATATATATATATATATATATATATATGCACAAATATATGTGTATATATATATATATATAGCAATATGAAGAAATCCCCTCTTAAACCTTTCTTCAACAAAGGTGAGGTGTTGTAAAAATAGTGTTGTTGGCACATAAAAGCACTTAAACGGAGCGATACTACAAGTTCATACCTTTATTTTCTTGTGTAACAAACACATACGACTTTCACAGACATAGTAATTACCAGGAGACACAGGTGCTAACGGAGTATGACGTCAGCTGACGCGTTTCACGCCTTTCTGGCGCTTTGTCAAAGATCTTTGTTACACAAGAAAATAAAGGTATGAACTTTTAATATCGCTCCATTTAAGTGCTTTTATGGGCCAACAACACTATTTTTACAACACCTCACCTTTGTTGAAGAAAGTTTTAAGAGGGGATTTCTTTCTATTGCTGTATTTGGATTGAAAACGTCTTGTGTTTGTACTTATTTGTGTCGGGAGAGGCACTGACACGGCCCTTTCCGCTTTAACTTTGATTACCTTCAGTTCCCTTATTTATGTATCTATCTTCTTTTGTATATATATATACACATACATACCAGACACCATATATATATTATATATATATATATATATATATATATATACACACACACATACACATATATATATATATATGTGTGTGTGTGTGTGTGTATGTCTCAATGAAATATAGGGCTGGCCTTTTATTTTTTCCAGTCTATAGACCGCTGCTTCTTAACACCTGTTTCCGGCCAATAATAAATTGACCCCAAGGTGTTTACTGTCATATAAGGAAGAAATTATACATATGAGATGGTAAAGTACAGAAGATACATAGGTTGGGAAGTAAGGGGGCGGGAGGAGAGGGATAAAGCATGTCATTTTAACATTATAATGACCCTTTAATGAAAATGTAACAACATAGCTGTATACACTCATTATTTTGTTTGCTTTTGCTGTGAGATTCCTCTGAAAATGATATGTGTTCCATTCACCCAACTGTGGCTACTAGACCTACTCTGTACATACACGTGCTGCATTTTGCCTGACCTAGTCCCATACTATAAAGTGATTGCTTAGAGCAGTGCACAAGCTCACTAATTGGTCGCAGTCAAAAAAAGACAAGATAAACCTATTAAACATGGTTTTAAAGTGGTTTATCATTGGACTGACACAATGCTTTCTAA
Organism: Bombina bombina; assembly: GCF_027579735.1. Taxonomy (NCBI): domain Eukaryota; kingdom Metazoa; phylum Chordata; class Amphibia; order Anura; family Bombinatoridae; genus Bombina; species Bombina bombina. The sequence continues at coordinate 636,319,493 of NC_069500.1, read as the reverse complement.
TTGTTTTTTTAAATATTTTTTTGTAGGCAGATCTTTTGCAATATAGAGCTCGAACTCAGATGCAAACAATTCACTTTAATATTTTTTTGAGTCAAAATTTATTTTTTTGATTGAAAACAAAATAATTAGAGGAATCGTCATGCTAAAAGTTTTATTTTGTTCAAATATATAGCTAGTAAACACTCTAAAACTGATTATAGCAGGGCAGTCTAAGTTAGTATTCTCTGAAATTCAGCAAATTATTTAAAGAAAATTGCTTAAAATAAAAATATTTATAAATTAAACAGTATGTTGATTAAATCTATATAAAGCAATGATTTTGAATGTTTAATCATGGTTTTACTCACTTGTTCTTTTTTAACAAGATGTCATTATTTGTATAGCTTATCCCTCTTCAATACTGAGTACAGAAACGCAAAAACATGGAAAATGTGAAATATTAATATCGTTTTTAATTATTTTGATTAGTAAACTCAGAAACTTAAGCTGTACCATATGCACATTTTTTTTGCCGTGGATTTGACATATTTTTAGAAACATGAATTTCAAATATTTTTTTAAAACGATACAATCAACTGAATGACAAACTTGTCTTGCATGCTTGTGGCACAAGACATAGAGTGACCTCAGCTGACAATTTCCAGTACTACAGTTCATGCAAAGTCACATGCATGCTAACTGCTGGCAAAGTAAAAACCCAGAAATGTAAAATAAAAAATAAATAGAAATAATAAATAAAAAAAAATAAAGTTATGGTTTTAATAAAAAAGACATCTCCCCCACCCCCATTTTTTTTAAAGTTATCTGAGTTTTTTTTCAGAACTTTGACTATGAAATGAAGTATACTTTTTCTTATCAATATACTGTTGATATGTAGGAGACCTTTAACGTACAGACTATATTTCACCGTTATTTTAATACTAACTGTAAGAAGGGAAAATACACTTAAGCAATATTTTTGTTGCCATGGATAAAGGAAGATGCATATATATGTATATCAAATATCAAATCGTTATAATTTTTCTTTTTCTTTTAATAAAAAAACTGAGAAAATAAATGAGTAGTTTGTATCTATCGTGTTTAAAGTATAGCCATGCAAACCATAGCCTGTGGGCCTCATTTGGTCCTCAAAAGATTTTTGTGTGGCTCACGGCATTATTTGAGCAGAAAATAGATATCATTAATTGAAAAATCAGTTCTGCCATTCTCATTAATAGTAACTAAATGTCTACGTATTTTTTAACTAAAAATGTGATCAAATTGTAATCTGAACGTTAGGGAACAGCTCTTCATCCAAAAAAGATTCGGTACCCCTGAATTAAAGCAAATTAAACTCAACGGTTTAAATGTAGGCAGATTTTTTTATTACAATTATTATTATTATTATTATTATTATTATTATTATCAGGTATTTGTAGAGCGCCAACAGATTCCATGTTATATCATGGGATAGAACCTCACTGGCTGGTAAGTAAAAGTCCCCCACCTTTGCGGGGTTAAACAAACATTAGTCTAGGGTCAATTCTCAATCCATTTATTAGTAAATTGTGGGGAAAAACACACTCAAATCTTTCAAACCTTAATTTAGAACAATTTTTATTATTTTATTATTATTCTTTATTAATTATTTATTATTTTGTAGTCTTATGTTAATTTTATTAACTATCAGCTAGATTACAAGTTATGCGCGCTATAGGGAAATTAACAATTTAACCCCCTATAGCGCAGCCATTACAAGTTTTCAAACAGGCGGCTTGTGCATGCGATATGGTTGCATTGAGCTCCATACCGCACACAATACAAGCGCTGTTTTGACGTGCTCGTGCATGCTTTCCCCATAGACATCAATGGGGAGAAGGTGTCAGAAAAAAACCTAGCCGCTAAAGTGCGGAACAAAAAGCTCCGTAACGCAGCCTCATTGATGTCTATGGGGAAAAAAAAGTTATGTTTAAACCTAACACCCTAACATAAATCCGACGTCTAAACACCCCTAATCTGCCGCCCTCAACATTGCTGACACCTATGTAATGTTATTAAGCCCTAATCTGCTGCTCCCGATATCGCCGCCACCTAAATAAAGCTATTAACCCCTAATCTTCCGCTCCCAATATCGCTGCCACTATACTAAAGTTATTAATTCCTATTCCCCTGTACCCCAACATCGCCCACACTATAATAAATATATTAACCCCTATTCTGCCGCTCCCCGACATCGCTGCCACTAAATAAAGCGATTTACCCCTAAACCTCTGGCCTCTCACGTCACTACCACTAAATAAATCTATTAACCCCTAAAACGCTAGCTCCCCACATTGCAAAAACCTAAATGAAACTATTAACCCCTAACCCTAACGTAACCCTAACCCTAACACCCCCTAACTTTAACATAATAAAAATAGAGCTACATTGAAGTTACTATTATTAACTAAATAATACCTAGTCAAAGCTAAATACATACTTACCTGTGAAATAAAACTTAAGATAGCTACAATATAACTAATAGTTATATTGTAGCTATCTTAGGTTTTATTTTTATTTCACAGGTAAATTTGTATTTATTTTAACTAGGTGGATTAGTTAGTTAAAATAAACACAAACTTACCTGTGAAATAAAACCTAAGCTGCCTTACACTAAAAACTAACATTACAAAGAATAACAAACACTAAAAATACAAAAAATATTAAAACTACCATTACAAAAAATAACAAACAAAATTATCTAAAACAATAATAATTATTCCTATTCTAATACCTTTAAAAAAAAAAAAAACACCCCAAAATAAAAAAAGCCTAATCTAGAATAAGAGGGCCCTTGTAGGGCATTGCCCCAAAGTTAACAGCTATTTTGTTACAAAACAAAACAAATACCCCCTAACAGTATACGACCCCCCAATCCACAAAATAAAAATAAAGTTAAACCTAATCTACCTAAGGGCATTTGTATGGGCATTGCCCTTAAAAGGGCATTTAGCTCGTTTATGAAATGCCCAAGCCCTAATCTAAAAATAAAATCTTACCCCAAAACGAAAAAAATACATTACACAAAATAACAAACAAATTATCAAAAATAATAAAAATTATTCCTATTCTAATACCCATTTAAAAAAAAAAACCACCCCAAAATAAAAAAACCGAATCTAGAATAAACTACCAATAGCCCTTAAAAAGGGCCTTTTGTAGGACATTGCCCTAAGTTTTACCTGAAAAAAAATACAAAGACCCACTAACCTTACAAACCACCACCCCCCAAACCCCCAAAATAAAAAAAACTATCTAAAAAACCTAAGCTACCTATTGCCCTGAAAAGGGCATTTGTATGGGCATTGCCCTTAAAAGGGCATTTATCTATTTTGCATTGCCCTAAAAAGGGCATTTAGCTTGTTTACGAATAGCCCAAACCCTAAACTAAAAAACAAACCCACCCAAAAACCCTTAAAAAAACCTATCACTAACCCCCGAAGATCCACTTACAGTTTTTGAAGTCCTGCTAGGGTTCTGGCAATTCGTAAACAATCTAAATCCCCTTTCCAGGGCAATGCCCATACAAATGCCCTTTTCAGGACAATGGGTAGATTAGTTTTTTGTTAGAGTTAGGTTTTTTATTTGGGGGGGTTGGTTGGGTGGTGGGTTTTACTGTTGGGGGGTCTTTGTGTTTTTTTACAGGTAAAAGAGGGCAATGCCCTACAAAAGGCCCTTTTAAGGGCTATTGGTAGTTTATTGTAGGTTAGGGTGTTTTTTTAATTTTGGGTGGGCTTTTTTATTTTTATAGGGCTATTAGATTAGATGTAATTATTTTTTATTTTTGATCATTTCGTTTGTTATTTTTCGTAATTTAGTGTTTGTTATTTTTTGTAGTTTAGTATTTTTTATTTTTGTAATTAGATACTTTGTAATTTTTATAGTAGTCTTAGGATTTTTTTAATGTGTAATATAGTTTATTTAATTGGTAGTTAGTTTAATATTAGTTAAATAGTTATATTAGTTTAATTGTTAGTTTAAACTTAGTTTTTTTAATTTGACAGTTTTAATTTAATTTAAGATAGGGAAATTGTAATTTTAATATAAAGTTAGGGGGGCTTTAGGTTTAGGGTTTACTAGTTTAAATTAGTTTATTGCGATGTGGGGGCTTTCGGTTTAGGGGTTAATAGGTTTATTATAGTGGCGGTGGAATTAGGGGTTAATAACTTAAGCATAGCGGGGCGATGTGGGCGGACAGCAGATTAGGGGTAAATAACTTTAGTATAGTGGGGGCGATGTGGGCAGACAGCAGATTAGGGGTTAATAACTTTAGTATAGTGGCGGCAATGTCAGGGAGCGGCGGAATAGGGGTTAATAAATTTTAATAGTGGCGGAAATGTCGGGAGCAGCAGATTAGGGGTAAATAAGTTTATTATAGTATTTGCAATGCGGGAAGGCCTCGGTTTAGGGGTTAATAGGTAGTTTATGGGTGTTTAGTGCACTTTGTGATTTTAGTTATGAGTTTTATGCAACAGTTTTGTAGCATAAAACTCATAACTACTGCTCTCAGATTGCAAAACGGATCTTGTCGGTATAGGCTGGAACGCAAGCTTTTAAGCCTCACCGCAAAACTTGTAATGGGTGTGCTATGGAAGTTCCATGAAAAAACGTAATTTTTACGAGTGCGGGACTGACGTTGCATTACGGGCTAAAAGGCTTGCGGTACAGTTATACTGACAAGACTTGTAATGGCTGCGGTGCTGTTTTAATGCTGAAATGGGCATTTTTTCAGCGTTAAAACACGAACGTACAACTTGTAATCTAGGTAATAGTTAATTAATGTTCATTTTAAATGCATCTATTTCTAAATTTCAGGCTTCAAAAGGTTTGCTATAAAAATATTTGTGTCTGTTTTCTAAAAGAAAGTAGTTAAGGTTGAAAGAAAATTAACCTCTGGTTACATAATAAATATGTCTAAAAATGTAAAAGTGGTAATATCTCAGCTTGGACAGGGGGAATTTAAAAAAAAAACAATCTGCTTTCCAAGGTGTTCGGTGATCTGTGATCACTGATAGCTCAGAATGTTGTCAGTAATATAGAATCATCAATGTTAAAACACAGCTCAATTATATTGCTGAGTCTTCGATCATTGGTGAAAAAAGTGAAATTTACCACACAGCACACATTAACTGATTCCCCTTCTATAAAGGTTTTGACCAAGTTGGCATTTCCATTGGTTAACACAAAGGGGTAGAATTATTATATGTCGAGCTGACATGATTCACTGTAGCGCCCCACATTGCTAAATGCCAACTATATACTGTCGGCATTTAACACCCCCTGCTAGCGGCCGATTGGCCACGAATGTGCAGGGAGTGGCATTGCACAAGCATTTCACAAGAAATGCTTGTGCAATGCCACTCCCTGCACATTCGTGGCCAATCGGCCGCTAGCAGGGGGTGTCAATCATCTTGATTGTATAGAATCTGGATAATTGCAGTCCGGCAGCTATAAGGCGGTGGACAAGTTAAGGAGCAGTGGCCTTACAACCACTGCTTCTTAACTTAGGTTACAGGTGGACCTAAAACCTTGGGCATAGAAAGCAGCATCCGCGGCTTAAAAAATCTACCCCAAAACCTCAAAAATCCTCCAGCCTGGTCTCTAACTTGACACTACTGACAAGTTGAGGTATGCTGCCTTTCCAAAAGCCTTCCTGCTCTATTGCCAACCCTCCCCTCAGAAGGAGTACCTTCAAAAGTATCCAATACTTCCTTCAAGAGATGTTGAGTTGCCACCAGTATGCCAACAGTAATAGGAAAGTGTGCTGTGTGTTCAATGCACTCCATAGTGCACTGTCTAGCAGCCTTAGACAGCCCCCACTTTAGAAGCACCGTAGAGGAATGTTACATTGAGGATATCCTGTTCCTGGTGAACGTAGTGTGACAAGGCAGTGCTACTGCATGGCAAGAACCAATGTTAGATGCTTAAACCCCTTATTTCATGGTGAAGGAAGCACATCCAACTGCTGCTTGGCCATACCACTTGAATTGAATACTCCAAATTGCTCAAGACAGCTGCTGCAGATATACTTATCCCATAATTCTCTGTGAATCTATTCTTGTGAGACCAAACAGCATGGGGGTAGATTTATCAAATGTCAGACTGACATGATCCGCTGTAGTGGATCATGTCCGCTTGACATTGATAAATGCCGACAGCATACATTGTCTACATTTATCATTGCACAATCATTTCTGGTAAAATGCTTGTGCAATGCCGCCTCCTGCACATTTGCAGCCAATCGACCGCTAGCAGCGGGTGTTAATCATCCCGATCGGATTGGATCGGGATGATTGCTGTTCATTACCTCAGAGGTGGTGGATGAGTTAAGGAGCAGCGATCTTATGATCACTGCTTCTTAACTTAGGTTTCAGGTGGACTTAGAGTAGGATATAGAAAGAGGAGACGTAGTGTTTCATGACTCCCGCTCCTCTATCTCCTCAGGCTTTTAGTCCAGCTTCCTCTCATATAAGGCAAATACAAGGCCTTTAAATATTTTTGCAAATGTGGGAGTTAGACTGGTATAGTGGATAGTGGTTTTAGCAATAACTTTATCCTTGCTGTCACTACTGCTCTAACTTCCGGACAATATAAAACCAGAAAGGGCTGCTGCTGACACCTTTAATGTCTAAGGCCTATTAAAGGAAATAAAGGAAATAGGGACATATCTTTGTTTTATTACATATGTTTTGCAATATAAAAGTGTCTCTTATTTAATTGTGTCCCTTAATCCTGTATCTTGATCCAATATTCAGAAGTTTTGTTAAGCTCTATACTTTTGTTATAAGTTGTTATTTAAATTGTTAGGAACATTTTGTGCTTTAAGACATTACCTCAAAAGGATAAGGTCCAATTTCTATAATTAGTTCAGTCTTGATGGTTTCTTCCATGGCAACTGCCAATTCTATGAATTCATAACATAGTAATAAAACACAAAATGAACAAGGGTAAAAGAAATGGGCAAACATTTATAGAACTTTCCTCTGATATAACCTTTACTATTTTTAAACATTGTAAACTGATGTTCAATAGAAAATCTCAATATCTGTAAGCACAACTAAATTAGGTAATACATAGATATTCTGAACTGATTTGTCTCTCACTTCATTTGGGTATTGTTATTTTAATTAAATGCACATGGCATATTTAAAGGCTTATTCATTTTTAAAAAAATACTTCATGTATCAGTCTAAAAAATCACTAAATATCAGATTTATTAGTTTGATTTTTTTTTAGTGTTCTGCGTTAATTCCAAGTTTTAGTCATTCATTTTTTTTATATTTTTATATTTCTTTAGCCCAAAGATGTTTTCTTGGTTACACAGTCTATCAATAGTGTTTTCAAATGTACTTTTTAAAGTAGTAACAGCTCTGTTCATACTTATTTATATATTATGTGCAATTAAGTTTAATCTTGCCATTTTAATACATGAAACCACTCATATATTTAGATTTACTCTTTAATCCCACATTTAGCTAAATTGTCATTGTAAATGTCAAATTTCCAATAATCATGACTGATATGTTGTAAGATCTTAAATGTAAATTTAGTGTAGAATTTATTCTGCTTGCGTAGTGCTTAAAAGTAAACTTTTTAACTACTTATAGGTAATAAATTAAGCTCTAAAGAAGTTTAAATAAACTGCAGTGTTTTATGAGGGTTTTCAGAACTATTTCTGAGGGGTCCTAGGCTACCAAAATGCCAAATACCACCCTTAGTACAACCTGTTATATTAAGTTTTCTACTATCTTACTAACTACATCACTTTTTTAAAACATTTATTCTTACTCTACCACTATTCAAGTCATTGCAACTTTTTGATGTCATTGATAATTATTGCAATGTCCGTATTTCCATTATTCAACAAATAAAAATTGTCAGTGAGAGACCTAAAAATACATTATTACACTGTTTCGTGATGATAAACAAAAGCATCCCTCAGTAAACCAATCAGGTAGCATTGTTTAATATGTATAAAAAGTGTTTCACTTTGTTTATTTCAGTTATTTTGTTGACATGTATCATTTAGCAATGCATATAATGTGTTTAACAAACAGGGATTTCTAAGTGATACTTTTAGTCATTATATTAAAATCACTTTTATAAAACACGAGTGAAAATATGAAATATCATGTGTTAACCCCTTAACGACTGAGGACGTGCAGGGTACGTCCTCAGAAAAAAGGCAGTTAATGCCTGAGAACGTACCCTGCACGTCCTCAGTGTGGAAAGCAGCTGGAAGCGATCCTGCTCGCTTCCAGCTGCTTTCCGGTTATTGCAGTGATGCCTCGATATGGAGGCATCCTGCAATAACCTTTCACGGCCATCCGATGCAGAGAGAGCCACTCTGTGGCCCTCTCTGCACCGGACATCGATGGCCGGTATCGTTGGTGGGTGGGAGCCGGTATGGGAGGTGGGTGGCGGCCATCGATGGCCCTGGTCATGTGGAGGGGGGCGGGATCATGGGCGGGGGAGTCCGGGGGCGCGCGCGCGCGGGCGTGCACACGTGCACGAGGGGGCGGGGGCGGGCGCGTGCACGGGGAGGGAGCGGGTGGGAACCGCTACACTACGGAAAAAATGTGTCCCCAAAACACAAAGTGGGACAAAATTAAATAAAAAAGCCCTTGTGTGATTTAGGTGGTGGGGGGGTGGGGGGCGATTGAGCTACACTACAGAAATTTTAAAAAAATAATAATAAACATTTGATTGTTCAAAATGGGCAGACAGCTGCCAGTACCCAAGATGGACCCCAATAAGGCTGAGAGGGAGGCGTAGAGAGCTGTTTTGGGGGGGATCAGGGAGGTTGGGGGTTAAGGGGGGGATCCTAAACACAGCATATGTAAATATGCTTTTTTTTTTTCTTTAAAAAATAAAAAACTTTTATTTTAGTACTGGCAGACTTTCTGCCAGTACTTAAGATGACGGGGACAATTGTGGGGTGGGGGAGAGAAGGGAGCTGTTTGGGAGGGATCAGGGGGTGGGATGTGTCAGGTGGGAGGCTGATCTCTACACTAAAGCTAAAATTAACCCTGCAAGCTCCCTACAAACTACCTAATTAACCCCTTCACTGCTAGCCATAATACACGTGTGATGCGCAGCAGCATTTAGCGACTTTCTAATTACCATAAAGCAACGCCAAAGTCATATATTTCTGCTATTTCTGAACAAAGGGCATCCCAGAGAAGCATTTACAACCATTTGTGCCATAATTGCACAAGCTGTTTGTAAATAATTTCAGTGAGAAACCTAAAATTGTGAAAAAATTAACATTTTTTTTTACTTTGATCGCATTTGGCGGTGAAATGGTGGCATGAAATATACCAAAATGGGCCTAGATCAATACTTGGGGTTGTCTACTACACTACACTAAAGCTAAAATTAACCCTAGAAGCTCCCTACATGCTCCCTAATTAACCCCTTCAATGCTGGGCATAATACACGTATTGTGCGCAGTGGCATTTAGCAGCCTTCTAATTACCAAAAAGCAAAGCCAAAGCCATATATGTCTGCTATTTCTGAACAAAGGGGATCCCAGAGAAGCATTTACAACCATTTATTCTATAATTGCATAAGTTGTTTGTAAATAATTTCAGTGAGAAACCTAAAGTTTGTGAAAAAATTTGTGAAAAAGTGAACAATTTTTTTTATTTGATCGCATTTGGCGGTGAAATAGTGGCATGAAATATACCAAAATGGGCCTAGATCAATACTTTGGGATGTCTTCTAAAAAAAAATATATACATGTCAATAGATATTCAGGGATTCCTGAAAGATATTAGTGTCCCAATGTAACTAGCGCTAATTTTGAAAAAAAGTGGTTTGGAAATAGCAAAGTGCTACTTGTATTTATGGCCCTATAACTTGCAAAAAAAGCAAAGAAGATGTAAACATTGGGTATTTCTAAACTCAGGACAAAATTTAGAAACTATTTAGCATGGGTGTTTATTGGTGGTTGTAGATGTGTAACAGATTTTGGGGGTCAAAGTTAGAAAAAGTGTGTTTTTTTCCATTTTTCCTTCATATTTTATAATGTTTTTTATAGTAAATTATAAGATATGATGAAAATAATGGTATCTTTTGAAAGTCCATTTAATGGCGAGAAAAACGGTATATAATATGTGTGGGTACAGTAAATGAGTAAGAGGAAAATTACAGCTAAACACAAACACCGCAAAAATGTAAAAATAGCCTTGGTCCCAAACGGACAGAAAATGGAAAAGTGCTGCGGTCATTAAGGGGTTAAATGCCTGATAAATAATTCATTTAAAATTTAATCAACAGTTTAAATATATGTATACAAGGATTTAAGTGTTTAAACAAACCAGTGGTAGAATTTGTTTAAATGTTGAGTGCCATGAAACATGTTGAGATCTGTGCATATTTTAAAGGGCTAATTAAGTAAACATGGTTTGCATAAAAAAAATTGTTTAAAAATTGCTGGCAAATATTTTAAATTAATTTTCAAAAATGAGCAAAATTACTTACACAGCCATACAGTCTGGAGTAGTCTGATCCACCCCTATCAGTGTTTAGCTTCAGAAACAAAGGCATCACATCTTAACTGAGTTCACAGCTTCTTATTTGCTTCTAGGCATGCTCCAGCTGATAATGAGAGTGCACGTTTGCATTCTACCAAAGCAAAGGTAGATATACTGTAGATGCAGCCATGTGTGGGGGGGAGTTAGAGCTCTACAATTTGGAGACTTAAAAGAAAGGGTTAATGGCGAGGCACTGCAGTATAAATTTGCAGGTAAAGTAATTAAAGTACATAATATTATATTTTGTCTCTATCCCGACTTGTTTTATGTCCCTTTAACTGAACTTGTGTACACATCTGTTTTCTGATGGTTTGGAACTTCAATAAACTGTTTTTGGGTTTTCAAGTTAGAAGTGATAAAAAAAAAATGATTCTCAAAATTCACCCTTAGAATTTGATAATATAAAGTTATCCGCTTTGGTGAAATTTTTTAAGAAGTCTAATCAGTTAATGAGAAATCTTTGAATAAAAAATCTATAGAGATAGAAAAAAAGTGTCAGGATTTATTTGAGCATGGATGAAACTGTGCTGAATTGAAGAGAAGGCTGGCAGTGAAGATTTATGGGCACTCTTATCCCATGGTGGTGAGAGCACCTTTAGTCCAGGGCTCCACTAAAAGAAATCCAGATAGCACAATGGTTAACATAGGGTTCCCTTTACTTGCTCTAATGCCGGGATCAGTCATAGTCTAGAGGGGAGCGCTAAGCGTAGCACATGGGACCTGCAGACTATGAAAGATGAACTGTAGAACCTGCACTAGAGAGAGTGCTATTTATGACATGGATGCTGGAAATCTACCTGAAAGAGTTTTTGCACCAAAGCCTAAGGGGGAGGTGTTAAAAAGTTCTTGGTTATTTTGTTAGAAATCCAGATCTGCTTGATATTGCTCTGTGTTCCTGTTCTTCACCCCTGATACATCCTGTTTTTTTTTGCTACTAGCCTCGCCCTTGCCTGTAAGATATTTGGTGGACTGACTTGCTGGTTGCTGACCCCTGAATTCAGATTCTGGACTATTCTTCTTCTTGCTCCTTTTGCCTGGTTTCTAACTTCGCTTCTGGTTACCCTTTGTGTTCTGACATTTGTCTCAGTCTTTCTGGTATCGTCATAAACCGGTTTCTTACCACCTGTCATCTCCTGCAGACTTGTTTCCAGACTTCATACAATGGTGAATCCCATTTTACCTTAAGAAAAGAAAGCATCATCATGCAATCTCTTGATAAACCTTCAAGCAAATAAAACCATAATAAGAGATGTTCCCCAGGAATGCATGATTAAAACTTAACTTTGAATATTACTACATACCATTAAAATAAAAAATTATTAAAATTAACTGCCACTTGTTACAATCTACTCCATGATACCATCAAATTATATCCGCTGTGTTTCTATTACGGACCGCTGATATTCTTTGTTTACATTCTAAGCAGGTGGCGCAATTTGGCAACATTGGCGAATACTTTTGATTGCTGACATGATAGTACTTTAAAGGGACATAATACTCATGTGCTAAATCACTTGAAATTGATGCCGCATAACTGTAAAAAGCTGACAAGAAAATACCACCTGAGCATCTTTATGTTAAAAAAACTAACACATTTTTTACCTACTCATCTTACCAGAGTAAGTGGTTTTGTAATCCAGAGTTACTCTTTTTGCTGTCATCTATAGGGTAAAACAAACACACTTTGCTTTACTGTGATCTTGTGATATTTCACTGAACTCTTGCAATATTTCATAGTAACACAAATACATGAATTCTTTATTAAAAAAATAAGGAATAAACCATTGCACTATCAATCAGACAGCTTAATATCGATTTGTGATTAATAATTTATGTTTTATGTGGATAAATGTTTTTAATATTACTTTTATGTATTTAATATTATTTATGAGTTTAAGGACATTAGTTATATATTAAGCTGTCTGATTGATAGCGCAGCAGTTGATTCCTTATTTTTTTTATAATAAATTCATGTTATTTGTATGGCTTAATTTATAAAGGGAAATAGGAAATTCCTTAATTTTACTATTGCTTTGCATAAATTTAGAATATAGCGCAGTGACATTTCCATTTTTTGAAGATTTCATTGTAAACTTCCTTAAACTGAGGAGGGAAATAAAATTACTGTGTCTGCACAAACCATATGTTCTCTCCTTTGCAAGTTCTGGGCCTAACATCCTGATTGGATGCTTAAATTCCCTTTACATTGGGATGTGGCTACTGATGATGTTTTAAGGTAAAATATCTTCTTTTTCTACATAGAGATGTTCTTGTGATATTTTATAGTCTGTTTTGTTCAGATATACAGCATCACTTTCAAGCTCTTCAATATTCTTTAAAACGGAGCTATTGTAGACTTATGTTGCAAACCTAAGACCAGATTACAAGTGTAGCGTTATTTAACGCTCCGGTTTGCGAGCTAACTACACTCTAAGTAAACTTTATGCGTGCGTCAGATAGTGCTCATATTACAAGTTGAAAGTAAAAAGTTTTTGCTTGCATGCTAACTCGATGTGAATAAAAAGCCATGGTAAGAATATTGTGATTACATTAACGTAGAAGTCAATGTAGCAAAATAAAGTGGATTAAAACACTCTACTCTATATGCAAACCCAATCGCAAATTCTCAAGTGCGTTAACCCAATATGAAAATATTAATATTTCACATTCCAATGTTCTTCACATAGCAGAATATGTTCTATTTATTCATAAATACATATTTCTACATATATCTGATAGATTTTTTGTAAAATATATATAAATACCTATATATATATATATATATATATATATATATATATATATATCTCAAAAGAAAGAAAAGTGTGACCCGGGCACTGTGGATTTCAGTGTCTAAAAAGTACTAAGCAGCAAAAATCCACCTATTGCGGCCTATTTATCATGATGTGAGTGGACATGATCCGATATTGCACATTGATAAACGCTGACAGCATATGCTCTCTGCATTTATCATTGCCCTAGCAGTTCTTGTGCTATCAGGGGTATTCGATGTCTGTCCGCCTCCTCAGAGCAGGCGAACAGGTTATGGAGCAGCGGTCTTTAGACCGCTGCTTCACAACTTGTGTTTCTGGCAAAACTGAAGGCTCGCCAGAAACACGGGGCATCAAGCTCCGTTTGTAGCTTGATAATTCGGCCCCATTATGTTTACTGGGTCTCATTCAACCCAAAAACACAATACATAAAGAAATGCAGTGAAAAAGGAGATTTGTTAATTGGAGCTGAACTGTATATTCCCTGAGATATTTTAGATCTAGGTACTAAATATGTAAATTAAAATGTGTATAAAATGAGGGCAAACTTTAGAATAGGCAATCGAACCCCAAATATTAGGGTAGCACAATTATGAAAATATCATAAAACACACATGTATAAAATCAATAAAAACAATACAAATGTATGATTAACATCAGAAAGAAAGTCCCAATGAATAATAATTCATAAATGGTGGGTAAGCGTTGTCAGCAAACCAAATCATAAAGTGTTGAGAAAGAAGAACAAAGGTACTGGTCCCTTTTTGGTGTCTACTTACACTCTTCTACCTCAATCTGTATGAGGTAAGGGCCGCACAGTGTAGAGATAGTCTGTCACAGACACCAGGCCTTGTCTTCCTATAGTATCAGTTCTTGTCCAGAGACGCAGTCGTGGGTTACATAAAATACAAAGTGAGAGAGAGATAGTGTAACACTCTTTTATTTATTAAAGAAACACAACAAGCATCACAAGGTAATGAGCTCACCTTTAGAAACCTTAATACATATGAGGTAATTGAAAGCACTTCTAAAGATTGATAAGAAAACGTCTCTCAAGCTTATGAGTGCATCATAAGGACTTAAAGATTCCAGATAGTGGCATTTTCCAAAATAATCCTTATACAAATATTATATATACATATATATATAATTATATATTGGTATAGATATGTATAGATATATATATAGATATATATATATAAATATATTTTTATAAATACTTAGAACCTATTCCGCTATGTGCAGAACATTGTTAAATATGAATATCGCATAAATATGTTTTTACATGTTTTCATCTACTTAACTGCAAAGTGCTCCAATGCACTTCTTTATATGTCTATATATGTTTACATGTGTATTTATGTGCTTATATGTATATATGTCTGTAAATGCAAATATACACATATAAATAAATAAATGCATATGTACACGCATATAAACCTAAATATATATAGACATATATAGGTACATATTTAGACATGTATATGTATGTATCTTAATGTTAAAGCCTCTTGTCTGCCTTTTTTTTCTAACTCCTTGGACTTCATAACTTTCGAGCCCTTATAACATTTTTGTGCAATTTTTTGTAATCCTTCTTATCAGACAGTGTATTTATGATTGCAACTGAGAATTTTTTAGCTCTGAGTACACGCTATCCAGACGTGCATTAACTTCCATTGCGCTCAATCGATTGTTTACTTTCAAACTCCGCTTAACTGTTAGCATGCCACTAGTTATCTGGCCCTAATATGATGTGCACAACAGTTTTTTTTTAGCTACAGTGTGGCTGATGCAGTTATATAGAGATTAATATCTGTTGTAAAATAGAAAGAGAGAGAGATTACTTTATATACATCAGATGTCATAAGAAGGGATGGGCGCATGTTTCGCAACATTCGAAAAATGAAATGAATTTTAAAACATTTGTTTGTTCATTTCAAATGTTTGTACAGTATTCTAACATTTGTTTAATGCAATAGTATTTCTAATGCTTTCTTTAAATGTAATATACTATCTGAAATTTTCTAATAATTTGATTTCAATTATGCAATATTCAAATTATAAAAAAAATGAATTGATATATTTGTAAAAGTATTTCTAATACACTCTTTAAATGTAATATTTCAATTATGCAATATTCAAAGTAGAAACATTCAGATTTATATATTTGTATCTATTATGTATCAATTTACTAAATTCCCTACCACATGAACGATTGAACTTCTGAATAGTATTTGTTAAATTGAATGTTACATTTGAAACTTTAAATGTGGATATTCCATCTAATTATGAACATTCAAAAATCAAAGTGACATTTGAAAAACGCAAATAACATTCGATTACCGAATTTTAATGGATTTTTAATCTTATCAACATTTGATTGTCCAAAACGAATGTCCACAGGACTATTTGTTCTACCAAACGAATTACACTTTCAGCTGATTCGCCCATCCCTAGTCATAAGCTACTTTTGTGTAAAAATCGTGTTTGTCGTATGCTTCCAAGAGAAGCAAAGCAAAAATAATAGCCTGCTTTTTTTTCTTCAAAATGCTGCAAATTACATAGCTAGTTTGGTCAATTTACAACATTTTGGCAAAAATCTAGGTTAGAGAATATGTGTGTCTGTCCAAGGTTAATGTCTCTTTATAGTTGAAAGTGGAAGGTTCAATTGCAACAGAGTTAAAGGATAAGGTGGAAACAGAGACAAAAAATAAATAAATATATTCCCCGGTATTACAAAAGAAATTCACATAGTTTTCTTAGCTTGAAGTAAATAGTGATTAGGAATTCTATGTACAATATTTCCACTTTTAGTGTGAAGGGAGACATTGTCCAGCAAATCTAGTGAGAGATTGATATATCCTTTTTTTCCAAAAAGGTTTTTTTATCTGCAATTAAAGCTCAGAACACAGATAACCAACAGGATAATGCAATCAAATACTAGATGCCAAACATTTAAAAATCCAACACATGATTAAAGGGACATTAAACCCAAATTTTTTCTTTCATGATCTAGAAAGAGCACACAATTTTAAACAACTTTCTAATTTACTTCTATTATCTAATTTGCTTCATTCTATTGATATACTTTGCTGAAAAGCATATCTAGATAGGCTCAGTAGCTGCTGATTGGTTGCTGCACATAGATGCCTCGTGTGATAGGCTCACCCATGTGCATTGCTATTTCTTTAAAAAAGGATATTTAAAGAATGAAGCAAATTAGATAATAGAAGTACAATGGAATGTTCTTTAAAATTGTTTTCTCTATCTGAATAATGAAAGAAAGTTTTGGGGTTTAGTGTTCCTTTAATGTATTTCACTTTAAAAAACAAACAAAAAAAAACAATGTAGTTTAACTCTTTGGTATCATTTGATTCTTTGAAATTTAAACTCTTCCGAACAAGACTGAGTCAAAATGTTAGACTTATTTTTGGTAAAATAAGAAGTCACGGGTAAGGAGATATGCTTTGTGTAGTGTTTAGAGTGGTACAGAGTTTAAGATTAACGTTTCTATTAAAAAAGTTAAACCTGTAAATGTATTTGCTTTCAATTGTTTGAGAGATTAATTACATAAATGCTGTAATTAATGTAATCATATTAGATAAAGAAATGCATGTGTTAAAGGGACATAATACTCATATGCTAAATCACTTGAAACTGATGCAGTATAACTACAAAAAGCTGACAGGAGAATATCACCTGAGCTTCTCTATGTAAAAAAGGAAGATATTTTACCTCACAATCTCCTCAGCTCACCAGAGTAAGTTCTGTGTAAAAAGTTATACTCAGCTGCTCCCAGCTGCAGGTAAACAAATTTAAAAAAATGAAGAAATGAACAGCAGCCAATCAGCATCAGCAGTGCTGAGGTCATGAACTCTTACTGTGATCTCATGAGATTTCACTTAACTCTCATGAGATTTCATAGTAAGCTTCCTTTACCTGATTGGTGAAATAATATGAGAGTGCACGATGCTAGTCCCTTCAGATGTCCCGGGACAAACGCACTAAAATGCTGCTTAGAAATCCTTTACAATGGGAGGTGGCTACTGAGGAACTTTTGAGGTAAAATATCTTTCTTTTTTACATAGAGATGTTCAGGTGATATTTTCTAGTCAGCTTTTTACAGCTATGCTGCATCACTTTCAAGTGTTTAAACATTTGGGTATTATGGCCCTTTAAAGGGACACTGAACCCAAATTTTGTTCTTTCGTGATTCAGATAGAGCATGCAATTTTAAACAACTTTCTAATGTACTCCTATTACCAAATTTTCTTCATTCTCTTTGTATCTTTATTTGAAAAGCAAGAATGTAAGTTTAGATGCCGGACCATTTTTGGTGAACAACCTGGGTTGTTCTGGCTGATTGGTGGATAAATTCACCCATCAATAAACATGTGTTGTCCAGAGTCTGAACCAAAAATTGGATGGCTCCTTAGCATAGGTGCCTAAAGCTAGTGTATATTTTAGCAAACATAATCTCTAAACCTTTAAATGCTTTAGACATCAAAACAATAGATGGTATAACATACATCATATACATTTAAAACTGCAAAAAAGATAGCAAGAGAATGAAGAAAAATTAATTATAGGAGTAAATTAGAAAGTTGCATAAAATTGCATGCTCTATCTGAATCACAAAAGCAAAAATTTGGGTTTAGTGTCCCTTTAATGAGTTTTGCAAAATGTATGATTATAAAAGTGGGGTCCCTTTAGTCTCATGAGAACAGTATTAAAAATACCAGAATGCATATCCAAGATGTTTAAAAATGATAGAATTATAGAAAACTTAAAGAAATCATAGCACATTTATTTGACTATGTAATGCTTTTGCACATAAAACCCACTTGCCAAGATTACAAGTAGATTGGTGTTTTACTGAAAAGAAAGAAGGGAGAGGAGAGCAAACTCAAATGCAGAGTAATACTTCTTTTAATATATCCACACACACGACAAGTGGCAACTTACAAAATAAAATATTAAAAACAGCAATTGATACAATGTGTATGATATACACATGTGACTTATCCCCATGGCATCTGCTGCACAGACACCTCCGGCTGGTTTAACGTCCCTCTGATATCCAAAACCAAGCCAGTAACGTGATTTTCAGGGTGAGTTTACAATGTCTGCGAATCCATGATGTCAGTGTAACATTCAGTGAGAGTCTCTATTACGCCGGTATCGGATCTTATTACCAGCAAAATGTGTTCAAAAAAGATCCTCGGCACACAAACCAAACAGTTCCTTCCTGCAGTCCAGGAACTTTGGCAGCTTCACAGGATCCAATAGCTAACTGGGTGGGCGGTCCTCTACGCGTTTCGTCCCGTCACAGTGGGACTTTCTCAAGAGTAATTCACTCAGGTATTGCCCAGCTCTTTAAAGGAAGTTTCAAAAATGCGCTCCCCTGTATTTGACCAATAGAATTGTGCCTTGGATAAATGCCGGATGTTTTGAAAGAGTGAGGCAACATCTGATCCCTGTTTAAACAATATATTTGCTGTCAATACACATTGCTATAAACATCTTTGATAATAACTCTATACAGATAAAAACATTAAAAAAGATATTAAAATTCAACAGTTTTAAAAAAGGAATAATTTTTGTATACATACAATTCATATTTAAACTTTAAAAAACCCTAATGTTTTGCACAAGGTTTAAGGAGTTAATTGCACTTGATTCGAATTTTGCAAGTTTAACACAAGCTTCTGTGCCATTGTAATACAAGCTAACATTTTTTTCGACTGAACACAAAAATCCTTCATAAGCAAATGATCAAATTATTAAGTAACATGTAAGAAAAAGCTATGTGGAACTAGTGAAATGATCGTCGGAGTAAATGGAGGAACATTGACTAATAACAAGGAAGGGCAGAATTGGGGTACAGCATTAGTCTAAAAGACACAGTGTGGAGAAAACAGTCCTGTGTATACAGACTCACACTCAAATGTGTTGCTGCTTGCTGTACACGTATACAGGCTATTTAGGCTCCCTCGAGCGTCTTCAGCCTTGCTAGCCTCACCAGTCCTTATGTTATTAAATACTATTTCATTACATAAAGACCGATGAGGCTAGCGAGGCTGAAGATGCTCGAGGAAGTCTAAAGAAAAAACATATTGCACGTACGCTGCAGTCAGCTTGTGACTTGTAATCTAGGTGTAAGTGATTTGTTGTCATGTTTCTATTGTAATCTTTTAATAAAACTTTGTAATTTAATTTTTCAGTTTCACGCTATGCTTTTCCTTTTCTCTTTTTGAGGAACCAACTTGAATATTTCTGTCAAATGTGCTGTTACCCATCCACTCTAAATTAAAAATGACTTACATTCACCTGAAAATTGTGGTTTCTATATATTGTGTTACGGTTCTAGTCACTATATAAAAAAATAATATTTTTTTTTTTTAACATATTAAAATCTTTAAAAAAAACAAAAAACAATAATCCCCTTAGTATAACTCCTATCGGTGTAAACCACTCCTGACAGTTTTAAAACCAAACAGGAATTATATTTAAGGGACATTATACACTCATTTTTTCTTTGCATAAATGTTTTGTAGATGATCTATTTATATAGCCCATAAAGGGTTTTTTTTTTTTCAAAAAAATGTGCAGTTTTGCTTATTTTTAAATAACATTGCTCTGATTTTCAGACTCCTAACCAAGCCCCAAAGTTTTATGTGAATACCATCAGCTACCTTCTACAGCTTGCTCCGGTTTGTGTAAAGGGAATTTGCATATGCAAAAGAAGGGGGAGGGGGGAGTGTCTTATTTGCCACTTGCAGTGGGCTTTCCAGCTACCTTTTTAATAGAGCTAAACTGAGAGCTTCTAAGTAAGTTTTTAAACAGTTTTATACTAGATTTTTATATCAGTATCTGTGCATCTTGTTCTTTAAAGTAGTGTCTATTACATGCAGTTATATGAAAATAAGTGTATACTGTCCCTTTAAGGTGCATAATGTATTTATTTAAAGAAAAGATATTAAAAAAATATTTTTTATAATTATTAATAATTACTATAATTGTTATATAACATATGATATTTTCTTTTAATTATTATAAAATATAATTAAAGGGACAGTTAACACCAGAAAATGTGTTGTTTAAAAGATAGATAATGCCTTTATTACCCATTCCCCAGTTTTGCATAACTAACACAGTTATAATAATACACTGTTTACCTATTTGATTACCTTATATCTAAGCATCTGCAAACTGCCCCCTTATTTCAGTTCTTTTGACAGACTTGGGGGTCGATCCGATAAAAATCGTCGCCCGCAAAAGTCAGCAACGCCAATATTTGCCCGGGTTTGGTATCCTATATACGGCGTAACCTAGAAGTTACGCGCGTATATTTCTGCCGTCGCCCGTAGTTTTTTGGGCCATAGGCAGGTATACCAAACCCGCGCAATTTGGTATCCAATATACAGCGTAAGGACTTACGTGGCGAAAATGGAGAAATCTTACTCCATTTTCACCTCGCCACAAAAAGCAGCCGTAAGAAGCCTTACGCTGACTATTGGAGCCCCGTAACTCCCTAAACTGGCTGCTAAAATAAACCTAACACCTAACGCATGCGCAATGTCTATCTCCCTGTCAACCGCGATCTTCTAAAATAAACCTAACACCTAACGCATGCGCAATGTCTATCTCCCTGTCAACCGCGATCCCCCGCCGCAATCCCTAATAATGTATTTAACCCCTAAACCGCCGCCATCTACATAAACTAACCCCCTACTGTGAGCCCCTAAAACCGCCACCATCTAACTGATCTATCCCCTAATGTGAACCCCTAAAACCGCCACCATCTAACTGATCTATCCCCTAATGTGAACCCCTAAAACTGCCACCATCTAACTGATCTATCCCCTAATGTGAACCCCTTACACCGCCGCCATCTATATTAAAATTATTAACCCCTAATTTAATCTACCTACCCCGCCGCCAGCTATATTATCTATATTAACCCTAAGTATATTATAGTTAATATAGTTATTACATTATATATATTAACTATATTAACCCTAATTATATTAGGGTTAATATAGTTAATATAGTTACTATAGTATTTATATTAACTATATTAACTCTATCTAACCCTAACACCCCTAACTAAATTCTTATTAAATAAATCTAATTCATATTATAAACTAAAATATTCCTATTTAAATCTAAATACTTACCTATAAAATAAACCCTAAGATAGCTACAATATAATTAATAATTACATTATAGCTATGTTAGGGTTTATATTTATTTTACAGGTAAATTGTTAATTATTTTAACTAGGTATAATAGCTATTAAATAGTTATGAACAATTTAATAGCTACCTAGTTAAAATAATTACCCAATTACCTGTAAAATAAATCCTAACCTAAGTTACAAATACACCTACACTATCAATAAATTAAATAAACTACAAATATCTATCTAAAAATACAATTAAATAAACTAAACTAAATTACAAAAAAAACAAACACTAAATTACAAAAAATAAAAAAAAGATTACAAGATTTTTAAGCTAATTAAACCTATTCTAAGCCCCCTAATAAAATAATAAACCCCCAAAATAAAAAAAATTCCCTACCCTATTCTAAATTAAAAAAAGTTCAAAGCTCTTTTACCTTACCAGCCCTTAAAAGGGCCTTTTGTGGGGGCATGCCCCAAAGAAAACTGCTCTTTTGCCTGCAAAAAAAACACAATACCACCCCGCAACATTACAACCCACCACCCACATACCCCTAATCTAACCCAAACCCCCCTTAAATAAACCTAACACTACCCCCCCTGAAGATCTCCCTACCTTGTATTCACCCCGCCGGGCAGAACTCCTCATCCGATCCGGGCGATGTGTTCCAGCAAGCTGCAGTGAAGTCTTCTTCCATCCGGGCGATGTCTTGAAGCAAGCGGCAGAGAGTCTTCTTCCATCGGCGATGTCTTCAAGCAAATCGGCATCTTCAATCTTCTTTGTTCGCTCCTCCGCCGCGGAGCATCCTTCCGGCATGACGACTTCCTGACGAATGAGGTTCCTTTAAATGACGTCATCCAAGATGGCGTCCACCGAATTCCGATTGGCTGATAGGATTCTATCAGCCAATCGGAATTAAGGTAGAAAAATCTGATTGGCTGATTGAATCAGCCAATCAGATTCAAGTTCAATCCGATTGGCTGAAATGCATTCACAAGGTCTAAGAAATTAGCATATGAGCCTACCTAGGATTAGCTTTCAACTAAGAATACCAAGAGAACAAAGTAAAATTGGTGATTAAAGTAAATTGGAAAGTTTTTTAAAATTACATGCCCTATTTGAATAATAAAAGTTTATTTTGGACGTAACTGTCCCTTTAAATATTATAATAATTTATTATAATTTTTAAGAACCTCTATAAAAATAATTAACTTTTATTAGTACTTAAAATAAATACAAAATACACCCTAATATAACTCCTGTCATGTTAAGCGCACATGAAGAATTATTTTACTACTATCTAGGTTATTTAAAGTTATTTCTATTGAGGCGAGTAAGTTCTGCATGAGCGCTAAACCTGGCTATTAGGGTTCATTATGTATTTATTTTATATAAAATGTTGAAAAAAAAATTAAATAATTAATATAGAGATTCTTAAAAATTATAATAAATCATTGAAATATTTCATTACATTTTTAATATGTTTACTAATTATTAATAGCATATGAGCCTACCTAGTTTTGCTTTCAACAAAGAATACCAACGGAACAAAGCAAATTTGATGATAGAAGTAAATTGGAATGCTGTTTAAAATTATATGCCCTATCTGAATCATGAAAGTTTAATTTTGACTAAACTGTCACTTTAAGGTCGATTAAGTATTTACTTCATAGAAAATTTAGAAAAAATATTATAAAATGCATTTATAAAAAAAGATCAAAACATTACAATAATACTTCAAGTGTGGGAGTCCAAATATAAATCTGCAAAATTTGAGCAGTTTGTGAAATAAGGACCCAATACAAGCCTTCCAAATCCTAATGGAGGGAGAAAAAGCTCCTTAGGCAGTATCAAAATATAGAAATTAAACGACAATCCGTACTTACATATGAATGTAAGAAGTCCGGTGTAGATGTAGCTGAAGCATTTCCAAACAGCCTGTTAGCAGCCGTCCCCCATTCAGGTCATGGAGCAGAGTCTTGGGCGGCGTGGCAAGCAGCTTGGGCAAAACAAACTTTCCTCTTTGCCTAACTTGCAAGCAAAAACCCCAGGCTTCAGGCAGTACGTTACTACAAAGATGAGAAACAGGTGTGCTTCACTATGGAAGCAATGCGTTTTCAAAATTAATTTTTAAGCTCAGTGTTACAAGAATAGCAGTAACCTTTTAAACACGCTCAAATTAAAGGAACATATCAGCTTAAAGGGACATATTACTTTTATAGCACTTAAAAGGCAGTTTTCTTATATGAATATATATGTGAAAACACGAAAGCTAACCTTAATAGCATATTAAAGAGGGTAACCTTAATAGCATATTAAGAAATGAGTATTAAAAAGGACTTCACCATAAACTAAGGCTAGTTTTAAATTTAAGCAAACATACGCCTAGATTTAGAGTTTGGCGTTAGCCGTCAAAACCAGCGTTAGGGGCTCCTAACGCTGGTTTTGGGCTACCGCTGGTATTTAGAGTCAGTCAGGAAAGGGTCTAATGCTCACTTTGCAGCCGCGACTTTTCCATACTGCAGATCCCCCTACGCCATTTGCGTATCCTATCTTTTCAATGGGATCTTTCTATCGCCGGTATTTAGAGTCTTGGCTGAAGTGAGCGTTAGAAATCTAACAACAAAACTCCAGCCGCAGCAAAAAGCCAGGAGTTAAGAGCTTTCTGGGCTAACGCCGGTTCATAAAGCTCTTAACTACTGTGCTCTAAAGTACACTAACACCCATAAACTACCTATGTACCCCTAAACCGAGGCCCCCCCACATCGCCGCCACTCTAATAATTTTTTTTAACCCCTAATCTGCGGACCGCACACCACCGCAACCTACATTATCCCTATGTAGCCCTAATCTGCTGTCCCTAACACCGCTGACCCCTATATTATATTTATTAACCCCTAATCTGCCCCCCCCCATGTCACCGCTACCTACCTACAATTATTAACCCCTAATCTGCCGACCGGACCTCACCGCTACTATAATAAAGTTATTAACCCCTAATCCGCCTCACTCCCGCCTCAATAACCCTATAATAAATAGTATTAACCCCTAATCTGCCCTCCCTAACATCAACGACACCTAACTTCAAGTATTAACCCCTAATCTGCCAACCGGACCTCACCGCTACTATAATAAATGTATTAACCCCTAAAGCTAAGTCTAACCCTAACACCCCCCTAAGTTAAATATAATTTAAATCTAACAAAATAAAATAAATCTTATTAAATAAATTATTCCTATTTAAAGCTAAATACTTAGCTGTAAAATAAACCCTAATATAGCTACAATATAAATTATAATTATATTGTAGCTATTTTAGGATTAATATTTATTTTACAGGCAACTTTGTATTTATTTTAAACAGGTACAATAGCTATTAAATAGTTATGAACTATTTAATAGCTACCTAGTTAAAATAATTACAAAATTACCTGTAAAATAAATCCTAACCTAAGTTACAATTAAACCTAACACTACACTATCAATAAATTAATTAAATAAAATACCTACAATTATCTACAATTAAACCTAACACTACACTATCAATAAATTAATTACATAAAATACCTACAAATAAATACAATTAAATAAACTAACTAAAGTACAAAAAATAAAAAAGAACTAAGTTACAAAAAATAAAAAAATAATTTACAAACATTAGAAAAATATTACAACAATTTTAAGCTAATTACACCTACGCTAAGCCCCCTAATAAAATAACAAAGTCCCCCAAAATAAAAAAATTCCCTACCCTTTTCTAAAATAAAAATAGAAAAGCTATTTTACCTTACCAGCCCTTAAAAGGGCCTTTTTCAGGGCATGCCCCAAAGAATTCTGCTCTTTTGCCTGAAAAAAAAATATATAATACCCCCCCCACAACATTACAACCCACCACCCACATACCCCTAATCTAACCCAAACCCCTTATAAATAAACCTAACACTAAGCCCCTGAAGATCTTCCTACCTTATCTTCACCACGCCGTGTATCACCGATCGGTCCAGAAGAGCCTCTGAAGTCTTCATCCAAGCCCAAGTGGGGGCTGAAGAGATCCATCATCGGGCTGAAGAGGTCCATCATTTGGCAGAAGTCTTCATCCTATCCGGGCAGAAGAGGACATCCGGACCGGTAGACATCTTCATCCAAGCCGCATCTTCTATCTTCATCCATCCGGAGCGGAGCGGAGCCATCTTCTTCCAGCTGACGCGGATCCATCCTCTTCTACCGACACCTACTCGCCGAATGACGGTTCCTTTAAATGACGTCATCCAAGATGGCGTCCCTCGAATTCCGATTGGCTGATAGGATTCTATCAGCCAATCGGAATTAAGGTAGGAAAATTCTGATTGGCTGATGGAATCAGCCAATCAGATTCAAGTTCAATCCGATTAGCTGATCCAATCAGCCAATTAGATTGAGCTCGCATTCTATTGGCTGATCGGAACAGCCAATAGAATGCAAGCTCAATCTGATTGGCTGATTCCATCAGCCAATCAGAATTTTCCTACCTTAATTCCGATTGGCTGATAGAATCCTATCAGCCAATCGGAATTCGAGGGACGCCATCTTGGATGATGTCATTTAAAGGAACCGTCATTCGGCGAGTAGGCGTCGGTAGAAGAGGATGGATCCGCGTCAGCTGGAAGAAGATGGCTCCGCTCCGCTCCGGATGGATGAAGATAGAAGATGTGGCTTGGATGAAGATGTCTACCGGTCCGGATGTCCTCTTCTGCCTGGATAGGATGAAGACTTCTGCCCGATGATGGGCCTCTTCAGCCGCCGCTTGGATCAAGACTTCAGCCCGATGATGGACCTCTTCAGCCCGATGATGGACCTCTTCAGCCCGATGATGGATCTCTTCAGCCCCCGCTTGGGCTTGGATGAAGACTTCGGAGGCTCTTCTGGACCGATCGGTGATACCCGGCGCGGTGAAGATAAGGTAGGAAGATCTTCAGGGGCTTAGTGTTAGGTTTATTTAAGGGGGGTTTGGGTTAGATTAGGGTTATGTGGGTGGTGGGTTGTAATGTTGGGGGGGTATTGTATGGTTTTTTTTCAGGCAAAAGAGCAGAATTCTTTGGGGCATGCCCCGCAAAAGGCCCTTTTAAGGGCTGGTAAGGTAAAAGAGCTTTTCTATTTTTATTTTAGAATAGGGTAGGGCATTTTTTTTATTTTGGGGGGCTTCGTTATTTTATTAGGGGGCTTAGAGTAGGTGTAATTAGCTTAAAATTGTTGTAATCTTTTTCTAATGTTTGTAAATTATTTTTTTATTTTTGTAACTTAGTTCTTTTTTTATTTTTTGTACTTTAGTTAGTGTATTTATTTGTATTTATTTAAATTATTTGTAGGTATTTGTATTTAATTTATTTATTGATAGTGTAGTGTTAGGTTTAATTGTAACTTAGGTTAGGATTTATTTTACAGGTAATTTTGAAATTATTTTAACTAGGTAGCTATTAAATAGTTATTAACTATTTAATAGCTATTGTACCTGTTTAAAATAAATACAAAGTTGCCTGTAAAATAAATATTAATCCTAAAATAGCTACAATATAATTATTATTTAGTATTAAGTATTTAGCTTTAAATAGGAATAATTTATTTAATAAGAGTTAATTTATTTCGTTAAATAAAAATTAAACTTAATTTAGGGGGGTGTTAGTGTTAGGGTTAGACTTACCTTTATGGGTTAATAAATTTATTAGAGTAGTGGCGAGGTCCGGTCGGCAGATTAGGGGTTAATATGTGAAGTTAGGTGTCGGCGATGTTAGGGAGAGCACATTAGGGCTTAATAATATTTATTATAGGGTTATTGAGGTGGGAGTGAGGCGGATTAGGGGTTAATAACTTTATTATAGTAGCGGTGAGGTCCGGTCAGTAGATTAGGGGTTAATAATTGTAGGTAGGTAGCGGTGACATTGGGGGCGGCAGATTAGGGGTTAATAAATATAATATAGGGGTCGGCGATGTTAGGGGCAGCAGATTAGGGGTACATAGGGATAACGTAGGTGGCGGCGGTATACGGAGCGGCAGATTAGGGGTTAAAAAAAATATGCAGGGGTCAGCGATAGCGGGGGCATCAGATTAGGGGTTAATAAGTGTAAGGTTAGGGGTGTTTAGACTCGGGATTCATGTTAGGGTGTTAGGTGCAGACTTAGAAAGTGTTTCCCCATAGGAAACAATGGGGCTGCGTTAGGAGCTGAACTCAAACGGCCCCATTGTTTCCTATGGGGAAATCGTGCACGAGCACATTTTTTAAGCTGGCCGCGTCCGTAAGCACCGCTGGTATTGAGAGTTGCAGTGGCGGTAAATTATGCTATACGCTCCCTTTTTGGAGCCTAACGCAGCCCTTCTGTGAACTCTAAATACCAGCGGTATTTAAAAGGTGCAGGGAAAAAAAAAACAGCGTTAGCTACGCGGGTCGTTACCGACAAAACTCTAAATCTAGCCGATAATCTCTAAACCTTTAAATGCTTTAGACATCAAAACAATAGATGGTATAACATACATCATATACATTTAAAACTGCAAACAATTTATATAGGAGTATTCATATAAAAATTCTACATCTGCAAAAATTCATCTTCAAAAAGACCTACTTGTATGTATAGCATGAATAAATTATACACACTTCCTTAACATTTACAGAACTGTACAGCTTTAATTCATAAATAGACCAGTACATTAAGAGAATACTCCTTGTCACAATATTCTGCAACTTTGTGGCACACAGTTGACCTAAGGTTGACAAGGTCTTCAACTAGCCACTAACTGGTTATCCTGGAATTATTTTATTATTATATTAATAGTACTTTAAATATACAACTATTTACTATTATACATCTGTACTACTAATAAATTAAAGTGTATACAGGGAGTGCAGAATTATTGGGCAAGTTGTATTTTTGAGGATTAATTTTATTATTGAACAACAACCATGTTCTCAATGAACCCAAAAAACTCATTAATATCAAAGCTGAATATTTTTGGATGTAGTTTTTAGTTTGTTTTTAGTTTTAGCTATTTTAGGGGGATATCTGTGTGTGCAGGTGACTATTACTGTGCATAATTATTAGGCAACTTAACAAAAAACAAATATATACCCATTTCAATTATTTATTTTTACCAGTGAAACCAATATAACATCTCAACATTCACAAATATACATTTCTGACATTCAAAAACAAAACAAAAACAAATCAGTGACCAATATAGCCACCTTTCTTTGCAAGGACACTCAAAAGCCTGCCATCCATGGATTCTGTCAGTGTTTTGATCTGTTCACCATCAACATTGCGTGCAGCAGCAACCACAGCCTCCCAGACACTGTTCAGAGAGGTGTACTGTTTTCCCTCCTTGTAAATCTCACATTTGATGATGGACCACAGGTTCTCAATGGGGTTCAGATCAGGTGAACAAGGAGGCCATGTCATTAGATTTTCTTCTTTTATACCCTTTCTTGCCAGCCACTCTGTGGAGTACTTGGACGCGTGTGATGGAGCATTGCTTTGCATGAAAATCATGTTTTTCTTGAAGGATGCAGACTTCTTCCTGTACCACTGCTTGAAGAAGGTGTCTTCCAGAAACTGGCAGTAGGACTGGGAGTTGAGCTTGACTCCATCCTCAACCCGAAAAGGCCCCACAAGCTCATCTTTGATGATACTAGCCCAAACCAGTACTCCACCTCCACCTTGCTGGTGTCTGAGTCAGACTGGAGCTCTCTGCCCTTTACCAATCCAGCCACGGGCCCATCCATCTGGCTCATCAAGACTCACTCTCATTTCATCAGTCCATAAAACCTTAGAAAAATCAGTCTTGAGATATTTCTTGGCCCAGTCTTGACGTTTCAGCTTGTGTGTCTTGTTCAGTGGTGGTCGTCTTTCAGCCTTTCTTACCTTGGCCATGTCTCTGAGTATTGCACACCTTGTGCTTTTGGGCACTCCAGTGATGTTGCAGCTCTGAAATATGGCCAAACTGGTGGCAAGTGGCATCTTGGCAGCTGCACGCTTGACTTTTCTCAGTTCATGGGCAGTTATTTTGCGCCTTGGTTTTTCCACACGCTTCTTGCAACCCTGTTGACTATTTTGAATGAAACGCTTGATTGTTCGCTGATCACGCTTCAGAAGCTTTGCAATTTTAAGAGTGCTGCATCCCTCTGCAAGATATCTCACTATTTTTGACTTTTATGAGCCTGTCAAGTCCTTCTTTTGACCCATTTTGCCAAAGGAAAGGAAGTTGCCTAATAATTATGCACACCTGATATAGGGTGTTGATGTCATTAGACCACACCCCTTCTCATTACAGAGATGCACATCACCTAATATGCTTAATTGGTAGTAGGCTTTCGAGCCTATACAGCTTGGAGTAAGACAACATGCATAAAGAGGATGATGTGGTCAAAATACTCATTTGCCTAATAATTCTGCACTCCCTGTATATATATATATATATATATATATATATATATATATATATATATATATATATATATATATATATATATATATATATATTTTCATGGAAGACTTGTATGCAGCAGACCATAGTGTTTTGAAAGCTTATAAATGGGATTTTATTACAAGACCAGAGACTCCTATTTTGCATTCTCTTTCTTTACTACTCCAATGCAGCATCCATCTTGTGGCCTCATTTATTAACAAGTTTTTTCCAAACAAATTATTTATATATTGCAATTTTTTGGTGAAAATATTTACATTTTATAAGGGTTTATTTATTATATATCTTATTCTTTTGAATTTTAAATTTAATTTTATTTATTTTAGTCAAACCTTTATTAAGTTATTGATTTAATATTTATATATAAAATATTTAAAAATATATATTTTTAAGAATGTCTGAGAATCCTGAATGCACACCTCCTTTGACAGCTCAGACTGTTCAAACTATGATTGATTCTTCAATGAACAATCTATTTAAAAAAATGTCTTCACTAATGGGCATTAAAGAGACCAAAAAATGTTTGAAAAGGAAAAATCCTTCTAGCGCTGTAAAAGCTAGTAGAAAACTTATTTCCAGGTCTCATCAGCTTTTGTCTGACACTGCAATTCCTCACAGCAAGGGAACTAAAACTGCTGTTAAAAGAACCCTGAACCCCAAGGGTGTCCAAATGGGGGAGTCTAATTTATGTAAAAAATCTAAAGAAAAAACTAATTTTGTTGACAAATCATCATCAAATTCTAACAGTTCAGATGATGATGAATATACTGATGTTAACTCTGATTCTATTTACGCTAATTCTGATGAGTCAGATTATTCTCCTGCCATTAAAAAACATAAAAAATGAGCAAAAAGTTAAAAGATTTTATTGAGGAGGATATAGAATTCATTGATTATCAGTTAAGAAAGCCTTTAAAAAAGCAGACTCGCAATACAATGAGAGCGGAGTGCCCTCGCCCTTTGCTTCCCAAAAATGCCTCTATTACTCCTGAGGTGGACCCCAAAATCCTTAAATTCATTGGGGCTCCGGCTACAAAGTCAAAAAAGGCATTGACAGATCTTGGAAGATCTGTCAGGACAAATTACTAGATTCCGTAGGACCCCTAACTAAATTGTTTGAACTCTCAGAGCAAGGAGTGGCAGAAAATTCCCCCCTTGATCCTTACGTTGTAAGAGAATGGGTTCAAAGACTCTTATGTTTCATAGGCAATACCAATTTGGCCATGACCCTAGAAAGAAGGTGAAACATCCTGCGGAAAATTGATCCAAAAATTTCCGATTTTGCCTCCAATAATATGTCTCCAGATGATAATGGGCTTCTTTTTGGTGATTCTTATTTAAAAGAATTAAATCAGTATGTAAATACTTTCTCTAATCTTAATAAAGTAAAGACCTCAGTTAAGAAAATTTTCTACCCAAATCAAAATTTCTCCGACAGGGCCGGGAGAGGCAGAGGCCACTTTTCCGGCCGTCAGCCATACATTTCCTCATTATTACCAGTCCCATCAATCCCATTTTCCTTCCCAATATCAATATCAGCTCAACAGGAACCCCCAAGAGTCTTCAACTTCATCCTTCTTCCCAGCAAGAGGACGCCCTTGGAACCAAAGGAACTTCAGAGGTAGAACAAGGGCAAGACAAGCACCAGGTACAATCATTAATTCCTTCTCAAATTGTTTTTTCCCAAGACAGAATTGGTGGCACAATTGCTTTGTTTGCCCAAAATTGGACTGCTATCACTTCAGATCCTTGGGTCCTTCAGGCAGTATCAGGGATTTACATAGAATTCATTTCCCAACCTATCCCCATTCATTTTTCCCAAAAAGACACAATTCTAGTTCAAAACGAATTTTTTTTTTCCTTTTTTCAAAAGAAGCAATTCTTCCTGTTCTTCATCCTCACAACTTTTATTTAAGCAACCTTTTTCTGGTCAAAAAGAAAAACAATCAGTTCAGACCAGTCATAAATTTAAGATCCCTAAATGCTTTTGTTGCTTAGCATCATTTCAAGATGGAAGGCATTTATTTACTAAGAGAATGTTTAAGAGAAAACGATTGGCTTGTCTGTTAAGATCTCACAGATGCTTACTTAACTGTGCCGATCGCCAAAGAGCATTGGAAATTTCTAACTTTCCATTGGGAGGATCAATTTTGGAATTTCACCTGTCTCCCTTTCGGGCTTTCCTCTGCTCCTTGGATTTTCACCAAATTACTCAAACCAGTGGTAGCTTGGTTAAGACTTCGGGGTGTTCGCCTAATAATTTATTTACGACATCCTTATTATGGACCAGAATTTTCTCTTGCTTCATCTATATTACACAATCTCCATATTGGAATCTCTAGGTTTCATTGTGAACAAACAAAAATCAATTCTATCCCCTACCAAATCCTTAATTTTCTTGGGTTTCCAGATAGACACAATCCTTTCCACTTTGAGTCTTCCGCCAGACAAAGTGAAGAATATAAAGAAAGAAATTTCAAAAACTTTATCCAAAGATATGGTTCCTATCAGAACTATAGCCAGAATAGTAGGGTTACTATCATTCTCTATTCAGGCTATATTTCCTGCTCCTCTACATTATCGCGAACTCCAGAGATTGAAGATACTTCATTTGAGAAAAGGTTTCTCTTAATCTCACTTGATTCCTATATCTTCAGAAGACAAAGAAGAACTTTTCTGATGGCTTTCTCATTTAGAAGCCTGGAATGGGAGAGCCATTTTTGGAAAAACTCCAGATTTCATCATCGAATCCGACGCCAGTCTTTCAGGCTGGGGAGCTCGTTGCGGTCCTTCCATCACAGGTGGCAAATGGACTCTGGAAGAAAAATGCTTTCATATAAATTGTTTAGAATTATTGGCTGGCTTGTTTGCAGTCAAGAGTTTTGCAAAGTCTTCTTCTCCAGTTTCTATTCTCCTGCATATGGACAATATTTCTGCGGTGCAGTATCTCAATTGTTTGGGAGGCACCAAGTCCAGGGACTTGTGTGACTCCTCTTTGGCCGACACAATCATGGTATCCCTCCCTTTTGGAGATGACAATCGATCTTCCAATTCTTCTTCCTTGTCTTCCCCATCTTCTCACAGATCTGGAAGGCAATTACCACGATCTAGTCCTACAAGGATCTCTTCCTCTAGTAGCATGGACAATCTCACGGGACCCTGGTCTCTCCGAGGCCTTTCGGTCGGATCAAGATCTCTCATTCAAGAGTCTTGGGCCCCAGGTACTCGTAGATGCTACTTTGCCGCCTGGTCTAAATGGACTAGCTGGTGCTTGCAGAGGAACGTGGATCCCTTTTCTTCAGATTTAACTGATATTATAAATTATTTATCTCATCGCTTTGATTCAGGTTTAGCTTATAGAACTATAAAACTATTAATGTTCATCGCTCTGCAATTTAATTAATAACATTTCGGTAGGTAAGCACCCTTTAATATGTAGGGTTCTTAAGGCTATTAGATTGAAACATCCTCCAGTCCCCAAACATGAGTTTTTCTGGGACGTGGATTTGATTTTTCTCTTTTCAAATCTTGGACAGATAATAACTCATTACCTTTAAAACAAATTTCAGCTAAACTCACTACTCTTCTTTGCCTAATTTCTTCCAGAAGAGTTTCTGATGTTAAAGCTTTAGATTGGAATTCTAAACATTTTTCTCCTGAAGGTGTTACCTTTTTTATTTCCCTTAGAACTAAGACTCTTTCCACATCTATATTCTATCCTTATTTTCCTTCTGAGTCTTCCCTTTGTGTGGTTGAATGTTTAAAATCTTATGAGTCTAAAACTTCACTTTTTAGGAACTCCTCTAACAATCAACTTCTGATTTCTTTTATTCCTCCTCATTCTCCTGTCTCTTCTACTTCCATAGCGAGATGGGTTAAATGGGTCATGAAAGAAGCTGGGATTGATATTTCCTTTTCAGCCCATTCAGTTAGAGGTTCTGCTGCTTCAAAAGCCTTTTTAAAATCTGCTCCTCTTCAACAAATTTTGAATGCGGCAGATTGGTCTTCAGACTCTACGTTTAAACAATTTTATTTCAGACCCATTCCTTTTTAGCCCATTCAGTTAGAGGTTCTGCTGCTTCAAAAGCCTTTCTAAAATCTGCCTCTCTTCAACAAATTTTGAATGCAGCAGATTGGTCAGTTTTTCACCACTAGAGGGTGTTAGTTCACATATTTCATATAGATAACACTGTGCTCGTGCACATGAAGTAATCTGGGAGCAGCCACTGATTGGCTAGACTGCAAGTCTGTCAAAAGAACTGAAAAAGGGGCAGTTTGCAGAGGCTTAGATACAAGATAATCACAGAGGTTAAAAGTATATTATTATAACTGTGTTGGTTATGCAAAACTGGGAAATGGGTAATAAAGGGATTAGCTATCTTTTAAAACAATAAAAATTCTGGTGTAGACTGTCCCTTTAAAGACACAGAGACGAGTATTTTCCCACCTCAGATTTGTATGGTACCCTCCCTTTTTAGAGGACTATATATTATTAATATATTTTTTGTTTTGACAGTTTCCTTCTGAACGGAACCCTTTCCTTACGTCCGGATTTCTACCATCTGTGCAAGAGGATTCTCATCTCTCAAATATTCTTAGACCAAGTTCATTTTTTGCAATTAATTTCTTCTCGACCAAGTTTTTCTCCAATCAAAATTTCAGTTTTTTTGTATATTTTTTGATCTGTTGTTTGGGACTTTTTGGATTCTTCATAGTTCTTAAAAATTTTCCCTTTGTGAGCATCAATCAAGAAAGAGGAGGTTTGGCTGCTTATTGGACTGTTTATGGACACTATTACTTCTCTGATTGGTCACTTTTTTCCTGGAGTTATAAGTTAGCTCTCTCGCTAGCTACTTATTGTGGTTCTTTAATTTCTATGCTGTTTTAATAACTTATGTTGATGTTATTCTTATACTTTTAAATGCTGCATTGGAGTAGTAAAGAAAGAGAATGCAAAATACTCCTCTCTGTGTCTTTAATAAAATCTAGATTATACCTTCATAATATTAGGATAATCGGAATTTCTGCAGCATCCTTTGTATACTATTCTATGCTAGCACACTGAGACAAACTGCCTTATGATAAAGCAGCTATTATGCCATCTGATGAAAATGTATAAGGAAACTTCAAAATCTCATGCAGACATAGAAAATGTATGGAGCCCAAGTGATAACCTGGAGAGAATTCAGGTAGTGCAGTGGATTAAAGAAGCCTTCAAGTGACTCTAAAAAGCAAAAAATATTAATTTATACAGCCTTGCAACCCCAGTTTTGATGACTGTGCAATGGCCATTTCAGCCTTTGAGCCTTCCCTTCAAAGCCTATAAAGTTTGCCTCACTTTCTTCACTGGGGTTCAGGGCCACTGGTATGAGCAGTTAACATCTACCAGTGTGAACTTCTGCACAACTAATGCTGTATTGCCCCTGTCACATGTGAAATAGGGAGGGCAAGTTTGGCGTGGCAATCGAATGGTGGCTATATCTTGGCATTATAATCCTGGCAACTGTATAAATTAAACCACTGCTCTATTGACTTGTGAGTTTGGACAGGTGGTGGCTTTGTGCTTCTCCATTCATGAATCATAGAAAGTCTTATACTGTCAGCTTGGACCTTGCTTGCAAATAAAGTTTGGACCTTTGATATTGAAAGCACCTCTGTTCACTAACATCCAGAGACGATCTATTGACTGGGGAAATGCATGAGCAAATTATGAACCTTGACAGTGACTACAAATGTTTAAAATCTGAAGTAAATTGTTTACATATTTATTCATTGTTATGATTAGTCTAACCTATAGGAAATTTACAGCTCCAATTTTTATGAAATCTGTCAGCATTTTTGCCTTTTTGAAATCTGGTTAAAAAACAAGCAGTTGTTTTTTCGAGAAATAAACGTGTAAAAACAGTTGAAAAAATGTATCATAAATAATATGTTCAGTAGCAATTTGGCAGCAGAGATTTGTGGGAATCTTAGTCCCTATATATGCATACAGAATCTTAAACAGACACCAACCATGAATACATCTGCTGTATATACTGTAGTACATAACTAACAGTTTTTTCTTGGTGCAGCATCTACATTACATAAAACAATGCTTCTCTCGATCAGTCAGTTCAAAACAGTTTTCTAAAAATGTTGCATTTGTTTATAGCGCTGAAAGACACTACAGCAAAATAATGGCCTACAAAGGCTATACCACCTCATCTAGAACCTCTATAATGCATCAGCAAATTCCCCTAGCAAAGCTTTGAAAAATCATATTTTACTAGCAAAATACTGGGTATATACAGGATATATTGTTTTGTTATTTTTCACATAACAAATAAAAAAATAAAAATAAATATTTGCTTAAGTTTTGCAGTGTTTTAAAGGAACTGATCATTTAACCTAGAGTCCCAAGTTTTCTGCCTATTTCAGTGCCACATTTACAAATTTATCAAGAGCATACTCTCAACTCTCATTTTCTTCATGCAATGAAATAGAGTTAAAGATATTTTCAGTTAGAAAAATAGAGAATTTCAAATGTATATTTGAGCTTTATTGGGCCTTATCCAAAAAGTTCAGTATTAATATGTAACCTTGGGGAATTAAAACCTAAGGACCATTAACATACTAAGGCAGAATGTCACAGTAGCTCATCTGAGTTTAACCTCAGGGCGACGTTACTTTTAACTCAAGTTTGCCAAATACAAAGAAGAAATTTCCTATAATATATCAATCAAAAACCTTCTTTAAAGACAGACCTGTCCCAAAAAGTTATTCCCCTGCAGACAATATAAACCAAAATACATAGAAATTATTTTTACGGTTACAATTTGCCATTCTACAACTTTTCACTCTGGATCTATGTAAAAACTTACTATATGTTATTTAAGACCATTATATAATATAATAGGCACATTTTTCTATACAAAAAAAGTATATGTTCAGGTAGATTTCAGGCAAAATTACATTTGTTTTTGAAAATTGCAAACTCATAGAAATCAGATGGCACCATTTTATATTTTGTGCACTATTATTTGTGTATGTCTTATTACTCTAGTAAATCTTGTATAAATATCTAACAATGTATACATTATTCAAATGCTCATATTGTCTAGGTCAATTTATTTTAATAATAAAGTTAATTTAATGTGAATAATGTTTATAATGTTATTTTAATTGTGTCTAAAGGTGTGATAGTCTTCAAATGGTAAAGTACTTATAATTGTTATATTGGTTTAACAGGGTGTCATAGGTTAGCTTCCCATTGGTGATTGGTCTCAATCCTCATATAATGAGTTAGTGAAATCCAGGGATAACAAATTAGCTAAGGCAAAATAGCTTTGTCCAGACAGTGCTAGGATGCACTGAGAAATTCTGCTAGGTAGCACCTTGTAGAATAAATATTCTGTGAAAATGCTGGGTTTTTGTTATAAAGAAAATGTATTATAGTGAAAATTTTATTAAATTAGCTTGTTATCTACATTGTTGTTGTTGTTTTTTTATTGCTGCCCCATACTGTCCTATTTTCCAAGGTTACTGGATGTTTTAAGACGGGCATCTAAATATTGCATCATCAGTCATTTTAAAAATTGGAGACTTCTCAGTTCATACTTTAAAAAAGTTTTCTTTTTTGCCCATTTATCTGGATGATACTGAGCTGCATTCAGTTGTCAAATACTTAGAATTAAAATCGTTCCAATTCTGAAAAAAAAATTGTATAATTTTTTCACAAGAAATCCAACAATTGTACCTCTACTGAAAATCTATTTTTACTATTTTTGGATAGAGAAAGGCCTTTCTCATGACCTTTTTTTGTTTCCATACTCACACATGCTCAGTAAACATTTCAAGAAAAACATATGCAAGTTCTCATTTTCGTATATTTTTTTCATAGTGTATCAGACTTTAAAAATATACATTTAAGAAAATGCTTATGACAGGGTACTTAAAGAGAAATAAAGGTTGAATGTTTATATAAAGGCCAAAAAGTGTACTAAAGGGCATTTCAAATTTGACATTAGGCACTAACAGATTTGTGTTTCATGTTCTTAATAGTCCAGGTTAGAATTTCTGCTACATAAAATGAACCAAATTAAGTAGAGAAATTAATTATATAAAACTTACATTCCAATTATTTAACTGTTTATCAAACAACTGTAACCACAATAGATCATACTTCATTGGTTTCACTAATATATGAATCAATCATCTTAAAATTGAAACCTAATAGCTAATTTTGGACCAGATTACGAGCGATAAGTTGCTTATTGTGGGTGTTTGCATGCATAAGGTTTATCACTCGCTTTCTCAGAGGTCTGGTTAACTCTTTTACAAAGCATAAAAGTTGCACAAAACACATAAAAATACATTACCCTCATAATAACATCATCTAATAAAAATTATTCAAAAAAATATTGCACAAAAAAGTTTTAGGTGCTCAAAGATATGAGGTTTTAGGTGTTAGAAAAAAAAAGGCAGGCAAAGGGCTTTAACATAGACATACATACATATACTTTTCTAAAGCTGTATATGTATGTATGTATATATACTGTATATATATATATATCTATATGTCTATATATGTATGTCTTTATATGTGTACATATGTATTTATGTATTTATATGTATTTACAGACATATAGATACATATTAACAAATAAATACATATGTACACATATATATATAAGTGCATTGGAGCCCTTTGCAGTTAACATGTAAAAGCATATTTATGTAATATTCATATTTAATATTTACTGTAAATATTTCACATTCCAATGTTCTGCACATAGCAGAATATGTTCTTTGTATTTTAAAATGGATATTCCTATTTATATCTGTATATATCTATACCTATATATAATCATCTATATACAGTATATAGGTATAGATATATATTGTACCAAAATACCATCAGATATATGTAGATGTTTAGAATAAATAGAACATTTATGCATTTTCTTAAATGTGAAGAACATTGGAATGTGAAATATTCATATTTTCATGTCGGGTTAGTACACATGAGAATAAGCGTTTGGATTTGCTCACGAGTAGCGTGTATTTTTCTAACTTCTTTTGCTCCATTGACTTCCATGGGGTACAGGTTATTGCACATGAGATATTGTAAGTTTGTCTTTTTGTGCTTGTCGGGGTAGCACGGGAACGAAAACTGTTTATTTTAAACTCATAATACAAGTGGAACCAGACAGATGCAAAAGCGCAGTTAATACTCAAGCGGTAGCGTTAATTAGTGCTCCACTTGTAATCTGGCCCTTTGTATGGTATGTGATTACTATATAGCATATTGTAAAAGTCAATGGATAGTCATATACTGATCATTTAAATTATATCAGCAAGGGTTTACAAGAGTCTTATTGGTTGGGTTGAATTGATATACTACATTTGAGCAATCAAAGATCTTAAAAAACAAAACCAGCAAACATGACACCTATAAATCTACTTTGTGGAAAGAAGGGATTACTCATTTTTTTATTTTAAAAAATTAAAGTTTGAAGTCAATGAAAAGCACATTAGTTTAGCAAATAGTATGTTTATGCTTCCCAAGATATTGGATTCATTTATTAAAGCATAATTAATACATCTAAAGAGAGAGTAATTTGCCAACCCTTGCATCATGGAAAACCACTCACTTATTAAAGTGATTGTAAAGTTACTTAAAGTACTGCACAGTATATACAATTAGTCTGCAAAACAGGGGCACTGTCATTGTTTACATTTATTAGTAAAATATTTACCATTTTGTGAAGGTAAACATTGCGCCGGTCCTCCGCCTGCATCTCATCCTTCATTTAGCTGAGCGATGATGAATCCGGCTTCATCCAATCATTGTGTGTACCACATGGGGGCATATTTATCAAGCTCCGTATGGAACTTGATGCCCTGTGTTTCTTGCGAGCCCTCAGACTCGCCTGAAACACAAGTTATGAAGCAGCGGTCTAAAGACCACTGCTCCATAACCTGTCCGCCTGCTCTGAGGCGGCGGACAGACCAGAAATCAACCTGATCGAATACGATCGGGTTGATTGACACCCCCTGCTAGCGGCTGATTGGCCGCGAATCTGCAGGGGGCGGCATTGCACTAGCAGTTCACAAGAACTGCTGGTGCAATGATAAATGCCGAGAGCATATGCTGTCGTCATTTATCGATGTGCAGCGGACATGATCTGCAATATCGGATCATGTTCGCTCGAACAATGATAATTCGGCCCCATGGTGTCCAGCACATAGGACATGCAACAATTGGATGAAGCCAGATTCGTCATTGATCAGCTAGATGAAGGATGAGATGCGGGTGGAGGAACGGCACAATGTTTACCTTCACAAAATGGTAAATATTTTACCAAAAAAGTGTCTTAGAAAAATGTAATCAATGAAAGTGTCCCTGTTTTGCAGACTAATTGTATATACTGTTCATTACTTTAAGAAACTATACAATCACTTTAAGGGCCAGATTACAAGTGGATTGCTAAATATTGCTTTCCTGAAAAATACCTGTGCACGCTAATGTTCGCTGGTATTACAAGTTGACAGAAATGTAAATGTGAGCTTGCATTCACAGTACTGGGAAGCATTGCACTCACGAGAGCACACTTCCATAGGCTCCAATGGGAGGCTCGTTCTGATGCCGTCATACACGGCAATGAACCCGAGCGAAGGGGGTAAGTCACATAGCAATGGCAGCAAATTGTAAATATATGTGTATGCTTATATACATATATATGTATGTGTTAATGTGTGTATATACACATATTAACACATAAATATATATGTATATAAGCATATACATATGTATTTACTGGGAACACACAGTTCCAATAAAACACAATGTAATAGCACAATATAAAGGCACTCCACACCTGCCAACTTTACCTCGTGCTAGCAATAACCAGCCACTTGTAATGGCTGATTATTTATTGTGAACCCACAAACGGGCACATTTTGCCCATTTGCTTACTCGCAATAAATTAGCACTCCACTTGTAATCTAGCCCTAAATGTACTACAATTTTTTTTTTTTATTTGGCTCAATCTCAATACATACAATATCACAATAACAATAAATTCCACTGCCAGTGCTGGTGTTCTTCCTAAAGAAAGAAATAAAATGCCTGCTTTATCTTTAAAACTTAGTTATTTCATTATGCTAATAAATTTACTAAGGTTTTCAATTTAGGCATTTTATTAGACACAATTTTTTTTTAGTCAGCTATTCAATTTGTATGTAAAAATAATTGTTATATTTAATTTTATTTTTAAACAGACTGTCTTCTTTATTGTGTTTTAACTCCTTCAAAAGTATTCAATTCCTAGTCCAATTTGTATAACTTAATTCCAGTTGTGCTCTAGATCAGCGGTCGGTCGGCAACCAGTGGTCCGTGGACCACTGGTGGTCCACAAGAAGATGTTGGTGGTCCTTGACACCATCAAGCAGGAATTAATCTGATGGTGTCACCCTGTCGCGCCACAACCCCTACAGTGCTT
Organism: Bombina bombina; assembly: GCF_027579735.1. Taxonomy (NCBI): domain Eukaryota; kingdom Metazoa; phylum Chordata; class Amphibia; order Anura; family Bombinatoridae; genus Bombina; species Bombina bombina. The sequence continues at coordinate 636,278,043 of NC_069500.1, read as the reverse complement.
GGCTGGACATCAGTTACAAAAACGACGGAGGAGGAGTTAAATTACAATCTCCCTAGCCTCTAAACGTGTCCCGGAGTACTGCGCAACTTGCGTAGCTAGATTCGATTTTTAACTCCTCCCGCCCGGCACGCTGCTCAGGGGAAGATGCTTCCATTCTAAAGCAAGCAGAGGTTGGTATAGTCATGGCTTGAAATAGTGGAATTAAAGTATATAAAAAAAGAAATTCTTATAAAAAAATTCAATCATATTTATTCATTTTTCTTCCCTTTACCTGTTTCTTTGTAGTAGTTTTTCTAATTCCTTCAGATGGACTTACATCACTGTTTGTCTTCCTCCCCTCCATCTTCTTTTTTTATTAAACATTAATTATTTTTAATTCTAATAATTTTATTTCACCTAAATTCCAGTAATTGCCATCCAGCAGATCAGCCATATCCCAGTATTATAGTAATTCCCAGTAACATCAGTCGTGGTTTGCTCACATCCATATTGAGAGCTTTCTGATATAAACTTAATTTATGACTCCAATGTCTGTACATGATCATTAGTAGTTCTGAATAATTCCTAACTGGGGAGGTAACTTGGAAGTCTTGTGGTCCTTTTAAACATAATTATTTTTTTCCCACTTTCTGCCTCTCTGTTTCTAGCTTAAACGTTGGCACTCACCCTTCATCTGTCATTTGGAAGTATTCTCTCAGTTCTGTCATTCAATTAGTTAATTCTAAAAAATAATTCTTAAAAATGTGTAAATATATACATTATGTAAACTTAGCTATGGTTATACTAGTTATGTACAGTATATGTGTGTATATATATATATATATATATTTTTTTTTTTCATGTTAGTGGTCCACGGGATAAAAAATTGTGAGTTTAGTGGTCCCTGAGGTCCGAAAAGGTTGGCGACCCCTGCTCTAGATGATGATATAGGGCTAGATTACAAGTGGGGAGCTATTGTTTGCTTGCGAGCAATATCCGGTTTTCACAGCCGTTTGCGTGCAAGTTAAATTCAGTTGAAAGTAAATGCCAACGTGTGAGCGCAACCGCAATTTACGCTAGAACGATTACTGCGGCCTCAGAGTTTTGATTAACTGTTACGTGAGACAAAAAAGTGACACAAAACACATTCAAAATACATTTAAAAGTGCAGTTACACTCATAACACTATCTAATAACAATTATTTAAAAAGAAATGCATGAAAAGTTATAAGGGCTCAATGATATGAAGAGGAGAAAAAAATAGACTGCAAAGGACTTTCCCATAGAGATACATATATACACGTTTTAATTTTATATGTAAATATATATTTATAAATATGTACTGTATACATATGTATTTATATGTCTATATATGCATTTACAGACATAAATACACATATAAACACATACATACATATGTAAACAGATGTATATATATATTTATGTGCATTTGCAGTCAAACAGATGAAAACATGAAAAAGCATATTTATGCAATATTCATATTTAATAAGGTTTTATACTGTGTATTTACTGTAATTATTATACATTCCAATGTTCTGCACATAGCAGAATACGTTCTATGTATTTTCAAATATATATTCCTATATATATCTGTATATATCTATACCTATAGATACCACAACTTTACGAACACAAGAGCGCAAACATTTTACTTTCAACTTATATTACGAGCGCATAAATTGACTTCCAGCAGTTTTAATGCGAGCGCAAACTACCGCTCCACTGGTAATCTAGCCCATATGGAGGTTAGTGATTGGAGCATACACGTTACGTCTACTTCACATTCGCTCACCAGCTGTATCCACATCTGTAGTGACACCAAGCCACAACTTTGACTATATTTTAGCCCAATTGCAGGTATCAAACACATACTACAAGAAATTATAAATTAAATACATTTTTTATTGAGGTTTTAAATTGACCTAGAGCAAACATATAAAGAAGGACATGAAAGAGAAATGTATCATTGTACAAACATAAATAATTAGTAGAAAAGTTCAAATGCAGATGTCTCTGTGAGACTTGAAACCATATTTGACCATAAAATTTGACCTGTAAAATAAAAAAAAACTAAATCTAACATAACTATTTAAAAAAAATAAAAATAAAGGAAAAATAAAAAAACGTAGTTACAAAATTTAAAAATCCTAACACTACAAAAAATAAAAAAAAAAATTACAAAAAAATCACACTAAAAAAATAAAAAAAATCTAAGATTACAAAAAATAATAAACAGAATTATCCAAAATAATAAAAATTAAACCTAATCTAATACCCCTATAAAAACAAAGAAACCACCCCAAAATAAAAACACCCCCTAATCTAACAAACTACCAATAGCCCTTAAAAGGGCCTTTTGTAGGGCATTGCCCTGAAGCAATCAGCTCTATTACCTAAAAGTACCCCCTAACAGTAAACCCCCCAACCCAACCAATACCCCAAAATAAAAAAGCCTAACTCTAAAAAAACATAAGCTACCAATTGCCCCTAAAGGGGCATCAGCTCTTTTGCTGCCCATTAAAATAAAAAATCCCTATTCTACAAAAAAAACACCCAAAAAGATAAAAGTCTAATCCCCGAAATAGGTACTCACCGTTCCGGAAGTCCAGCAGTGAAGTTGTTCTTCCAGGAGGCTCCATCTTCATCCAACGCAGGACCATCATCTATCTTGTTCCCGGAGGTACAAATGAATCTATCCGATGTATGGATCTGGAGTGGCAGTCCTCAGCAGCGGCGGTTCTCAGTGGCATGGAGGCTCCACTTCATGCAATCTCTGCCGCACACTAAAGATTGAATGCAAGGTACCCCTTTTATATCCTATTGGCTGATTTGAATAGTCAATAGGATTTAAGTAGCTCTCATCCTATTGGCTGATTTGAATATTTCAGCCAATAGGAATGCAAGATACCCCAAATATAAAACAGGTACCTTGCATTAAATCTTCAGTGTGTGGCGGAGATCGCATGATGAGGAGGCTCCATGCCACAGCTCTGCGCCACTAGGATGAAGAAAGAAGATGCCCCCCGCGATGGATGAAGATGTCACTGCCTAGATGAAGACTTGTCGCTGCCTGGATGAAGATGGATGTCCGGACATCAGGAACTGTGAGTACATTTTTTGCGGTTAGTGTTAGTTTTTATTGTTTTTTTTTTGGGGGGGTGCTTTTTTTTTAGATTAGGGCTTTTTTTTATTATTTAATGGGCACTAAGAGCTGATTGCCCTTTTAAGGGCAATGCCCATACAAATGCCCCTTTAGTGGCAATGAGTAGCTTAGTTTTTTGGGGGGGGGTTGGTTGGGTGTGAGGGTTTTACTTTTAGGAGGTACTTTGTAATTTTTTTAGGTAAAAGAACTGTTTAACTTGGGGCAATGCCCTACAAAAGACCCTTTTAAGGGCTATTGGTAGTTAATTGTTAGGTTAGGTGGTGGTTTTATTTTGGGGTGGCTTTATTTGTTTTTATAGGGGTATTCGATTAGGTTTAATTTTTATTATTTTAGATCATTTAAATTATTATTTTTGTAATTTGATTTTTTGTTGTTGTAATTTTAGTGTTTTTTTTGTATTGTTAGGTTATTTCAATTTTTTCGTAATGTTAGGATTTTTTAAATTTGTAACTTAGTTTTTTTATTTTTTGTTTACTTTTTTAAATAGTTGTTAGCTTTATTTATAAACAGCAAAAATATCCCAATAAGACTCAACGTGCATGGGGAAGGGATCACTATGTTAAATACTTCATTCACCGGAAGCACATACTCCGTTATTAAGCGTCAGCGTCAACAAGCACTATCAGAGAGTTATATTGGTAACGGCAATTACCGGGTTGGTGTACAACTAACCAAGATGTACCTATGTCCTTCCACCGGATGCCCACTTACCTCTTCCTCTTCTCCGGCATCACTCCTCACTGTGCTGCGATGATTGTTCGTGATCTAGGCGTCTGTTGGGAGATGAGCCGATGTTCCACTTCCGGTCTATGACGCAAGTAGTTCAATGTGCCAATAGTGTCCCCTTTTACGTTCCCGTAGCCCCATACACTGGTGTGACAGCCTGCGTGCTGAGTCTCTAACCTGGTAAACTCTCCAATCGATATATACAAAAAAAACAGGTGAGTCTCTAGGTACCAAATATCATAAAACAAGCTTTATTTGGAAACATGAGGAAAAAGCATATTAAAACACTTAAAACAAAGTGTCAAGCATAAGAACAGCTAGAGCACATACCGTCTTATGCATTTCAGCTATGTGGTAGCCTTACTCATAGACATAATCTTGCACCAGAACTCTGGGTTTAAATACCCAGGGTTCAGTGCATTCATTAGCTCAAGCTGTTAACAATTAGAAAAATAGAGATCAATTGGTTTTACTTCCCTTATGAATGGATACATTGGTTTTAATACTAGTGGATTTATACTCAGTTGTAATATTTACATATATATAATTAAATAGTATGAGTTGTTACTCAATATTTGGTGTGACGATACAGGTTTATTTATAGTCTAAGCTTAGAATTTGTTTATTTCACAGGTATGTTTTTATTTATTTTAAGATAGTTATATTGTAACTTTAATTTAAAGTTAGGGGGGTGTTAAGTTTAGGGGTTAATAGTTTAATTTAGTGTGTCGCAATGTGGAGGGACGGCAGTTTAGGGGTTGATACGTTTACTTTAGTAATTGCGATGTAGGGGGCTGGCAGTTTAGGAGTTAATACTTTATTTTAGTGTTGGTGTGATTATGGTTTAAAAGGGTTATTATAGTATTTGCGATTCAGGGGGTTGCGGTTTAGGGGTTAATAGTGTAGTTTTTGGGTGTTAGTGTACTTTGTAACATTTTTGTCATGAGTTTTGTGAAACATTTTTTTGCAAAATACATAACTGCTGGTCTCTGATCACGGAATGGATCATGGCGGTATAAGGTATAACGCTAGCATTATAGCCGAACCGCACAATCTGTAATACAGGCGCAATGAAAATTCCACATTTAAAAGGACAGTCAAGTCCAAAAAAACTTTCATTTTTCAAATAGGGCATGCAATTTTAAACAACTTTCCAATTTACTTTTATCAACAATTTTGCTTTGTTCTCTTGGTATTCTAGTTGAAAGCAAACCTAGGAAGGCACATATGATAATTTCTAAGCCCTTGAAGGCCGCCTCTATTTTATTTACTTTTCACAGCAGGGGAGAGCAAGCTCATGTAGGCCATATAGATAGCATTGTGATCACGCTTGTGGCTAGTGGCAGACACTGCACTAATTGGCTAAAATGCAAGTCAATAGATAATAACTAAAAGTCATGTGATTAGGGGCGGTCAGAAGATGCTTAGATACAAGTTAGTCACAGAAGTAAAAAGTGTATTAATATAACAGTGTTGGTTTTGCAAAACTGGGGAATGGGTAATAAAGGGATTATCTATCTTTTTAAACAACAAAAATTCTGGTGTTAACTGTCCCTTTAAAAGTCATTTTTTGAGTGCGTAATGGAGAGTTGCGGTGCAGGCTAAAACGCTTGCGGTAAAGATGTACTGCCATGACTTGTAATAAGGGAGACCTGCCATTCCGCGCGCAAAGGACAATTTTTTCAACGGTATAGCCGTACCTCAAAACTTGCCCAAAGTTAGTAGAAAATATACAATTATAAAATTTATGCATCCGAACAATAGCACTCAAAGATAGGTCTTTTCATCCTATTACGAACCATTTAAACAGTAAGTCAATATGAGCCCTCAGATTATAATATAAAAGAAATCCAAACTCAGACCCAGTGTTATCAAAATGAACCTAAGAAATAGTAACCATAATCACAAAGGGTAGCCTTTGCAAAAGTCTATAAGGTATAAGATAGGTAAGAACCCAAATATGATCACTATAACATAATCTCAATATGTAGTATCAGGTCTACATAAGATATGTGTCTGGAGGCGTAACTCAGCATGTAGTCACACTGGGTATAGAGGTACATCACAAGTAAAAACTATCATTTACATAACTAGGAGAGAAAATCTACCCCAAAGATCAAATGGGGCAATTACAATTTAAAATAAATAAGTAACTAAGCAGGAGCAGCTCACAAAGCTATATAGACAGGGCCTAATATTTTATATATGGTAATCAGAATGGGAAATAAATTAAGTTAGTCCTAAGGACTGAGATATCAGTAGTTGGGGATTAAGTTTATGTGAAGTCAGTGAGAGGCACCACTTTATTAAAACAAAAGTACAAATTAAGACTATGGAACTGATATATAGGAATAATAAAACAAAGCCCAAGGATATATAAACTAAGCCATCTTAGATGTCCCAGCCACAGAAAGCTCAGGAATGATGAATTAAAAGAGTGAAGGGCAAATTGCACATATTAGATGGGGAGCAAGTCACAAATCTAGTACAGTGTCTACTGCTGATTCACATAATGTGGCAACTTGGAGTGTAATCCAAAATACAGGCAGTGTAGATAGAAACAACATTTTTAGCATAAAGCAACAAGTTAGGAGTTATACAAAACTGTACAAATAAATAAATATCTACTGCTAATTACATTGAGAGACAATAGCTATATAATAAAGCAAATATTTATATACAATTGTGTTAGTCTGAATTTTAAACATGATGCAGGGTATAACAGTGCTAATTATCAGACTGCAACAGTCATCATACCAGAACTAAGTTAACTATTCAGAAATTAAGTCATAAAACATATTAAAGCTTCCGTATAACCGCATTCCTACTAACTGCCATAGGTTGCATAAATGGATGTCTCAGATAATACAGTCATCACACACCTTTACCTTCTCAGGGAATAAGGCCTCTGACCTTTAGCTCCAATATGGGTCACCATTGCTAAGTCAAGCTATATCTCTTAAAAAAGAATCCATGACATGTGGCAGGAGTACCTCATGAGGAGCAAGTGTCCACCTTTCAACAGTCCCTAGAAGTGTAAGAGAAACTGTTGCAGTGCCTAATCGATCACAAAAGCATAAAACCGATAATCAGCTCCAGCACTGCACTCCTCAGCTTTAACATCTTGTAGTGTACTGAGCACTTCAGGCATCTGGGGGGACCATGAAACCTCCAAGCGGGAATGGTACAACCAAGTGGCTCCAGTTTCCCACAAAAAAGTGGGAATCACAGTCATCACATGTTCCAAAGACTCCGCACTCAGCACCCAGACTGGGTAATCTGTGTAGACTTCAACGGATATAGCTCTCTCCCACTCAGACTCTACAGTCATTGTAAGCTCCTGCTTTAGCCCATCCAAATGCCTCTGGAGGAGCTTTTTCATTTACAGCTACCAGAGAGTGATGGCTTCCACATGAATGCCTTCTACAGACATACACCAGTGTCAAAGAAGGTTAACAGGGTTTGAACAGTTAGTAGGTTCTGTGAAAGAATTTTTTAGTTCTGCTTGTCTTTTGTAGTCAAAAGGGTATTAGGACTTCCCTTAATATATAGCTCATGTTGGCTGTTATACCCGGATCAACCGTAGGCGTTATGTATAGGTCTAAAACAACTCAGGCACTGCTACTGTAGACCCACTGTTCCGGTACTGTAGTGTCTTAGATAGAAAATTCAAAACTGTTCTGAATGATCAGTAAAATGTTATTTATATGATCTTGTACACATTAAGCTTGGATAAGGTCTCTACACACCGATGTGCAGCAGATTCATCAGTGGGGCTTCAGAGCGCTAAAGTAAGTCGGCCATTTTGGTTGCTGCCCGGATGCTTCTCCCGAAACTGATGAATTTTATTTGTAGAATAGAATGGCCCTTGACTAAAGTATTGCAGCAAATTCAAACTCTCAGTTTTGTCTAAATTCAGTCGGCATGTTGATAATTGTCAGTCCAAAAGTGTTACATTCTGTTTGCAGAATGAATGAATTTGTTTGATACTTACAAATGAGTTTATGATAAAATGGTTCAGGCAGTTTTAAATTTGTTAAAATTAACAATATAAGCGGAAAAAAAACTTTTAGATACACCTAATGACAATTTTAAAATGTTATGTAAATGTTCAAAATGATATAATTTACTCAGAATGAAATTGCATCCTTTTTAGTTTACATTTTTATGGTTGCTATTTTAATATTATCTGAAGCTTAAAATAAAGGGGAGATATTTTAATTGTTGAGCTTTAAAATATAATACTGTATATTAATAATGCCTTCTATAACTATTATATCATACCATGTCGTTAAAAAAACACGTGATGTGATAAAATATATATTTTAAATGTACAGTACATACAAAACTGGCTCAGATTCTTACCATAATTGTATGTTCATTGCATGCTGTACTCAACCTATGTGTTTTTACTGGCATGGAAAATCAATAGGCTCAAAACCCAGCAAGTAATTTTGCATTTTTAGCATTTTACAGCATAATGAAGTGAGAGTTTCTGTAAAAAATATTATGTAAGCTATTTATTTTCCAGAAACGTATTCCCTCTTCAAGAATGATGTGTTTTGCCTGACTAGTACAGACTTATTTGTTAAAATTTATTCCGTATTGATTTTTATAGCATATTTTAAACTATCTTATTTTTTTACTTAAACATGCCGAACTGATGCATGTTATGAAAAAATCCTCAAAAGTTTAGTTTTAATAACTGGCATTTGAAGTCTTTTTGATGAAATGCGTATTAATATTGAAATTCCTAATTACCCAAGCAAACCTAATAGCTCAGTCTAATTTGGCTAATTTGTGATTTTATATTAGTTAAAACATATGAAACCTGGAAAAGGCTTCAATTCAACTCAAAATTATAGCTGGGAAGAGCATAGAAATTTTGTTTAAAGTTTACATCTTGGCATTAGAATTTGACCACCAGTCAAGGTACATAATGTAAAGACATCATTAAATTCTTAAAATAATAATACATTGCCAGTTTTTTCTTTATAGAGTTATTACTGCTTGAGATCATTGGACCTGAGTAACCTGAATTGCCCCTATACTTCTCTTACCATAATATTTTCTTTTTTTAGGTTGCATCATTATAACCATTGAGAGAAGGCTATTTTTTTTTTTTTTTTTTTTTGCAGTGCGTTGACATTTTTTTCCTATTACCATGGAAATCAGTTCTCAGTAATTCTATTTTAATTTGATGCAGTCCACAAAAAATCTTTTCCCCAGAAAGAGCCCCAGTGTATATAAATTTTGCTTTCCCAGCTAATAAAAACAGAACTTTTGATAGTGACTTCATAAGCTTTTCAACACACATGAAATAAAAACAAACATAGATGTTTTAAAATTCTCAAAAGTATGCATTTTAGAATATGTACCTTTTGTTTAAATGAACATTCAATTCAAAATGTAATTGATCATGAAATGTTTAATTATGCATAGTAAAAAAAAAATGCTGCAAACTTTCATTATTTACTTTGCCCACTTTCCCACTTTCTATGTAATTAAAAGTGTTTTTTTTCCGCTGCCCCCAGAGAGAAGTTGGAATTATGCTTGTAGGAATTCTGAAGTTGAACCCTGACCCTATAGCATTATATTCAATGCTTGATCAGTACTTTATTATTTATTTATTTCTGTCCCTTATTGGCCTCAGTAGGGGAAATAAGCTAAATATACTCAAAAGGTTTTTTCAACGTATATGGAGTGGGAGTTCTTAGAGGTGACCAGTATCTCATTTGCCAAGACAATAACTTTTTTTTATGTCTGGTGAAAAACTCAAGAATTTAAAAAATAATAAAAATAACATTAATAATAATCATGGCGAAATTACAGTTTCTTTCATGTAATTGGCAAGAGTCCATGAGCTAGTGACGTATGGGATATACAATCCTACCAGGAGGGGCAAATTTTCCCAAACCTCGAAATGCCTATAAATACACCCCCTCACCACACCCACAATTCAATTTTACAAACTTTGCCTCCTATGGAGGTGGTGAAGTAAGTTTGTGCTAGATTTCTACGTTGATATGCGCTTCTCAGCATTTTGAAGCCCGATTCCTCTCAGAGTACAGTGAATGTCAGAGGGATGTGAAGGGAGTATCACCTATTGATTGCAATGGTTTTTCCTCATGGGGGTCTATTTCATAGGTTCTCTGTTATCGGTCGTAGAGATTCATCTCCTACCTCCCTTTTCAGATCGACGATATACTCTCATATTCCATTACCTCTACTGATAACTGTTTCAGTACCGGTTTGGCTATCTGCTATATGTGGATGGGTGTCTTTCGGTAAGTATGTTTTCATTACTTAAGACACTCTCAGCTATGGTTTGGCACTTTATGTTTTAATATAAAGTTCTAAATATATGTATTGTACTTATATTTGCCATGAGTCAGGTCTATGTATATTTCCTTTTGCAGACTATCAGTTTCATATTTGGGAAAATATTTTTCTTACCTGGGGTATAGTCTTTTTTCATTTGACTGTTTTTTCATTAAAATTTGCGGGCAAAATTAGGTTTGCAAGGGCACAAAATGCCAAAGTTTATTGCATCATTCTTGGCGCGAGATTTTTTTGGTGCAAAGGTACGTCCGATGACGCAAATTCGTCATTTCCGGCATCTTAGTTGACGGCAAATTTCTTGCACAGGTTGCGTTTTCAATGACGCGAGTATGTCATTTCCGGATGTTGTTAGCGCCAAAAAAAATTCAGTTTACGTTGTGCGTAATTTTTTTCCCATTCCTGAAACTGCCATTTAAGGAAATTGATAATTTTGCTTTATATGTTGTTTTTTCTCTTACATTTGCAAGATGTCTCAATCTGATCCTGTCTCAGAAACCCCTGTTGGAATCCTGCTGCTTGATAACCGTTCTACCAAAACTAAGTGCATTTGTTGTAAATTTGTGGAGATTATATCTCCAGCTGTGGTATGTAATAGTTGTCATGATAAGCGTTTACATGCAGAGAATGTGTCCATCAGTAATAGTACAATGCCTGTTGTTCCTTCAACATCTAATGTACATGATATACCTGTGAATATAAAAGATTTTGTTGCTGATGCAATTCAGAAGGCTTTGTCTGCCATCCCACCTTCTAACAAATATAAAAGTTATTTTAAAACTTCTCATATAGTTGATGAAATTTCAAATGACCGACAACATACTGAAATATCCTCCTCTGATGAGGATCTATCTGATTCAGAAGATCCTTCCTCAGATATTGACACTGACAAATCTACTTATTTATTTAAAATTGAGTATATTCGTTCCTTGTTAAAAGAGGTGTTGATTACATTGGATATTGAGGAAACTAGTCCTCTTGATATTAAAATTAGTAAATGTTTAAATTCTGTTTATAAACCTCCTGTGGTTACTCCAGAGGTTTTTCCAGTTCCTTATGATATTTCTGATATGATTTCTAAGGAATGGAATAGGCCTGGTACATCTTTTATTCCTTCTTCAAGGTTTAAAAAATTGTATCCTTTGCCAGCAGTTAGATTAGCGTTATGGGAAAAGATCCCCAAAGTTGATGGGGCTATTTCTACTCTTGCTAAACGTACTACTATTCCTATGGAATATAGTACTTCTTTTAAAGATCCTTTAGGTAGGAAACTTGAATCTTATCTAAGGAAAGCTCCTTTATATTCTGGCCATCTTCTCAGGCCTGCCATTTCTATGGCTGATGTTGCAGCTGCATCAACTTTTTGGTTGGAAAGTTTAGATGTTAAATCTATGTCTGTAGCTATTTTAGCTAGAAGAGCTTTGTGGCTCAAATATTGGAATGCTGACATGGTATCTTAGTCTAGATTGCTATCTCTTTCTTTCCAAGGTAATAAGTTATTTGGTTCTCAGTTGGATTCAATTATTTTAACTGTCACTGGAGGGAAGGGAGTTTTTTTGCCTCAGGATAAAAGACCTAAGGGTAAATCTAAAGCTTCTAACCGTTTTTGTTCCTTTCGACAAAATCTGGTTCCAATTGGAAACCTTCTTCAAGTTGGAGTAAATCCAAACCGTTTAAGAAACCAAAGCCAGTCCCCAAGTCCGCAGGAAGGTGCGGCCCTCATTCCAGCTCAGCTGGTAGAGGGCAGATTAAGATTCTTCCAAGACATTTGGGCAGATTGTGTCCAAAATCAATGGATTCAGAGTATTGTCTCTCAAGGGTACCGAATAGGATTCAGAGAAAGACCTCCTGTGAGAAGATTTTTTGTCTCACGCATCCCAGCAAATCCAGTGAAGGCTCAGGCTTTTCTGAAGTGTGTTTCAGACCTGGAGGTTTCAGGGGTAAACATACCAGTTCCTTTTCAGGAACAGGGTCTGGGGTTTTATTCAAATCTATTCATTGTCCCAAAGAAAGAAAATTCATTCAGGCCAGTCCGGGATCTGAAAATTTTGAATCGTTATGTAAGAGTGCCAACTTTCAAAATGGTGACTATAAGGACTATTCTGCCTTTTGTTCAGCAAGGGCTTTATATGTCCACAATAGACTTACAGGATGCATATCTTCATATTCTAACAACATTAATAGAGAAATTATTGTCCCTTCTTTGTGTCCTAATCCGAAAAATTCTTTGGAGATCATTCTTTGGATGTGGTAAGAGCTTTGAAGTATTGTGTTGAAGCTACTAAAGATTTCAGGAAGACTTCTATTCTATTTGTTATCTTTTCTGGTTCAGGCTTATTTGGAGTCCGGTCAGAATCCGCCTCAAAGAATTACAGCTCATTCTACTAGATCAGTCTCCACCTTGTGGACTTTTAAGAATGAAGCTTCAGTTGATCAGATTTGCAAAGCAGCAACTTGGTCTTCTTTGCATTCATTTACTAAATTCTACCGTTTTTACGTATTTGCTTCCTCGGAAGCAGTTTTTGGTAGAAAAGTTCTTCAGGCAGCCATTTCAGTTTGATTCCTCTGCTTATGTTTGAGTTTTTATCTTTTCATTATGAGAATAAACCTATATTTTGGGTTGTGGATTTATTTTTTTTAGCAAAAAATTGCTGTTATTATTTTATCCCTCTCTAGTGACTCTTCTGTGGAGTTCCACATCTTGGGTATTGCTATCTCATACGTCACTAGCTCATGGACTCTTGCCAATTACATAAAAGAAAACATAATTTATGTAAGAACTTACCTGATAAATTCATTTCTTTCATATTGGCAAGAGTCCATGAGACCCACCCTTTTTATGGTGGTTATGATTTTTTGTATAAAGCACAATTAATTGCAAATTCCTTTGTTGATGCTTTTTACTCCTTTCTTTATCACCCCACTACTTGGCTATTTGTTAAACTGAATTGTGGGTGTGGTGAGGGGGTGTATTTATAGGCATTTTGAGGTTTGGGAAACTTTGCCCCTCCTGGTAGGATTGTATATCCCATACGTCACTAGCTTATGGACTCTTGCCAATATGAAAGATATGAATTTATCAGGTAAGTTCTTACATAAATTATGTTTTTCTATGCTTTTTAAAATATGTATTCTTTTTCAATGCAGTGTTTAATTCAGAACTACACAAAATATTAAACACACACCATATGGCCAACAATATGCATATCAGTAGCATAACATCAAGCACATAATCATGAAATGTCCATAGATAAACATTTACAGAACAATGGGTCATACTAAAGACCCCAGTGACATTAAACATGGTACTGTCATAGGATGCCATTCTTGCCCAAAATCAGTTTGTAAAATTTCTGTCCTACTACTACTGCCCCGGACAAGTGCTATCATTGTGTAGTGGAAGTGTCTAGTGTCAACAACAGAGTAAGGCCTCCGGGTGCTGAATTGAGTAGCGCATAAAACTCACCTACAACTGTTGCTTCACTCACTACAGATTTGCAAACTGCCACTGGAAGCAACATCAGCACAAGAACTGTGCATAGAGCTTCATAAAATGGGTTTCCATGACTGAGCAGCTGTACGCAAGCCTCACATCAACATATGCAATGCCAAATCCCACCACTGGATTCTGGAGCAGTGGAAACATAAAACATTAGTATCTTTTGGGTAAGATGAATCCACTGGTAGAGGAATTTCATATGTTCCCTATAACTTCTTACCACAGGGTTAAAATGTATGAGATAAACTTGTTCAAGTAGATGTGGGTAGTAGGGAGAAAAAAAGGATTAATTATCGGAAAATAGAGATTCATATACTTGCTTAAATTGTTCTAATAGTAACTCTTTGATAAAGGGTAAATATCTAGCCCAAACTTGTGGCATAAAGAAAAATTTGATAAATGGCACCTGCAATGTGTTTTGTGATATATTTGCTAAAATGCTCATGTGTTTTGGGGTACATTGGTGAAACAACATGTACTGTATGTGAAAAAATAAATTAACATACATCTGCCATTTGAAGCAAGGATTTGTCTCAACTTGTATCCAAACATTTCACTGTTGTTTTTATAATACACTGCATGTAGGTTAATAATGTATGTTTTTAATTATTATGTTATTTCAATAAATTTGTATTGGTTTTATTGTGGGTAAAGTTTAACAATAGATTTTGGATATGTGTATAAGCTAGTGTGCCTCTATTTTTCCACTAGATGGGGATAGTGAGAAAATTTACTAAAATGTATTTGAGGATAATTTCAATACTGTCCACTAGGGGGCATTAAAGATATATGTGGCTAGCTGTATGTAATTATGAGTTAGCTTCTTTGTCAGTCTATTTAAAGAGACATGCAACCCAAAAATTTTCTTTTATGATTTAGACAGAGCACACAAATTTAAACACCTTTCCATTGTACTTCTTTTATCTAATTTGTGTTCTATTTTTATCCTTTGTTGAAAAACATATCTAGATAGGCTCAGAAGCTGGGAGCTAGCTACTAATTAGTGGATATGCATCTTGTGATTGGCTTACCAATGTGTCCAGCTAGTACCCAGTAATGCATTGCTACTTCTTCAAGAAAGTAATCTAAGAGAATGAAGCAAAATTGATAATATAAGTGCATTGAAAAGTTGTTTACATATGTATGCTTTATCTGAATCATGAAAGAAAATATTTGGTTTTAATGTCCCTTTTAAGGTGTATTGTGTAAATACATTCTTAGCATGAGTAAGGGATGTGTGTAGCCCGAAATGTTGCATTTGTGTTTTTCTCCAATAAATGAGACCCAGTTGGGATACTTTTAAATAAGTAACTTTATTGCAGTCTGCAGGGAAGCATTATAAACATTATAAACCCAACACACAGAAAACCTGGCACTCACCAGCAGATACTAAGTAATTACATAGGGTAGATTACAAAAGCCTGTGTCACCCTGGGAGTTTTCCCAGTTGGTTTGTTTTGAAAGTATGCATTTTGTGGGTGCTGGATTAGGGTCCCAGGAAGGGGGAGACCTTGAAGTGGTCCTGGGCTTGATCCTTTGGTGCCAAATGTAACTAACTTCCCCCAGTTTTGCTTTTAAACTTTACTGAGTATCTGCTGGTGAGTGCCAGGATTTCTGTGTGTTGTGTTTATAATGTTTGTAATCCTTCCCTGCGGGCCTGTTACCCAAGCTGTTCAAGGGTTAACTGCCTGTGTTGCTGGAAACTGTACAGCTGTCTGTTAGTGTTCAGGGCTGTGGAGTTAACAGTGGCTTAGGATGTGTACCCAGTCCAGTCTGTGAGTGCAGTCCATTCCTGTGTTTTATATATATATATAAACACACTCTGCATATCTGCATCTCCGGACCATAAAAGAGAGAAGAAAAAGGTTAAAAATGTATCAAAAACGTTATTTTGGAAAAAATGTTAAAATTCAGTTACAAGCTTGTAACCAAGTAGAAACAACAGCCAAACATGTTTCGGGCCTAACGTCTGCCCTTGTTCACTATATATAGTTACAAGCAAGATGTCCACACTAACTGGATTTTTAGAAAGCAATGGTTTATTTACAGAGCTTATAAATAAACCATTGCTTTCTAAAAATCCAGTGTGGTCATCTTACTTGTAACTACGTAGATTTTATTGCCTGCACCCTGGTAGTTATATTGAGAGAATGTGAGTGCGCAATTTTTGGACATATATACAATATGTATGTGTGTGTGTGCATGTGCGTGTATACGTATGTATGTATCTATGTGTCTCTCTGTGTGTGTGCGGTATTTTTAGCTTATATTTAAATACAAAACACAGTACAAAAGTAAATACAGAACTCCTCTACCTGAGAGGAGGTTTAGAGCACCATTGGCTTAGCTCTCAAGATATATCAGACAAGAGTTTTTCAATGCCCAATGGAAGTCTGTTATGTGTTATGTGCACACCCACACTATCCAACATCTAAATTTTAGCATGCCCTCGACTTTCAATTGAGTGAAAAAATATGACTTTCAATTTATAATATGAGCACAAAAATAAAAACGCTATTGATTTAACTTGAGTGATGTTATCGCAAAATAGCACTAGTATTTTTGCGCTCCACTGTTAATCTAGACATTAATATTGTTAAGTGCATTTAGGCTTCAAAAAAGTTAAATGAACATTCAGGATAACATTATTCCTTCAAAGTAAATAAGAGTCTGGAAAACAGAAATTCTTTTATACTCTTCCATACTATTTACTATTTCCTTGGTGACCAATGACGTAGAAAATCATTAATTTCATTGATGATCACAGCAATTTAGGGGGCAATTGATTTGTCATTTAAAAGAAAGTCTTCCCCTGGTTGAAATAAATTATCACTTGCCCTTCTAAGAAGTAAAAGACCCTCCCTAACCTCACTCGTACCAGCTGCACACCAGGCCACTTGTCTAACAAAAGATATTTGGAGATCCTGGATGAGAAATTAAATTCCAACTTTAGACTTGTGCCCAAGATACAAAAAACCCAGATGCTCCACCAGGTAGACTCATAATTTCTGGATTGATGTCCCTAATGAAGCATATGGGTGATTTAGAGAGTTTAGACAGTTTATTGCAGCCAACAGTGGTCCAGCTACCTGGGTATCTAAACACATTAAACATTTGTTTAATTAAGTACAGAATATTAGATGGGAAGCCACATTGAGTTGTCTAACTATAGATGTGAGTTCACTATATTCATGTATCCCCCATGATCTGAGTTTTAAAATGTTTTAATATTTTTTGGACCTCTATACCACTTTATCGGATGAGTTGATTGATTGCTTCTTATTCGTTCTCCAGAAATGCCATGGGAGCAAAGTTAGACCCTTCCCACACCAATCTATTTTTAGGTTGATATAAAGCTTTTATTTTTTTATTTTTTTCCACATTTTTGGACAAAGAAATTAATTTGGAGAGCATATTATGTTGTATACTATGTATAAAGACAATTTCATTGATTATATAGGATGGCAATCTGGATGAGGATGATAATTTTGTAAAATATTTAAACATCAATGACTGTAATCTCAAATTACTGTGACAAGAATGCGGCCTAATTTTTCGATGTCTTTTTATGAAGAAACAAAATCCATAGAAGTGGAATTGTATAGGAAAGATATTAAAGGTAAAATAATTCTACTTTATGATTCATGTCATCTACCACATTTAAAGGGACAGTCTACACCAGAATTTTTATTGTTTTAAAAGATAGATAATCCCTTTATTACACATTCCCCAGTTTTGCATAACCAACACAGTTATATTAATATACTTTTACCTCTGTGATTATCTTGTATCTAAGCTTCTGCAAAATGCCCCTTTATTTCAGTTCTTTTGACAGACTTGCAGTTTAGCCAATCAGTGCGTGCTCCCAGTTAACTTTACGTGCACGAGCACAGTGTTATCTATATGAAATACATGAACTAACACCCTCTAGTGGTGAAAAACTGTTAAAATGCATTCTGAAAAGAGGTGGCCTTCAAGGTCTAAGAAATTAGCATATGAACCTCCTAGGTTAAGCTTTCAACTAAGAATACCAAGAGAACAAAGCAAAATTGGTGATAAAAGTAAATTGGAAAATTGTTTAAAATTACATGCTCTATTTGAATCATGAAAGTTTATTTTGCCCTAGACTGTCCCTTTAAAGTAATGGTAAATCCTAACCTTTTTTAAATGCAAGGATTAACCAATGCTTTAAATAAAAGGGACTTTCATTCAAAAAACTTCATGCTGAAAGCTCCTTTCATTGCACCGAGTTTTTGTCGAGCTGAGCATCTACAGTCGCCCATGGCAAAACACTCTTTTTTCCATGAGGTGGCGTTTCCACCTCTTAGCCAATAGCCGCGCTTGTCCTTGGCGGAAAAGGTAGAAATGAAAGAATAGTTTTTTGGCATGGGCGGCTGGAGGTGCTCAGCTCGACCTAAACTTACTGCAAATAAAAGAACTTTCAGCATGAAGTTTTTTATACTTCATGACAGAAATTTCCCCGTTATTTATAGAACTGGCAAATACTTGTATTTCAAAAATGCTAGGATTTACCATCACTGTAACCTCTTAATGACAAAAGATGGAATACCAAAAGGTCAAATCATATGAATAAGAGGACATTGTTCTACACTGGAATCATATGACACTTCATTTATTTAGTAATGAGATAAACTGAAGGGGCTACAATAAACAAATGTTGTTAATCTTCTATAAATATATAAGAATAAATATAAAGAAGACAGCAAAATCTAATACACAAAAAAACTATTCTGAATTTCGTAAAAAATTTTCACACTTTGGCAGATATATTGTCAAAAGGATATATATATATATATATATATATATATATATATATATATATATATATATATATATATATATATATATGTGTATACAAACAAATAAAAGTTATAAAAATAACTAGTTGGTAAGTCTGCCCAGAGGGCAGTCTATGTGTTGTAAATACAACAAATAAAAAATAGAACTACAGAAAAAAAATAAACACATTATCCAAAATAAAAAAATTCAACCTAATCCCTATGAAAATAAAAAAGCCCCCCGAAAATAAAAACGCCCCTTAATCTAATGCTCAACTTCCAATAGCCCTTAAAAGGGCTTTTTGTAGGGCATTGTCCGAAGTTAAACAGCTCTTTTGCAGTTATAAATCATTATAAGTCCCCAGTAAAACCCAGTAAAACAGTAAAACCCACCACCCACCAAACCCCCCAAAATAAATAAACCTAACACTAAAAAAACCTAAACTACCCATTGCCCTGAAAGGGGCATTTGTATGGGCATTGCCCTTTAAAGAGCATTCAGCTCTTTTTCTGCCCTTAAAAGGGCATTCAGCTCTTTTAAGAAGTGCCCATAACCTTAATCTAAAAACAAACAAACCCCCCAAAATTTTTAAGTCTAACCCCAAAAAAATTAAAAATGAACCTAAGTTTAAATTAAGCTAAATTACAGGAAACAAAAAAATCTAATATTACAGAAAATAAAAAACAAACAGCTAGATTACGAGTTTTGTTTTATGAGTGAAAAAGCTTTGTTATGCTTCATAACGCTGCTTTTTCCATAACGCCGCTATTACAAATCTTGTAGGTATAGGTGTACCGCACACCTTTTTGGCTGTCACGCAACGTCAGAACCGCACTTTAAAAAAAGTCCTTTTCAATGCTGCCGGTATTTCGAGTTTTCCTGTAAGCGGTACACCCTATAACCACAAGATCCGTACCGCCATCTAAAGTCAGTAGTTATGAGTTTTACGTTAAAAAGCTGCACCATAAAACTCATAACTAAACTGTTAAAAAAGTACACTAACACCCATAAACTTCCTATTAACCTCTAAACCGAGGCCCTCCCGCATCACAAACACTAAAATAAAATTATTAACCCCTAAACATCTCCCACATCACTAACTCTACATAAATATATTAACCCCTAAACCTAACCCTAACGTAACCCTAAGCCTAAATCTAACCCTAATCCTAACACCCCCTAACTTAAATATAATTAAAATAAATCTAAATAAACCTTACAATTATTAACTAAATAATTCCTATTTAAAACTAAATACATACTTACCTGTAAAAAAAAACCTAAGCTAGCTACAAAGTAACTAATAGTTATATTGTAGCTATCTTAGGTTTTATTTTTATTTCACAGGTAAGTTTGTATTTATTTTAACTAGGTAGACTAGTTATAATAACTACATAGTTAAAATAAATAGAAAGTTACCTGTAAAATAAAACCTAACCTGCCTTACACTAAAAATAACATTACAATAAAATAAAATAAATTAAATTATTAAAATTAAATTATTAAAATACAATTTTCTAAATTACCAAAAAAAATAAACACTAAATTACAAAAAATAAAAAACAAAATTATCAAAAATAAAAAGAATTACTCCTAATCTAATAGCCCTATCAAAATAAAAAAGCCCCCCAAAATAAAAAACCCTTAGCCTACACTAAACTGCCAATGGACCCAAGGCTTAGGGTTACGTTAGGGTTATGCTTAGGGTTAGGGTTACGTTAGGCTTAGGTTTAGGGGTTAATATATTTATTTAGTGTTAGTGATGTTGGAGGCCAGAGGTTTAGGGGTTAATAACTTTAGTATGGAATGTGGTGTGTTCAAAGCACCAAGAAAGGCAAGGTGATCTATGTATGTGTATGTTAAAGGTCAAGAGCTTTATTCCTGACACACTCTAGTGTGTGTCCACACCAATAAATATAAATAAAAAATGCACAATTATAGATACAGACAATAAAAACAATAAAACGTATCAGTGGCCACTGAACAATGCTATGTTAGATCCTTATTCTGTTGAAACAGTATTCTGTGAATACATTATAGGGTAAAACATGGTGGAATATACCCCAATGGTAATGCAATATACTCAGGTGATAGTTATAGTGATATTATAAGTACACCAAAAATTAACAACAGAAAACAAAAAATAAATGCACGTGCATAAAAAATGTGAGAACTAGCAACTAACATGGACGCATGAGTTGGGAGCTCTGTGTGTACAGCTTCTAAGAAAAGCCCTTTTGACAGTGGGCAGCCTAAAAACGAGCCCTGCAACCGGGAGGTAATATCACAGGGAGCAGCCTAAGCCAATCTGATAAACTATCGGTAGATGTATGGGTGCTGCTGTACTGAAAACCGATCTCAGAGCTGCTTGCTACACGCTGGGGCGCCATTTTGGTGGACTCGCATGTCTAACAGTGCACACGACTACCCAGCATGGAGACCCAAGCATTGCACACTAGGTTAAAAGACGTGCTGGAGGAATATGGCAGAAGGATATGTGAGAGGCTGGACACCCTTATCGATACATTTCAAGAGACCAGCTTACGGAGAGACAGCGCTGCAGCGGACCGCAACGAAGTACAGGAGTCACAGAGCGACTTAGTCCCTGCAGCTCCCCAGGCGCGCTCCTCTCCAGTGTCTCCATCGGAAACAAGCCTCTTGATGAAGCGCCACTCTCTCTCTACTGATCCGTGTGACTTGCACACATGGAGGGGAGCGCACTATGGCCGCTCGCACATGATGGCAGGCACCTCAGGTAACACAGAGCGTACCGGTACTCAGGCATCTCCAGGCTTGCTCATCCCAGTCACCAACTCAGCACGCCTGTTACTGCAACCCTGCTGGGAACCTCATCGGCTCGTGCAGCCATACTGGGCTGCGAGTTACTGCTCCCCCAGGAATCTTTGGTCTGGAAAGCGATCCACACTTACATTGATGCGGACATTAAGAGCAGGTATTGGTTAAACAGGATGGACAGACTTCACAACCTGAACTTTCTAACGCCTGATTTGTCCTACTGAGACGATTAGGAATTCTATTGAAATGCCTTTTTTTTATCCCTCTTCTTTACTGTGGGTAAATATACCACCGTATCCATGAAGACCTGGTGTCTGATACTCAGATGAGGACTGGCTACTTATCAAAATATTCAACTGTTTTTCTAAAGTTTAGGTTCTTGTTGGCTGTTTATTACGTGTTTAAGGTTTAAAAATACCCATTATATGCAACATGTTTCCCCAACATCTATATAGCCTGAATAATGCTTAGTAAGGCCCCACATATAAATGAGCTAGCAAAATGTTTGTTCTATTAGATATACTGTTGGATCCGGTAGAGGTGGTGATCCTGCATCCATAATAAAGTCTGTCCTGAAACTATGCAGACCCCACACTTATTACATTCCTAAATAAGCTTTGCCATTTAGCTGAATATCCTAACTATAAGCCTGTTAGAAATTTCTGTGTACCAATGTCTGTATTTGTATTATCATTTCGGATTGATCATTACCCATACTGCAGTGCCTTATTTCAAGAGATAAGATTGTATTGTCACTTTGTTGTTTTTATGAACTAGTGTTGGATAGATTTTTTTAGGTAACCACCTATTTTTGCATATGTAGGATATCTCTTTTACAGTTGTTTTACTGCTAACGTGACCTCATGGCTATTTAATTGTATTATAAACGCAGGAGTTTCGCTCTGTGCAGTTTGCAGTGCGGGTTTCCTGCGGACATATGGTATTGCCTATACATCTTAAAACCAGGCTAAGTAACTTTGACTGGAAGTGTGTTAAACTAGTTAATTCTTCTGTGTGAATTGATGTTAATTCTCCATGATACTACTCTATTTTTCCTCCTGGGTGAATCTAGGGTTATTTAACGTGTTAGACATACTAACTAACAACAGACAAATATGACATTGCTGGAATGCCCTCTGTCCGCCCCCCCCCTCCCCCCCCACCAATCTTGTGCGGTTAGGGTTGAGTCCTCTCTCCTCCGCATACTTTTTTGACAGAGTGTAGTAGTCTCTGTCCAACCCGCAGAGCCATGACTCAGTCTTCCCTATGTATTTATGTAAAATGGCTCTCGGGGTTTCACTACAGGAAATTTAAACTTGTTTATGTTTTCCTGTTCCCCTGTAATGTATCCACGATAATAGTATTATTTATGTATACTCTTACATAACTGTTCAGTGTTGATAGCTAACTAGGTTTTTATCCCTCTATTTTGATTTTGTGTGTTCACTCCAGAATTTGTATTAACTCTGTGAATGCTGAAACTGCATTTGCCTACTATTATCTCCATTAATATGCCCTCAATTGCTTAGTTAACTGTTTTTTGGTCCCTTGATTGGACCGGTTTGTCTGAGGACACTGCGAACCTACAAAATTTCAAAACTGAGGTGCTTAAATTGTCATGTCATGTCAGTTCAATGCGTATTGTGGAGTGTAACCTGTTGAAGAGACTGCTGTATACCTGCTATTTTTACCTCAATAAAAAAATAAATTAAAAAAAAAAAATAATAAAATAAAAAAAAAATAAAAAAAATGTGAGAACTGTGAAAGATGTGAAAAATGAAAAAATATATAGATGACAAATTGAAAAATTAAAAAATAAAAAAATTAAAAAATAAAAAAATTAAAAAACAAATGTGATGTCTTGTGAGTGTCACAAATGCAAAATGAAAAAGTATGAATATCAGACTCTTGAATAAAGTATTAAATGAAGGTTTGTATAACAGTCAATGTCACAATCCAAATAGAAATATATCCCAATGTTGTTTAACCAAGGATAATGAAATGTTAGAAACCAACTTGTTTCCTGATGGTGAAGAACCTAGTGATGGTGATCCTAGAAGAGTGAAGTGTGGGAGGTTCTTTCCTGGTGATGAGAATTCATTGGTCCCCTTTAAACTTGAGTGAATCCTAAGTATCCATCTTAGGGGATAATATGATGACCTGTAAAATTACAAACAAATAGTGCAGAGCGTCTAAACCACAATTAGATAAATTAGAATTATGCTTACCAGCTGCTTGTCAAGGCGTCTCGGCCAAATATTGGCCTTTATCAAGACTGGTTATGTGAGTAACTGGCAGCTATATATACCCTTTTCTTAGGCAGCTTGTTAAATAAACCAGAAGTTGAAAACCGGAAGTTACTATTTTTGTTATTTCATTTACAATAAACATCCTATTCTGTAAATTAAAACCAAATGCAAAAGAATCTATTATAAGTATATAGTGTGGAGACAATCATATAGATTCATATTAGCCATTGACTTGTTTAAATCTATTATAAATATGGGAGGGTCTTAGCGTAATTAACAAACATTCCTTTTATACACATTTCCTTTTCTATGAGTGTATATTGTTTGTTCAAATATGGTTAAATATAAGAAATAAAAACACCCCTAATCTAAGAATAAACTACCAATAGCCCTTAAAAGGGCTTTTTGTAGGGTATTGCCCTAAATAAATCAGCTATTTTACTATATTTTTTTTACAAAGTTACAAAGTTTTACAAAGTTCCTCCTAACAGTAAAACCCACCACCCACCAAACCCCCCAAAATAAAAAACCTAACACTAAAAACCTAAACTATCCTTTTCTTACGATCGTCGGTGTCAACTGAAGGTTCCCTTTTAGTGACGTCATCCAAGATGGCGTCCCTTACATTCCTATTGGCTGAAAGATTTCTATGGGCAATGCCCTACAAAAGGCACTTTTAAGGGCCATTGGCAGTTTAGTGTAGGCTTGGGTTTTTTTTTTATTTTGGGGGGCTATTTTATTTTGATAGGGCTATTAGATTAGGAGTATTTTGTTTTTATTTTTGATAATTTTGTTTTTTATTTTTTGTAATTTAGTGTTTATTTTTTTTGTAATTTAGAAAATTGTATTTTAATAATTTATTTTATTTTATTTTATTGTAATGTTAACTTTTAGTGTAAGGGATGTTAGGTTTTATTTTACAGGTAACTTTGTATTTATTTTAACTATGAAGTTATTAAAAAGTTAATAACTATTTACTAACTAGTCTACCTAGTTAAAATAAATACAAACTTACCTGTGAAATAAAAATAAAACATAAGATAGCTACAATATAACTATTAGTTATATTGTAGCTAGCTTAGGTTTTATTTTACTGGTAAGTATGTATTTAGTTTTAAATAGGAATTATTTAGGTATGGAGCTCAACGCAACCATATCGCCGCACATGCCTGCTTTTTGTAAACTTGTAATAGCAGCGCTATTGGGAGGTGAAATAACGTCGCTTTTGTGGCAGTCATTAATTTCCCTGTAACACTCAAAACTCGTAATCTATCTGAAAATGATCAAACTTTAAAAAATTAAACCTAATCCCTAAGAAAATAAAAATGCCCCCCAAAATAAAAACACCCCCTAATCTAAGAATAAACTACCAATAGCCCTTAAAAGTGATTTTTGTACTGCATTGCCCTAAAGAAATAAGCTATTTTACTATAAAAATAAACAAAGTTCCTCCTAACAGTAAAACCCACCTCCCACCAACCCCCCCCCCCAAAAAAAAGAACCTAACACTAAAAAACCTAAACTATCCATTGCACTGAAAAGGACATTTGTAGTCTAACCCCCAGGTTGGTACTCACGGTTGCTGAAGTCCGGCGTAGAAGGTCCTCTTCTAGGCGTTGAAGTCTTCTTCCAAGCGGCCGACATCTTCTTCCAAGCGGGGACCTCTCCTTCCTTCATCCATGACAGCTGAACTGAAGACCGGCGACCGTGGAACTGAAGACTGGTGACCGCGGAACTGAAGACCGGCTACTGCGGTGCCATGGAGTGTGGAGGATCCTCTTCTTCCAATCGCCACCGTACACTGAATAGTGAATTCAAGGTACGCAATTAAAGATGGCGTCCCTTGAATTCCTATTGGCTGATTTGATTCTTCAAATTCAAATCAGCCAATAGGATGAGAGCTACTGAAATCCTATTGACTGTTCAAATTAGCCAATAGAATTTCAGTAGCTCTCATCCTATTGGCTGATTTGAATTTGAAGAATCAAATAAGCCAATAGGAATTCAAGGGACGTCATCTTTAATTGCGTACCTTGAATTCACTATTCAGAGTACAGCCAAAATCATACAAAGAGGATCCCCCACACTCCATGGCTCCACAATCGCCGATCTTCAGTTCCAGGGTCCGCGGTGATTGGTCTTCAGCTCCGCCCTCTGCTCTGGCTTGTTCCTGGAAGAAGAAAGAAGAGGTCGCCGGTTGGAAGACTTCACCGCCTGGAACAGGACCTTCTCCGCCGGACTTCAGGAACCATGAGTACCAAACTGGGGGTTAGACTTAGGTTTTTATTTTAAATTTTGGGGGGTTTGTTTTATTTATATTAAGGATGGGCAATTCTTAAAAGAGCTAAATGCCCCTTTTTAGGGCAATGGGTAGGTTTTTTAGTGTTAGGTTTATTTATTTTAAGGGGTTTGGTGGGTGGGGTTTGGTTTTACTGTTAGGGGGGACTTAGAATTTTTTTAACTGTAAAAGAGCTGTTTAACTTAGGGTAATGACCTGCAAAAAAAACCTTTTAAGGGCTATTGGTAGTTTAGCATTAGATTAGGGGGGGGGTTTATTTTGGGGCGGCTTTTTATTTTCATAGGGATTCGGTTTATTTTTTTATTTTTGTTAATTTATTTATTATTTTCTGTAATGTTAGACTTTTTAATTTTTTTTAAATTTTAGTTTAATTTAAACTTAGTTTTTTTACTTTTAAAGTAATGTTAGGTTTTTTTATTTCAATTGTAATTTTGTATTTTTAATTTAGGTAATTGGGTTTAATTTAGGGGGTGTTAGGTTAGGAGGCTTAGTTATTTAATTAGTTATTTGCATTGTGGGTTTTGGCGGTTCAAGGGATTAATAGGGTAATTAGGTTTATTGCGATTTGGGGTTTTTGCAGTTTAGGGGTTAATAAGGTAATTAGGTTTATTGCAATGTGGGGGTTTAGGGGTTAATAGGTTAATTAAGTTTATTGCGATGTGGTTTTTTTTGGGTTAATAGGGTAATTAGGTTTATTGCCATGTGGGTGGTTGACGGTTAAGGGATTAATATGTTAGGTTATTTGCGGATTAGGGGTTAATTACATTATTATTTTGCGATGTATAGGTTTGCGGTTTAGGTGCTAATACTTCGTGTGGGAGGTTAGTTTTTTTGTTTTTTTTATACTTCCTGCGGGCGGTGTTTTTTTTTTCCGTAATGCTACGTTTGCCTTCACTGCATCCCGGTTGATTCTGAAAATGGCAGGGTGGCACCACCTTGCCATCTGTGGATTCTTTCACCACCCTGCCTTTTTCGGAATCCACCTGAATGCAGCTTTGATGGTAACATTCCTTTGAGGATGTGTGCGCAACTGTGGACGGCGACAGACATTACAAACGCAATTATACTATAGATGTTGGCTGATTAGGAAGGGATGTTTCAAATGTGGTCATGATTCTTGTGTTACCTAAGTAAGGCAAAGTGAGACATCAGCACTGATGAAGCTGATTAGCTGCTTCCCCCACCCCCAAATGCAGCTGTCAGTAGCTGAAGAATAACTGTTCACAGAGCACTTACAATTGTGTGCTGATAAAAATCTGAGGTAATATATCCGCTTTTTGCATGCTGCAGTTTTATTCATGTGCACAAGATGTTATGGAGAATGATGCTTATTAAGTACGCCTAAGTAGTATGATGTAATGATTTTTTATAATTAGATTGGCTTTATGAGGCTTTATGTGTGTTTTGCAACACTTTAATTCAATACACTTTTTTGGGGTCTATAGCAAAACTAACAAATAGCAATGACAAAATGTGAGAGGTTTATTCCTTGGTTTAACTTTTTTTAATTTTACCTTGATTAAGTTTACTTTTGCACTCCATTCCATTATGTATAGCCATAGAAATTTCAAAATCAGGTAAACATTTTTTGCTTTCGTTTCCATGCCATTCTCAGTATTTAGAAGTGCTGATATTTCAATGCGTTTCATATGTCATAATACAGAACATATACATATACAGAACATATACATATACATCATACAAAAAATATATATATTTTAAAAACATGTTTTTGTAGGTGTTTGTTAATGTTTTGTTTTTTCAGAACTTGCAGTAAATTGGAAGTTAAAATATTGAAATGAATTAATTCAGTATTAGTGTTGTTTGTCTCAATACATGTTTTTCTGCTAATAATAATGTTATTTCCAGGCCGTACTAGCTATAGGGAATACAGGGCAAATGCGTAGTGGGCCGGGCTCTTATGTGGGCCTTGCTGCTATATAAAAAACCTCTCTTAATATGGGTAAAAAATAGGAAAGCTGTTACAGTCTGCCTATTTTGTAATTGAGAAAACATAATTTATGTAAGAATTTACGTGATAAATTCATTTCTTTCATATTGGCAAGAGTCCATGAGCTAGTGACATATGGGATATACAATCCTACCAGGAGGGGCAAAGTTTCCCAAACCTCAAAATGCCTATAAATACACCCCTCACCATACCCACAATTCAGTTTAACGAATAGCCAAGCAGTGGGGTGATAAAGAAAGGAGTAGAAAGCATCAACAAAGGACATTTGGAAATAATTGTGCTTTATACAAAAAAATTATAACCACCATAAAAAGGGTGGGCCTCATGGACTCTTGCCAATATGAAAGAAATGAATTTATCAGGTAAATTCTTACATAAATTATGTTTTCTTTCATGTAATTGGCAAGAGTCCATGAGCTAGTGACATATGGGATATCAATACCCAAGATGTGGAGTCTTCCACTCAAGAGTCACTAGAGAGGGAGGGAATAAAACAAAAAGAGCCATATTCCGCTGAGAAAATAATCCACAACCCAAAAATAAGTTTATTTTCACTTTTGAAAGAAAAAAACTTAAATCAAAAAGCAGAAGAATCAAACTGAAACAGCTGCCTGAAGAACTTTTCTACCAAAAACTGCTTCGGAAGAAGCAAATACATCAAAATGGTAGAATTTAGTAAATGTATGCAAAGAGGACCAAGTGGCTGCTTTGCAAATCTGATCAACTGAAGCTTCATTCTTAAAAGCCCACGAAGTGGAGACTGATCTAGTAGAATGAGCTGTAATTCTCTGAGGCGGGGTTTGACCCGACTCCAAATAAGCTTGATGAATCAAAAGTTTCAACCAAGAAGCCAAGGAAATAGCAGAAGCTTTCTGACCTTTCCTAGGACCAGAAAATAAAACAAATAGACTAGAAGTCTTCCTGAAATTTTTAGTAGCTTCCACATAATATTTCAAAGCTCTTACCACATCCAAAGAATGTAAGGATCTCTCCAAAGAATTCTTAGGATTAGGACATAAAGAAGGGACAACAATTTCTCTACTAATGTTGTTAGAATTCATAACCTTAGGAAAAAATTGAAAAGAAGTCCGCAAAACTGCCTTATCCTGATGAAAAATCAGAAAAGGAGATTCACAAGAAAGAGCAGATAGCTCAGAAACTCTTCTAGCAGAAGAGATAGCCAAAAGGAACAACACTTTCCAAGAAAGTAGTTTAATGTCCAAAGAATGCATAGGTTCAAATGGAGGAGCCTGTAAAGCCCTCAGAACCAAATTAAGACTCCAAGGAGGAGAAATTGACTTAATGACAGGCTTAATACGAACTAAAGCCTGTACAAAACAGTTTATATCAGGAAGTATAGCAATCTTTCTGTGAAATAAAACAGAAAGAGCGGAGATTTGTCCTTTCAAGGAACTTGCAGACAAACCCTTATCCAAACCATCCTGAAGAAACTGCAAAATTCTTGGAATTCTAAAAGAATGCCAGGAGAATTTATGAGAAGAACACCATGAAATGTAAGTCTTCCAAACTCTATAATAAATCTTTCTAGAGACAGATTTACGAGCTTGTAACATAGTATTAATCACTGAATCAGAGAAACCTCTATGACTTAGAACTAAGCGTTCAATTTCCATACCTTCAAATTTAATGATTTGAGATCCTGATGGAAAAACGGACCTTGAGATAGTAGGTCCGGCCGTAACGGAAGTGGCCAAGGCGGGCAACTGGACATCCGAACCAGATCCGCATACCAAAACCTGTGTGGCCATGCTGGAGCCACCAGCAACACAAAAGACTGTTCCATGATGATTTTGGAAATCACTCTTGGAAGGAGAACTAGAGGCGGGAAGATGTAAGCAGGTTGATAACACCAAGGAGGTGTCAGTGCATCGACTGCTTCTGCCTGAACATCCCTGGACCTGGACAGGTATCTGGGAAGTTTCTTGCTTAGATGAAAGGCCATGAGATCTATCTCTGGAAGCCCCCACATCTGAACAATCTGAGAAAACACATCTGAATGGAGAGACCACTCCCCTGGATGTAAAGTCTGGCGGCTGAGATAATTCGCCTCCCAATTGTCTACACCTGGGATATGCACCGCAGAGATTAGACAGGAGCTGGATTCCACCCAAGCAAGTATCCGAGATACTTCTTTCATAGCTTGGGGACTGTGAGTCCCACCCTGATGATTGACATAAGCCACAGTTGTGATATTGTCTGTCTGAAAACAAATGAATGGTTCTCTCTTTAGTAGAGGCCAGAACTGAAGAGCCCTGAGAATTGCACGGAGTTCTAAAATATTTATTGGTAATCTCGCCTCTTGAGATTTCCAACCCCTTGTGCTGTCAGAGACCCCCAAACAGCTCCCCAACCTGAAAGGCTCGCATCTGTTGTGATCACAGTCCAGGTTGGGCGAACAAAAGAAGCCCATTGAACCAAACGATGGTGATCTATCCACCATGTCAGAGAGTGTCGTACATTGGGATTCAAGGATATTAATTGTGATATCTTTGTATAATCCCTGCACCATTGATTCAGCATACAAAGCTGTAGAGGTCTCATGTGAAAACAAGCAAAGGGGATCACGTCCGATGCTGCAGTCATGAGACCTAAAACTTCCATGCACATAGCCACTGAAGGGAATGACTGAGACTGAAGGAGCTGACATGCTGCAACCAGTTTTAAACGTCTCTTGTCTGTTAGAGACAGAGTCATGGACACTGAATCTATCTGGAAGCCTAATAAGGTAACCCTTGTCTGAGGAATCAAGAAACTTTTTGGTAAATTGATCCTCCAACCATGTTTCCGAAGAAACAACACTAGTTGATTCGTGTGAGATTCTGCAGTATGTTAAGACTGAGCTAGTACCAAGATATCGTCCAAATAAGGAAACACCACAATACCCTGTTCTCTTATTACAGATAGTAGGGCACCCAGAACCTTTGAAAAGATTCTTGGAGCTGTTGCTAGGCCAAATGGAAGAGCAACAAATTGGTAATGCTTGTCTAGAAAAGAGAATCTCAGAAACTGAAAGTGTTCTGGATGAATCGGAATATGAAGGTATGCATCCTGCAAGTCTATTGTGGACATATAATGTCCTTGCTGAACAAAAGGCAGAATAGTCCTTATAGTCACCATCTTGAAAGTTGGTACTCTTACATAACGATTCAAAATTTTCAGATCCAGAACTGGTCTGAACAAATTTTCTTTCTTTGGTACAATGAATATGTTTGAATAAAACCCCAAACCTTGTTCCTGAGGAGGAACTGGCATGATTACCCCTGAAGACTCCAGGTCTGAAACACACTTCAGAAAAGCCTGAGCTTTTACTGGATTTACAGGGATGCGTGAGAGAAAAAAATCTTCTCACAGGAGGTCTTACTTTGAATCCTATTCGATACCCTTGAGAGACAATGCTCTGAATCCAATGATTTTGGACAGATTTTATCCAAAAATCCTTGAAAAACCTTAATCTGCCCCCTACCAGCAGAGCTGGAATGAGGGCCGCATCTTCATGCGGACTTAGGGGCAGACTTTGGTTTCCTAAATGGCTTGGATTTATTCCATTTTGAGGAAGGCTTCCAACTGGAAGATTCCTTGGGAGGAGGATTGAGTTTTTGTTCCTTATTCTGATGAAAAGAACGGAAACGGTTAGAAGCCTTAGATTTACCCTTAGGTTTTTTATCCTAGGGCAAAAAAACTCCTTTTCCTCAAGTGATAGTTGAAATAATAGAATCCAACTGAGAACCAAATAAATTATTACCTTGGAAAGAAAGAGATAGTAATCTAGATTTAGGGCTCCATGTACGAAGCAGCGAAAGCTGCTCCGGAGCCTTTGCAGGGCAGGTTCGCATATGCGAGCCTGCTTCCCGCAATGTAAGAAGCTGCGGTCATTAGACCGCTGCTTCCTACACCCTACACCACCTCTTAGGTGGCGAAGCAAAATCAACGAGAGCTCGCTCGCTCTCGGTGATTGACAGCCCCTTCAGTTGCGTGATTGGTCGCGCGACTGAAGGGGCGGGCATTACACACTCCGCTGAGTGTGTAATGATACATACGGGCAAGCGGATCAATAGATCCGCTGCCCGTGTGTAGCGGAGGCGGGTGGACAGCTTCGCGAGTTAAGAAGCTGTCCGCCCGCCTCTTAGTACATGGAGCCCTTAGATGTCATATCAGAATTCCAAGATTTAAGCCACAAAGCTCTTCTAGCTAAAACAGCTAAAGACATGGATCTAACATCAATTTTGATAATATCAAAAATGGCATCACAAATAAAATGATTAGCATGTTGCAGTAAGCGAACAATGCTAGAAATGTCAGAATCCAATTCATGTTGCGCTAAATTTTCCAACCAGAAAGTTGATGCAGCCGCAACATCACCCAAAGAAATAGCAGGTCTGAGAAGATGACCTGAATATAAATAAGCTTTCCTTAGATAAGATTCAAGCTTCCTATCTAAAGGATCCTTAAAGGAAGTGCTATCTTCCATAGGAATAGTGGTACGTTTAGCAAGAGTAGAAATAGCCCCATCAACTTTGGGGATCTTTTCCCAAAACTCTATATATTTTGCTGGTAAAGGATACAATCTCTTAAACCTTGAAGAAAGAATAAAGGAAGTACCTGGCTTATTCCATTCCCTAGAAATCATATCAGAAATAGCTTCAGGAATGGGAAAAACACCTGGGGAAACCACAGGAGGTTTAAAAACAGCATTTAAACATTTATTAGACTGAACGTCAATAGGACTGGTTACCTCAATATCCAAAGTAATTAACACTTCTTTTAATAAAGAACGCATGTACTCTATTTTAAATAAATAAGTAGATTTGTCAGTGTCAATATCTGAGGAAGGATCTTCTGTTTCAGATAGATCCTCATCAGAAGAGGATGAATTATTATGTTGTTGGTCATTTGAAATTTCATCAGCTAAATGAGAAGTTTTAAAAGACCTTTTACGTTTATTAGAAGGTGGAAATGCAGACAAAGCCTTCATAATAGATTCAGAAACAAATTCTTTAAAATTTACAGGTATATCATGCACATTAGAAGTTGAAGGAACTGCAACTGGCAATGTACTATTACTGATAGAAACACTATCTGCATGTAAAAGTTTATCATGACAACTATTACAAATGACATTTGATGGAATAATTTCTACAATTTTACAACAAATGCACTTAGCTTTTGTAGAACCCATGTCAGGCAGCAATGTTCCAGCAGAAACTTCAGAGGCAGGATCAGATTGGGACATCTTGCTCAATGTAAGAGAAAAACAACATATAAAGCAAAATTATCTATTTCCTTAAATGACAGTTTCAGGAATGGGAAAAAATGCAAAAGCATAGGCCTCTTGATAGAAAGGAAAGCAGGAGGCAAACAACAATGGGGTATTGAAATAATGAAGAAAAAATTGGAGCCAAGTATGACGCACAACGTAACGTAAACTTTTTTGGTGCCAAAAATGACCGGAAATGACACACTTGCGTCACTAATGACTCTGCCGTGTGAAAGGTCTCGACGTCACGTATGACGCCAGAAATGACGAAGTTGCGTCAAAAACGTAATTTCCCGCGCCAAAAAAGTTTGCGCCAAAAATGACGTAATAAAGTCTAACATTTGACGCACCCGCGGGCCTAATACCCGCAAATGCAAAAAGTAGTCAAATTGAAAAAGACTAAACCCCAGGTAAGAAATACATTTCTTAAAGTGTTTATATTCCCAAATATGAAACTGACAGTCTGCAGAAGGAAATACATGAACCTGACTCATGGCAAATATAAGTACAACACATATATTTAGAACTTTATATAATTTGCATAAAGTGCCAAACCATAGCTGAGAGTGTCTTAAGTAAATGAAAACATACTTACCAAAAGACACCCATCCACATATAGCAGATAGCCAAACCAGTACTAAAACAGTTTTTAGTAGAGGTAATGGTAAATTTGAGAGTATATCGTCGATCTGAAAAGGGAGGTAGGAGATGAATCTCTACGACCGATAACAGAGAACCCATGAAAATGACCCCCGTTAGAGAAATCATCGTATTCAATAGGTGATACTCCCTTCACGTCCCTCTGACATTCGCTGTACTCTGAGAGGAATCGGGCTTCAACAATGCTGAGAAGCGCATATCAACGTAGAAATCTTAGCACAAACTTACTTCACCACCTCCATAGGAGGCAAAGTTTTTAAAACTGAATTGTGGGTGTGGTGAGGGGTGTATTTATAGGCATTTTGAGGTTTGGGAAACTTTGCTCCTCCTGGTAGGATTGTATATCCCATATCTCACTAGCTCATGGACTCTTGCCAATTACATGAAAGAAAGTAAATTTTCTGTCTTGCTGTTAAGCAGAGGTGCAGCAGAATAAAGAGTTCTGGCCTATTATGGCTACCTAGCTGACAGAAGTCTAACTGGGCTGCCCCGCCTTTAAATACCCAAGCCTATTTTTGTTCCCAGTCCAGTCCTGGTTATTTGTGGGATTAACATG
This sequence comes from Bombina bombina, assembly GCF_027579735.1. Classification (NCBI taxonomy): domain Eukaryota; kingdom Metazoa; phylum Chordata; class Amphibia; order Anura; family Bombinatoridae; genus Bombina; species Bombina bombina. Next base: position 636,243,709 of record NC_069500.1, on the reverse strand, counting down.
TCTACAGCATTTTGTGTGATTAAATAATTATATTATTTTAACAATATCCAAATAGTAAATTGCAATCTTGAACAATTAGATGATTATATTTATTTGTGGATGTTTCAGTTAAAAAGTGATTTTATCCTAACAAAATTAAGGGAATACTCATATTTATTAAATTATAAGATTTAAAGGACATTAAACACCTCTTGATTTTTGTAGAAAATGTGATATGTCCCACACTCCTTATAAATTCCAAAAGGCAAAGGGCCAGATTACAAGCGGAGTGCTATTTATTGCTCCCACTTGACATTGGATTTTTGTGCATGTCGGATACCATGCGTATTACAAGTTAAAAGTAAAATGTAGTAAAAAAGTCAGAGTCATCAGGAACCATTAGAAAACCTGGTTCTAAACCACTGGTTTTCAAACCAGTCCTCAAGCCTACCAAGCAGGCCAGGTTTTCAGAATTACCTTGAGTGAGAGCAGGTAAAATAACCATGTTTACTAATCAGCTGATTATTTCACCTGTTCTCCAGGTCAGACATCCTTAAAATGTGGCCTGTTAGAGAGGCTTGAGGAGAGGCTTGAAAACCAGTGTTCTAAACCATAGGAAACCTGGTTCTCTTCTCAGATGTACTAGAAAGATCACTAATTAGAAAACCCAATGTAAACTCATTTGCATACAGAAGCATACAGGTTATGATCATTCTAATCACTCACAAACATGAACTTCAAAGTTCAGATCCTTTCTTCATCAAATGGGCCTATTATATTTGTAATATTTTAGCTTGAATTTATTTAACAATATAAATTATTTTGTTACAACTGGATTTCAACTTTCTATTGATATAGTTGTTGGTTGGATTTGATTCATGTGCTTTAGCAGGTATGAGACTATATAACAGAAAACAATGAATGCATTTTTCCACATAAATAATCATATGTTTTAAAGATAATTAATAAAGCTTTGGACATACTTATTCTAACATTGTATGTGCCATTTCATCCAATCTATTCGAAAAGCCATGTGAAAAGTCATTTCACTTCATTTAAAAAAGAAGCTATTACATGGGTTTTTCAAGAAGTTTTATACCTTGTTAAATCTTTCAGTGCTCCTCATGTGGACAGTTCTACAGCAGTATTTCAATCTATTTGGAAATATTTTCAAAAAGATTTTGAAGGATCTTTTCTTTTCTATTTCAACTACCTTGACCTTTAGAAAACACGATTTATCTTATTGCAAACAACATGTTTCACACAAGCTTAGTTCAAATATTAAACCAAATGGACAATTTACCTTTGTTTTTATTACAATGGTGTTTTCATAAATGCAAATCTTTTATTTTATTTTTTATTTTTTCACTTTTTATTATGACATTTTCCCACATATACACAAACACTTAATTACTCACAAGATCCCAGAACACTCGCTGACCAACTCCACCCAACCTCAGCATTCTTCTCACAGAGCTATGCCAAACTTTGTACTTGATCCTGAAGCTAGAGAATGTTAGTGAGTCCACGCAAACATAGATATAATAAACAAAATTTGATTCCCAAAAAGCACCTTCCTATACAGACATATCAACATTTTATTTCCACATGTAAAATCAATTCACAACAATGCATAGAAGGAAAGTGCAGTCATGTAAAAAGAACAGGCACTGCAAGTTTGCACTCTATTAAATACTTCATGATATACAATTAAATAATAAATACATGTATAAAACATCATTTTAAGCAATCAAACATACCCATACATTAACTGCATTTGAGAAAAATACATGTATAAAAAGAAAATTGGTTTTATATATAAACACATTACACTATGTTATGAATTAACATATTGATAACTTATAATGGTGCAATAATACAGCTGAATAACGAGATTTAATATATCCATTACATGATGGACTTACCATAAAACAATAGTTTTTAAAGTGTTTGAAATTCCCTGTTTATGTGCTAGTTTAATTCATGAACCAGAGTGTGTATTTTTCTCATTAAACAACTTTATGTACCTATATGTAGAATATTCTACTTTCAAATTTCCAGGACATTTCATTATCACTTGAATTAGATTCTCACATATATTGCAACCGCATACCGAGATATATAGAATGCCATTTATAATTTGACAGGTGGGAACCTGTCTTCCATCTTTGCAGCAAGTCTGCATGAATGGATGCTGTTCGTTTGTTGCCTGCATTTGGAATTGCACAACCCCCTGCACTCTTCTGACCTATCATGCAGGAGCAAGGCCTGTCAGTCACCCAAAATAAATGAGTTTAAGAAGCAGTAGACATTTGACCGCTAATGCTTAACTTATGGGGTCCAAAGAAGTCTCCACTGCTTGGTAAACCACAGAGTATCTAAAAAATGTATTTTTGTTTTCATACATATATTTTCTAAGTTGGGTGGAATTCTCTGTAAGCAACTTTTACGTATATTGAGAATTCTATTTTAATATATCTCAGGGCATTTGTCCCATTCAAATAATAGTGAATAAATAAGTAAACATATGCAAATAAGTATTTCTAGTGATTCAGATGCTTGCATCAGTATTTTCTCTAGTTAATAACTACTACAAAATATGTTGTACAATTAGAATTTAATAAAAGTTAGATTTTATTGGTACCATCTTCTATTAGTTTTCTGAGCTTAGAGGTCTATAAAAGGGACAGTCTTTTTTTAGTTTAAAATAATAGATAATCCCTTTATGGCCCATTCCTCAGTTTTGCATAAAGAATACTGTTACATTAATATACTCTCTCATAAGTAACTCTATGGGAGTGAGCACAATGTTATCTATATGGCCCACATGAACTAGCGCTATCTAGCTGTGAAAAACTGTCAAATGCACTGAGATAGAGGCAGACTTTAAGGTCTTAGAAATTAGCGTATGAGCCTACCTAAGTTCAAAACCATCAACTGGAACAGCGCCAACTGCTATTTTTGCTAAGTTTAGCTTTCAACAGAGAATACCAAGAGAACAAAGCAAATTTGATGATAAAAGGAAAAAGAAAAGTTGTTTTAAATTGCATGCCCTATCTGAATCATGAAAGTTTAATTTTGATTAGACTGTTTTAACTGTATTCTTTTTTCTGTAACCTCAGAGAAGCTAATATAATTATCTACATGCTTTTTGGGGAATCACAATATTGTCACACTACAAAAAAAAAAAAAAATTATTTTATATGCAATATATTCCTAATGTAGCAGAATAGCTGATCTGTTTGGACGATATATTTCTGTAGAACAGAGTTTTCCAAACTTTTCATGTTGGGGACACACTTTTTAGACCTACATCATTCCGCGACACAGTAATTCAGGTGTACTAGCAAACAGGAGGTTAAACTAACTTGTTTTAAAAGATACGGACACATACATAAATTATATAATAATGAAATGTATTTACAAGTAACAGTATGTGTGTGCAAGAATTAAACACAAGTTTAATAACACCAATAGCTACTTACTGTTTTAATGGGATGTATAAGGTTGATGGTATGAACACAGTTTCTGAATATTTAGTGGAATATTAGATAAAGACACTCGCATTTCATCATCAAGCATTTTTAGGCTTCCACTTCCTATCCATATTTCAAGAGCAGGAGCAGCAATGCACTACTAAGAGCTAGCTGCAAAAAATAAACAACACTGACTTCAGCTCAGAGTTTAAGCTTCCGCCCTAGTCTGACTGACTACTTCCGGGCTGCAAACACACTGCCGTCCCACTCACGAGCCGATTGAGGAGACTACACGTGCAGTCAGGAGCCAATGTGCTGCCAAAGCCACCAATGGGAATAGTTTCAGTTCCCACTGAGCTGCGCCAATAGGTTAAGATGATCTGTGACAACCACGTGATATGCGCAGCAGGCAGGTGGAAAGTCGGAAACAAAAAAAAATAAAAAAATAATAAAAATAATTAAAAAAAAATTGTGCTGAAGTAGGGACACACCTACACACTGCTGCGACACACTATAGTGTCACGACACACAGTTTGGAAAGCACTGCTGTAGAAGATCAGTTTCCAGATCTAAACAGAGTTTCACAAATCTAGATTTTTCACCCATTCTGCCTTAGGCTTCCTTTACTACATTTCAAGAACAGCTGTCTAGAGTCTGGACAGTGCTTCGCTAGGCAGTTTATTTAATGTTGGTTCAAGCAACCTTAGGTCTGGATGCGCCCAGACTAGTTTTGAAAACATCACTGGACCACTTATGACATTTATTACTACTGCTTTATAATATCTGAAACTCTATTCTGTTCTTTCAGGTTAGGCATTTTACTATTGAGATGAACTTTTACTGCACAGACATGCCTAGCACTTTTCACAACAATATATAACATTGCTATAAACATTGTTGCAAACACTGATGCCACTGCATACTAGAGACACATGCACACTCTTGAGCTCCTATGACTCTACCTACATTCATTCTTCATCAAAGGATACCAAGAAAACTAAGAACATTAATATAAAATAGACGTTAATTTGGAAAGTTGTTTAAATGTTCATGCTCTATGTGAACCACAAACGTATAATTTAGACTTTACTGTTCCTTTAAAGCTCGTGCACATGCTCGGTTTACATATTAATATATGTTATCACCTATGTAATAAAAAAATAAATACAGTTGTAATCAAAATTATTCAACCACCATTACAAATCAGGTTTATTGTCAAAATTTACAGACTTTCAGCTGTTTGCAATGGACAAATCAAACAAAAGCAATTGAAATAGCTCAACACAACAAATTCAACCAAGGCTCAGTTGCAGAAGAAGTCCTGGAGGATTCTACAGTGACCATCACAGTCACCTGACTTGAACTCCATAGAAAATCTCTAGCGGGATTTGAAGAAGGCAGTTACAGGACGCAAACCAAAGAATATTACTGAACTGGAGGTCTGTGCTCATGAGAAATGTACTAAGATTCTTTAGGAACACTGCCAGAAGCTGGTGTCTGGCTATGCATCTCATTTGCAGCAGGTCAAAACAGCAAAAGGGCGCTCTGCTAAGTACTAAAGATGCTTGCCATGAAGGGTTTGAATCATTTTGAGATTGCAGAATATTAAAAGTTGCATGTTCAGTTGAATTTGGGCAAACCACTTGAAGCATTCATTGTGTTGAACTATTTCAATTGTTTTTGTTTGATTTGTTCATTGCAAACAGCTGAAAGTCTATCCATTTTGACAATAAATTTGCAGTGGGGGTTGAATAATTTTGATTACGACTGCATATAACTCAAATAACATTGTTAAATTATGAATCTTAAACACAATATGATGATCAACATGTTAATTTATGATTACAATTAAGTATTAAACAAGTTTAAACATGTGCCTATACAATTAAGAACAATAACATGATATTTTTATTTACACACATTTTGCTTATTCCTATTGAATGTTAAGTGGTTTATCTACATTGAGATATTCAGGCAATCATCATCAATATTACATTTAATAATCAGCATGTTTTACTTTCTGCTTTGGCCTCATATTTTTGAATTAACCATTTAATGCCGTTATGGCGTTCTATTCCATCTTAACCACGCCGGGCTTTAGCGCCGTTAAGATGGAACAGAAACTTTCTAGTCGTTTGGCTGTCCTGAAGCCAACGGCGCTTCTAGGATGTGATCGCAGTCTGGAGGGCGTGTCTGGCGTCATAGGAACGCCCCCTTACCCAATCAAATCTTTTAAATCTCCCGATCGCGTGGACGATCGCAGGATTTCAATCCAATGTAGATAAATTAACCCTGTCATCAAAGGGTAATAAAATGTTTTCATGTAGGAATCCTGATAGATTGTATTCCTGGCCATGGTTTGAGTTTTGGCTAAAGTAAAGAACTCAATGTGAATGATGTAGGAAAATATTTGTTACCAATGTGGGGTTGACTAAATTACAATATTACAATGATATTACAAGTGAGCCTTTATAGAAAGCTGAATAATAGATCACTGAACTGAATAAAAAGTTAAATAATAAAAAAGGGGTAAAAACTAATTTTAGGGAAATGAAAAGGATGGTGAAATACAGAATTACAACAATAGATGTCTTTTCTCAGTGTGATTGAGTTACATGTTTATACAGATTGAACGGTGTCCAGGGTATGTGGTTTTGTTTGTTTCACGAACAGGATAATGATTGTATACTTTTGTTGCAGTTGGTAAATTGCCTTTCTTGCCCCCCATAACTTTTTTATAAAAGGGGACTAATAAAATATATTTGGAGAGGAGACAGCAATAATTGATTTATTACTTCCTGGAGAAGATAAAAGGTAGCTATTTGTGGAATACAAAATCAGTAAACACAAATTAAAATATAATAATTGAACTAACATGCCTTCAAATTAACAGTTAAACATATGTATAACTTTATCCCATGTCATTAAAATATTGATTGCAAATTTACTTTATGGTTTTTAGATATAAATTTACTCACAGAAAGATGAATTGCTGGTATTACAAATGACTTAATATTTGGTTAACATGAAAAGTGTATTCTTGTTCATGCAAAGCTATTGAAATCTTAAATTGGACATCAACCAAACATTTTATTGCTGATTCTGCTTAGTTCAGTACAATATATGATGTAATTACATTGTATTGCAATATACTACATATAAAGGGTGATAAGTGGTCCTTTTGGATAAGCACATGACAGTCTACATATCACAAATGTTCGGTTATATGTCAATAAATTTAATCAATTTTGGAGCGAAAACAAGTTGAGTTCATCATTCCTAATTTTCATTTACTCTCTAAATATTTTTGCTCTCACCTAATTCATATCTAAAGAATGTTCCTTTTATTCAATCAAGGCACAACATAAATCCTTTTCCATCACTCATCATGGTTTGTCTTATTTAATATAAATGCTAATAAAACTTCCTGTAATTCAACTATCATGGCCATGTTACAATAACCGAGATTACAAGTTGTGCAGTATGGGCGTAGCAAACACACCGCGCAAAATGGGGCCGTACCGCTATTTCCATACCGCCGTTATTACAAGTCACCATAAAACTTTCTTTTGTTGTGCAGTATTTTACGGTAAGCCACATACCACACAAAAACAAAGTTCTGACTTGGCGTGCTCATGCATGTATTCCCCCTTAGAGATCAATGGAGATTGCAAAATGCCGATCACATTAGCGCATTCCCTATTGAAGTCTATGGAGAAAGAAAGTTTTGTAAAAACCTAACACCCTAACATAAGCCCCTAGTCTAATAACCACTAAACCGCCGTCCTCCACATCACCAACACTAAATAAAGCTATTAACCTCCAAACCGCCATCCCCCTACATTGCAACTCACTAAATAAAGCTATTAACCCCTAAACCGCCATCCCCCCACATTGGGACTCACTAAATAAACCTAATAACCCCTAAACTTCCATCCCCCCACATTGCGACAAACTAAATTAAACTATTAACCCTTAAACCTAATACCCCCTAACTTTAAATTTAAGTTACAATATAACTACCTTAAAAAAATAAAAACTTACCTGTGAAATAAAAAACTGAAACTATAACCAAACCTAACATTCACCTCGATTACGAGTTTTGTGTTGCGGCTTTTAACGCTGAAAAAATGGCAATTTCAGCATAAAAGCAGGAACGCACTTTTGGGAGTCTTGTTGGTAGAGCTATACCGCAAGCATTTTAGCCTGTAACGCAACATCGATCCTGCACTCAAAAAAATTATTTCCACAGAGGCGGTATTACAGGTTGTGCGGTGAGGCTAAAATGCTTGCGCTACAGCCTATACCGACACGATCCATACCGCCATCTGAGAGCAGTAGTTATTGATTTTGTGTAACAAAAATGTTTCATAAAACTCATAACTAAAGTGTTACAAAGTACACTAACACTGATAAACTACCTATTAACCTCTAAACTGCAAACCTCCCGCATCGCAAACACTAAATGAAACCTATCAACCCCTAATCTGCCACTCACCTACATCGTGACTATTCAATAAAGTTATTAACCACCCACATCGCCAACACTATTTAAATATATAAACCCCTATTCCCCTGCACCCAACATCTCCGCCACTATAATAAAGTTATTAACCCCTATTCCGCCGCTCCCCGACATTGCCGACACTAAATAAAGCTATTAAGCCCTAAACCTCTGGCCTCCCACATCTCCAACGCTAAATAAACTTATTAAACCCTAAACCGCCGCCCCCCGCATTGCAAAACACTAAATTAAACTATTAACCCCTAAACCTAACAACCCCCTAACTTTAAATTAAAATTAAAGTATAACTGTATTTAAATAAATAAAAACTTACATGTGAAATAAATATAAACTTAACATTAAACTGTAAATTAACCTAACATAACTAATCTAATAAAATAAAAAATACTACCAATTAAAATATCTAAATTACAAATTAAAAAAAACCTAACACTTTGAAAAAATTAAAAAATCTAAATTACAACTAAAAAAACAAATCCTATGAAAAATTTAAATAATCTAAGTTTAACAAAAATAATTAACACTAAAATCACGAAAAATAAAAACCACAATTTACAAATAAAAACCACTAAGATTATAAAAAAATAAATGAAATTATCAAAAATAAAAACAATTACACCTAATCTAATAGCCCTATAAAATAAAAAAGCCCCCCCAAAATAAAAACACCCCCTAGCCTACAATAAGCTACCAATAGCCATTAAAAGGGCCTTTTGTAGGGCATTGCCCTAAATTAATCAGCTCTTTTACCTGTAAAAAAATACAAAGTCCCCCAACAGTAAAACCCACCACCCAACCAACCCCCCAAAAGAATAAAAAAATAACTCTATAAAAAAAACTAAGCTACCCATTGCCCCTACCCATTGCTACTGAGAGCTACTGAAATCCTATTGGCTGATTTAAACAACCAAAAGGATTTCAATGTTTTTTATTTTTCATGATTTTAGTGTTAATTATTTTTGGTAAACTTAGATTATTTAAATTTTTTATAGGATTTGTTTTTTTTTTTTAGTTGTAATTTAGATTTTTTTATTTTTTCAAAGTGTTAGGTTTTTTTTAATTTGTAATTTAGATATTTTAATTGGTAGTATTTTTATTTTATTAGATTAGTTATGTTAGGTTAATTTATAGTTTAATGTTAGGTTTATATTTATTTCACAGGTAAGTTTTTGTTTATTTAAAGATAGTTATATTGTAATTTTAATTTAAAGTTAGGGGGTGTTAGGTTTAGGGGTAAATAGTTTAATTTAGTGTTTTGCGATGTGGGGGCCGGCGGTTTAGGGGTTAATAGGTTTATTTAGTAGAGGAGATTTGGGAGGCTGGAGGTTTAGGGGTTAATAACTTTATTTAGTGGCGGCAATGTAGGGGAGCAGCTGAATAGGGGTTAATAGCTTTTATTAGTGGTGGCGATGTCGGGTGCGGCAGATTAAGGGTTAATGACTTTATTATAATGGCAGTGATGTTGGGGTGTGGCGGAATAGGGGTTAATAACTTTATTATAGTGGCGGCGATGTCGGGAGCGGCAAAATAGAGATTAATAGCTTTTATTAGTGTCAGTGATGTCGGGGTGGCAGATTAGGGGTTAATAACTTTATTATAGCGTCGGCGATGATGGGGAGCGGCGGATTAGGGAGTTAATAACATTTAGTAATGTTGGTGATGTTAGGGGCAGCAGATAAGGGGTTAATAACTTTATTTCGTTGGCGGCAATGTCGGGGGCAGCAGATTAGGGGTGTTTAGACTTGGGGTTTATGTTAGGGTGTTAGGTTTAAATGAAACTTTCTTTTCCCCATAGACATCAATGGGGTTGCATTACGGCGATCGCCATTCCACACTTCAGGTTAGTTTTCTAACACTCTCTCCCCGTTGATGTCTATGGGGGGAAAGCGTGCACGAGCACGTCAAAGCAGCCCTTGGCTTTTGTGTGGTATGGAGCTTAAAGCCACCATATCACATGCACAAGGAGTATTTTCAGAAACTCGTAATAGCAGCGATATGGAGAGTGAAATAACGCGTCTTTTGTTAGAATAAAAAATAAAATAAAATAACTGAATTACAAAATTTAAAAATCCTCACACTGAAATTACATAAAATAACAAAATCTAACATTACAGAAAATAACAAACAAAATTATCCAAAACAAAAAAAGATATTCCTAATCTAATCCGTTTAAAAAAAAAAGACACCCCAAAATAACAAACCCCCCTAATCTATAAATAAACTACCAATAGCTCTTAAAAGGCCCCTTTGTAGGGCATTGCCCTAAAGATATCAGCTCTTTAACCCAACAAACTACTAAGTCCCCCTAACATTACAACCCCCCACCCCCGAACACCCCAAAACAAAAAAATCCAAACTAAAAAAAAACTAATCTACCCATTGCCCGAAAAGTGCATTTGTATGGGCATTGCCCATAAAAGGGTAATCAGCTCTTTTACAGCCCATTAAAATAAAAGACCCTAATCTTTAAAAAAAAGCCACCCCAGAATTAAAAAAAAAAATCCTTTTACTAACCTCAAAATCAGATCATCATTCCTGAAGAATGGCGCTCAATCTTCATCCAGCGCGGAACCATCTTCAATCTTCATCCTGGCAGAGGGGAGGCGGTACGGAGCGGTTATCCATCTTACACTGTGGTCCTCTTCGTGCGATCGTGTGCTGCATGCTGAAGCTTGAATGCAAGGTACCCCTTTTAGATAGGGGTATCCTTGCATTCCTATTGAAATCTCAATTCAGGCAATAGGATGAGAGCTGATTACATCCTATTGGCTGATCTGACATCGTACCTCTTTTTAATGTTGCTTACTTAGGTGTTCTCTATGAAACAAATATCTCTTTTTTTCTAATACCAATACATTGTATCAGTCAGAGTAAAGGTAATTGTAGCTTCTGCTATAGAAGGAACTTATTCTTAGATTAGCATTAGTAATTTATTTTCACATATTCCTGCATCTATCAATATATATATTATTTTAAGAGACAGTACCTTATAAGTGGGCTTATTTTTCTTATAATTGATATTGCTAATCTAACTTTGGACATTTAACTGATATAGCTAAATTGATATATATTAGCATCATTTGTAGCTATTTTTTTTACTAAACCCCGAGTTTAAGTCATTTTAAACGTATGTGTGTGTACAGCTTGGCTGGTTCTTATACACATGGGCCGCGATCCGATATGCAGCGTCGCCCGCAAAAGCCGGCGACGCCAAATTTTGCGCTGGTTTGGTATCACATATACGGCGTAACATAGAAGTTAAGCTCGTATATTTCTGCTTTCGGCCGTAGTTTTTTAGCCCATAGACAGGTATACCAAACCAGCGCAGTTTGGTATCCAATATACAGCGTAAGGACTTAACGTGGCGAAAATGGAGAAATCTTACTGCATTTTCACCTCGCCACAAATTGCAGGCGTAGTAAGCCTTACGCTGTGTATTGGAGCCCCTTAACTCCCTAAACTAGCTGCAAAATAAAACCTAACACTTAACGCATGCGCAATGTCTATCTACCTGTCAACCGCGATCCCCTGCCGCAATCCCTAATAAAGTGTTTAACCCCTAAACCGCCACTCTCGGACCCCGCCGCCACCTACATTAAATGTCTAACCCCCTAATGTGAGCCCCCTACACCGTTGCCACCTACATTAAAATTATTAACCCCTAATGTAATCCCCCTACACCGCCACCATCTATATTAAAATTATTACCCCCTAATGTGAGCCCCCTACACCGCCGCCACCTATTTTAACTATATTACCCCTTAATCTGATCCCCCTACACCGCCGCCACCTATTTAAACTATATTAACCCCTAATGTGAGCCCCCTACACCGCCGCCACCTATATTAAAATTATTAACCCCTAATCTAATCCCCCTATACCGCCGCCACCTATATTAAATTAATTAACCCCTAATCTAATCCCCTATACCGCCACCACCTATATTAAATTAATTAACCCCTAATCTAATCCCCCTATACCGCCACCACCTATATTAAATTAATTAACCCCTAAAATACTAAAATTTCCCTACCTCTAAACCTAAGTCTAACCCTACAAATAGCCCTGAAAAGGGCTTTTTGAGTGGCATTGCCTCAAAGTAACCAGCTCTATTGCCAGCCCTTGAAAGGGCCTTTTGCGGGGCATTGCCCCAAAGTAATCGGCTCTTTTACCAGCCCTTAAAAGGGCTTTTTGCGGGGCATTGCCACAAAGTAATCAGCTCTTTTGTCTGTAATCTAAATCCCGTTACACCGCCGCCACCTATATTAAAATTATTACCCCCTAATCTAATCCCCCTACACCGCCGCCACCTATATTAAAATTATTAACCCCTAATCTAATCCCCCTATACCGCCGCCACCTATATTAACTATATTAACCCTAATTATATTAGGGTTAATATAGTTATTATATTATATATATTAACTATATTAACCCTATCTAACTCTAACACCCCTAATTTAATTATTATTTCAATAAATCTAAATAATATTAATAATATTAACTAAATTATTCCTATTTAAAACTAAATACTTACCTATAAAATAAACCCTAAGATAGCTACAATATAATTAATAATTACATTGTAGCTATTTTAGGGTTTATATTTATTTTACAGGTAACTTGGTATTTATTTTAACTAGGTACAATAGCTATTAAATAGTTAATAACTATTTAATAGCTACCTATTTAAAATAATTACCAATTTTCCTGTAAAATCAATCCTAACCTAAGTTATAAATACACCTACACTATCAATAAATTAAATAAACGACAAATATCTAAACTAAAATACAATTAAATACACTAAACTAAATTGCAAAAAACAAACAAACACTAAATTACAAAAAATAAAAAAGATTACAAGAATTTTAAGCTAATTACACCTATTCTAAGCCCCCTAATAAAATAACAAAGCCCCCCAAAATAAAAAAAATTCCCTACCCTAATCTAAATTACAAAAGTAAACAGCTCTATTACCAGCCCTTAAAAGGGCCTTTTGTGGGGCATTGCCCCAAAGTAATCAGCTCTTTTACCTGTAAAAAAAAACAATAACCCCCCCATTACAACCCACCACCCACATACCCCTATTCTAACCCACCCAATCCCCCCTTAAAAAAACCTAAGTCTAACCTCCAAGTGCTCCTTACCTGTCCTGAAGACCGGCGGAGAAGGTCCTGTTCCAGGCGGAGAAGTCTTCTTCCAGTCGGCGACCTCTTCTTCTTCCAGGATCCAGCCGGAGTGGAGCAGAGGAGTTGAAGACCAATGACCGCGGAGCTGAAGACCGTCCATGTGGAACTAAAGACCGGCGATGCTGGAACTGAAGATTGGCGATGCTGGAACTGAAGACCGCTGGAACTGAAGACCGGAGCCGGAGCATGGAGGATCCTCTTCATACAATCGCCGCCGTACACTGAATAGGAATTTAAGGTACGCGATTAAAAATGGCGTCCCTTGAATTCCTATTGGCTGATTTGAGCCTTCAAATTCAAATCAGCCAATCAGATGCGAGCTACTTTAATTCTATTGGCTGATTTGAATAGCCAATAGAATAAGAGCTACTGTATTTCTATTGGCTGATTAGAATAGCCAATAGAATTACAGTAGCTCTTATTCTATTCGCTATTCAAATCAGCCAATAGAATTAAAGTATCTCACATCCGATTGGCTAATTTGAATTTGAATGCTCAAATCAGCCAATAGGAATTCAAGGGACGCCATTTTTAATCGCGTACCTTGAATTCCTATTCAGTGTACGGCGGCGATCATATGAAGAGGATCCTCCACGCTCTGGCTCCGGTCTTCAGTTCCAGCGGTCTTCAGTTCCAGCGTTGCCAATCTTCAGTTCCAGCATCGCTGGTCTTCAGTTCCACATGGACGGTCTTCAGCTCCGCGGTCATCGGTCTTCAACTCCTCCGCTCCACGCCGGCTGGATCCTGGAAGAAGAAGAGGTCGCTGCCTGGAAGAAGACTTCTCCACCTGGAACAGGACCTTCTCCGCCGGTCTTCAGGACAGGTAAGGAGCACTTGGGGGTTAGACTTAGGTTTTTTTAAGGGGGGATTGGGTGGGTTAGAATAGGGGTATGTGGGTGGTGGGTTGTAATGGGGGGGGTTGTTGTTTTTTTTACAGGTAAAAGAGCTGATTACTTTGGGGCAATGCCCCACAAAAGGCCCTTTTAAGGGCTGGTAATAGAGCTGTTTACTTTTGTAATTTAGATTAGGGTAGGGAAATTTTTTTATTTTGGGGGGCTTTGTTATTTTATTAGGGGGCTTAGAATAGGTGTATTTAGCTTTAAATTCTTGTAATCTTTTTTATTTTTTTGTAATTTAGTGTTTGTTTTTTTGTAATTTAGTTTAGTGTATTTAATTGTATTTTAGTTTAGATATTTGTAGTTTATTTAATTTATTGATAGTGTAGGTGTATTTGTAACTTAGGCTAGTATTTATTTTACAGGTAAATTGGTAATTATTTCAACTAGGTAGCTATTAAATAGTTATTAACTATTTAATAGCTATTGTACCTAGTTAAAATAAATACCAAGTTACCTGTAAAATAAATATAAACCCTAAAATAGCTACAATGTAATTATTAATTATATTGTAGCTATCTTAGGGTTTATTTTATAGGTAAGTATTTAGATTTAAATAGGAATAATTTAGTTAATATTATTAATATTATTTAGATTTATTGAAATAATAATTAAGTTAGGGGTGTTAGAGTTAGATAGGGTTAATATAGTTAATATATATAATATAATAACTATATTAACTATATTAACCCTAATATAATTAGGGTTAATATAGTTAATATAGGTGGCGGCGGTATAGGGGGATTAGATTAGGGGTTAATAATTTTAATATAGGTGGCGGCGGTGTAGGGGATTAGATTAGGGGGTAATAATTTTAATATAGGTGGCGGCGGTGTAGGGGGATTAGATTAGGGGGTAATACATTTATTATAGGTGGCGGCGTTGTAGGGGGATTTAGATTACAGGCAAAAGAGCTGATTACTTTTTAACAATAACCCCCAAAAAGCCCTTTTAAGGGCTGGTAAAAGAGCTGATTACTTTGGGGCAATGCCCCGCAAAAGGCCCTTTTAAGGGCTGGTAATAGAGCTGATTACTTTGGGGCAATGCCCCGCAAAAAGCCCTTTTAAGGGCTGGTAAAAGAGCTGATTACTTTGGGGCAATGCCACGCAAAAAGTCCTTTTCAGGGTTATTTGTAGGGTTAGACTTAGGTTTAGTGGTAGGGAAATTTTAGTATTTTAGGGGTTAATTAATTTAATTTAGATGGCGGCGGTATAGGGGGATTAGATTAGGGGTTAATTAATTTAATATAGGTGGCGGCGGTATAGGGGGATTAGATTAGGGGTTAATAATTTTAATATAGGTGGCGGCGGTGTAGGGGGCTCACATTAGGGGTTAATATAGTTTAAATAGGTGGCGGCGGTGTAGGGGGATCATATTAAGGGTTAATATAGTTTAAATAGGTGGCGGCGGTGTAGGGGGATCATATTAGGGGGTAATATAGTTTAAATAGGTGGCGGCGGTGTAGGGGGATCATATTAGGGGGTAACATAGTTAATGTAGGTGGCGGCGGGGTAGGGGGCTCACATTAGGGGGTAAAACATTTAATGTAGCTAGCGGCGGTGTAGGTGGCTCAGATTAGGGGGTAATATAGATAATGTAGCTGGCGGCGGGATCCGGGAGCAGCGGTTTAGGGGTTAATACATTTATTGTTAGGAGTGAGAGGGGGGATTGAGGATAGAGGGGTATACGTGTCGGGCTATGTTTGGGAGGTGTGTTAGACAGTACGGGTGATTTAATAACTTAGTCAGGTTTTTTATGCGGCGGCAGTTTCTAAAGTGCCGTAAATCACTGGCGACTCCAGAAATTTGTACTTACGCAGATTTCTGGACATAGCTGGTTTGTTAGACTTATGGCACATTAGCATCTGACGGCGCCGTATATGTGATAGCTCGAGTTGTGAGCTGAAACTACGGGCGGTGCAGGTTTCCACGCTTGCACCGAAACCTGCGCCGTATATCGGATCGCGGCCATAATTTTTTCTCCTAATGATCGGCTAGATTACGAGTTTTGCGGTATGAGTAAAAATGCAGCGTTAAGGCTAATAACGCTGCTTTTTCACTCCCGCTGGCATTAAGAGCCTTGCAGGTTTAGGGGCACCGCACACTTTTTTGGCCGTACCGCAAATTAACTTACGCAATCAAAAGTCTTTTTTCAATGGGACTTAAATAGCGCCGGTATTACAAGCTTTTTCTGGGAGGCCAAAAAGTGAGCGGTACAGCCTATCCCGCAAGATTCGTAATGCACTCTAAAGTTAGTAGTTATGAGTTTTACGCTACAAAGCTGTAGCATAAAACTCATATCTAAAGTGTTAAAAAGTACACTTACACCCATAAACTACCTATTAACCCCTAAACCGAGGTCCTCCCGCATTGCAAACACTAAAATTAAATTATTAACCCCTAATCTGCCGCTCCGGACATCGCCACCACTATAATAAACATATTAACCCCTAATCTTACACTTATTAACCCCTAATCTGCCGCTCCGGACATTGTCACCACTATAATAAACATATTAACCACTAAACCGCTGCACTCCCGCATCACAAACACTAGTTAAATATTATTAACCCCTTATCTGCCGCCCCTAACATCGCCTCCACCTACCTACATTTATTAACCCCTAATCTGCAGCCCCCAACGTCGCCGCCACTATACTAATGTTATTATCCCCTAAACCTAAGTCTAACCCTAACCCTAACATCCCCTAGCTTAAATATAATTAAAATAAATCTTAATAAAAATTCCTATCATTACCTAAATAATTCCTGTTTAAAACGAAATACTTACCTGTAAAATAAACCCTAAACTAGCTACAATATAACTAATAGTTATATTGTAGCTAGCTTAGGGTTTATTTTTATTTTACAGGCAAGTTTGTATTTATTTTAACTAGGTAGAATAGTTACTAAATAGTTATTAACTATTTACTAACTACCTAGCTAAAATAAATACAAATTTACCTGTAAAATAAAACCTAACCTGAGTTACACTAACACCTAACTTTACACTACAATTAAATACATTACCTAAATTAAATACTGTACAATTACCTAAATTACAAAAAAACAAACACTAAATTACACAAAATAAAAAAGAAATTATCAGATATTTAAACTAATTACACCTAATCTAATAGCCATATCAAAATAAAAAAGCCCCCCCCCAAAATAAAAAAAACCTAGCCTACAATAAACTACCAATAGCCCTTAAAAGGGCCTTTTGCAGGGCATTGCCCCAAATAAATCAGCTATTTTACCTGTAAAAAAAATACAAACACCCCCCTCAACAGTAAAACCCACCACCCACACAACCAAATCCCCAAATAAAATCCTAACTAAAAAAACCTAAGATCCCTATTGCCCTGAAAAGGGCATTTGGATGGGCATTGCCCTTAAAAGGGCATTTAGCTCTTTTTCTATTGCCCAAACCCTAATCTAAAACTAAAACCCACCCAATAAACCCTTAAAAAACCCTAACTCTAACCCCCGAAGATCCACTTACAGTTTTTGAAGTCCAGACATCCATCCTCATCAAGCCTGGAGAAGTCTTCATCCAAGTGGGCAGAAGTCCTCAACGAAGCTGGGAGAAGTCTTCATCCAGACGGCATCTTCTATTTTCATCCTTCCGACACGGAGCGGCTCCATCATCAAGGCATCGGGCGCGGAGCATCCTCTTCATACGGTCCCAGCCGTACACTGAAGGTTCCTTTAAAGGGACAGTCAACACCAGAATTTTTGTTGTTTTAAAATGTAGATAATCCCTTTATTACCCATTCCTAGTTTTGCATAACCAACATTGTTATATTAAATATACTTTTTACCTCTGTGATTAACTGGTATCTAAGCATCTTCTGACAGCCCCCTGATCACATGACATTTTATTCATTATCTATTGACTTTCATTTTAGCCAATTAGTGCAGTGTCTGCCACAATCCACGGGCATGCTCACAATGTTATCTATAGGGTTTACCTGAACTAGCTCTCCCCTGCTGTGAAAGCAAATACAAAAGCATGTGACTAGAGGCAGCCTTCAAGGGCTTAGAAATTATCATATGAGCCTTCCTAGGTCTAGCTTTCAACTAAGAATACCAAAAGAACAAAACAAAATTGGTGATAAAAGTAAATTGGAAAGTTGTTTAAAATTACATGCCCTATTTGAAACATGAAAGTTTTTTTTGGACTTAACTGTCCCTTTAAATGATGTCATCCAAGATGGCGTCCATTGAATTTCCGATTGGCTGATAGAATTCTATCAGCCAATCGGAATTAAAGGTGAAAAAATCCTATTGACTGATGCAATCAGCCAATAGGATTGAGCTTCAATCCTATTGGCTGATCCAATATAGTTTTAAATACGAATTAGTTAGGTAATGATAGTAAGTTTTATTTAGATATATTTTAATTATATTAAAGTTAGGGTTAGATTTAAGGTTAGGTTTAGGGGTTAATATATTTATTTAGTGTTAGTGATGTGGGCAGATTATGGGGTTAATAAGTGTAATGTAGATGTCGGCGATGTCGGGGTGGCAGATTAGGGGTTAATAAGTGTAATGTAGGTGTCAGCAATGTCGGGGCGGCAGATTCGGGGTTAATAAGTGTAATGTAGGTGTCGGCGATGTCGGGGTGGCAGATTAGGGGTTAATAAGTGTAATGTAGGTGTCGGCGATGTCAGGCGGCAGATTAGGGGTTAATAAGTGTAATGTAGGTGTCGGCGATGTCAGGCGGCAGATTAGGGGTTAATAACTGTAATGTAGGTGTTGGCGATGTCGGGGCGGCATATTAGGGGTTAATAAGTGTAATGTAGGTGTCGGCGATGTCGGGGGTGGCAGATTAGGTGTGTTTAGAATCGGGGTTTATGTTAGGGTGTTAGGTTTAAACATAAATTTTCTTTCCCCATAGGAATCAATGGGGCTGTGTTATGGAGCTTTACGCTCCTTTATTGCAGGTGTTAGGCTTTTTTTTAGCCAGCTTTCTCCATTGATGTCTATGGGGAAATTGTGCACGAGCACATAAAACCAGCTCAAAGCAGCTCATTTGTGTGCGGTATGGAGTGCAACACTGCCATATTGCCCGCTAACGCCGGGTTTTGCAAACCTGTAACAGCAGCGCTATTAAAGGTGAGCGGTGGAAATAACTTGCAAGTTATTACCGAGCCGCTCATAACGCAAAACTCATAATCTGTCCGATTGTTATCCACATTTTATTCCAATTCAGCAACTCTTATATGAGCAAACAAATACATTATAGGACAAAACAGATGAAGAATGATTGATTGCTTGTATAAATCAATTTGTTTGTTCGTTCCAGCTGTTTGGCACAAAAAAGTTTAGAAAGGGGGAAGAAAGTATTATAGGAGCTATACAAGTTAGCCAGCTCCTTAATTTTTAATGATATACATTGGTTCTGTCCATTCACGTGTCCATGTCCCCTTTCCAAACTTGCCATAGTATTACTAATGGATGTTTAGGCCAATAAAGCCTTAACCTATCATACGTCTAGATTTAGAGTTCTGCGGCCAAAGGGGTGCGTTAGCTACGCATGCTTTTTTTCTCCCGCACCTTTTAAATACCGCTGGTATTTAGAGTTCACAGAATGGCTGCGTTAGGCTTACGGACGCGGCCAGCTTCAAAAACGTGCTCGTGCACGATATCCCCATAGGAAACAATGGGGCAGTTTGAGCTGAAAAAAACCTAACACCTGCAAAAAAGCAGCGTTCAGCTCCTAACGCAGCCCCATTGTTTCCTATGGGGAAACACTTCCTAAGTCTGCACCTAACACCCTAACATGAACCCCAAGTCTAAACACCCCTAACCTTACACTTATTAACCCCTAATCTGCCGCCCCCGCTATCGCTGACACCTGCATATTTTTTTTTAACCACTAATCTGCCGCTCCGTACACCGCCGCAACCTACATTATACCTATGTACCCCTAATCTGCTGCCCCTAACACCGCCGACCCCTATATTATATTTATTAACCCCTAATATGCTGCCCCCTACGTCGCCTCCACCTACCTACAATAATTAACCCCTAATCTGACGACCGGACCTCACCGCTACTATAATAAAGTTATTAACCCCTAAAGCTAAGTCTAACCCGAACCCTAACACCCCCTAAGTTAAATATAATTTAAATCTAACGAAATAAATTAACTCTTATTAAATAAATTATTCCTTTATATTTAAGTATTTAAAGCTAAATACTTACCTGTAAAATAAACCCTTATATAGCTACAATATAAATTATAATTATATTGTAGCTATTTTAGGATTAATATTTATTTTACAGGCAACTTTGTAATTATTTTAACCAGGTACAATAGCTATTAAATAGTTAATAACTATTTAATAGTTACCTAGTTAAAATAATTACAAAATTACCTGTAAAATAAATCCTAACCTAAGTTACAATTAAACCTAACACTACACTATCAATAAATAAATTAAATACAATACCTACAATTACCTACAATTAAACCTAACACTACACTATCAATAAATTAATTAAATACAATACCTACAAATAAATACAATGAAATAAACTAACTAAAGTACAAAAAATAAAAAAGAACTGTTACAAAAAATAAAAAAATATTTACAAACATTAGAAAAATATTACAACAATTTTAAACTAATTACACCTACTCTAAGCCCCCTAATAAAATAACAAAGACCCCCAAAATAAAAAAATGCCCTACCCTATTCTAAAATTAAAATAGAAAAGCTCTTTTACCTTACCAGCCCTGAAAAGGACCCTTTGCGGGGCATGCCCCAAAGAATTCAGCTCTTTTGCCTGTAAAAAAAAAACATACAATACCCCCCCCCAACATTACAACCCACCACCCACATACCCCTAATCTAACCCAAACCCCCCTTAAATAAACCTAACACTAAGCCCCTGAAGATCTCCCTACCTTGTCTTCACCATGCCTGGTTCACCGATCGATCCAGAAGAGCCTCCGATGTCTTGATCCAAGCCCAAGCAGGGGGCTGAAGATGTCCATGATCCGACTGAAGTCTTCATCCAAGCGGGAGCTGAAGAGGTCCATGATCGGGCTGAAGTCTTCTATCAAGCGGCATCTTCAATCTTCTTTCTTCCGGATCCATGGTCATCCCGCCGACGCGGAACATCCATCTTCACCGACGACTTCCCGACGAATGACGGTTCCTTTAAGGGACGTCATCCAAGATGGCGTCCCTCGAATTCCGATTGGCTGATAGGATTCTATCAGCCAATCGGAATTAAGGAAGGAAAATTCTGATTGGCTGATGGAATCAGCCAATCAGATTCAAGTTCAATCCGATTGGCTTTTCCGATCAGCCAATAGAATGCAAGCTCAATCTGATTGGCTGATCGGATCAGCCAATCGGATTGAACTTGATTCTGATTGGCTGATTCCATCAGCCAATCAGAATTTTCCTACCTTAATTCCGATTGGCTGATAGAATCCTATCAGCCAATCGGAATTCGAGGGATGCCATCTTGGATGACGTCATTTAAAGGAACCTTCATTCGGACTTAGGACGTCGCAAGAAGAGGATGGATCCGCGCTGGAGGTCTTCAAGATGGAGCCGCTTGTCACCGCTTGGAAGAAGATGGTTGCCGGTCCGGATCTACTCTTCTGCCCGGATAGGATGAAGACTTTGGAGCCTCTTCTGGACCTCTTCAGCCACCGCTTGATAGAAGACTTCAAGCCGGATGATGGATCTCCAGCCCCCGCTTGGGCTTGGATGAAGAATTCGGAGCCTGGAGCGATCGGTGATACCTGGCATGGTGAAGACAAGGTAGGAAGATCTTCAGGGGCTTAGTGTTAGGTTTATTTAAGGGGGGTTTGGGTTAGATTAGGGGTATGTGGGTGGTGGGTTGTAATGTTGGGGGGGGGTATTGTATGGTTTTTTTTCCAGGCAAAAGAGCTGAATTCTTTGGGGCATGCCCCGCAAAGGGCCCTTTTAAGGGCTGGTAAGGTAAAAGAGCTTTTCTATTTTAATTTTAGAATAGGGGAGGGCATTTTTTTATTTTGGGCGGCTTTGTTATTTTATTAGGGGGCTTAGAGTAGGTGTAATTAGTTTAAAATTGTTGTAATATTTTGCTAATGTTTGTAAATATTTTTTTTATTTTTTGTAACTTAGTTCTTTTTTATTTTTTGTACTTTAGTTAGTTTATTTAATTGTATTTATTTGTAGGTATTGTATTTAATTAATTTATTGATAGTGTAGTGTTAGGTTTAATTGTAGATAATTGTAGGTATTTTATTTAAGTAATTTATTGATAGTGTAGTGTTAGGTTTAATTGTAACTTAGGTTAGGATTTATTTTCCAGGTAATTTTGTAATTATTTTAAATAGGTAGCTATTAAATAGTTATTAACTATTTAATAGCTATTGTACCTGGTTAAAATAATTACAAAGTTGCCTGTAAAATAAATATTAATCCTAAAATAGCTACAATATAATTATAATTTATATTGTAGCTATATTAGGGTTTATTTTACAGGTAAGTATTTAGCTTTAAATAGGAATAATTTATTTAATAAGAGTTAATTTATTTCGTTAGATTTAAATTATATTTAACTTAGGGGGGTGTTAGTGTTAGGGTTAGAGTTAGCTTTAGGGGTTAATACATTTATTATAGTAGCGGTGTGGTCCGGTCGGCAGATTAGGGGTTAATAAGTGTAGGTAGGTGTCGGCGACGTTGAGGGGGCAGATTAGGGGTTAATAAATATAATATAGGGGTCAGTGGTGTTAGGGGCAGCAGATTAGGGGTACATAAGTATAACGTAGGTGGCGGCGGTGTGCGGTCGTCAGATTAGGGGTTAAAAAAATTTAATCGAGTGGCGGCGATGTGGGGGGGCCTCGGTTTAGGGGTATATAGGTAGTTTATGGGTGTTAGTGTACTTTAGAGCACAGTAGTTAAGAGCTCTATGAACCGGCGTTAGCCCTAAAAGCTCTTAACTCCTGGTTTTTTTTCTGCTGCTTGAGTTTTGTCGTTAGATTTCTAACGCTCACTTCAGCCACGACTCTAAATACCGGCGTTAGAAAGATCCCATTGAAAAGATAGGATACGCAAATGGCGTAGGGGGAACTGCGGTATGGAAAAGTCGCGGCTGCAAAGTGAGCGTTAGTCCCTTTAATGACTGACTCCAAATACCAGCGGGCGGTAAAAACCAGCGTTAGGACCCCCTAACGCTGGTTTTGACAGCTACCGCCAAACTCTAAATCTAGCCGCAAGTGAGGTAGGACACTAGGGGAAACTCTGCCATTTTCAAGTCACTTTGACTAAAACTGGTTAACTGCTAATCACAAAGTCAGGAGGTCCAAAAAGGTAAATATTTCAAGATTCAGATAGAACATGTAATTTTAAATAAATTTCCAATTTGTATACTTTGTTGAAAAGTATAACTAGGTAGGCTCAGAAGCTGATGATTGGCGGTTGCACATATATGCATCTTTTCATTGGCTTTCAGCTAACTCCCAGTAATGCTTTGCTGCTCCTTCATCAAAGACTAACAAGACAATAAAGCAAATTAGTTAACAAAAGTAAATTGAAAAGGTCGTTAAAATTGTGTGATCTGGAAGAATCATGAAAAAAAAAACTGGTTTCATGTCCATTTAAGTACAAAAATCTCCATAGATTTTAATGGGGAATTTTTTAGAAAATGTATCAGATAAACTTTGATAAAGGATTGTAATTGATCCCTATATGAACTGTTGGCATTGCAATATAGTTTATTTTATTTGTTCTAATTTAATAAATTAATACTTTTGTTAAAATTAGTTATAAATGTGTTGTTCCCATTGGGAATAATAGTAATGAATCCAAAACAAATATTTGGTCTAACGGAAAGCCCATATGAGCAAAATTAATTTTGAAAAATATGAAATCTTTTGGACAACATAATTTTCCCTGTGCACATCTCAAAAAAGCAATAGTAGGAAGTAAACAGCTGTATTAGTTTAAATTTAAATTGAAACAGCTTTAGATATAGAATGCCTCAGTATCATTATGTTCAGAGGAAGCAACATAAATGCTTTGTTAAATCAAGTTATTTTGCAGATAAAGATCATCTGGTGTATTCCATTTACCTTATTTATCACTTCTCACTTTCTCTCCATAGATTACCAAGTTTATTGATGCAGCCCTTGTCTGGCCTAGTCCCTGTTTCCCAAATCCTGGACCTTAAGATAGTAATAATGTTGATGTCTTAATAACTCAAATGGAGCCTACAAAAAAGTTACTTGCATCAGATATTGCAATGGCTGGTGACAACTGTTGGACCATAATATCTGCAAGAGGCCAGTTATCTGTATAATGTACAATTTCAGAACTAATGGTGTAGATTGGGGCAAAATGTTTTATACATTTAAAATGTATTTATAGGGACATTAAAGTAATGTTTTTATTCTGGCATTTCAATATGTAATAATATTTTTGTTTTGTTTTTGTGCATGTGGGTGTATATCTGTCCAACATTTGAGATGGGTAAACAGTCAGTGAAGAATATATACTATAGGCCCTTGTTATACCAAAATGCACGATTCGTTATATTTACAAAAAAAGGGGAATTATTCCTCTAGGCTGATAAATAGATATTAATTCTCAATTAACAAGAACTGTGGCGCAGACCCGTAAACAAATATACAAATTATTCAAAAAGAAAAAAGAATGTGAAACCAAACTTATCAGGATTTTACCAAAAATAGACAGGGAATTCGGCACTATATTATAAATCAATATTGAAATATATTAATTCATTCAATAGAAAATTCACAGAAAGCATGAATAATATCATGCAAATAGATTATAACTCTATAACGCCAGTATCCTTTCTATGCTTTACAGCAAAGCTTTATGGATGCTGTGCTACTAGTTAAGAACTTTTCAAAAGCATTGTCCATATCTATGCACTTGTCCACCACAATAGATAATCATGCAGAAATAAATGTTGTTAGTAACTCATGCATGAATTATTTGAATAAACAGTCACTGCAGTGTGTGGTAAACCTGTCTTCCATTTTTGCAGCGAGTGAGCAATGGATGCTATTCATCTGTTGCTATGCATGGATGCTATTCACCCTTGTGCAACACTGCCCCTGCACTCATCAGACCAATCATGTAAGTCCTGTCAGTCACCCAGAACAAATGAGTTTAAGAAGCAGCAGCCATAGGACTGCAAATGCTTAACTTATGGTAAGCAGGAATAAATGCGGTAGAACTCATATCGTGCAGCGTTATATTGTACTGGGCACAATAAAGAGTTCAAGGTGTTGTCTTGGCCTTCAAATACCCCAGATCTCAATCCGATTGAGCATCTGTGGGATGTGCTGGAACAACATATCTCATCCATGGAGGCACGACCATGCAACTTGCAGGACTTAAAGGATCTGCTGGTAATATTTTGGTGCCAGCTACCACAGGAAACTTTCAGAGGTCTTGTGGAGTCCATGCCTTGATGCATCAGAGCTGTTTTGGCACTATGAGGGGGATCTACACGATGTCAAGCAGGTGATTTTAATGTTGTGGCCGATCAGTGTATATGGACTCTTGTCAGCTATATAAATCTGGCGATTGTACCTTCTATTGGACTTTAGTCTTTGTGTATAATGTGGTTATACTGCTGGGAGCCTGCGACTTCCCCTTAAGAGGCACAGGATAGGTGTGGTCTGGACCCAACAGTTACTGTTGCCTGGGTCCGGTGGACCCACTTGGTCTCATGGTTGAGCCGGCACTAGATCCTAGATGACAACTGGTAGGTTTGAAATTGAGGGTCATGGTTGCATTAGTATTTTATTGATGTAGACTGTATGTCTGGATAATAATACACCTTACAGTTTTATATGTTTTAGCATAAAGCATAAAAGCTGATGTATAAATGGTGTCTAGCATGCCTGTTTTTTTTCTTCTAATATCTAATTAGACTGCTACTCAGCTTCCTAGCATGATTATATAACTGTTTGGTTAAGAATTAACTGTATTTGAATATGTGAAGCATCTGTATTAAATCATATTGACTAGTATTTTAAATCAGAGATCTACAACTTACCTAGAAGTAATGCCTAATACAAATGTCCCATATTATTTCTCTAGTCCTGTTTACACTGCTGCAATTATAAGGGATGTTATTAGAGTTAAATACTTATAGCTACATGTGGTGACATTTTATCACGGAATATTAAAATATAGCTCACAGATTTTGTCCCTGGCGGTTCACATGGCTGTTTTTTAAATTGAATATTAAAGTAGTTCTTTGGCCTAGAGAGGGACACTCCCAGTGGCCTTTGAGTGGCATTTCATAGACCACTCCCTTTTGGATTGGGGTATAAGAAACTGGAACACCAAAACCTCTCTCTTCTTTCTTATCCTGTTCCTGAAAGGATGGCTGATTTTGGACACATTAGTGAATTTGGCTGATTATATTCCTAGGATTATTTTTGCAGTATTGCACAAATTGGGGTTGTAGTAGAGTTGCCCTGTATTAATTATTTTGGACTGTTTTGCTGTAAAATAGATGTGTATTTATATCTGTAAATCTTTCTCTTATTATTAACATATATTGATTCCTAATAAAACACTTTGAAAAAAATGGAGACCTTTTAATTAATAACCACATTTTGGCGGCCATGAAGTTGTAGACAAATCCATATGCCAATTAGTTTTGCAGAAATCAGATATATTGATTTAATTTTAGAATATTGCAGGATATATTTTTTTAAATGTTTTCTAAAGAAAATGCTTGGTTCAGAAACCTGTATTTCAGGTGGAATTGTCTTTATAAATTTGCATTTCCATAGAGTTTCATGGGTGATGGTAACTGTAGCTTAGTCCTGGGTTTCAGTCAAAGAAAACTGTGTATTACTACAAAAAAATATTTTCAGTGCGGTAAAGGTAATTTTTGGTGTTTTACAGCAAAGTTATTTTTATTTTGTAGTGTGGTTGGCTCCAGCAGACGTTTTGTATACAATTTGTATACAAATAATGCTTCTTTTTACAGCTGGGATATAGACATTGTTTGTAGATTGCATTTTGTGGCTCTTGTATTTTTCACAAGGGGTCTGAAAAAGCCATTAAAGTAGGTATGAGCATGCAGAAATGGACAGAATTTCTTCAAGATGCCATGGGCCCCTATGCCAAAAGGTTATTAGGATTCAACTCAAGCATATCTGATCAGGTTGGGAGAATAGTTAAAACCTTTTTCAATTTGTCTAGTCTAGAAGAAGAAATTAGTGAAATTACCATGAGACCTCTAGATGGGCCATTTGAAGTAGCAAAAAGAGCAAAGAATGTCTATATAAGCTATGCCCTATAGGGACTCTTTAGTATATAATTTGATGTAGAGCTACTTCTTTAAGCTAGAGCCATTAGATGTATATTTGGCTATTTTGGCTTTTGGAAATGTTTATCTAGACATCCATATAGCTTAGAGGATAGAAGGGAAAGAGGTGACATGATAGAAACCTTCAAATATATGAAGGGACTTAATAAAATAGAAGCTGAAAGCATTTTTCACAAAAAAATAAATGCCAAAACAAGGGGTCACAATCTAAAGTTAGAGGGTAGCAGATTCAGGAGAAATTTAAGGAAGCATTTTTTTACAGAAGAGGTGGTGGATTCATGGAATAAACTTCCATTTGAGGTGGTAAACACAAAGACTGTAAAGGAATTTAAAAATGCCTGGGACATGCATAAGGCTATCCTAAGAAAAAAGTAACATGTAATATGGGTACACTTGATGGGCCTTTTTGGTTCTTATCTACCGTCAAATTCTATGTTTCTATCCACATCCTTCTATAGGCCAGATTACGAGTTGAGCACTAACAGTTACGCACAAGCGATAAGGGGTTTATCATGGGTGTTTGTGCTCATCGGGTTTACCGCTCATATTAAAAGTTTAAAGTTAACATGATCACTTGAGCGCAATCGGGATTTACACTAGAATGATTAACGCATCCTCAGAGCTCTGTTCAACTGTTTCGCGAAGCAAAAAAGTGTCACAAAACACATAAAAAATATATAACAAAGTACAGTTACACACCATATAATAAAAATTATTTTAAAAAAATATTGCACACAAAAGTTACAAGGGCTCAAAGATATGAGGTCTCAGGTGTTAGAAAAAGGCAAGCAGGCAAAGGGCTTTAACATAGAAATTCATACATATACATGTCTAAAGATGGATATGTATGTATGTAAATGTATATACAGTATCTCACAAAAGTGAGTACACCCCTCACATTTTTGTAAATATTTTATTATATCTTTTCATGTGACAACACTGAAGACATTATGCTTTGCTACAATGTAAAGTAGCTAGTGTACAGCCTGTATAACAGTGTAAATTTCTGTCCCCTCAAAATAACTCAACACACAGCCATTAATGTCTAAACTGTTGGCAACAAAAGTGAGTACACCCCTAAGTGGAAATGTCCAAATTGGGCCCAATTAGCCATTTTCCCTCCCCAGTGTCATGTGACTCGTTAGTGTTACAAGGTCTCAGGTGTGAACAGGGAGCAGGTGTGTAAAAGTTGGTGTTATCGCTCTCACACTCTCTCATACTGGTCACTGGAAGTTCAACATGGCACCTCATGGCAAATAACTCTCTGAGGATCTGAAAAAAAGAATTGTTGCTCTACATAAAGATGGCCTAGGCTATAAGAAGATTGCCAAGACCCTGAAACTGAGCTGCAGCACAGTGAGCAAGACCATACAGTGGTTTCACAGGACAGGTTCCACACAGAACAGGCCTCGCCATGGTGGACCAAAGAAGTTGAGTGCACATGCTCAGCATCATATCCAGAGGTTGTCTTTGGGAAATAGACGTATGATTGCTGCCAGCATTGCTGCAGAGGTTGATGGGGTGGGGGGGTCAGTGCTCAGACCATATGCTACACACTGCATCGAATTGGTCTGCATGGCTATCATCCCAGAAGGAAGCCTCTTCTAAAGATCATGCACAAGAAAGCCCACCAACAGTTTGCTGAAGACAAGCAGACTAAGGACATGGATTACTGGAACCATGTCCTGTGGTCCAAGAAGACCAAGATAAACTTTGGTTCAGGTGGTGTCAAGCGTGTGTGTCGGCAACAAGGTGAGTAGTACAAAGACAAGTGTGTCTTGTCTACAATCAAGCATGGTGGTGGAAGTGTCATGGTCTAGGCCTGCATGAGTGCTGCCAGCACTGGGTAGCTACAGTTCATTGAGGGAACCATGAATGCCAACATGTACTGTGACATACTGAAGAAGAGCATGATCCCCTCCCTTCGGAGACTGGGCCGCAGGGCAGTATTCCAACATGATAACAACCCCAAACACACCTCCAAGACGACCACTGCCTTGCTAAAGAAGCTGAGGGTAAAGGTGATGGACTGGCCAACCATATCTCCAGACCTAAACCTTATTGAGCATCTGTGGGGCATCCTCAAATTGAATGTGGGGGAGTGGAAGGTCTCTAACATCCACCAGCTCCGTGATGTCGTCATGAAGAAGTGGAAGAGGACTCCAGTGGCAACCTGTGAAGCTCTGGTGAACTCTATGCCCAAGAGGGTTAAGGCAGTGCTGGAAAATAATGGTGGCCACACAAAATATTGACACTTTGGGCCCAATATGGACATTTCCACTTAGGGGTGTACTCACTTTTGTTGCTAATGGTTTAGACATTAATGGCTGTGTGTTGAGTTATTTTGAGGGGGCAGCAAATTTACACTGGTATACAGGCTGTACACTCACTACTTTACATTGTAGCAAAATGTCATTTCTTCAGTGTTGTCACATGAAAAGATATAATAAAATATTTACAAAAATGTGAGGGGTGTACTCACTTTTGTGACGTACTGTATATGTCTATATGTTTTTACATATGTAAGTATGTACTTATGTATTTACAGACATATATATACACATATATATATATAAATACATAAATACACATGTACACACACACACACATATATATATATATATATATATATATTATTATTATTATCATTTATTTGTATAGCGCCGCCAAATTCCATAGCGCTGGGTACAATGATAGGGATATACAATGACAAAGATTTGTGATAAAATACAAAACATAACAAAACTAAACAAATCTAGCACAGGAGGAAGAGGGCCCTGCTCCGGAGAGCTCACAGTCTATAGGTTTAGGGTGCAGAGACATAAGGTTGGGGTAGCTTGTTACATCAGTTGTATTTATATATATATATGAGGCAGGCATAGGGATTCAACATAGAGATACATACATATATATTTCTAAAGATGTATTTACAGACATATATACACATATATATACACTCATAAATATGTACATGCATAAAAATATATATATATATATATATATATATATATATATATATATAAGTGCATTGGAGACCTTTGCAGTTAAGTAGAGGAACACATGTAAAATCATATCTACGCAATATTCATATTTATTAAAGGTTTTAACTATGGGGCCTATTTATCATATGTCTGTCGGACCTGATCCAACAGTGCGGATCAGGTCCGACAGACATCGCTGAATGCGGAGAGCAATACACTTTTAATTCTCCAAGTTTTACAGAATCTATCAACCATGGTATCTTTTTTCACCATGTACTGACAGATATTACAATGCCCACAAGGTACTGATCCTTGATGAATAGGTTTCTTGTGTCTATTTCTATTGAAGTGACTATTTGTGAGATGGTCATTTAGATTGTTCGCACGTCTGAAAATAAAAGACGGATTAGTTGGTAATACCATATTCAATTTATCATCACTTTTTAGAATGTGCCAGTGTTTTTTGATAATGTTAGATACTTCATCACTTTGGCTGTTATAGGTAGATATAAACCTTATTGTATTTGTGTCAGATGATGTGGTATTGTTTGGTCTAAGCAGGTCTGACCTATCTTTTGATAGTGCTTTACGATAGGCCCTTGCTAGTGACTTTTTGGTGTACCCTCGTTCCTAAAGTCTTTTTCTTAGTTCACCTGCTGCTTGCTTGAAAGCATTGATGCTAGAACTGTTCCTTCTAAGTCTTAAATATTTTCCGTATGGGAGGCTACGAATTGTAGAAGGGTGATGATGGCTGCTGGCATGTAGTATGTTGTTGGTCGCAGTGGGTTTTCTGTAAGATTCTGTTTCTAGTTTGTTGTTATGTTTTACAATAGTCAAATCTAGAAATTCAACCTTTTCCATACTAGTGTTGTATGTCAGATAAAGGCCAAAGGGGTTAGTGTTTAGACATTCTATGAATGTTTGTAAAGTCTCAATTGAGCCCTCCCAAATCATAAAGATGTCATCTATGTACCTGGACCAGTGGGAGATGTAGCGGGTATATTGGTTCATGTTCTCATTGAACACTATCATCTCTTCCCACCAGCCCAGGTACAAGTTGGCATAAGTGGGTGCACACGAGGTACCCATGGCGGTGCCACATATTTGTAAGAAGAATTTTTCATCAAAGACGAAATAATTGTGTTTAAGAACAAATTTTAACAGCCTGATGATGAAATCTTTGGTATTCACTTCTATGTCCTGATCTTTATTTAAGAAATGGGCAACCGATTTGATACCCCATTCAGGACTTATACTGGTATATAGCGATTCAACGTCGCATGTTACCAGTATTGAGTGTTTAGTGACTTCTATATTTTGTAACTTATTAAGGATATGTATAGTATCCTTAGTATGTGATGGTAACATATCCACAAAACACCTCAGTCTAGCATCCACATATTTACTAGCTTGTTCGGTAAGGGAGCCCATACCTGAGACTATGGGTCTCCCCGGTGGGCAAGCAATGTTTTTGTGGATTTTGGGTAACAGGTACATCGTTGCAATTTTGGGTTTAGTAACTGTGAGGAACTTATGTTCTTTAGCATCAATGATTTTCTCAGAGAAAGCTCCATCAATCAATTTTTTGTAATTTTCTAGGAAATTGTCAGTGGGATTACCTAGTAATCTTTTGTAGTTTTTAGTATTAAGAAGTTGTTTCATTGCTTCTTCAACATCCATTGAAGTAGGCCATATAACAATATTACCCCCCTTATCACTATTTTTGAATTGGACATCAGTCCATGTGGTCATTTCTTTCATGGCCTCAAATTCTAATTTGGTCATATTTGCTCCATGAAGTTTAGTATCTTGCATGGATATGATGTCATTACATACCAAATTTAGAAAAGTGATGGCTTGGGGGGAAATGTGACCCAGAGGAGTGAATTGAGACTGTATTTTAAGGATCTTACGTATTTGGCGTATTGGTCAATTGATCTGGCACAACCTCATTTTCGTCTAGTAATGCTATGAGGTTATTCAATGCTATGATGTCAGTTTGAGAAGCAAGATTGGGGTCATCATTAGGTATGAAATATTTCCTTAATAAGATCTTCCTAACAAATAAATCGGTGTCTTTTATAGCCTCGAATTTATCAATGTGATTGGAAGGTACAAAAGATAAACCTTTTTTGAGGGCGGAGATATGTGCTGGGGTTAGTTCCCTGTCAGATAGGTTAATGATATTTAATTTAACATCGTCATTATTTCTAATTACTTCTTTTTGTTGTTTTTGTTGTGGGATTGGGTTTTGTGTGCTTGTGGTCTCTGATTGAACCGGACCTGACGTCTGGTTCGAGGTTGTATGCCCTCTGCCTCTTCTGGTCCTACGTCTAAAGGGGTAGTTCTCAAGTTAATATGTGGTTTGTTTTTTTTCTTATTTTGATTACTTGTAGAGACAAGTATAGACCTAGGTTGTGTATCAGTTTCTGATATGTCTGCATCTGTTGAATCATATTCTATATCAGTACACTCAGAATCAGAATGTTGATTAACACTTTTTTTCCAATTATATACTTGTCCCTGAGCATAATCGTTAAGATCCCTATCTATCTTTTTTTCTTTCTTATCAGACACAAACTTGGCAAATCTTTCCACCTCATTCTTGATTTTGTTATAAGATTTTTTAAAATCCTCCAAGGTTTCATAGAGCTTTAATTCTTCACTTAATTTGTTAATCTCTTGTGTTACTGTGTTTAGTTTGTCAGTTTCATGCTCAATAAGATAGCCAATTAACTTGAGTGAGCACTCAGTGAGTGCTTGTTCCCATTTTGACATTAGCTCAGGTTTGAGATTATAAAAGGATGGAAACATTTTTAAGCGAAGGCCCCTGGGTATGACATTATTCTTTTGATAAAAGTCGTACATTCCCAGATTCCATTGCCCTCTAATCTGTTTCTTCCTAGTTTTCTTTAAATCTCTAAGTGGTTGTAACCATTCCCCCACAATTTCCCCATCTTGGGTGTTTTTATTTTTAAGGTCTGATGTTAATTTACCAATGTCCTCTGACCATTTCTGCATCTCCGCACTCAAATCAAAGGAGGCCATATTGTATGTAAACTGTGCTTCTAGTAGCTCTATTAGAATGTGGGATAGTTTAGTACTATTCCTAAATTACACAATAAGAGAAAGTTTAGAGTACTGGCACTAGTTTAGTGTATACAGGAATATATGGAACTAGTAAATGTTCCGGTGCTTACCCACCTAAAATATGACAGTTAAGAGAGAAAGAGGAAAGAGAACCTCAAAGAAAGCAGGTGGTTTAAACTAGCACTCATTCCTGTCTAACATTTAAAATTAAAAAATAACTTTTAATAAGTATAATTAATACCGGCCTAAATACCTAGTGTACCAAATATTTAAAACTAAGTCACAAATGTCCCCCTGTTTCCTGGCCGATAACAGCTCCCTCGGCTTCAGGTGACAGGGACAAATGGACTCTAAATTTAAAAACAACAATCACCAAGGTGCAAATGAATGCACAAAATATTTAGCAGCAAACTAGTTTCGGCTGTGCTATCAGCCTTTCTCAATGCTGACTTAGTTTTAAATATTTTTTTTACACTAGGTACACCTGGAATTAGAGGGGGTAACTGTGAAAATACCCTACTTCAAAAGGAAACAGGTTGGATTTTCAGACTAAACTCAACTATACCCAATGGAATGAACGAGGCCAATAACTATTGGGTATTTCTTTAAATCCATTCTGACTGAATGTTGATAACAATTCATGAGACAAGTATTTTCCATCAATCTATTTTATTTTATTTTATTACATCTTATTAGATCACCGTATACTTCTATTACAAAAACCACTATTTATGTATTATATTTACTGAATTATACCGAACTAAATTCTGACTAACAACCTCCTCTCTAATATCCTATACTACCCACAAGTCCAATCTGGATTCAATTAGAAATAGGGAATTCATATGAGAGAGGTAGTGGGATTTTCAGAAAATAGGTATTGACTAAATATATAATATCATACTAGTTCTGTGTAATAACTAACAAATTTGAAGGTGTATATTGGCCGCCCATAGCACTTCCCATACTTTTAACCTACTCCTTCCCATATTCTAATAACTTTATATGCAATTTACATACTCTGGGTTAATTATAGAGAAAAATGTATAGTATATGAATAACATTAGCCTAATATTCCTAAATACTAATATGTGTTTTCACACTAAGAAAGTATGATGCTATTATAGGCTATGTGATGTTAGAATCACTGTACACTCTATGTGTTTTGCTATATTCAATATTAGAAGTTTCATATATATATACACTCCTATATTCACATCTGATTAACCTCTCATAACTGTGATACTAAAATTAATTACAAGCATTAGAAGAGCATATAGATCAGCATTACTTGCGGAGAATCAAGTTGGAACCCACATAGATTGTCACCCTATGGTAGTGATCCAACCATCATTATCAGAGGAAGACCATACATAAGAATAGTGGAAAATGTCACTTGAACACGGACCACTCACGGCAGTAAGGGATTTTGGATTTCCAGGAACACTTTTTTGACTAAACTAACATACGTCTTTAAACGTCCTTTATATATATTATTATTGTTTTTTAATCAGGAAATAATATCAGAATATAATACGAATACATGTAATACACGAATTGGAAGGAATTTTACCTCCCATATGTATGACAAACAAGTATTCTAAGTGTGGGATATTTAGGACGCTAGTGAAAATCGAATCAATGCAAATTCCCTAACCACGAGTTACACTAGAATAGATCTGTACTGCCCCTGACATTAGCATTACTTGCACAGGGGTTATACGAGCATCAATGTTCCTGATGTTTGGTAACATGGTGGTTAATGACAGAAAAAGGGTTTGTCTGCTCTATTATACAGTAATGTTCCTATGCGATATTGCTTTGTTTTTACACGGAGAAACAGTTGTGTGATTGGATGACACAAAATAAGGGTATGTCCTTGTGGACCAATGAAAATGGCTCTTTTACGTGCTGTTCTCAATTACATAGTCACATTGAGAAAAACAAGAGAAAACACTGCCGCCGTATCCTAATTATATTGCACGGAAGGAATTGGACGCACACTTTGCAAATTACATATGCTTTAATTGTTATAAGCGATCCAAACCACATGTGGACAAATACACAAACACATATCCCAAGTGCACTGATTGATAACATACAACGGGGAAAACGTAAAATCAAATCAAATCGAATTACATATAACATATTGGAATGCATTTGCAATTTTTCTAACATGTGAATAATTATTGGGCTATTGTTTGTGCACGTCACAATACCGAAACACACAGGGATTGGACCATAAGTAGGAGTATTCTCACATGAAACATTGATTGGTTGATAGGTTAATGTTAGTGCTATATAAAGGGGTGGCATCCGGGCCTTGGTTTGTCCATAGCATTGAGAAAGGCTGATAGCACAGCCGAAACTAGTTTGCTGCTAAATATTTTGTGCATTCATTTGCACCTTGGTGATTGTTGTTTTTAAATTTAGAGTCCATTTGTCCCTGTCACCTGAAGCCGAGGGAGCTGCTATCGGCCAGGAAACAGGGGGACATTTGTGACTTAGTTTTAAATATTTGGTACACTAGGTATTTAGGCCGGTATTAATTATACTTATTAAAAGTTATTTTTTAATTTTAAATGTTAGACAGGAATGAGTGCTAGTTTAAACCACCTGCTTTCTTTGAGAGTCTGAACACTCGCCAGAAACACGGGCCCACAATCTCCTTACGGAGCTTGATAAATGGGTCCCAAAGTATTTACTGTAAATAGTTCACATTCCAATGTTATGCACATAGCACAATATGTTCTAAGTATTTATAAATAGATATTTCTATATATAGCTGTATATATCTATACCTTATTATATAATATAATTTAATGTCACTCTTCATTTTTCCCCTATAATTTTATCAGTTGAGGATTATATGGAATCCTTTTTCCCCTACTTTACGTTTCTTTTTCTAATGTGATAGTTGTCCAAGAAATCTTTCTTAGGGGTTAAATTATTTATTTAGACCAGTGTTTCCCAAACGCGGTCCTTATGTACCCCCAACAGGCCTGGTTGTCATTATAGCTGAACTAGTGCACAGGTGAAGTAATCAGCTAATCAGTAACCATGGTTACTAACCTGCTCTCACCCATCAGCTGATTATTTCACCTGTGCACTAGTTCAGCTATAATGACGACCAGGTCTGTTGGGGGTATGTGATGACAGCATTTGTGAAACACTGATATAGAACATGACTACATTTCAAAGGTGATGTTTAAGCTTGTTTTAAAAAGAAAATATAAGGTTTGTTCTTTGAGTGTTTTAGGTTATTCTGTGATGTAACAAACTCCAGAACGTTTATTTGCACAATTGATATGGTCTTACCTTTTTATTTACTAGTCCTAAAGCCTGTGTACACATGCCATTTATTGCAGTGCATCAGCCCTACCGCACGGCCATGCCGCTGCCACGCCTGACCACACCGCCATCACGCCTGCCCCGTCTGGCTACGCCCCCGCCACTCCCACTCCCGCCCACCCTCTCTGCTGTCTGATCCTCACAGCATTGTCAGATCCTTCCTTACGGCCAGGCCAGGTATGTTTGTCTCACGCTGCAGTGTCTACTGCACATGACAGCTTCTGACAAACATACCTGGCCTTTTATCATATAGGATGTGCTAATTGGGATACAACTTATCTGTTGTACTGTACTTTAAACCGCAATAAATATATCATTTCAAAATAAAAAGTCGAAACAAATTGTGAGAGCAGGGCATCCTCTGCTTAGTGCATGGAGCCATTGCTTCCATGTATGCTTTGTTTCTTTCAGCGTCATTTTGCAATCTGCTCCTACAGCTAACTTCAGTTAGTTTCAACCAATGAGATTTCAGTAGCTGTGTTATATAACCAAACTCAAGCCCTGCCTCTGTGCATCTGTATAAGAAACGCTTTGGTTGAATTTATATCTGATTCTTGTTTTCAAGTCTCTTAACCTGTTTGTGTTAAAATCATACGTGGCCTCCTGTTAAACCTATACCGCTTTCGCACTTGGCTTCATCTAGTCTCCTGAATTGCCTACTACCATTGTGTCTTTCACCACATATGGTTAAATGGACTCCTCTCTTCTCTCAGTTCATCTCTAAAATTGCTTCAGCAATTTCATTGTTACTCATTTTGCCCAGTAATCTATAGTTACCTGCCACAATTGTCCCTTAGACACTCATCTTCATGGCCTGTATTTCTGGAGACTGAAGTCACATATCACAAAACACATCACAAAACACAGTCATGATTTTCATAGAAGGGACATGACAGAGAATACTTGTACTAGCTCTGGATACTGAGTCCTCTAAACATAGAGCTTCATGACAATCTTTTAAAATAGAAACGCAGAGCAAGCTTTCAGGGCTACTACAACTGTTGTAACTGAAAAAAAGTATTTTACATGAATGTGTGCAATTTGGTATAATTGTACTATATGTCTGGCAGTTGTTGTATATTGATATTGTTGAATAATACAATCATATGGAAAGTATATCACTAGAGTGCTTAGTATTGATATTTGAAGCATGTTAATTTGTTACTGTCTTTTGAAATGCAAAATGCCCTTTTGGTTATATGATTCCCAGTGAGATCAGAGAGTGGAATTAATACTTCAATGCAGCCTATTTTTATAGCTCATCAAATATGGTCATCATGAATATGAAATAAACCAACACATGAACATAGTAAACATTTTTGGCAGCACAGGACACAGTATCAAAGATCTAACAAAAAAAGCAGCTTGCACTCACAAAAAGAACGCAAATATGGGAGCACAAAGAAATGAAGAAATACTATTTATTGCATAACGGATAAAATATAGAACAACAATTTAAAAAAAATAAATATTAGTTTTATAATCATACCATAGCTGATGAAGAGGGGAAACAATCTTGTACGGTCTGTTTATTTGTTGCTGTTATTATTTTCTTAGGTCAAAAGAGACATGTCGTTGACATTTGCAAGGACATAGGATATAATGCTTACAGCCTTGTGTGTATGATATTAATTCTTGAAAAAAATACATCTAATAGATAAAATATTTGTCCTGATTTTATAAATTCCTTATATATCTAGGTCTCCAATTAATTTAAAGCAAATAATTTGCCCAATACTACAGAGATGGAATTATTGGTTTAAAACCAAACATACGATTATAAGACTGTATGTTTTAATACAATCAACAAATTCAAAACAGCTACACAAATTAGACACTCCAGGGTATTTACCTAGATGCCTTTTAGGCTCCATTTATCAAATGTACTCTTAGGAATCTCGTCCGCACAAGCAAATATATTACAATGCTATAGAACTGTATAAATGAAGGTGAAGGGTCAAGGCAGATTAAAGCAAATGAAAATTATAGAAAATGGAAAAAAGTTTTCGAGGAAGGGATAAGAGATGACGTATATAGCAAATCAGGGGCACAATCCGATATATGGCGCAAAATTACAGGTAATTTTGTAATTACTTTACAAAATTCTGCGGCGACGCTGCATATCGGATGGGGCCCCCGAAGAGGGAAAGGGCCAACAATGTACTTGTGAAAGTTTGAAATTGTATGTGTTAAATTTGCTTTGATATTTATAGCAAAGAGCTAAATGAAAAACTCTGCTACTTGAGTGTATGCAATCCATAAGCTTAGCACTCAAGCGTTATCCGAGATGGATTTTAGTGCAGGCCTTAATAGAAATCTATTATCTGAGGAAAATGATGCACCTGTGTTATCTGGTATGAATACTGTAGCATGCACTATAATACTGTGTCCACAATATATACTGTATTAATCATGGACTAATGTGTGCACAAGAATACAAGCAGTATGGAGCATTAACATACTCAACATATAACCTGGGCCTTATTTTGCATTGTCACGTTTAATTGCTGATGCCCACTGTACTATGCTTATATTAAAAAAATATTGACTTTAAAGTCCCTTAAATAAATATAATAGGTACTTCCTGTTTATGCTATAATTAAAGAAAATAACTAGAGATTTAAATTTTCTGTTGTGGTACTAAATATATTAAATAGTTTAGGGCTAGATTACAAATGGAAA
The DNA here is from genome assembly GCF_027579735.1 of Bombina bombina. Taxonomy (NCBI): domain Eukaryota; kingdom Metazoa; phylum Chordata; class Amphibia; order Anura; family Bombinatoridae; genus Bombina; species Bombina bombina. The sequence continues at coordinate 636,204,204 of NC_069500.1, read as the reverse complement.
AGTATTTAATTCTCCGGGCTCAAGCGCTAACTCTGCTAAAAGTAAGCTTTTTTCACGCTTTGGGGTTTGCACGTATTACAAGTTGAAAGAAAACTACTTTTGCTCGCACACTAACCTTATGGGGCTTATTTATTAATGTGCAAGTGGACATGATCCGATATTGCGGATCATGTCCGCCGCACATCGATAAATGCTGACAGCATACGCTCTATCATTGCAGATTTGCCGCCAATCGGCCGCTAGCAGGGGGTGATCTTATTCGATTGGGTTGATTTCTGTCCACTGCCTCAGAGCAGGCGGACAGGTTATGGAGCAGCGGTCTTTAGATACGGAGCTTGATAAATATGCCCCTATGTGCGTAAAAAGTTGAACTTAGAATATTGCGCGTGTGATAATATACTCCCCCATATTAGTCAAAGGAGCAAGAAAAGAAAAAAAAGGAACACCCTACCTGCGCGCAAACACGATCACATATTCTCAAGTACGCTAACCTGACAACTTATAATATGAGCGGTAAATCCAATCGGCTAGATTTAGAGTTCTGTGGCTACGCGTACTTTTTTCCCCCGCACCTTTTAAATACCGCTGGTATTTAGAGTTCACAGAAGGGCTGCGTTAGGCTCCAAAAAGGGAGCGTAGAGCATAATTTACCGCCACTGCAACTCTAAATACCAGCAGTGCTTACGGACCGGCCAGCTTCAAAAACGTGCTCGTGCACGATTCCCCCATAGAAAACAATGGGGCCGTTTGAGCTGAAAAAAAAACTAACACCTGCAAAAAAGCAGTGTTCAGCTCCTAACGCAGCCCCATTGTTTCCTATTAACCCCTAATCTGCCACCACTGCTATCGCTGACCCCTGCATATTATTATTAACCCCTAATCTGCCACTCCATACACTGCCACAACCTACGTTATCTCTATGAACCCTAATCTGCTGCCCCTAACCCCCGCCGACTCCTATATTATATTTATTACCCTCCAATCTGCCCCCCCAACATCGCCGCTACCTACCTACAATTATTAACCCCTAATCTGCCGACCGGACCTCACCGCTACTCTAATAAATGTATTAACCCCTAAAGCTAAGTTTAACCCTACCACCCCCCTAAGTTAAATATAATTTTTATCTAACAAAATAAAATAAATATTATTAACTAAAGTATTCCTAGTTAAAGCTAAATACTTACCTGTAAAATAAACCCTAATATAGCTACAATATAAATAATAATTATATTGTAGCTATTTTAGGATTAATATTTATTTTACAGGCAACTTTGTATTTATTTAACCAGGTACAATAGCTATTAAATAGTTAATAACTATTTAATAGCTACCTAGTTAAAATAATTACAAAATTACCTGTAAACCTAACACTACACTATCAATAAATTAATTAAATACAAATACCTACAAATAAATACACTAACTAAAGTACAAAAAATAAAAAATAAACTATGTTACAAAAAATAAAAAAATAATTTACAAACATTATAAAAATATTACAACAATTTTAAGCTAATTACACCTACTCTAAGCCCCATAATAAAATAACAAAGCCCCAAAATAAAAAAATGCCCTACCCTATTCTAAAATAAAAATTGAAAAGCTCTTTTACCTTACCAGCCCTTAAAAGGGCCTTTTGCGGGGCATGCCCCAAAGAATTCAGCTCTTTTGCCTGTAAAAAAAACATACAATACCCCCCCCCAACATTACAACCCACCACCCCCATACCCCTAATCTAACCCAAACCCCCCTTAAATAAACCTAACACTAAGCCCCTGAAGATCTTCCTACCTTATCTTCACCACGCCGGGTATCACCGATCCGTCCAGAAGAGGGTCCGAAGTCTTCCTCCTATCCAGGCGATGTCTTCATCCAAGCTGGGGCTGAAAAGATAGGATACGCAATTGACGTAAGGGGATCTGCGGTATGGAAAAGTCGCGGTTGGAAAGTGAGCTTTAGACCCTTACCTACAAGACTCTAAATACCAGCGGTAGGACCCCCTAACTCTGGTTTTGACGGCTAACGCAGAACTCTAAATCTAGGCGTAAGTGTGCAAACAGCCGCGATAAACCCCTTTTCTTTTGTGTGTAACTATTAACGCACCACTCGTAATCTGCCCTTAGTTAAAACATAGGAAAGAAAGAAAGAGAGAAAAAAAAAGAAAGAATGAAACAAAGAAAGAGAGAAAAAAAAAGAAAGTGTTTGGTAATTGCTAAAAAAAAAAAAAAGCCTTCACTGGAAATTTGTGCAGCACAAGCCATTTTCTTTCCCTACACAGTTATCCAAACACAGTTGTTGTTTTTTTAATTATACCTTTAAAACAAAACAGTAATCAGAGTCTGCCATGTAAAATCACTAATCAATGAGTGCATATGGTATATATTATTTTAAGTCAGTGCATTCAAGAAAAATGGTTTGGAACTTTTAATAGCAAATGGCTCAGCTGTACCATTGTTTTAAGCTTCCGTTCTTCTATCTCCTTCTTTTCTTCCCACGGTTCTTGTTACCAGGTCCCACTCACTTATCTCCCCATGGCTTTGTTTTTAGCAGACTCTTTTTATGTGGAGAGGAATGGAGAGCAAATGGCTTTCATATATTATAAACAACACAATCTTCCATTGCATTTACATAATTTGGGTTATAATTGAGCCCTCAGACTTCTGGTGACACTCTCAGCTTATTGACCTGGGGTTGCTGTTGTCAGCACAAGTCTATAATGCTAATGACAGACTTATTATGAGCAGATGGTAATAATTTATTCTAAATCAAGGAAAGGAAAAATAATGAAGTTTATTACTGAAAGAAATCTGTGAAGTAAACTTTATTTTTTTATTATGTTTATTTTATCTGATTAAGTTAAACTATTTAAAACGACAATAATGTTTTTATTTATTATTACTGTACAGAGATTTAGTTGCAGCGTATTATCATTATTATTCCTATTATTACTAATATTATTATCTTTTTTATATTAATCAAAAATTGACATATTTATTAAAAACGAACATAAATGCTAGTAAATACATAAATCACTTAAAAATATTAGGTATAATAGATTCACTGGAGAATGAAAATAAAATCATCATTTTTAGAACATTTTGGAAATTAATCTATAGGATGATTCTACAGTTTTTTTCCCCAATAATACAGTTCCTAGGTTAACTACATAAGGTTCATTTATTGTTATGTTCCATTTCAAACAAGTCTTTAAAAATAATTCACAATATACAGCGCTGAAAAAAAATGAAGAGATTACTGTACAATGTTTATTTTCTCTGGTTTTACTATTTATAGGTATGTGTTTGAGTAAAATTAAACATTTTTTTTTTTATTCTATAAACTATAAGCAGCATTTCTCCCAAATTCCAAATAAAAATTTCGAGCTACATTACAAGTGAGGTGCAAACGGTTTTGCGATAGCGTAATCGTGTTTTCGTGAGTCTTTTTCATTCAGCTGATATTACAAGTTGAGAAAAATCGCAATTGCACTAGCGCCATTGCCATTTATGCCTCAATCTTTACTGCAATCTCAGAGCTGTGGTTCACAAAAAAGTTGCACAAAACACCTCAAAAATACAATACAAAGTACAGTTACACTCATATTAACATTGTCTAATAAAAATATTTAAATAAAATATTGGACACAAAAGTTATAAGGGCTCAAAGGTATATCTCAGGTGTTAAAAAAAAGGCAGGCAAAGGGCTTTAAAGGGATATTAAACACTAAATACATGCTAGATAGAATAATGCATTCAAAGAAAAGATTAGTCCATGAGTAACATGTAGATGTATTTTTTAAAGTTTTATTAGTTGTTTAACCCCTTAATGACCGCAGCATTTTTCCATTTTCTGTCCGTTTGGGACCAAGGCTATTTTTACATTTCTGCAGTGTTTGTGTTTAGCTGTAATTCTCCTCTTACTCATTTACTGTACCCACACATATTATATACCGTTTTTCTCGCCATTAAGTGGACTTTCTAAAGATACCATTATTTTCATCATATCTTATAATTAACTATAAAAAAATTATATAATATGAGGAAAAAAATGGAAAAAACCCACTTTTTCTAACTTTGACCCCCAAAATCTGTTACACATCTACAACCACCAAAAAACACCCATGCTAAATAGTTTCTAAATTTTGTCCTGAGTTAAGAAATACCCAATGTTTACATGTTCTTTGCTTTTTTTGCAAGTTATAGGGCCATAAATACAAGTAGCACTTTGCTATTTCCAAACCCCTTTTTTTCAAAATTAGCGCTAGTTACATTGGAACACTAATATCTTTCAGGAATCCCTGAATATCCCTTGACATGTATATATTTTTTTTTATAAGACACCCCAAAGTATTGATCTAGGCCCATTTTGGTATATTTCATGCCACCATTTCACTGCCAAATGCAATCAAATAAAAAAAATTGTTCACTTTTTCACAATTTTGTTCACAAACTTTAGGTTTCTCACTGAAATTATTTACAAACAACTTGTGCAATTATGGCATAAATGGTTGTAAATTCTTCTCTGGGATCCCCTTTGTTCAGAAATAGCAGACATGTATGGCTTTTGTTGTTGCTTTTTGGTAATTAGAAGGGCGCTAAATGCCACTGCGCACCACACGTGTATTATGCCCCGCAGTGAAGGGGTTAATTAGGGAGCATGTAGGGAGCTTCTAGGGTTAATTTTTGCTTTAGTGTAGTCTAGTAGACAACCCAAAGTATTGATCTAGGCCCATTTTGGTATATTTCATGCCACCATTTCACCGCCAGATGCGATCAAATTAAAAAAAACGTGAAATTTTTCACAATTTTAGGTTTCTCACTGAAATCATTTACAAACAGCTTGTGCAATTATGGCACAAATGGTTGTAAATGCTTCTCTGGGATCCCCTTTGTTCAGAAATAGCAGACATATATGGCTTTGGCGTTGCTTTTTGTTAATTAGAAGGCCACTAAATGCCGATGCGCATCACACGTGTATTATGGCTAGCAGTGAAGGGGTTAATTATGTAGCTTGTAGGGAGCTTGCAGGGTTAATTTTAGCTTTAGTGTAGAGCTCAGCCTCCCACCTGAAACATCAGACCCCCTGATCCCTCCCAAACAGCTCTCTTCCCTCCCCCACCTCACAATTGTCCCCGCCATCTTAAGTACTGGCAGAAACTCTGCCAGTACTAAATTAAAAGCTATATTTGTGGGTTTTTTAGTTTTTTTTTTAGCATATTTACATATGCTGCTTTGTAGTATCCCCCTTAGCCCCCAACCTCACTGATCCCACACCAAACAGCTCTCTAACCCTCCCCCTCTGCCTTAGCTGGCGCCATCTTGGGTACTGGCAGCTGTCTGCCAGTACCCAGTTTAGTAAAAAAAGAAATCTTTTTTTTTTTAAAATCCCCTTTTCTGTAGTGTAGCTGTCCCCCCCCCCCAACCTCCCACCAGTTGCAGATTACTTAGAAAAATTATTATTTTATTATTTATGCTAGCTATTTCAGATTTTTCTTTTCTGTAGTGCAGCGGTTCCCTCCCGCTCCCGCCCCGTGCACGTGCCCGCCCGCCGCCCCCCGTGCACGCGCGCGCTCACATGCGCGCCCCCGTCGCTCCCGCCCCCGATCCCGCCCCCCTGCACATTACACGGCGCATCGATGGCCGCCCACCCGCCTCCCAAGTCCGCTCCCACCCACCAACGATACCGGCCATCGATGTCCGGTGCAGAGAGGGCCACAGAGTGGCTCTCTCTGCACCGGATGGCCATTTAAGGTTATTGCAGGATGCCTCCATATCGAGGCATCACTGCAATAACCGGAAAGCAGCTGGAAGCGAGCAGGATCGCTTCCAGCTGCTTTCCACACCGAGGACGTGCAGGGTACGTCCTCAGGCGTTAACTGCCTTTTTTTTGAGGACGTACCCTGCACGTCCTCGGTCGTTAAGGGGTTAAAAAGTGACAAAATAAGTGTAAAGTTTTAGTGTCTATAAAACACTGGGAGCTGCCATGTTGTAACTTGTGTTACCTTCTCTGCTGTGGCCAATTAGGGTCAGTTATAAATAGGTCACTAGAGTGTGCAGCCAATGGTTGTGCTGGATTTAAAGGGCCACTAAACCCAAAATCTTTCTTTCATGATTCAGATAGAGAATACAAATTTAAACAACATTACAATTTACTTCTATTATTTATTTTGCTTCATTTTTTAGATATCCTTAGTTGAAGAAAAAGCAATGCACATGGGTGAACCAATCACACGAGGCTTCTATGTGCAGGAACCAATCAGCAGCTACTGAGCATATCTAGATATGCTTTTCAGCAAAGAATATCAAGATAATAAAACAAATTAGATAATAGAAGTAAATTAGAAAGATGTTTAAAATTGATTTCTCTTTCTAAATGATGAAAGAAAAAATGTGGCTTTCATGTCCCTTTAACCGTGTTCTGCACTTCCATTTCTAACAGGAACTGAAAAGCTCATATTTTCAGAATGGAATTACAGGCAAAGAGGACAAAATAAATAATGAAAGTATATTGCAGAGTTGTTTTATTATATACAATTTATCATTTTATATTACCATCTCAAAGTGTTTAATGTCCCTTTAACACTGAGACACATACATATACATTGCGAAAGATGTATTTGTTTGTATACATATATGTTTTTATGTGTGTACATATATATTAATGTATTTATATGTGTATATATGTATTGACAGGCATATATACATATCAACACAATCATATATCTGTACACACATATTATTATTATCATTTATTTGCAAAGCGCCGCCAAATTCCGTAGCGCTGATGTAAGTGCATTACAGCCCTTTGCAATTAAGTAGATGAAAACATCATAAAACATATTTATTCAGTATTCCTATTTAATAAATATTTTAACTATGTATTTACTGTAAATATCTGACATTTGCTAATGTGAATATGCTATGTTGTTTGTGCGATGGGTGTTAGGCTTTTTTTCAACAATTTTTTTTTCTCCATTGACTTCTATGAGGATTGAGAAAATGCAGTGGTATGTGTGCGATCTCGGGTGTTTTTTCAACTTTTTTTTCTCCATTGATTTCTATGGGGGAATACATGCACACGCACATGAAAACTTAAGTTAGTTTTTTTGCGATATACCACTTGCACAAAATATTTTTGTTGGAACTTATAATAGGAACGCATCCTGACTAGCGTAACAAAATTAATTGTAGTGCCACTTATAATCTAGCCCATTGTCATTTAGAGTATTTATTTGCAGAAAATGACAATTGGTTAAAATAACAAAAAAGATACAGTGTTTATAGACATTTGGTGGAATAACCCTGATTTTCAATCACAGCTTTCATGCATCTTGGCATGCTCTCCACCAGTCTTTCACATTGCTGTTAGGTGACTATATGTCACTTCTGGCGCAAACATTCAAGCAGCAACTTTTTTTGATGGCTTGTGACCATCCATCTTCCACTTGATCACATTCCAGAGGTTTTCAATGGGGTTCAAGTCTGTAGATTGGGCTGGCCATGACAGGATCTTGATCTGGTGGTCTTTCATCCATACCTTTATTGACCTGGCTGTTTGGCATGGTAGAGTTGTGGAACATTGTCAGAGCAGAAGGAAGCAAGTTTTCTTCCAGGATAACCTTGTACATGGTTTGATCCATGTGTCATTCACAAAGCTAAATCTGGCTGAATCTAGCCTTGCTGAAGCACCCCCAGATCATCACCTATCCTCCACCAAATTTCACAGTGGATGCAAGACACTGTGGCTTGTAGGCACTCCATGTCTCCGTCAAACCATTAGATGACCAAGTGTTGTGCAAAGCTGAAAATTGGACTCATTAGAGAAGATGACCTGGAATCAGGCATAGGGGTACAGTCATGCTTGAGCAGGAAAGGGCCTTCCCCAAACTGTTGCCACAATGTTGTAAGCACCCAAATGTCTAAAATTAATTTGTAAGATGTAGCATATTGATGTGGGGCTTGTTTACTCCACTCAATCATGGAAACCCATTTCATGAAACACCTGAAGTTCTTGGACTTATGCTGATTTCAGAGGCAGTTTGGAACTCTGTGAGTGATGCAACAGATGATAAATTATTTCACAAACTGACCTGTGGCAAAAGTGGCATCCTATGACAGTGCCAAGATTAGAGTCACTGAGCTTTTCATTAAGACACATTGTGCTGTCAATGGTCTAAGGAGATTTAATGGGTATGTTTTGGATAGTATACACATGTTAGCTATGGTTGTGGCTATAACACTCTCAAAACAATAATCAGTAGAGGTGTCCAGATAGTGTTTTATATATATATATATATATATATATATATATATATATATATATATATATATATATATTCTCAGTCTGATGAACGGGTGAGATCCCCAATATGTCACTGTATATAATTTGTACAAAACAATTCTAAACCTCTAAACATATACATATAATATATATATATATATATATATATATATATATACGGTATATATATATATATAGAAATTCGGTTTGTAGAAGGGCACTCTCAGGGTTTATTTGGAAGATAAATGCATTCTTTATTAAGTAAAGACACTAATACATGGTCGACGTTTTGGCCCTCAGTTGGGCCTTCATCAGGACAAGTATAATCTGTAAGACAGACAAAAAAAAAAAAACACTAAAAACACAGATCTAAGTAGACAAAATAAAAGTGAAAAAACAACAACCTATCTAACCACCACCAATAATAATAAAAACTGACTGAACAGCCAGAAGAGGGAATCATCAATAATCCAACAAAGGATAACCAGAGAACAAACACAAAAACAAACACAAACACAAAGGAGCTTTGCCTATAAGGGGCACAAAATGAGATCACCAAAGCCTCAGGAGGATGACAACCAAACAATGAAAGCAGCCACATAAGGAACTGATGTATATACTCGAGTTTTTGGTAGTATTGTGAAAGTGTCTTTTGCATTTAACTGTATGTTTTAAAGTTGGCTTTGTACAGTACTAAGTTACTGCCCCTCTATCTAACTATCTTTTTAACATATGCCGTTGTAAGTGGCGGCTTGGTATACATAGCACCTTTACATTTTGTTTAGTAGAGCTTGATTGATTATTAAGTGCGCTTCAATCACGCGTATTGGGCTTTTGTTTCGGGATTGGTTCTACCCATTGACTGGCGTATGGCATTTCTGTAATTGTTTACTTCACACAGCTGAGTGATCCCCATAACAACGCTAGGCGTTGGCTGAGCTTGTCCTATCATGTTCCAGTTAGTAGTAAGGCCACTCATATTTAAGGTGTGCTTCTGTGGTTATCGTTACTCGCCTTTTCCGATCTGAAATCCCTGCTACTTGGCAGTTTTAAGGTAATTGAAGTTTAACTTTATTTATGCTGTGATTTTGCCTATTGGGACTCGGTTGTTTTCTACACCGCATATAACCACCGCATAAGTTGTCCCACGTAGCTGCTATTTGTTACAGTTATGTATGTAGTGTTAATTAGATGGTCTGCCACTGATTTCCTCTGACTTTGCATATACACTCCTGTCTCTGTTTGCGGTACTAGGCCAGGCGGGTCTCGGTTCCCAGTAGTTCTTTTTCTGGTGTAACTGCAGTAATTGCACATATTGAGGCTTGTAGTTAATAGTTAGAGTATTTCGTTTTATGGTATTGACTTGGTGACCACATATATATATTTATTGCACTACCATTATTTTGTTGTCCTCACTAAGTGGGGTACGTTTACAGCATGAGGTTTGTTTATGTTGTGGTCATCCCTCATTCGTTGCTACCATGTTCTGCTGGGTCGCATATCTGTCTTTGTTTTTTATTTGTTTTTATTTGTTTGTATACACTAGATTAATTTCCTAGTATGGTTGAGTGCTATACATCTTTGGCCAATTTATGTATACATTGTCTTTGATACATCTTGATATATTGCCTAGCTGCACATTTGGGGTTATGTTCCTTATGTGGCTGGTTTCATTGTTTGGTTGTCATCCTCCTGATGCTTTGGTGATCTCATTTTGTGCCCCTTATAGGCAAAGCTGCTTTGTGTTTGTGTTTGTGTTTGTGTTTGTTCTCTGGTTATCCTTTGTTGGATTATTGATGATTCCCTCTTCTGGCTGTTCAGTCAGTTTTTATTATTATTGGTGGTGGTTAGATAGGTTTTTGTTTTTTCACTTTTTATTTTGTCTACTTAGATCTGTGTTTTTAGTGTTTTTTTTCCTTTGTCTGTCTTACAGATTATACTTGTCCTGATGAAACGTCGACCATGTATTAGTGTCTTTACTTAATAAAGAATGCATTTATCTTCTACAATTATTTCCAAGGATTGCACCTAGGTCGTGGCTACTCCACCTGGTTGGAGTGCTGGGCTACAGGCTAGACTTTTTAGACTTTTTATTTACAGGGAGTGCAGAATTATTAGGCAAATGAGTATTTTGACCACATCATCCTCTTTATGCATGTTGTCTTACTCCAAGCTGTATAGGCTCGAAAGCCTACTACCAATGAAGCATATTAGGTGATGTGCATCTCTGTAATGAGAAGGGGTGTGGTCTAATGACATCAACACCCTATATCAGGTGTGCATAATTATTAGGCAACTTCCTTTCCTTTGGCAAAATGGGTCAAAAGAAGGACTTGACAGGCTCAGAAAAGTCTCTTGCAGAGGGATGCAGCACTCTTAAAATTGCAAAGCTTCTGAAGCGTGATCATCGAACAATCAAGCGTTTCATTCAAAATAGTCAACAGGGTCGCAAGAAGCGTGTGGAAAAACCAAGGCGCAAAATAACTGCCCATGAACTGAGAAAAGTCAAGCGTGCAGCTGCCAAGATGCCACTTGCCACCAGTTTGGCCATATTTCAGAGCTGCAACATCACTGGAGTGCCCAAAAGCACAAAGTGTGCAATACTCAGAGACATGGCCAAGGTAAGAAAGGCTGAAAGACGACCACCACTGAACAAGACACACAAGCTGAAACGTCAAGACTGGGCCAAGAAATATCTCAATACTGATTTTTCTAAGGTTTTATGGACTGATGAAATGAGAGTGAGTCTTGATGGGCCAGATGGATGGGCCCGTGGCTGGATTGGTAAAGGGCAGAGAGCTCCAGTCCGACTCAGACGCCAGCAAGGTGGAGGTGGAGTACTGGTTTGGGCTGGTATCATCAAAGATGAGCTTGTGGGGCCTTTTCGGGTTGAGGATGGAGTCAAGCTCAACTCCCAGTCCTACTGCCAGTTTCTGGAAGACACCTTCTTCAAGCAGTGGTACAGGAAGAAGTCTGCATCCTTCAAGAAAAACATGATTTTCATGCAGGACAATGCTCCATCACACGCGTCCAAGTACTCCACAGCGTGGCTGGCAAGAAAGGGTATAAAAGAAGAAAATCTAATGACATGGCCTCCTTGTTCACCTGATCTGAACCCCATTGAGAACCTGTGGTCCATCATCAAATGTGAGATTTACAAGGAGGGAAAACAGTACACCTCTCTCAACAGTGTCTGGGAGGCTGTGGTTGCTGCTGCACGCAATGTTGATGGTGAACAGATCAAAACACTGACAGAATCCATGGATGGCAGGCTTTTGAGTGTCCTTGCAAAGAAAGGTGGCTATATTGGTCACTGATTTGTTTTTGTTTTATTTTTGAATGTCAGAAATGTATATTTGTGAATGTTGAGATGTTATATTGGTTTCACTGGTAAAAATAAATAATTGAAATGGGTATATATTTGTTTTTTGTTAAGTTGCCTAATAAGAATGCACAGTAATAGTCACCTGCACACACAGATATCCCCCTAAAATAGCTATAACTAAAAACAAACTAAAAACTACTTCCAAAACTATTCAGCTTTGATATTAATTAGTTTTTTTGGGTTCATTGAGAACATGGTTGTTGTTCAATAATAAAATTAATCCTCAAAAATACAACTTGCCTAATAATTCTGCACTCCCTGTATATATATATATATATATATATATATATATATATATATATATTATATATATATATATATATATATTTATTATTATATATATATATATATGTACTAGCTGTTGCCCTAGGCTTTGCTCGTGTGGATTTTGGGATTTGGTACAATTGTTTGTTAAAAAAACATGAGGTTTTTGGCCAATATCTATGAAATATAATTTACAGGTTGATGCCTTAACGTAATAAGCAATGTTTATTGCAGACGTGATTCAGGGCGTATTGGTTACAAAACAAACAGCAAAATTATAAGTTTTGCTGTACGGCTACACCGCTGAAAAATTGGCCATGGCGCGCAGAATATGCATGTCTCCCGTATTATAAGTAATGGCGGCACAGCTATACCGCTAGAGTTTTAGCCTTTACGCAAATCTCCATTTGGCACTCAAAAAATTACTTTTGAGTGCAGGATTTTCTTTGCTCCTGTATTAGCGGTTTTGCGGTCAGGCTATTACGCTAGCGTTATAGCTTATACTGCCGCAATCCATTCCACTATCTGAGACTAGTAATTATGGATTTTGCAAAACAAAAATGTTTCACAAAACGTATAACTAAAATGCTACAAAGTACACTAACACCCATAAACTACCTATTAACCCCTAAACCACCACCCCCGCATCACAAATACTATTAAACCTATAAACCCTTAAACCGCCGACCCCCACATAGCCAACACTAAATAAACCTATTAACCCTTAAACCATAGTCCCCCCTTATCGCTACTACTAAAATAAACCTATTGACCCCTAAACTGCCACCCCCCACAATGCAATAAACCGAATTACACTATTAACCGCTAAACCGCCATCCCCCACAATGCAATAAACCTAATTAAACTATTAACCACTAAACCGCCATCCCCCCACAACGCAAATAACTAATTCAATCACTAAGCCCCCTAACCTAACACCCCCTAATTTAAACCCAATTACATAAAATAAAGAAAAACTAAGTTAAAATTAAAATAAAAATCCTAACATTACTTAAAACAAAAACAACCTAAGATTAAATTAAAATAAATAAATCTAAAATAACAAAAAATAAAAAAATCTAAAATTACAGAAAAAAAATAAATCAAATTATCAAAAATAAAAAATTAAACCTAATCTAATACCCCTATAAAAATAAAAAAACAAAACAAAATAAAAAAAAAACTAATCTAACACTAAACTATCAATAGCCATCAGGTATGGCGGATTAGAGATATTTAAACTAGGGGTTTATGTTAGGGTGTTAGGTTTGTACATAACTTTCTTTTCCCCATAAACATCAATGGGGATTGCGTTATCGCGATCGCCATTCCGCGATCGCAGGTGTTAGTTTTTTTCTAACACTTTCTCTCCAGGCCTTGGGTTTTGTGCAGTATGGAGCTTAACACACCATACCGCACAACAAAAGAAGGTTTTTCAGTAACTTGTAGTGGCAACACTATGGAGATACCGCTAATTTTTTATGTATGCAACCGGTTTAGCACACAACTTGTAATCTAGGTCAAAGATAGTTGTACCATTGATATGCGTCCAGGAATTTTTTAGTGTTGTAATTACAAACAGATAATGAGACAGACAAAATGCGACCACTCGCAGCAAAGTGTGCCCTCACGTGTGTGCCCATTCGGGTTGCACAGTCGCTGACATTAACTTTGTGAGATTTAGTTCATTCTTTGTGTTTCTCGTACATGTGTACCAATTAGCTAAGTTGTGGGCGGGGCGTCTGTCCGGCACATTTAAAATATGCGAGGGGCATGTCCGGGCTATGGCTTAAGATGGCTGCTAAACTGGGAGCTCTGTAAAAAATAGCCATCCAACAAGGAATGATCCATGATATATGATACATGATACAGCAAATGCTTAGCTGAATGGGATTATATAAATATATTGGAGGTAACAGGTTTTCCCAGACTGCACTGCTGTGTACTCTTGGTGGCTCCTGAGGAGAGAGATCTCAGTACCTCCCCCTAGGTAAGTAGAGTAAACTAAGATTCTCTGCAAAAAAATTATTTGAACAGGGAAGAGGCATTATATGTCAAGGTATAAGCCTTATTTGCCGAGTTTGAGCAGCAGATGCACAGTAGATTTCATCTTCTCAAGGCAATAACAGGAGCCCAGTGTAGTAAAAAGGTGTATACAGATCATGATATGGCGGGAGAGACAGTTTCCAGTGTGCGGTTTGGCGACATACAGTCGTGTGTTGGGGTACTTTCACCGAGTCTGTTTCATCTGAGATGGGCAGCTGGAGGTTAACGCTGTGGAGGAAAATTCTGAAGGTGCTTGTGAATCAGTTTCCTTGGAGGATTGTGCCTTACGGACGCAAGTGTAACAGAGGGTCCTCCATTAGTGGATGGGAGATAGCTGAAATCGCTGACATCTACTCTTGTGAAGATCACCAGACAACTGCTGCTTGTGTGGTCGCAGAGGGGAGAGTGGCCGGCTCCCAAATGTGTGGCCCTACCAGTGAGCATTGGGTGCAGGTGGCTCGCTACCATTTTACTGCCTTGGGAATTTACATAGGCTGGGCCCTTGGTCCTTGCTGTGCACAGGACTCAGCCATGGACTAAGCTTTACAGAAGATTGCCCACCATCGGAGTGCTGTCAGTACTCCGGTATTTACATAAAAGCCTGTGTTGGGTGACATTTTAAGTATAGTGGTGTATTCTAGATCTTGAGATCTGGTACTGTTGCTAGGGGCAGGGCGTCTCCTTCCCTGCTCATTGTAAGGGGCTGTGTCGGGTCCGGATGCATGCGGCGCTAATGTCATCACTGCACGCTGCTCTCTCTGATACCAGTCCGGATTCCTGTGGCGCAAATCCTGCGCCTATGTAAGTTGCTCAGAACGATCTATTACTGCCCAAGTATAGGTGTTACTTTGTGTGCTCCTGGGTGTGATAGATCATTATTCTCTGGATTGCCTTATTGTTGTTGTACCCTGCCTATCTGACTACTCTGCCTGTAAACCCCTAAATTGCTGGATTGATATACTGCTGCTGAACTCTGCTTGTCTGACCACTCTGCCTGTTAACCCCTAAATTGCTGGATTGTGACATAAAAGATAATACAGCAGAAAATAGCATATAGGGCTCGATGAAGACCAGGGTTGCTACCAATACCCTCAAAGTCTTGAAAACACTGTAATGGTCCACAGCACTGTTATAAAATATCCTTTATTGGCACAACAATAAAACGAACCTGTGACGTGTCAGGGTATACCCCTTAATCATACATCTTAATCATACATACATGTATGATTAAGGGGGATACCCCGAAATGTCACTGGTTTGTTTTATTGTTGTGCCAATAAAGCATATTTTATAACAGTGATGTGGACCATTACAGTGTTTTCTAAATTGCTGGATTGATATACTGCTGCTGACCTCTGCTTGTCTGACTGCTCTGCTTGATTAACCCCTATTGTTCTGGATTGCCTCTCTGTTGCCAAACCCTGTCTGTCTGACCATTCTAGTGGTTTACCCTTGGACTGCTTTACCGATGCCAAACCCTGCCTGTCTGACCATTCTAGTGGTTTACCCTTGGACTGCTTTACCGTTGCCAAACCCTGCCTGCCTGACCATTCTAGTGGTTTACCTTTGGACTACTTTGCCATTGCCAAGTCCTGCCTGCCTGACCCTTCTTGTGGTTTGCCCCTGAACTTCCTTTCTCTGATTCCCTGTCTGTTGCCGCCGAAGACTATCCTGTCTGTGGTTAGTGCCGCTTACCTCATCTTGCAAACTTTCTCTGCTCTGGGATATTCCCTATCATTCCGGCTCGATGCCGGGATAAGAAGACTACTGTCCAAGTTCAGTCTGATAGTGGACTATCCCACGACCATTACATTATACTTGGACCATGGAGCCAGATGAGGTGGCAAAAGCAGTTTATCTTCAGGGACAGATGTTGGGAACCCATACCACACAGTTGCAGAGTATGGATTCCAAACTAGAGGCTATAACCGCTCAACTCTCTCCACTAATTTCAGCAAGGAATACCGCTCCTGTTGTTGTACCGCCAGACTCTGCTCCTAGTACTGCGGCTTCTTCCTCTGCTTCTGGAAGTATACCCCAGATACCATTGCCTGAGAAGTATGAAAGTACTACTGATTGCAGGGGTTTTCTTAACCAATGCAGGCTGCACTTCCGCAATGATCCTCACACCTTTCTGTCTCACCAGTCAAGGGTCACCTTTATCATTTCTTTACTGAAAGACAAGGCCCTAGCCTGGGACTCTCCCCTTTTGGAACAGAATGCTCCACTCCTGAACGACGCTGATGTGTTAATTTCTGCACTTACTTCTGTGTTTGGGACTTCTGGCCGTACTTCTGCTGCAGAATTTTCTTTACTAGATCTCCGCCATGGCTTTAGAACTGTGGCACAATTTGCCATCGAGTTTCGCACCTTGGCACTAGAGACCAGTTGGGATGGCAGGGCCCTCAAGGCAGCCTTTAGGAGGGGTCTGCATGAACGCATCAAAGATTAACTCACTAATTGTCATATGCCCTCTTCTTTGGATGACTTTATAACACTTTGTATCAGTCTAGACTTTCGCTTCCAGGAGACACAAGACAGAACTCGGAGAATCCTTCCCTCCTGTCCTTCTATTCGTCTGGTTTCTGCAGTGTCCTCAACCCCTTCAACTTCTCCAGCCACCCCAGTAGAGGAACCTATGGATCTTTCCTCCTTCAAACCCTCAGAGTCTGAAAGACAGAGAAGAAGGAGATTGAGACTATGCTTTTATCACTGTTCTAACTCCCACCAACTAAAGAACTGTGACATTCGGCCAGAAAAAGCTAATGCTTAGGTGTGGTGTACCTTTAAGGTATCTCCCCTCCCATTCCTTAATCCACCCTATATAAAGCTCTCATTTAGACCTTAGCCTTGCCTGAAAATTGAAGCTTATTGCTATTGTTGCTAAGTATCTACTTATATGAGCCTATTATTTCTTCAGGTCAATGCCAAGACTTAGATATTTACTTACTAACACTCTCAGGAGTGTATTTCCTACATTCTCTTTAAACTTTACTAAAACTGCTCTTTACATTCTGAGCCGGTTTTCAACTAAAGTTCCTCTAGCGAGTTACCGGTACATTCAGGATCACTACACTTCCTAAAGGACGGATCTTCATACAGCGGCGTTCCGGATGTTATTCACACTCACACCGGACTTCCACGCACACGGAGCTACAGGTCTGTAAGGAGAACTGTTTGGTAAATGTATCGTTACAATTTCTTTCCTATATGGGTATTTCCTGATACTTTGTTTTTTTCCATATCGCCTAACTCACTGTGGTTTTATCTGTGTTCCAAACTTACCGCAAGCTGCTGAATTCCGCTGTATTGCTAAGTAAACCTCAGCTCTATTTTGTTACCAATTACCAAAGCATTTAATCTGTGTCTTTATCGTCTGATATTATATCTATCTTTGGGAACTAAAGCAATTTGTAAAGAAATCAAACACACTTCGCAAGTGTGTATGTATGAAGGAGTGACTGGGACCTGTACATATTTTAGTATGAACGTAGTATGAGTGTGTGAAGATTTAACGCTGAACTACCAATGGAAACTCTCCAAATATGTTATCTTTGATCACGACTCAGTACTTTAAGTCTCATATCATTGCTGGACTATATCTTTAAGACCAGAAGTACTTCTTTTCCTGTTGAAATAATATAATATCATTTCATACAAATTGTGGATACAATCTTTATGTGGAATTTCTCTATAAACCTATTCCGCATTTAAGTGAAATCTTCTCTAAGCAAATATTCTCACTGTATACCCTCTATGTAATATAGTCATTGTTACTTGGTGGGTACTAATTAGGAGATACACTACCTTTTAAGGTAGATTAAAGTTGCAAGGTAAACTCAGGTTACCACATTAGGGGATAACACTGGGGTACCTCTAAGCATGATCTCTACTAAATCCCCTCACTCCTCTCGGATTCTGGTACCTGTTACCCTTACCTTCCTTCAGAATACTGTCCACACTCAAGCCTTCATTGAGGGGCAGCTGGAAACTTTCTGGATCACCATTTCATGATTCAAGCTGCCTTACCTCTTCTGCAGAAAAGACATTGTCTCAAAATAACTACTCTGGATGGCACCCCCCTTGGTTCAGGGTTGATCCATTTTAAGTCAGCACCCCTGACCCTGACTGTGGGAGTCCTTCATACCGAACAGCTGCAGTTCAAGGTCATTCATTCCCCAGAACAGCCTGTCATCCTTGGTCTTCCTTGGCTTTGGATACACGATCCTCAGTTCAACTGGGTTGAAGGACAACTGGCCTCCTGGGGTACCTCCTGTTTCCACTCCTGCCTTGCTAAAGTCACTCCACTGCTCTGCATCCCCATAGCCAGTATACAGACTCCTCCAAACCTTCCCTCAGTATATGCAGACTTCGCAGATGTGTTTGATAAAAAAAGCAGCCGACGTGCTACCACCCCACAGTCCTTATGACTGCTAAATCGACCTCTTTCCCGAAGCCAAAGGGAGGACTTTTCTACTCTCCAAAGCTGAAACCAAATCCATGGAGGAGTACATCCAAGAGAACCTAGCTAAAGGTTTCATTCACCGTTCTTCCTCTCCTTCTGGGGCAGGCTTCTTTTTCATCAGTAAGAAGGAAGGTGGGCTAAGACCCTGTATCGACTACAGGGCCTTGAACAACATAACTATCTCATTCCTTTGATCACTGAACTGTATGACTCACTCCAGGATGCTCGCATCTTCACCAAGCTGGACTTACATGGGTCATACAATCTGATTCGTATCTTCCTAGGCCACGAATGGAAGACCGCCTTCAACACAAGATCAAGGCATTATTAATACCTTGTAATGCCCTTTGGGCTGTGTAATGCCCCTGCAGTCTTCCAGGCATTTGTCAACTATGTCTTCCGTGACCTCCTCAACCGTCATCATCTATCTGGATGACATCCTTATTTTCTCTTCCACTTTGGAGGAGCATCATAAACATGTGAGACAGGTCCTTCAATGTCTCAGAGACAATTCTTTGATAACCAAGCTAGAAAAATGTGAGTTTGATCAAGTTCAAATCCAAATCCTTGGTTATGTCATCTCAAAGAAGGGTTTTGCCATGGATCCTGATAAACTCACTGCAGTTTTAGAATGGCCTCAACCTACTTCATTAAATGAATTACAGAGATTCTTGGGGTTCTCCAATTATTACCGCAAGTTTATAAAGAACTTTTCTCAAACAGTCGCTCCACTCACTGAATTGACAAAACGGAACAAAGACTGTAAACATTGGTCTCCTGAACCAATGAATGCCTTCTCTCGTCTGAAAAAGGCTTTCTGTTCTGCTCTTGTGCTCCGCCATCCTGATCCTGACCTACAGTTCACTATAGAGGTTGATACCTCCGAGATAGGGGTTGGAGTAGTTCTAACCCAAAGGGATCCTTTGACTTCCAAGTCACACCCTGTAGCCTTTTCCTCTAAATGCTTTACTCCTGCAGATAGGAATTACAATGTGGGTAATTGTGAACTCTTAGCCATTAAGATGGCTTTGACTGAATGGCGTCATTGGTTAGAGGGCACCGCCAATCCCATTCTCACCAGCCACAAGAATCTGACTTACCTAGAGACTGCTCATCGACTCAATCCTCGCCAGGTGGGCCTTGTTCTTTTCCGGTTTTAACTTTGTGGTCTCTTATGTTCCTGGGACCAAGAAAAAGAAGGCAGGCGCCCTTTCCCGTCAGTTCCCTAACTCAAGTGATTCCTCTGAAGCTCCTATTGAACACATCATACATCCCTCCTGTGTGGTTGCTCAACTAAATGCCACCCTTCTGCAAAGACTGCAATGTGCCCAGTCTAGTAAACCTCCTTGAGCCTCTGTGGCCTCTGATATCCTCTTTGTACCTCTGAACCTACGCATCCCTGTGCTATCCTGGGTTCATGATAGTAAACTCTCAGGACATCCTGGTTTGACTAGGACTTTTAAGCATCTTTCCCAACATGTATGGTGGCTTACTATGAAGTCTGACACTCAGGATTATGTGAAAGCCTGCACAACTTGTGCTGCCAACAAGACTCCCAGATCCTTGCCTCCTGGCTTGCTCCAACCATTGTCCATTCCCAAACAACCATGGACACACATAACTATGGACTTCATTGTGGACCTCCCACCTTCTGATCACCATACAGTTATCTGGGTTGTGGTGGATCGGTAGTCCAGATGGGATCATTTTGTACCCTTAACGAAACTGCCTTCAGCCCAGGAATTATCATCTCATTTTCTCTTGCATGTGGTACGACTTCATGGCATTCATGGCATTCCTGTGAATATTGTTTCCAACAGAGGTCCACAATTCATCTCTATCTTTTGGAGAGCCTTTTTGCAAGTTGATTGGAACCACTGTTTCCCTGTCTTCTGGCTACCATCCTCAGACCAATGGACTAACTGAGAGAGTAAACCAGGATCTTGAGGTCTACCTTAGAGCTTTAGTCAATTCTCTCCATGCCAATTGGTCTGACTTGCTGCCCCTAGCCGAGCTGGCAAGAAACACTCATTGAAACTCTTCTCTATGATGTTCTCCATTTCAAGCTGCAGCAGGGTATCAACCTCATGTCTTCCCTCTTTCTGCTCAGTCCACTGAGGTTCCTGCTGCAGACTGACACGTTACTGAACTCACCACTCATTGGCAATGTATTCGCTCTCAGCTACGTTAAGCTGTCTCTAGATACAAGAAGTTTGCTGATCATCATAGTGCCTCTGTATGTGCCATCTCAGTAGGTGAACGTGTTTGGGTCTCTACTTGACATATTCATCTACATCAACCCTGTCACAAACTAGGGCCTAGGTTTATCGGTCCTTAAAAAGTCCTGAAAAAACCCTACACATACACCCAGTCTTCCACATCTCTCTACTTAAGCCTTACATCAGGAATAGATATATCCAACTCAGTGCTCCTCCTCCTCCTGGTCCATGGCAACTCTGAATATGAGGTTGATTAGATCCTGGACTCCAAATACAAGTGCAGACAACTGCAGTATCTTGTACATTGAAAGGGTTATTCTGTGACAGATCGTTCCTGGGTTCCTGCCCGTAACGTACATGCTCCATCTTTGGTCTCCAGATTCCATGTTGCTCATCCTTTGAAGTTGACTCTTGAGAGAGGACTATGTCAAGCTGTGCCACTCTAGCTGTTGATAGGGGCGTGGCTTCTCCTTTCCTGATCACTGTCAGGGGCTGTGTCAGGTCCAGATGCGTGCAGCGCTGACGTCATGGCTGCACGCTCCTCTCTCTGATGCCGGTCCAGATTCATGTGGCGCGAATCCTGTGCCTATGTAAGTTGCTCAGAACGATCTATCATTGCCCAAGTATAGGTGTTACTTTGTGTGCTCCTGGGTGTGATAGATCATTATTCTCTGGATTGCCTTATTGTTGTTGAACTCTGCCTGTCTGACTACTCTGCCTGTTAACCCCTAAATTGCTGGATTGATATACTGCTGCTAAACTCTGCTTATCTGACCACTCTGCTTGATTAACCCCTACTGTTCTGGATTGCCTATCTGTTGCCAAACCTTGCCTGCCTCACAATTCCTAGTGGTTTACCCTTGGACTGCTTTACCGTTGCCAAACCCTGCCTGCCCTGACTATTCTAGTGCTTAACCTTTGGACTAATTTGCCATTGCAAGTCCTGCCTGCCTGACCCCTTCTTGTGGTTTGCCCCTGAACTTCCCTTTCTCTGATTCCCTGCCTGTTGCTGCTGAAGACTATCCTGCCTGTGGTGAGTGCTGCTCACCTCATCACTTGCGAACTTTCTCTGCTCTGGGGATAATTCCCTATCATTCTGTCTCGACGCCGGGATAAGAAGATTACTGGTACCGAGCATTACAGTACAGTTTTTTTTATCCTGAACTGCGCTCCTCTTCGAGTTTGGAACTTGGACACTCAAATTAAAATCATTATGTTTGAAGTTGAGACCCATGCTACTACATTTATATCTCTGGCCTCCCGTACTCACGTTTAGTTTTACCTTTATTAATCTTTTTGACTGGTTGTACTATGTTTAATTTACATGCCCTCTTTAAAATGGTTTATATATCACATTTATGGGCTCACAAGGCCTTATTTGGATGCACAAATAACTTTAATTTAGTAAAAAACTGTTAGCAGTCGATATCATCAGCATAGGCTATAGTGCCTCTGAAACCTCAGACTAGAGTTGGTAGGTGCACTACAACATCCCCACTCTTATTTAATGGTTTTATTGAAGTCTATTAAGAGCTTGTTTGTAGGGTAGAGGGCTTTCCCTATTATTTATACTTAAAGGAGCTGACCCCTGAAAGTTATAGATATGATTAACTCTTATTCCCTTTTGCTCCCAGCTTTTCTAATTACTATTTACTGCAACTTGTCTATCCATCGTCTTACTTTAATACTGCGGGATGCCTGTAGCTATCATATGGTTAATTAGCTAACTTGTGCTATCATTTTTTTGGGATATGGATAATTAAGGAGCTTAATTATACTTGTTGTATGAGGGTCTTTGCTATTTGGTTGGCTCCTATGCATTGCTTAGTTTAAAATGTTCCTTTGTTTATTATATTTTAATTATATAATGGAAAAGCCCTTTCTCTACTTCATTAAGCAAGTGAGTTAGTGAGGTTTCCTATTTGTGATTTCCGAAACGTTTATTGCATTGCATATATTTTATTTTGCTATATAGATCTTCATCTTTAAATATGGATTCCATCACGACATGCTTTGAGAATTTAACAGCAGACACCTCGTAATCTAGCCTGAGATGTAAGTCCCACAATCTACTAAATATATGGGTTTTTAGGTTTCAAGAGCCCATTTAGTTAAGTGTATGAGACTTTTATTTCAATAGATTCTCTATATTGAGTTTGCACAGCTATTATTTCATTGCTCTTAGTTAATTTTAGGACACAGTCCTAATCTTTTAACTTCACTGTTAACCTTTGTGTGCCCCTAAGAATGATTAATATGGTAATTGCTCTCTTGTATATTCTATGTCATTAGCTTATGTCTGCTGGAAGTTTTCTTAATGTCATTGTTGTGATGGAATCACAGTTTGCTATAGTATAAAACCTGAGGTTTCTTCTTATGAGACCACAAGTGGTTTCCTTTATTCTAGGTTATCCAAGGTATCTTGTGAATGAAGATCACAAAAAGAAGGCGCCCATCCTAGTGATATACTGCATAAGCAATCAACGATATCAGTGACAAGGAGTGAAATATAACTCACAAGTGTGAAGCAGCACAAATGTGCTAAGTGGCACAGGCTGAGATCTCTTAACAGATTCTCCCCAGCAAACTGATCTTCAAGAGGATGTAGTGGCCCGAGTGTGCCAGGGATTAATCCAATAAGCTCAGGCTTCCATGTTGTTAAGCATAATTGTTATTAAAAACAATATTAAAAAACAATTGGGTTCTGTACATTACCCAAAGTGATTAAAATGATAAATGCAACAGATTGCAACGCGTTTCTCAGCTTAAACCTAGCTGTTTCATCAGGCATCTCACCTTTATTCCTAGGTTACCCTCTCTTGAAAACAATAAATTCTTCAGCTTCTTTGAGGTCCAAAAGTGGCCTCCTGAGACTTAGAGAGGGTTTTAAACTTTGACTAGCATATTCATCATATAGTGTAATATTGAAAGTATTCCTAATGTTTTTCTATGTGCAACATGTAAGCAAATAATTTCTTCTTGTTATTCTTTGTATTGATTCATGTAAACCATGTTATGCTAACAAAACATTGTACTGTAATTGAGTTTCTTCAATTTACTGTTTGTATGCCAATAACCCGAACCTCAATATAAAGTATTTAAAAAAAAATGTGCTGACAACTTAACTTTGTGAGTTTTCATTAATTCTCTGTGTTTCTCGTACATGGGCACCAATCAGCTAAGTTGTGGTTTGAGCAGAGGCGTAACTAGAAACCACAGGGCCCCAGGTGCAAGAATCCTAAGAAGGGCCCCCCCCCACCCACCCCTCCCCCCTCCAAAAAAAGGTGAATTTAATACATATATATATTTTTTTTTTACATTTAACACAGAAAAAATTTTGAATCAGATTACATGTCTGCAAAGGAAGGTTACCCTGTGCCCACAGTCTGTGAGATGGTCTGACCCCCTATTACTGTATATAGTGACACTGTTTAACCCCCACCAGTACTGTATATTGTGAGTTAGTGACACAGTCTGTAATCCTGCCGGTGAGATGGCTGGCTGACCCTACCCTGCCCAGTACTTTAATAAGTGATCACAGTAGTCAGTGACATGGGTCCCCAGCCCCCCCCCTTACTGTATATAGTGGTTACTGTATAGTGACACTGTTTACCCCCTGCCCACCCATGCTGTAGTAACAAGGTCTGTAATTTGCTGGTTCCACAAACATACACAAACACACATACATGCATAAATACACACACAGTCACATACATACATACACACACACAAATAAAACACCAATGGGTAAAACAGAAACACTAACCCCTGTAGTCAAGTCACACCTTACATGATATCAGTGCAGGCAGTGGTAGGTTAACGTTTTTTATTAAAAAAAAAATTATAAAAAACAATTATAAAAAAATTATAAAAAAAAAAAAATTTTTTTTTTTTAAGCTGGGCCCCCACCACTCTGGGGTCCAGTCGCACCTGTGACCTCTGCACCCCCTGTATTTTTCCTCCCTGTGTTTGAGGTGTCCCGTTCGGCACATAAAAAATTGTATTCACTATTCTGTTGACAATAATTTTTATATCTAAATTGTAATAAATATTATGACTTGGTGGGGGGGGGGGGTCGTGTCCAGCAGTGGCCATGATGGACCACATTGCGGTTGTTGCTCATAGATTTTAGAGAATCTGCCAATTATCTCAACAAACAACCTACAATCCAAACTTACAACTAACATATTTGCACATATAAACTCCTCACCCTACAGGGATGATATCCATATTATTTTAAATATTGAGCTGTAGCCTGATCCGGAGTGTTGGACACCTTGTGGAGACCTACCACACTTCCAACATCCTCCCCAGCAAGTTGGGCACCACAACCTTTCTCTGGGCTGATAACTGAGCTAGAAGGAAATGGAAGTCTCTACTCAAACGCTGCTAAAGAACCCTGAGCACTTTATTGGACTATCATTTTCTTGCCGTACTCGATGAGTGCTTTGGCGCAGATGGAAATTCCTAATCACTCTGAACATGGCGACCAACCTCTTGACACTGCAGTCAATCTAAGTTCTGCTGCAGCCTTGCACTTGCGTCTTTACTGTAGCCCTAAAGCAGAATGTACAGAAGCCTGAAGATCCGTCAGAGCTGACCCAATTCTTCCTGCAAGGTTTTAATGAATGGGAAGTGAGCACTGACCCAGAGAGAGATTGGGATTAGTCCGAGTGAAGAGGTGGATATGTGGCTTAGACGAGAACTGTGACCCACACAAATTAGAAATAAGGGACAGCTTCACATACACTCTTCTAGAAGTTGAAACCTTACCTATGCAAGCTTCCTAATGACTACCCGGAAAATTAGAAACCTGTAGTCGTAAGTGATGCAGCTGCTCCCTTCAACAATCGGAACGTTCCATGTTACTCTGGTCATGTTCTGCATGAGATCATTTTACAAGAAGGGTTGAAAATGGTATTCTTTTGGGACTTTATTACCACATAAACCATATACTCAGAGTCGATCTCGAGTGGGTTAAGTATTCGGAGCAATTAATGTCTCTTCTGTTCCACCAGCTTAGATACAAGCGACAACTGTTTTGTTAGTGAAGTTTATATTTATATTTTAGGGTTTTTTCTTCATATTCACTGTACTGTTTATTCCCTGATTCTTGTATGTTATTTGTTATGCCTAAACTGCAAATTAAGGTCTTTATACATTGATATAGAGTGAAACGCTTCTTTAAGGTGTGCATAATAGTCTTAAAACGACAAGTTGTAAAGCTTAGGAGGGTTCATAGTCAAACTTATATACTCGTACCCCCAAATATGGACCCTTTTTATATAGAGGATCCCTCTCTCCTAAAGGCAATACACTAACAAATGCCTTCTCACATACCACACCAATGTCATTCTTTATGTAAAGAAGACATATCCTCCGCAAAAATCATCATGAATGGCATATGTATGTTAATAGAATACGTTTTTATTTGTTCTTACTCTTATTCGCTTGCCCCCAAATTTGAACCCTATCTATATTGAGGATCCCTATCTACTAGAGACAGTGCATAATCCAAGGTCTACTTACATATCACACCAATGTAATTCTTTCTGTAAGGGGGACAACATTTTAACAAATATTACTGGAGGAATAGTATATCTAGGCTCATAGATATAGTTGTTATTTGTCTTTATTTATATATGCTCCTTGATCATATTAGTTCAACTTATATTTTTATCTCCAGAAATAAAAAATATTGCAGGAGCAACCAAACATAAAGGTAAAATTAAAATGCTTTATTGGTAATTGTACAGGGTACCTCTCACCCTGGGGTAAAATACAGAAATATATCAAATGAAAAAAATAGGCTGCCTTACTCCTAGCCTGCTCTTGATCACTTTTAGTTCAACTTATATTTTTATTCCCCACACTTGTCACATTGTCCCCTCGCAACAATATCTCCACTTGTCTAGGTACCAGTGGTCTAATTTTTGTTCATCCCTTTTCAATAACATGTTGCGATAGTCACATAATTTCCTAGCGGCGATAGACATACACGTTTTTATATATTGCACCTGAAAATAGATATTGGATCATCCCTCCAGGAAGTGTTTGCATGAAGACTTAATTGAGGTTACCTATATGCATCTTTTAATATTATGTATAATGTTTTTAGGTTTAAAATCTCAACTCTGTTCCTGGGAAGCCAAAACTATATTATAAGCGGATTGGGGGGAATGACAGACAATTATTAGGAATTTCCTACTTATTAACATAAATGGTTTGACTATTGCCGGGGTATAGGGCCTCGTACCTGGGTGGCAGGGTTTTTAAACTTTTAAACTGTGGGAAAAACCTTCCCCTATATCCCTACTGCTGATATAGTTAAGATTACAGCACTTTTTCATTACCATAAGCAACCTTGGTCTCATTTATTCATTGTGTGATCGCTCCCATGTTAATGTGCTCCCTTTTAATTGGAAATCCATATCTCCAGACAAACTACCCAGATTACTGCATATCTTTGCTACAGACCCAATACTTAAAACATAAGTGGATGGCCCTTTATAATCCCAATAATCCCAAGACTATACACAGTGATCTTACTTAACACCTGTTAAACCCTCCTTTTATATTTTCCATTGGCCTTACATTGCGTTCAAGAGAGACCCTTATCTTAAGGATTCTATAAAATCATTTTACTGAACCACTAATTTTCCGGACACTCACCCCCTCCCCCCTCAATATAATAACTTAATAGTACTCTGGGTCTTACTGATCAAAACCCAGATACTTTTTTTTTATGCGGTAATCCCTTGAAACTTACTGCTTTTAATATGGAAGATATATACAAAGTAATATACCAGATTGTACCCTAAAATGGGTTCTTAACTTCAGAGTCTTTTAGCCTGCGACTATATTATTTAATCATATGATTCTAAACCTAAAAGGAAAATCTATAGGCGAACATATATATTATATATAACCTTTAATACTCTTTCACCGCCCTATTTAGTTACTGGTCTATATGTCAATTATTTGGACACCAAATTATATTTTTATGCAATATGAACATATTCGTATATTTTCCTGTATTTCTCACTATGTTCCAGGGTTTCATCTAACTAATGTAATTTAAAGGCCCAAGAGTGGCCCGTATTTTCAAAGTACCTCCCAATATTTGAAGTGTTGTAAGAAGATGAAGGAGGATACAAATTTAGTGGGAAAAAAAGAGGCTTTAAATATGTAGGTCATGAGAGAGGATATAACCATACTATTTATGATTTTGTACATCGTATAAGAACTGGATAATCTGTAAAAAGGTCATTGCATTGAATCTTGTTTGAAACCGTAAGATTTTAAAGCTAAAATATTTTGTACATTGACCTTGATTACTTGTTGAAATTGTTATTTACAACTCCCAATAAAAGAATATTTTAAAAATAAATATATTATGTCTCAACCTGTCAGATGTGAAAAAAAAGAGTATAATTTTTTTTTAGTGATATCCATATCTTGAGAACTACTGACGTTAGGAGCAAGAAATATGGCATGTAAATTTACTTTAAAATGAATACTTAAAATATTATCATTTTTACTTTTGTAATACCTTCGGTTTTTGATAATATATGCATCCTCATAAATCACCCCCCCTTTTTTCACCCCCCTTAAGTGGATTTTTGGGAAATGGTAAAAACATGTTTCTTTATTTTTAAAGGTGGACTCCTAAATACCAATTTTCATGTCTGTAACATGTTTGGGTTTTGAGATATAGAATATCCTCATAAATCAATCCCCTTTTAAACCCCCCTTTTATTATTATTATCGGTTATTTGTAGAGCGCCAACAGATTCGCAGTGCTAATTTTTTATTAGTGATATCTATATCTTAAGAACTACTGACATTAGGAGCAAGACATTTGGAATGCAAACTTACTTTACTAATGAAGATTATAAATTATATTTTTACTTTTCTAACATATTCATTTTCTTGTGATTATAGGTATCTTCATAAATCACCCCCCCCCCCTTCCATACCCCTTAAGTGGATTTTCTGGAAATGGTAAAACACGTTAAAACAAGGACTAATCACAATTCCAATTTTCTCATCGGTAACATGTTTAGTTTCTTGAGATATAGGTATCCTCCATAAAAAAATCACCCCCCCTTTTTCACACCTTAGGGACGGAATTTCCAAAATCCTTCCTTATTGAGTGCCTACGTCATAGAAACAACCATACCATATATATTATTATTATTTCTCCCTCTCCCCACATCTTCCTATATCTCTTTTTCATTTTTTGCAATCTAAATTGGCTTTATATCGATCAAATATGTCTATGATTTGAAACCTTTATTTTTATGATGCTTGCACTTTAGGAAATCATCACACAGGTGTTTTAATTAGACACTTTAGCTTAAAATACACGGTCCTAACCCTGAACTCGGATTTCTCATTGTGTTTATGGCTTCTGTTTTTTAAATGTTTTGATCTACAATAAAGGATATTTTTTCATCTTATGAATACAAGATCACCTATGGATCTGGAGGTGCGGAAAACATAAATTATGCTTACCTGACAATTTTCTTTTCTTCTGACGGGGAGAGTCCACAGTTGCATTCATTACTTTTGGGAATTCAGAACCTGGCCACCAGGAGGAGGCAAATACACCCCAGCCAAAGGCTTAAATACCTCCCCCACTTTCCTCATTCCCCAGTCAATTCTGCCAGGGAACAAGGAACAGTAGGAGAAATATCAGGTGAAAAAATGTGCAGAAGAATAAACAAAAAACATGGTCGCTCCCCATAAAAGAACGTGGGAGGGGAGCTGTGGACCTCTCTCCATCAGAAGAAAAGAAAATGATCAGGTAATTTATGTTTTCTCTTCTTAAACGGGGAGAGTCCACAGCTGAATTCATTACTTTTGGGAAAAACAATACCCAAGCTATAGAGGACACTGAAAGCAAAAACAAAGGCCCGCGGGTAGACAAGGCGGCCCATTCGTAAGGCACCACAGCTTGAAATTACACAAAACCAATCAAAAACTGCTGTACGAGCAGAACAAAAAGTACTTAAAAGGACTAAGTAAACTGCCCAACAGATAAATCCAGCAAGGCCCAGATAGAGACCGCTCAAAGGCACTAGATTCCACCAAGCACAAAGCCCCCTGAAAGAGACAAGTCCGGCCCGGCTCCAAGCCCGTACCAATCTCCACATATTCCCAAAAGGAAAAAGGAAAGAGATATTCACAAACATAGATCGAAAATCTCAGCAACTAGGGTAAAAAATTAACCCCAGTAAATCGAGGGCAACCGCAGCTTGCAGCAAGACAAGAAAAATGAATAGAGATAAACTCTAACAACCTACCTGAAGTAAGATAGGGGGAAAAAAAACTACCCCAATCTGAAAAAGTCCAAAGGATCAAGATTTGATCCAAAGACAACCCCGAAGATGGAGCAGAACCATAACTCACACAGAGCGCAGTCTGCTCTCATGAAAGAGGTTGCAGTGACCACGCCACACTAGCGTGTCATCACAGATAAACCGACACATATTTCAAAACAACTTCTGTTACAAGAGTATTGATACATAAAGTATCCTTTATACCTCTGCTGACATTACAAACACCACTTTAACAGGCATGTACATTTAATGTTGTTTCTGCAGTTGTGATCCTCTATCTTGTTGTGTTAAAACATAAAGATATTGTTACTCTTACATATTACTAAGCCACTGTTATGGATCCAGCAGAATTGCCACAAGTGGTATAAGCCCTCTCACCAAAGAGTCGATCAGCTCTCACAGGGGCTGAGAGAGCTACAAGTAAAAAATAAAATCTTTGCAGGTATAATTAACGATACTATGACTAACAAGTTAACCAGATAATGCACCCTGAACCTCAAGTTTCTATGCCAGAAAAATTCTCTGGTGACAGAACCACATTCAGACAGTTTAAAATGCCTGTAATCTATTGTTTTCACTTAATCCCAAGATTTACAATACCAACGAGGTTATTAAAGTCCTAACTGTCATATTCCCTACCTCAGAAGGGGAATCCAAGGATTTGGGCTGATTCTATTTTTTGAGCATGATCACCCAATACTCGCATCTCTCGAAGACTTCTTTAAAGAAATGGGATTATTATACGAAAATACTAACAAGCAGCTCACTGCAGAATCTAATATGAGGTCTCTCAAACAGAGAAAGGGCATGTAGAAGAACATCTTACTGAGTTTAAACAGTATGCAAGAGATACTGAAGGAATCAGTATCGACTAGGACTCAATATCGACTAGGACCTCTCAGAGTCTATAAAAGATATAATTAGCCCTGCATAGATTTACCCAAAACCATTAGAAACCATTGATGAATCTCAGTATACAGATTCACCAAAGATTAAGGAAAAAGAGAATAGAGAGCAAGGGTTAGACACTCTGGAAAAGGAGCTTCCTACTATCCTAGATCTACAGTTAATACCACAGCAGAGCCCTATGGACATAGGCTACACAAAGGGACCCATTACAACACAGAGAAGAGAGACTTTGACGCAGAAATAAAAATCTCTGTATGTATTGTGCATCTCCCAGTCATGCTGTTAAGGAGTGTCCCATCCTGCAGAGACAAAGGAAGAGTACGTTCTCTTATACACATTCCTGTTTAACACTAAAATCATGAATAATACCTTATTGTACTTTGTCTCTCTCTCTACAGTGGGATCACCACCAACTCCACAGAGAAGCCATCATAGACTCGCGAGCTCTATGAATGTTTCATAGATTCTTCACATTTAAATAAAAATAAAAATTCCAGTTATTCTGAAACCTAACCCAGTCTCCCATCAGAGTTATTGCCGGTTCATCTAATTAATACCGGTCCTATCACTCACCAAACTGTACCTTTTAACCCCTTAATGACACAGCACTTTTCCCATTTTCTGTCCGTTTGGGACCCAAGGGTATTTTTACATTTTTGCGGTGTTTGTGTTTAGCTGTAATTTTCGTCTTACTCCTTTACTGAACCCACACATATTATATACCGTTTTTCCTCGACCATTAAATGGACATTCTAAGATACCCATTATTTCATCATATCTTATAATTTACTATAACAAAATTATAAAATATGAGGAAAATGAAAAAAAAACACTTTTTCTAACTTTGATCCCCAAAATCTGTTACACATCTACAACACCAAAAAAACACCCATTGCTAAATAGTTTCTAAATCTTTGTCCTCTGAGTTTAGAAATGCCCAATGTTAACATCTTCTTTGCTTTTTTTGTTAGTTATAGGGCCATAAATACAAGTAGCACTTTGCTATTTCCAAACCATTTTTTTTTTTCAATACTTAGCGCTAGTTACATTTAGAACACTGATATCTTTTAGGAAATCTCTGTATATTCCATTGACATGCATATATTTTTTTTTTAGTAGACAACCCAAAGTATTGATCTAGGCCCTATTTTGGTATATTTCATGCACCATTTTCACCGCCAAATGCGATCAAATAAAAAAATCGTTCACTTTTTCACAAATGTTTTCACAAACTTTAGGTTTCTCACTGGAAAAAATATTACAAACAGTTTGTGCAATTATGGCACAAATGGTTGTAAATTCTTCTCTGGGATCCCCTTTGTTCAGAAATAGCAGACTTATATGGCTTTGGTCTTGCTTTTTGGTAATTAGAATGCCACTAAATGCCACTGCGCACCACACGTGTATTATGCCCAGCAGTGAAGGGGTTAAATTAGGGAGCATGTAGGGGAGCTTGTAGGGTTAATTTTAGCTTTAGTGTAGTGTAGTAGACAACCCCAAGTATTGATCTAGGCCCATTTTGGTATATTTTCATGCCACCATTTCACCGCCAAATGCGATCAAATTAAAAAAAAATCGTAACATTTTTCACAATTTTAGGTTTCTCACTGAATCATTTACAAACAGCTTGTGCAGTTATGGCACAAATGGTTGTAAATGGCTTCTCTGGGATCCCCTTTGTTCAGAAATAGCAGACATATATGGCTTTGGCGTTGCTTTTTGGTATTTAGAAGGCCGCTAAAATGCCGCTGCGCATCACACGTGTATTATTGGCTAGCAGTTGAAGGGGTTAATTAGGTAGCTTGTAGGGAGCTTGCAGGGTTAATATTAGATTTAGTGTAGAGCTCAGCCTCCCACCTGAAACATCAGGACCCCCCTGATCCCTCCCCAAACAGCTCTCTTCCCTCCCCCACCCCACAATTGTCCCCGCCATCTTAAGTACTGGCAGAAAGTCTGCCAGTACTAAAATAAAAGCTATTTTTTTTTTTTTTTATGATTTTTTAAGCATATTTACATATGCTGCTGTGTACGATCCCCCCTTAGCCCCCATCCTCACTGATCCCCCCCCAAACAGCTCTATCCCCTCCCACTCTAACTTAATGGGCGCCATCTTGGGTACTGGCAGCTGTCTGCCAGTACCCAGTTTAGAAGAAAAAAATTGGGGTTTTTTAAAATTGTTAAAGTTTCTGTAGTGTAGCTTCCCCACACACAAAACCAACCCCCCCCCCACCCCTCCACGATCACTTTTTGTACTTTTGCACAAACAAGATTAGGCCAGTTTTATTAAAACATTTTCCGTAGTGTAGCAGTTCCCCACCCGCTCCCGCCCCGGTCCACGCGCACGCCCGCTACCCCTCAGTGCACGCGGCGCGCGCGTCCGTGTGTGCCCCCCGACGGTCCCGCCCCCGATCCCGCCCCCCTTGATGTCACGCGGCACACCGATGGCCGCCCACCCACCTCCCAATTCGGCTCCCACCCACCAACGATACCGGCCATCGATGTCCGGTGCAGAGAGGGCCACAGAGTGGCTCTCTCTGCATCGGATGGCCATGTGAGGGTTATTGCAGGATGCCTTCATATCGAGGCATCACTGCAATAACCGGAAAGCAGCTGGAAGCGAGCAGGATCGCTTCCAGCTGCTTTCCACACCGAGGACGTGCAGGGTACGTCCTCAGGCGTTAACTGCCTTTTTTTTTGAGGACGTACCCTGCACGGTCCTCGGCTCATTAAGGGGTTTAAGGTAACACTAAGTCTGCTCATGTAGAGTTTATTTCCTTTAATATTATCCTCCTCTCCCATGTTTCCAATAGTACTAGGTCTCCATAGCTACAAACACACCAACCTACGAATTACTGGGATATTTTGGATGTTCAATTCACTTCGGATTACTGCATAAAAACGTGTTTCACAAACGCAAGTATACTTCAAGTCCTCGGATTTCATCTTACCTACTGAATATAGTGACTTCATAGACGTCTTCAGCAAAAAAGAGGCAGGAAACCCTACCCCCTCATCGGGTCTACGATTGTCCGATTCAACTGATTCCAGGATCATCCATACCTTACGAACACATCTATCCTCTTTCCCAACCCAAATTAGTCCATCTAAAGATTAAATAGTGGAAAACCTACGCAAATGTTTTCATAAGGCCTTCAACCTCCCCAGCAGGGGGTAGGAATATTTTTGTCAAGAACAACTATGGCTCCCTCAGACCTATCATAGACTACAGGGAACTCAATAAAAGGACAATAAAAAATCGGTATCCACTACCTTTGATCCCGAGAAACTCATAGAACGTCTCATTCAAGCTTCCATATTCACCAAATTAGATCTAAGGGGAGCGTATAACTTAGTGCGTATAAGAGAAGGGGACGAATGGCCTCACAGCTTTTAGGATCTCGCTACAGGTTGTACGAGTACCACTGTTATGCCATTCAAACTCTGCAACACACCGCCACTTTTCAGTATCTAATTAATGATTATCTTCAGGGATTTGCTTGGATATCTGTATAGTAGTCTATCTTGATGACATACTTATCACAAGAAACATGTCAGATGGGTCCTGTCACATTTGTGAGAACATCAACTTTACGCAAAACCTGAAAAATGCCTTTTCCATACCTCTGAAATTTACTTTTTAGGTCTATCTCCAAAAGAATTGAAATGGACAGTGCCAAAGTCGATGCCATCATGAATTGGCAGAACCATCATCTAAGAAAGAAACAAAGGTTTCTGAGATTTGCAAATTACTACCGAAAGTTCATAAAAGGCTTTTCTTCTATTCAAAACCCCTGACATCACTCACCAGTAATACCATACATTTCCGATGGAACTCCAAGGCCCAGGACAGTTTTTAATTTCCTAAAGAAATCCTTCACAGAAGCCCCCAATCTTACAATTTCCCTGATCCAGATTAACAATTTATTCTGGAGGTGGAATGCTTCAGATTATGCCCTAGGTTCTGTGTTATCACAACGCAAGACTCCTCAGGATCCCCTGCATTGCGTAGCATACTATTCCAGTGTAATGTCTACAGCAGAACTAATTTATCCTATTGAGAAAAATTACTCCTTGTCATCAAAGCATCTCTAGAACACTGGCAACATTTATTAGAGGGTACTAAGGTCCCCATTCAGATTTACATGGACCACAAAAATATAGAATATCTACAAAACCAAAAAAACTCTGTCTGCCAGACAAGTCAGATGGAGCCTGTTCTTTTCCGGTCTCTATACCATGTAACTTATAGGCCTGGCAGTAGAAACGGCAAAGCTGATGCCTTATCCAGGAGAGATAAAAGACCAGAAACCTACAACTATACCTACCACTGTTATACTGCAGGAATGTTTTCCTTGGGATTATCACCCAGTTTTCACCAATTACTTTGAGATAGTCAAAAAGAAGAAACACAGCTTCCAGACAATCTACATCTTGAAGAAGATGGGTTCTATACTTTGAAAATAAACTTTATGTCCCTCCATCTCTTCGGCTTTCTATTTTGAAGGCTCATCTTGAGTCCCCTATGGCAGGGACACTCTGGGTATTAATAAGACCGAAGAGTTGATCAAAGAACTTTCTGGTGGCCACATATTTCAACGAACTGTAAGGGAATTCATACTCTCCTGTCCCATATGTTCAGTATCCAAGACAGAAAGAACCGTCCCTACGGATACTTAATACCACTTCCTATTCCAGAGAGGCCATGGCAAATCATTGGCATGGACTTTATAGTAGATCTTCCCTGTTCAAACAAATACAATACTATTCTACTTGTAGTAGATTTACTAGTTAAAATGGCCGCACTTCCTACCTTACCATAAGTTACCAACTTTTGTGGAAACAGCTCAACTTTTCCTCAACAATATAGTACAACTTCATGGTTTACCACAGAAAATTGTTTCGAACAGAGGCACCCAGTTCACCTCCCGTTTTTTGGAGACAATATGTGACAACATGCAGGTCCAACCACCGATACAGCACTTCTTTTCATCCTCAGACCAACGGTCTCAAACAGAGAGGGTGAATCAATGGCTGGAGCAGTATCTAAGATGCTACTGTTCACATCAACAAGATCTATGGTCAAACAGTTTACCTATGGCCGAATACACATATAACAATGCACAGAATACCACCACTACCGTATCCCCTTTCTATGCAAACTATGGCTTTCATCCCGCATTCCAACTCTACCCTCAACCAAATACTACTGGTCCCCAAGTAAACAACACTACTAACTCCCTGATGGAACTGTCCCAGCAAATCAAAAGAAACATAGAGCTAGCCAAAACGCCATTATGATTCTAAATGGCGACCCTCGCCTACTTATAAACCAGGAGACAAGGTATGGCTCTCCACTAAGTACATCAAACTAAAACCCCCCATGCAAGAAACTTACGGCCAGATTACGAGTTTTGCGTTATGAGCTATGCGGTGCTACCGTGCAGTTTTTTTTATCACCGCTCACTTACCTGCAGCGCTGGTATTACAGGTTTTTACAAACCCGGCATTAAAAGACAAGAAGTGAGCGTTGAGCAAAATTGTGCTCCATACCGCACTTTAATACCAGCGCTGCTTAAGTGAGCGGTGAGCTGGTCGTACGTGCTTGTGCACGATTTCCCAATAGACGTCAATGGGGAGAGCCGACTGAGAAAAAGTCTAACACCTGCAAAAAAGCAGCGTAAATCTCAGTAACGCAGCCCTTTGATTCCTATGGGGAAACACATTTTATGTTTACACCTAAAACCCTAACATGAACCCCGAGTCTAAACACCCCTAATCTTACACTTATTAACCCCTAATATGCTGCCCCCCAACATCGCCGACACCTACATTATATTTATTAACCCCTAATATCCCACCCCCAATGTCACCGCAACCTACCCTACACTTATTAACCCCTAATCTGCTGCCCTTAACGTCGGCTGCCACCTATATTAAATGTATTAACCCCTAAATTTAAGTCTAGCCCTAACCCTAACACCCCCTAACTTAAATATAATTTAAATAAACTAAATAAAATTACTATCATTAACTAAATTATTCCTATTTAAAAACTAAATGCTTACCTATAAAATAAACCCTAAGCTAGCTACAATATAACTAATAGTTACATTGTATCTAGCTTAGGGTTTTATTTTTATTTTACTGGCAAGTTTGTATTTATTTTAACTAGGTAGAATAGTTACTAAATAGTTATTAACTATTTAATAACTTCCTAGCTAAAATAAATACAAATTGACCTGTAAAATAAAACCTAACCTAAGTTACAATAACACCTAACACTACACTACAATTAAATAAATTACTAAATTAAATACAATTAAATAAATTAAATTAAATTAGCCAAATCACAAAAAACCCACTAAATTACAGAAAATAAAAAACAAATTACAGATCTTTAAACTAATTACACCTAATCTAATAGCCCTATAAAAATAAAAAAGTCCCCCCAAAATAAAAAACTCCCCTAGCCTAAGCTAAACTTAAAAAGGGCCTTTTGCGGGCATTGCCCCAAAGAAATCAGCTCTTTTTACCTGTTAAAAAAATACAAACAATCCCCCCAACAGTAAAACCCACCACCCACACAACAAACCCCAAAATAAAAGCCTAACTAAAAAAACCTTAGCTCCCCATTGCCCTGAAAAGGGAATTTGGATGGGCATTGCCCATAAAAGGGTATTTAGCTCTATTGCAGGCCCAAAGCCCTAACCTAAAAAAAAAACACCCAATACACCCTTAAAAAAATCCTAACACTAACCCCCCAAAGATTTACTTACTGGGAGAGTCTTCATCCAAGCGGCAAGATGTCCTCAAGGAAGCCGGCAAAAGTGGTCCTCCAGACGGGCAGAAGTGGTCCTCCAGACGGGCAGAACTCTTCATCCAGATGGCAACTTCTATCTTCATCCTTCCAACGCGGAGCGGCTCCATCTTCAAGACATCCTGCGCGGAGCTTCCTCTTCAAACGACGTCTTCTTTGGAATTAATATCACTTTAAGTGACGTCATCCAAGATGACGTCCCTTAGATTCCGATTGGCTGATAGAATCAGCCAATCGGAATTAAGGTAGAAAAAATCCTATTGGCTGATGCAATTTATATTTAAATTAGGGGGTGTTAGGGTTAGGGTTAGACTTAGATTTAGGGGGTAATACATTTAATATAGCGGCGGCGACGTTGGGGATGGCAGATTAGGGGTTAATAAATATAATGTAGGTCTGCAGCGATGTCCGGAGTGGCAGATTAGGGGTTAATAAGTATAATGTAGGTGGCAGCGATGTTAGGGGCAGCAGATTAGGGGTTAATAATATTTAACTAGTGTTTGTGAAGCGGGGGAGTGCGGCGGTTTAGGGGTTAATATGTTTATTCTAGTGGCCGCGATGTCCGGAGTGGCAGATTAGGTGTTAATAATTTTATTTCAGTGTTTGTGATGTGGGAGGGCCTCGGTTTAAGGGTTAATAGGTAGTTTATGAGTGTTAGTGTACTTTTTAGCGCTTTAGTTATCAGTTTTATGCTACAGCATTGTAGTGTAAAACTCATAATTACTGACTTTGGAATGCGTTAGGAATCTTGGAGGTAGAGGGTGTACCGCTCACTTTTTTGGCCTCCCAGGACAGACACGTAATACCAGCTCTATGGAAGTCCCATAGAAAAAAAGGGTTTGCGAAGTTTACGTAAGTCGATTTGCGGTAAGGCCAAAAAAGTGTGCGGTGCCCCTAAATCTGCAAGACTCATAATAGCAGCTGTAGTGAAAAAGCAGCCTTAGGACCTGTTAACGCTGCTTTTTCAGCTTAACACAAAACTCGGAATCTAGCCGTTAGTGACTAATTTATTGGTCCTTTTGTGATATCCAAGGTTGTGAATCAGAATGTCATGACTCTCAAACTTCTATCCTCGTATAGCATCCACCCAATATTTTCATATCTCTCTTCTTAAACCTTATCATCCAATTAGAGATCACCCTGATCCTAATCCCCTCACCGAGTTGGGTGACAATGACCAAGAGTATGACGTTGAAACGGATTCTCGACTCCCGGTTGGTGAATGGAGTATGGGAATACCTTATTCTTTGGAAGGAGTATACAACTAAAGAGGATTCTTGGGAACCCTCTACTAATATTCATGCACCTCATCTGATTTCATATTTCCATAGGTGACATCCAGACCGAGCACGATTTGCAGCTGCAGGGCCGCTGCCTTGAGAGGGGGAGTCTGTCAGGGTGACTGTCTCTTTAAGGGTTACAATATCTTCTTCCCCTAGCACTATTTATTCTACACACACCCCTTCTTAGGTGCCTAGTAATTTGTGTGTTTCCTGTGAACACAGCTGAGTTCTCTAGCTCAGCTCCAGTTGCCAGCTCTGCATACTCAAGTGAAACGCTCTCTGCAGCTATTAACAAAGCCTCTAAGTTTGCATCTTTCCACAGTTTGTGTATTTTAGGACACCAGCTTACCTCTAACAAAGACCAGTCTGCACCTGAGCATTCAGCTGTCTCTCCTGAGATTACAGGGTCGCACACACCTACTGAGCTGCCTGGGAACCTCTGGTCTGTATCTTTCTGATCCTCTGATCACTTAATATATATTTGGAACTGTTGTTTTTCCTGAAATATACTAGCTGAAGTGAACCTTACTAAAAGAGCCCTTTTTGTTCCGATCAAGCAAGGTTGTGGTGACCCACGCCCACTAGCATGTCGTCACAGATAAACCGACACATATTTCAAAACAACTTCTGCCACAAGAGTATTGATACTTTGTCTACATTGCTAAGTATCCTTCTACCTTTGCTGACATACAAACACACTTAACCGGGCATGTATATTTAATGTTGCTTCTGCAGTTGTTATCCTCTAATCTTGTTGTGTGAAACATAAAGCTATTGTTACTCTTACACCAAGGGACAACAGGATGACGAACACAGATATCCCAAAAACAACATATCAACTGATATGATGTAAGAAAGGGTAGCTCTAGGACCACAAAAGAGATCAACGCATTCTCTATAGTCCCAAAAAACATGGGAGCAGACGAGAAGTAGTATGAGGAAGAAAGGCAGACAAAAGTGCCAGATCTTCCAAAACCGATGACCAACCAACCATCCCCAGACTAGGGTAAAAGGAAGCCTAAGACACCTCGTTCCTCATGGAAGAGGTACCGAGGTCAAGAATCTCAAAAAGAGTAGATAAAAAAAGGAATACCATAGGAGGGATAACCAGAGGGCTGATCTAACCCAGATGATCCCTCGTCTGATGAGCCCTGGTTCACCGAACATGGACAAAATCTCACTAACGTCTCCCTCCCTGGAAGATGTAAATGTGCCAATGCCAAAGAAATGGCCATGCCGAACCATGCCGTAACCTCTGGAGGAAACAAGCTGCCTTCCGGAGAAGGGGTAATGCATTAGGGACACCTGCTTGAAAAAACCAAAGAAGGTTCTAGGGTAGTCGCCACACGGGATATGGGGCCCCCAGGGGCAGATGGCTCGGCGGGCCTCTAAGTTCCCTGGATCAGAAAAAAAGAGCACTCTAAAGCGGCATGCAGAACATAACTGATGGGCATGGATTACCTGGGCCATTTCATACTCTTCACAAGAAGTAGAATCTGAATCAGAGACATCTGTCTCCAAAAAATCTGAGTCCTCCATAACTAGGATAGAAACTATGGATAGGAAAGAAAAAATAAAACAGCACCTTACATCTCCAATGGCTGGGGCACTCACCACCTCCTATGATCCAGACAACTAGCAAAACAGACTCTCTCTGTCGCCACAACGGTCAGTAATACAGAAATGGTGACTTGAAACGTGACCACGCCCGGTCATAAGGTACACCGTGCAGGCCAACTAAAAATGCTCCAAGGCCACAAGGGCTGCTCACCTGACAAAAAAGGCCGTTATGTTCCGATATAGCAACGAGCCCAAATATCACTACACATTAGCCGACAGAATCACATAACAAACATGATTAAAGTCCCCCCTGTTCAATAACCCCCCTCAGGAGATATTAACCCTCAATTCCATAAGATAAAGGAGTCCCACTGAGACCCTGACTTCTTTGTTTACTTTACCCTTTCACACATCTTAAGTAAAATGAAACGATCTTACCGGAATCTACGCCGTGGAACAGGAACACTGCCCTTTAAGTGTGACAGATAGTAGTCTCGCTTCTGACATGGACTTGAGCGAACAAAGTAGGCAGCAAAACTTGTCAATGCTGATTGCTAAGGAGCTGTTAATATGAGTCAGGATGGTTTCACAGAAAGACTCTCCCTGCAGCTGCGTACTCTTACTTTCATCCAAGCTCTCACTGAGAGGCTGATAGGACTACTTAAAACTCCAGTCCTATTCCGAAGTGTACTACCCTCCATAAGAGACTAGCTTTAATCTTCCGACACTTCTCTGCCAACCTCCTGTGACGAAAGGCAAAGAATGATTGGAGAATGAGGGAAGTGGGGGAGGTATTTAAGCCTTTGGCTGGGGTGTCTTTGCCTCCTCCTGGTGGCCAGGTTATGAATTCCCAAAAGTAATGAATGCAGCTATGGATTCTCCCCGTTTAAGAAGAAAATACTTGTTATATATATATATATATATATATATATATATATATATATATATATATATATATATATATATATATATATATATATATATATATATATAGTGAACATAGTAAATTGTTTACACAGATTTAAACAAACTACAATCTGTTAATGCAAGTTTTCTGCTTTCTCTTGCAAGTGATATTTGTATTACTGGTTTTTGCTTATAAACACATTAAAAAGTCATCCATCAAGTAAAATGATAAAAAAAAGGTCCTTTAACACATTAGGAAGATTTTTTTTTAACTCTCATGAAATATACTTGAACAGTTTTCTCACAGATTTATGTACAGTATGAAAGGTTATATTTGAATTACACAAAGTGCTGTTGCTGTTGAACATCTAAAACTGGTTTTGAGAGACAGATTGTATAGATTTTAGGAATAATGACAAAAGTAAAAAAAAAAAAACTTAACCTCAAGGGTTACCAAAATGTAACTTTATAAATGAGTTTATATAAATGTAGAATAATGATGGTGTATATATATATATATATACAGGGAGTGCAGAATTATTAGGCAAATGAGTATTTTGACCACATCATCCTCTTTATGCATGTTGTCTTACTCCAAGCTGTATAGGCTCGAAAGCCTACTACCAATTAAGCATATTAGGTGATGTGCATCTCTGTAATGAGAAGGGGTGTGGTCTAATGACATCAACACCCTATATCAGGTGTGCATAATTATTAGGCAACTTCCTTTCCTTTGGCAAAATGGGTCAAAAGAAGGACTTGACAGGCTCAGAAAAGTCAAAAATAGTGAGATATCTTGCAGAGGGATGCAGCACTCTTAAAATTGCAAAGCTTCTGAAGCGTGATCATCGAACAATCAAGCGTTTCATTCAAAATAGTCAACAGGGTCGCAAGAAGCGTGTGGAAAAACCAAGGCGCAAAATAACTGCCCATGAACTGAGAAAAGTCAAGCGTGCAGCTGCCAAGATGCCACTTGCCACCAGTTTGGCCATATTTC
This sequence comes from Bombina bombina, assembly GCF_027579735.1. NCBI lineage: Eukaryota > Metazoa > Chordata > Amphibia > Anura > Bombinatoridae > Bombina > Bombina bombina. The sequence goes on along the minus strand of NC_069500.1, from coordinate 636,161,726 downwards.
AGAGCTGCAACATCACTGGAGTGCCCAAAAGCACAAGGTGTGCAATACTCAGAGACATGGCCAAGGTAAGAAAGGCTGAAAGACGACCACCACTGAACAAGACACACAAGCTGAAACGTCAAGACTGGGCCAAGAAATATCTCAAGACTGATTTTTCTAAGGTTTTATGGACTGATGAAATGAGAGTGAGTCTTGATGGGCCAGATGGATGGGCCCGTGGCTGGATTGGTAAAGGGCAGAGAGCTCCAGTCCGACTCAGACGCCAGCAAGGTGGAGGTGGAGTACTGGTTTGGGCTTGTATCATCAAAGATGAGCTTGTGGGGCCTTTTCGGGTTGAGGATGGAGTCAAGCTCAACTCCCAGTCCTACTGCCAGTTTCTGGAAGACACCTTCTTCAAGCAGTGGTACAGGAAGAAGTCTGCATCCTTCAAGAAAAACATGATTTTCATGCAGGACAATGCTCCATCACACGCGTCCAAGTACTCCACAGCGTGGCTGGCAAGAAAGGGTATAAAAGAAGAAAATCTAATGACATGGCCTCCTTGTTCACCTGATCTGAACCCCATTGAGAACCTGTGGTCCATCATCAAATGTGAGATTTACAAGGAGGGGAAACAGTACACCTCTCTGAACAGTGTCTGGGAGGCTGTGGTTGCTGCTGCACGCAATGTTGATGGTGAACAGATCAAAACACTGACAGAATCCATGGATGGCAGGCTTTTGAGTGTCCTTGCAAAGAAAGGTGGCTATATTGGTCACTGATTTGTTTTTGTTTTGTTTTTGAATGTCAGAAATGTATATTTGTGAATGTTGAGATGTTATATTGGTTTCACTGGTAAAAATAAATAATTGAAATGGGTATATATTTGTTTTTGTTAAGTTGCCTAATAATTATGCACAGTAATAGTCACCTGCACACACAGATATCCTCCTAAAATAGCTATAACTAAAAACAAACTAAAAAACTACTTCCAAAACTATTCAGCTTTGATATTAATGAGTTTTTTGGGTTCATTGAGAACATGGTTGTTGTTCAATAATAAAATTAATCCTCAAAAATACAACTTGCCTAATAATTCTGCACTCCCTGTATATATATATATATATATATATATATATATATATATATATATATATATATATATGTGTGTGTGTGTGTGTGTGTGTGTGTGTGTGTGTGTGTGTGCGTTCCGAGTGATAGCAAAAATCATAAAAAAATGTTTGTCTTTTGGGCAAGTTTTTCTCTGGAATTTCCAGTACTGAAGGGGTTAAAGGGACAGTCAAGTCCAAAAAAAAACTTTCATGATTCAGATAAGGCATGCAATTTTAAACAACTTTCCAATTGACTTTTATCATTAAAGGGACAGTCTACACCAAAACTTTTCTTATTTAAAAAGATAGACAATCCCTTTATTACCCATTCCCCATTTTTGCATAACCAACACAGTTATATTAATATAATTTTTACCTCTGTGATTACCTTGTATCTAAGCCTCTTCTGACAGCCTCCTGATCTAAGTGCCTTTGACAGACATGCAGTGTAGTCAATCAGTGAAGACTCCTAAATAACTTCACGGGAGTGAGCACAATGTTATCTATATGACACATGTGAACTAGCACAGTCTAACTGTGAAAAACTTTCAAAATGCTCTGAGCTAGGAGGCGGTTTTCAACGGTTTAGAAATCAGTTTGAGCCTAGCTAGGTTTAGCTTTTCAAAAATACCACCAAGGGAACAAAGTAAATATGATGATAAAAGTTCATTGGAAAATTGTTTAAAATTGCCTGCCCTATCCGAATCATGAAATTTTAGTTTTGACTTTACTGTCCCTTTAAATTTGCTTTGTTCCCTTGGTGGTATTTTTGAAAAGCTAAGCCTAGCTATGCTCAAACTGATTTCTAAACCGTTGAAAACCGTCTCTTAGCTCAGAGCATTTTAAAAGTTTTTTTACAGTTAGACATTACTAGTTCATGTGTGTCATATAGATAACATTGTGCTCACTCCCGTGGAGTTATTTAGGAGTCTGCACTGATTGACTAAACTGCATGTCTGTCAAAAGCACTGAGATACGGTGGCAGTCTGCAGAGGCTTAGATACAAGGTAATCAAAGAGGTAAAATGTGTATTAATTTAACAGTGTTGGTTATGCAAAACTGGGGAATTGGTAATAAAGGGATTAACTATCTTTTAAACAATAACAATTCTGGTGTATACTGTCCCTTTAAGAGTAATACACATGTTCATGTAATGGTACCTTCAATTATCAGAGAACATTGAGAACCATTAAAACGTAAAAGAAAACCTATAACCTTTACTTCCGAACAATATACTTTTCTTATAGTATATATATCGATAAACCCCTTAACCCAAAAAGACACATATATATGTCAATCGGAATTAAGGTAGGAAAAATCCTATTGGCTGATGCAATCAGCCAATCGAATTGAAGTTCAATCCGGTTGGCTGATCCAATCAGCCAATAGGATTGACCTCACATTCTATTGGCTGTCCCCAATCAGCCAATAGAATGCAAGCTCAATCCTATTGGCTGATTGCATCAGCCAAAAGGATTTTTTCCTACCCTTAATTCCCGATTGGCTGATAGAATTCTATCAGCCAATTGGAATTGAAGGGACGCCATCTTGGATGACATCATTTAAAGGAACCTTCAGTCTTCAGTCGCCGTCGGATGGAAGAGGATGCGCCACGTTGGATGTCTTCAAGATGGACCCACTCCGCTCCGGATGGAAGAAGATAGAAGATGCCGCCTGGATGAAGACTTCTGCCAGTCTGGATGTCCTCTTCTGGCCGGATCGGATGAAGACTTCTGCCCCTCTAGAGGTCCACTTGTGCCCCGGCTGGGTGAAGACGGCTCAAGGTAGGGAGATCTTCAAGGGGGTAGTGTTAGGTTTTTTTAAGGGGGATTGGGTGGGTTTTAGAGTAGGGTTGGGTGTGTGGGTGGTGGGTTTTAATGTTGGTTGTATTTTTTTTTTTTACAGGTAAAAGAGCTGATTACTTTGGGGCAATGTCCCGCAAAAAGCCCTTTTAAGGGCTATTTGTAATTTAGTATAGGGTAGGGAATTTTATTATTTTGGGGGGCTTTTTTTATTTTATTAGGGGGCTAAGATTAGGTGTAATTAGTTTAAACTTCTTGTAATTTTTTTTTATTTTCTGTAATTTAGTGTTTGGGTTTTTTTGTACTTTAGTTTATTTTATTTAATTTTATTTAATTTTAGGTAATTGTAGTTAATTAATTTAATTTATTTAATGATAGTGTAGTGTTAGGTGTAATTGTAACTTAGGTTAGGATTTATTTTTACCGGTAAATTTGTCATTATTTTAACTAGGTAGCTATTAAATAGTTAATAACTATTTAATAACTATTGTACCTAGTTAAAATAAATACAAAGTTGCCTGTAAAATAAAAATAAATCCTAAAATAGCTACAATGTAATTATTAATTATATTGTAGCTATTTTAGGGTTTATTTTATAGGTAAGTATTTAGTTTTAAATAGGAATAATTTAGTTAGTAATTTTATTTAGATTTATTAAATAATATTTAAGTTAGGGGGTGTTAGAGTTAGGGTTAGGTTTAGGGGTTAATAACTTTATTATAGTGGCGGCGGTGTTGGCGACGGCAGATTAGGGGTTAATACATTTAATAGGCTATGTGGGCTATGGCGGTTTAGGGGTCAATACTTGAATAGGTTTATTGCGTTGTGGGTTAATGGCGGATTAAGGGTTAATAGTTTTAAGAGGTAGTTTGCGATGTTGGGATTGGCAGATTTAGGGGTTAATAGTTTAAATATGCATATTGCATTGTGGGGGGTTGTCGGTGTAGGGGTTAATACATTTAATATTAGTAATGAGAGGGGGGATTGCGGATATAGGGGTTTTACGTGCCAGGCTTATTTGTTATGAGGCGTGTTAGACTTTAACTGGAGATTTGTTATTTTATTTACTTTTCTTAGGCGCCGGCAGTTTCTAAAGTGCCGTAAGTCACTGGCGACTCCAGAAATTTGTAGTTACGCTCATTTCTGGACATCGCTAGTTTATTCGACTTACGGCACTTTATGAACTGCCAGCGGGGTTTATGTAATACCCCGATGTGCGAGGTGAAATTTACGGGCGGCGCGGGTTCCCACGCTTGCGCCGAAACCTGCGCCGTATATATGATCAAGCCGATTGTGTGCACGTTCACGTATTCCCCCATATTGTCAAGTGCGCTATCCCAACTTGAAATTATAAATATTTCACATTCCAATGTTCTTCACATAGAAGAATATAATTTTTATATATATACTATGTTTTTTTGCACCATATATATCTATACCTATATATAGGTATAGATATAAACAGATATATAAGAATATTTATTTATAAATACTAAGAACATATTCAGCTATGTGCAGAACATTGGAATGTGAAATATTTACTGTAAATACAAAGTTAAAACCTTTATTAAATATGAATATTGCATAAAAATGATTTTTCATGTTTTAATCTACTTAACCGCAAAGGGCTTCAATGCGCTTATATATATGTTTTATGTGTGTACATATGTATTAGTGTATTTATATGTGTATATATGTCTGTAAATACATATATACACATATAAATGCATAAATACCTATGTATTGATATATAGACATACTGTATACACATATATAGCCTTTATAACTTTTGTGTGCAATATTTTTTGAAATAATTGTTATTAGATAGTGTTATTATGAGTGTAAAACAGTTAACCAGAGCATTTGCTTTCAACTTGTAATACCATTGATAAGCCTGATGAGCACAAACACTTGTGATAAACCCCTTATCTACTGCATGCAAATGTTTGTGCTCCATTCATAACCTGGCCCTATTTTTTTTAACATCGACTAGTTCTGAAATCACAATAAAATGTAAAGATTTTCATATGTATAAATAAATTTGAAACAAATTCCTACATCAAATTCACTATCAGGTCATAATTACTATTGACTATATATATATTTTTTTTTAGAATCAAAGTTTTTTATTGAGGAATACCAGATATACAAGGGTATCATACAATAAACATTATACATAGAATTGAAACAGGTCACCTCTGAGGCTTTGTCAAGGCATTAACCTCTAGCATAACATGAAGTAGTCACATTCTGGCAATACCTCTTTTTCGTTTTGTTTCCTATGTTATGATACAGAAAGAAGAAAAAAAAAACATTCACAGTTTAAATATCCGGAACAACTTGTACAACCTATAGTATGGTAGACTAAATATGACAGAAAGATGTATTTGGATTCTCTATAAATAAAAAAAGGGATATAAGAAAAACTTATAACAATATATTAACCATTGCGGATAAACACCGCTTATTTGTTCACTTACAGTAAGGGTGAACAGTAGTTAAAGGTGAGGGCGGGGGGCGGAGCCATAAGTTATATTGGAGCCAACAAGTTTCCCATGTTGTTATCATGATGGCTGGTCTTTATAAGTATACTTAAGTAGAAACCTGGTAAAAGTCCCTGGGCTTTTATGTATAAAATGAATAAAATTACATTCTGGAGCAGTTATTCTCAAAGAGGTGTATAAGGATGTATGTACTATGAAATATAATGCAAATGATAGCATACATGGTATATAATGAGATATAGGGGGCTTCCATATGAGCTCCTCTCCTGGGGAGATGGCACCTACAGGCGATAAGGGAAAAGAGAGTAGGGGTATGACCCGCAGGCAACAAGTTCCGGCGGGAAAGGGAGGAGAGGAGCCTAACAATAATAAATGATGTGCTCTAATAATGAGGTGGTGCTGTGTCTGAAACTACATACCTACAGTATCAGGGTTTGTAGAGTATGGCAACTATATGCATGCTAAGACTTCTAGCGGGTACAGGCTATGTGATACCATAACAGGAAATATCAAAGCGTAGAACGCCAACTCCACTGGCTCGGCCGCAACCAGCAGATCAGGCTTAGAGTAATTTACGGAACCCCTCTAAAGAAATATACAACAGCCATATATATTGCAGCATCCTGATAGACAGTTAGTGTCTATAATGGGCTGTCCAACTCAGAATGAGTCGAAGCTAAATACAAGATTTGCATCTATACAGTTAGGGGATCCCAAGTAAAGAGCTAGAGTGATAAATAAGTTAGGGGGTGTCAGATAAAAAATAAAACAGAGGCTCATATATAAACCCTGTGCATAAGGTAAATTAGCAAACAGGAGGGAACCCAGGAACCTCTTAGCTAAACAAGCATATATAAGTGATAACTGAACCTTGTATAAGGGTGTACATTAGGTAGATCTCAACTATTAAAGAAGGGCATCAGCATTTAACAAAAACTCTGACTTATAGAGCATAGGGAAGAAAAACCTTGGCAGGAGTTCGGGGAGCATATTAGATACAGTTCTAGGTCCTCAAAGAGTGATATAATGGCTTGATATCTTAATGCCAAGGATTAAATCCACCATTAAATGTGGCATGCTGAACTTTTGGGATACTATAATGATAATCAAACATAGGGTAAAGCTATCTAATGCAAAGTCCCACGATATAAAGTGTGTACATAAGCAAAAATATCAGAGTGAAGAGCAATGATACATGTATAGCTGACATATAGCAGTGGACTGCAAAGACAAATATATATCATATGTTAAACAGTAACAGAAGATAACTCTAATGATACACAAAACTTGTCTAAATTATTATAGAGCTGGCCTGATAAACGTTCCTCCACATGAGTGACAAACAATATATCAAGGGTGGCTTCATTGTCCTTTAATTCCAGTAAGCCGCCATGTATGTAATAATCATCCCAAAATGAAGGGAAAAAAAAAAAAAAGAATAACAAAAAGGTCCCATGACAGTTGCAGCTGTTTACGTTTGCGAGCTGAAGCATTGTTACATCTTACCCTATGCCTAGCTTAAACGATGGATGCATCAAAAGGAAGCCTAACCGCAACCTCCTCTCCACTGGCCGCAGCTCCAAGGGGTCCGGTATCGGCTCAACACCGCCAGGTAAGATACTATGGGCTGCACTCATGGACGAGATGTCTAGATGCAGGGAGTTAGATGGAGACTTCTCAGCATCTCTAGATGGTCTTTCTGAGCGATGACTCATATGGAGGTCAGTGCCTTGCGTGTTAGATGGAGAGGTATTGATGATATAAAGTTGAACCGGCTGTGGGTGATCTGACTTTTAACATACCCAGAGGCTGTTTAGCTCTTAAGAGTTGCATCTTCCCGTCTGATGGGGGTAGGCGGCTCAGGGTCCCAGACCGCCACCAGCTTATGCTGCGTTCCTTTTTTCTTTCTCCCTCTTGTACCCCTGCCATAATAGGAGTGAAGCTCTGTCTGCTGGTCAGCGAGGGGTTCTCCTTTGTCCATACCTGGACTGTCTTAGCATTATATAATGTTGAGGGCTTGGTAGTTGACGTGTGAGGCAGCAAGTCGTCTACACGAGAACCACTGCTGCTATCTTGTGTGCGGTGGGAGTCACGAATCTGCTGTGTGAGCTGGGTGAAGTGAGTGACCATTTTGTCGCTCAAGTCTTCGATAAGTAAGAGCAGTTTGGCCTCCATATCTCATTGACAGGACCCAGCAGTAGTTGAGTGAAGGGGAAAGGCAGGGGATGCTTTAGGGTCCTAGTGTTCACTTTATTGCGTGCTCGTTAAAGGACCATACCATGCGGTCTTTTTGTTAAGGGCTGTGTAGGCCCAAAGCAGCGATGTCAGTTTCCAAGACAATTACCAGCCCTCACCTCACTAATTCCACTGTAGATGTGATCGGAAGTCTTAAGCCATGTTTGATGGGAATTTTAGAGTATCAGCTCCGGTGCTTTATCCTCTTTTTGCTGTTCTTATCACAGAGCTCTAAAAGTTTGCGGCCATACTTGTCTGCGGCTAGCTCCGCCCCCCACTATTGACTATATTTTAATCTTTATTTATCATTTAACTTGCTGTTTTTAATAGTTTCATACATTTTCACTTTGGTTTGGCAGTGGCCTTGAATCCATAACTGCTGAAATTTCAACAGAATTGACAACGTTTAGTTAGTTTTGTAGTTAACTAGTGACTTCATCTTCATTTACAACAAGAAAACATGAAAAACATAGATAATTATGTTAAATATCTTATTTATATTGTTAAAAGATATAGAAAATGTATTTTTAAATTAGCCACTCTTTTCACAAGGATAATAATTATTAAAATGACAGTCAGAAATTATTATGACTTTTAGCTGATAACAAAGGAGTGAGATTGTCCTTTTCTGCTAGCGGAATTATGGTAGGTGAGGGCTACTTTCATCTCCTAATGAAGTTAAATGGAGATATAAACTGTTAAATTATTTTCAGATCACATTGCAGCCATTAACATTTTTTGGTTAGCAAAATAGTGATGTTAATGTGAATGAAACTTAAATAGGGCTCAAAGGTCTGAGTCCACCATCACCAACTGGTCTTGATAATTGGTGATAATTGATAATTTATTAAAAAGTAGTGAAATATTGTACTCTGCTAATAATTATTATTCAAGAATACATTATTTGGCACTGAGGCAATCAAGTTTTAGCTCTTATTTAAATCTCTATGTGATATTGCTATTTATGCCAGTAAAGGCCAACTAGTCGTGGTCCTAATTTTTATGGCCGGTGGAGGGTTGTCACCTGACAGGTATTTACCGGCACAGCTGCAAGGGCTGCCATAGGGGTATGGTGGAACTCTGCAGCTTCTCTGTTAGAGCTATTGTGTGATAGAAATTGTTCTCTTGGGAACTATACGTCCCCATTATATCATACAGCTCTTTTAAACGTTATTGGCCTTTAGAAAAAGCAGCTGCACAGTATCATTAAAGACAGAAGCCCTGTCATTGTGTGTAGAAAGGATTCTGTCGCTATTTTCCTGAGCCAGACCTGCCACACAACAGTGTCTGTGCATGCAGCTTGCAGCCTCACAGCCCTGGTGGAACCGGCTGCTCTGTCAGAAAATCACTGTGTGTTTGCCTTTGTTACTGTGTATATGTATGTGTGTGTGTGTGTATGCATGTATGAATGCCTAATGTAAATATATGTCTGTTTGTATGCCAATATGTATGTGTGTTTGCATGTGTGTGCCTATTTGTGTCTGTATGTACAAGGAAATAGAACAGCAACTATCTTTACAGTTCAAACATAGCTGTAACAAACAGCAAACTGCTTTCCTGTCAGAGCATGGCACGCATCTTTTCAGTGTGAGGAGGAATGCAGCTGTTTCCAATGTAACAAACTGGAATCAATGCAGGGTCGGCTCCAGAATGAATGAAATGGGGGGGTATTTTTTTCACGAGGGGGTACGCATTTATGTATGAGAGTCAAAATAAGAGCAGACCTACATATTCTGCAGGGAAGTGTAGCTTCTGGCTGGCTTATCCCCCACTATTAACATTTGGTAATATGTGCTAAATCACTAGGTAAAAGAATTTAGTCTAAATCCTATGCAGTGCACTAAAACAGAGCCATTAAACTTGAGACCCCCAGTGCAATAGCTCCTTAAAAACAATTCACCCCTTAATCACCATGATCCAAAACCCTTAAACTCATTCTCAAATCTCAATCATGTCCCCTAAACAGCCTTGCACCCCAAACCCCCCAATGCAATTAACCCCTTTGTTTGCAATAGCAGTGAGGATACTAGGTTTTCAGGTACTGGTCATTTTGTAGATTAGATTTAGCTATACCTGTTTCTCAATAACTAACGGATATCAGGCTACTTAATACAAACTATGTACTGTGAACCTATAAGAATATAATTGTATCATATAATAAATAAGTCTATAAATTGCTACCGGCTTCTATCGACGCCTCAAAAGTGCACTGTGATCTTAGGCCGGGCCTAAGATCACAGTGCATTTTTGAGGCGTCGATAGAAGCCGGTAGCAATTTATAGACTTATATTTATATGATATAATCATATTCTTATCATGGTCTATTGTTTAAGAAAATGAGTAAATCACGATAGTTAGGTAAAATTAATAGGGTTAAAGACAAGTCCAAAAAGTCTTTAATTTACTTCCAATTCCAAATAAGAGGTTAAGACACGAAGCTCCTTGTATATGCGTGATGCGACCTCACAGTTTGGCAGCTAACTCCGCCCCCAGCATGCAGCATTACATAACAATTCATTATTTTATTTATTATTTTTAAAGCGTATGATCATATCAATATTTTTTGAGGGGGCACAGCATTACATTTGGGTGGGCATTGCCCCCCCAATGCCCCGCCTTGGAGCCGACCCTGAATCAATGGCTGAATAGCTCAGCTAACCACAAGCCTTTAATGATGCACTGAACAGTAAAGGGACATTCCAGTCAAAATTTAAATGCACATAGATTTATTACATCTTTGAATAGAAACATATTTGCAATATACATTTATTGGCAAAAATGTTTCAAGTAAAAGTTATAACTGTTTTAGTATTAACATTTTTATTTGCACGTGCATGTGAAGCATAGCTAGTCACTGCACCCACATTTTAAATAATGCAGCTGCTCAGATAATCAGTGGGACTTGTATCATTTCAGCAATTAACAAATTCAATTAATACCAGATGGTACAAACACCCTAGGCTCTCTGAGCAAGTGCTGTGTTTAAAATGGTGGTGCATGTTGCATACCGAAATACACTTTTGAAACAGCTATAGCTTTTATTAGAAGCATTTTTGCTAATGCATTATATTAAAAAATTCCTTCTGTCCAATACCGAAATGCACACTTGTGGTTTTCAATTTTGGCTGGAATATCCCTTTAACACAGTGTTTCAACAGCAGACAGGGGTAAGAGAGCAATGAGATTAAGCATAATAGCTGAACTCTGTGATGTAAATTAATCAGCTCCTACGAAACAAACAACAACTAAGTTCTAGGAAGTAACTGTAAGTAAGTTTATAAATGCAATTATCAAATAACTGCATACATTTAGTCTCACTATCCAGATAAAATGAACTTGTATAAGTTACTTAATGCAGATCTTCTCATAGGTATCCCGGGTTTAGGTAATCTGAGTTAGACAGTCCGGGTCAAGGCTTCACAGGGAACAGTAGAGCACATTGCTAAACAAATGCAGAGTCCACAAACAAGTTAAAGTCATATACTAAGTCAGTCCAAACAAAGGGTTGATACAGAAGCATAATCAGGGGATGCAGTAGTCAAACCAGAAAATCCAAGTAGTAATTTGCCAGAGCAGAGGTAAACTCAATACGCAAGCAACCATGTGCTACAAACACAGAGCTAATATAGAATACTGCAATTAAGGCTTATTGATCGTCTAGGCCTCCTTAAAGGTACAGTATGCCTAACTGCAGCAGGAACAGAAACCACTCTTTTGGCCAAGTGCCTGTTGTGACAACAACTGAACCAAGAATGTCCTACTCCAGTACGCACAGTTAAAGCACAGTTAAAGGGACAGTCAACTTGATTTTTTTTTTATTGTTTAAAAATATATATAATCCCTTTATTACCCATTCCCCAGTTTTGCATAATAAACACTGATATATTAATATACTTTTTACCTTGATGATTACCTTATATCTATGCCTCTGCAGAATTCCCCCTTATCTCAGTACTATCCAGAAACTTGCATTATAGCCAATTTATGCTGACTCATGCATAACTCCACAGAAGTAAGCGCAGTGTTAGCTATATGGCACACATGAACTAGCGCTGCCTAGCTGTGAAAAACGGCCTTTATGGGCTTATATATTAGCATATGAATCTACCTAGGTTTAGTCTTCAACAAAGAATACCAATAGAACAAAGCAAATTTGATAATAAAAGTTGATTGGAAAGTTGTTTAAAATTGCATGTCCTAACTGAATCATGAAAGTTTAATTTTGACTTTACTGTCCATTTAAACATTGGCTGGTAAAGTACGGTCAGATTATGAGTGGCGTGCTAACAGTTATTGGGTTTATCCCTGCTGTTTGTGCGCATTGGATATATTGCTCGTATTACAAGTTGAAAATGAATGCGAAAGCATGAGCGTAATAGCAATTTACGCTAGAATGATTACTGTGATCTCAGTGCTCTGGTTAACTGTTTTGCTAAACAAAAAGTGTCACAAAACACATCAAAAATACATTTTAAAGTACAGTTACACTCACAATAACACTATCTAATAAAAATGATTTAAAAAAATATTGCACAAAAAAGTTTTAAGGGCTCAAAGATATGAGGTCTCAGGTGTTAGGAAAAAAAAGTCAGGCAAAGGGCTTTAACATTGATATAGATATAGTTATATATTGTACAAAAAAAATCATATATATATATATAGAAATATATATTTATGAATAAATAAACATATTCTGCTATAAGAAGAACAACAGAATGTGAATTATTATTTTTTATTATTTTTATTATTTTTATGTCGGGTTAGCGCACTTGAGAAAATGCGATCAGGTTTATGTGTGAGTAGGGTATTAGGTTTTTTCAACTTTTTTAGCTCTATTGACTTCTATGGGGGAATACGTTAACGCATTAGCAATATTCTAACTTCAGCTTTTTGCACGCAAGTTAGCGCAAGAGCGAAAACTTTTTACTTTAAACTTGTAATATGAGTGCTACCTAAAGTATGCAAAAAGCTTACTTCTAGCCAAGTTAGCACGCAAGAAGGAGCATTAAACACAGCTACACTCATAATCTGGCCCTTAAAGTGATGGTAAATCCAAGCGTTTAAAAAACACTAGGATTTTGATTTACCATCACTAAAAATAATCTGGAGTTTCATTGATCATTTAGTAGAAAAAGGGTGCTCTGATTTACCATAACTTTAATGTTTAGTATAGACCAAGCAATACAGAAATTTCAAAATGGAAGACTGGAAAAAGGTCCTCTTTACTGACAAATCAAAATTTTAATTTTTTTGTTGCTGTCTTAAAGTTCATGTAAGAAGATAGCAGTATGAGAGGCTAACACCACATTGTATAAAATCTACAAATAAATATTGTGCAGGAAATATTTAAGTGTGGGGATGCTTTTAAATTTTGGAATTGTGGACTAATGTGAATTGTAAAATTCTGCACAAACTTTTAGAATCAATTTTAGAGTTAAAGCAGTCATTACGGCAAATGTTGGTCATACCTAACATTAATTTGATTATTTTTGTTAGTGGAAATAATATATATATTTTTTATATTTTATATGCTGACCAACAAAATAGTTTTTCTGAAATGCTGAAATAAAAGCAGATTGTGGTGCAAGATCCAGGCTTTTGTACCTTATTGTACCTCTAATAGGTGTACACAATGGCCTGTAAAACTAATATTACAAAGTACAAAATAGGTAAATAAAATTAAAAACACATTTTAAAGTTTGCAATCTAAATTCACCCATATTATTTTAAACTTTACAACATATTATATTGAAATAAATATCCACATCTCTAAAGTATCTTGCCTTGAACATTAAAGGGTCATGAAACTAACTGTAATCAGATTTGGGTAAACTATTTTTACTTGCCAATCCTAGCACACATGATAATGAGCTGAAAGTATAATTAATACAATGGCAGAAACTTCCAACGCATAGCAAAGGGGACCGCTCTGTGTGAAAACAGCGTATATAGAGCGGTAAAGTCACAGATCACATCAGTTGAGTAAAGAATCATGGGAAAAAACATGGTGGGGTACGCTCACAAAGGCTAAATGTAGATACTGTATAATGAGCTACAAAGAGGGAGTGTAAAGAATAAAATATTTCATTGCAAATTTGACAATAAAATTGGTAAGATGATTAATACATCCCTAATGTATTTATTTAATCTTTTGAGCTCATACCAATCCAGCTTCTTGTCATATAACTTGTCATATATCACTGTTTTTCAATATTACACTTTAATTTCACATTTAATATGTATAAGATAAATACTTTATTTGAATATATTGTTTGTGTATTTTGTTATGAATATTGAGAAGCATGAACACATTAGTTCAGGTCTCCAAAAGTACAACATTTTTCAGCAGTATTTTGTATTGTGCTCAAGAACAACATTTAAAGGAACAGCCAACCCAAAATTTGTCCTAAGTCATACATATAGGGCTCCATGTACTTAGCCGTCAATTCATCCATCATTTTAGACGCGGATAAACTCGCCGTTACTCGCCGCGGGCGAAATGGTGTCCGCTGTCACTATGTACTAATAATCCCCCAATAAATAGACAAGTCTAGCCCGCCGCGAGCAGTGGCGGATTATTGATAAATTTGACGCCTCGCTCGCCGCGACTAAGCTGATGTACTTAACTTTCAGTTGAATTGTCTGGCCAATTATTAACACGTGACATGCAAGGTGTCACGAACATCATAGTAGTCGCGGGAATAGAATTTTGCTCCTATAAAAGTTCAACTTATCTAAACAACTTTATTATTGTTCAAAATTTTTTGAAGAGTGATAACAGAGCGTTATTTTTGTAATATTTATTTACAATTTGGATATGGCTTCATCTGGACAATACAAATTTAAAATATAGATTACTCTTTAATTACAGTCGACAAATTTGGCGCAATTTATGTACATGGAAATGAGAGACAAATTAGACGCCAGTTATGCTGTACAATGCTGATATTACTGCCTTTTATATATGTCTAGACTGGCGTCTAGATTGACTTTCCTATTGTTTTGTACCTTGCCCGCCACCTAAAAGGTGGCAAGGCAAAAATAACGAGGTGGGAGCGGAAATTGTAGCGAGCGGACAAATAGATTTTTTAGTACATTCGTTTTTGGCGAGTTGGTGGTCAAATGTGTCTAATTACAGTGAAAAATGGAGAGGTAGCGAGGTTTGGCGGATAAGTACACTCGCAATTTTAAAGATGCGAGTTTGAACATAGTTGACGACTTTGTACATATCAGTTTGCGAGTTTTGACGCGAGATTTGTTGCGGGTAGCTCGCTGACTGCTTAGTACATGGAGCCCATAAAGTTGCAAACGCTTATTATTGCCAATTGTAGACCAATTTTTTAACATATATCATTTCCAAGTAAAAACACTTCCTATTTGCGCATCTGCCATTTTAAAATGTCCGCCTGCCCCCTCCCCTGTTTCATCACCAGCATCGTCATCATCTGCCTGTGATCGCAGTTACTTTGGGATCGTACACGTTCCTGTGTTTGGCGCATGCGCAATGCACCGATTTTACTGAGCTGTTTCATAACGTTGAACTGAAGCACACTGGTATGCCGCAAATATGAAACAGGTAGGATAATGAGCTGGTATTTTTAGTTCCTGTTTGAAACGTTCCCCTACAGTAAAATTGGCACATTGCACATGCACCAAACCCAGGAATGTGTAAGATTGCAAGTAGATGACAATACTGGTGACGAAATAGGGGAGGGGGTAGGCGGACATTATAAAATGGCAGAGGCGCAAATAGTAAGTGTTTTTACTTGGAAACGATATATGTTACAAAATTGGGCTACAGTTGGAAATAATAAGCGGTTCCAACTTTATATGTATGACTTAGGACAAATTTTAAGTTGACTGTCCCTTTAACTTACCACTTGTAATATGACCATAAATATTGCACTCTCCTTTGAAAGGATAGCGCAACACATTATAGTTAAAGGGAGGAAGTTATTTGACTTTCAATTCATTAAAAAAATGAGTGGCTTAAAAAGTATGGTTTACAGTGAGATCCAGGTGAACACAAAAATATAACAATATATAGCATTAGTGAAATAAATGTAACTGGTAGTAAATCATTCTAATTTCCAAAATATATCACTGAATAGTCTAGGAATATTGCTAGCTTATATGTGCAAGGTATTTAAGCCTATAATAATTATTCTTTAAAA
Organism: Bombina bombina; assembly: GCF_027579735.1. NCBI lineage: Eukaryota > Metazoa > Chordata > Amphibia > Anura > Bombinatoridae > Bombina > Bombina bombina. Next base: position 636,145,920 of record NC_069500.1, on the reverse strand, counting down.
TTTGAAAATTCAAAACCTTCATGATTTAAAAGTAAAAATATACATAATAAAAAAAAAATCAGAGTGGTAAATAATTTATATGACTTCATGATTATCATTTAAAAGGCTATATGAGTCTAGAAGACACCACCATTTGAATGAACTCTCTAGCACTTTATACTCGCAAAGGCTGCACAGCTCAGGCATCTATCACAGCAGTAATTAGAGAACAGAACATTTTTTGCTATGTCCAGTCCTAAGACTTGTAGAAGCATTTGTCTGCTACAGAATTATAAATTCCTGCTATTAATAGTCACAATTTAAAAAAGACCTTTGTTAAAATGCTGGTGATTGTTTCCCAGGATTTAGTTAGACATTATGTTCTTTTCTTTATTTGGTATTGAAATATACTGAAGATCAGAAAATAATTTCCCATAGTAAAAGAAGCAATGAAACCCCCCAACAAAAAATAATTGAAAAATACAAGCACACAGATAGGTATGTATGATATATATATATTTATTTTATATGATATATATTTTTTCTTAGAAATTGTGACTCGTATTTGAAAAATGTATCTTGAACAATTCACCAAATAATCAAATCTTTTTAATGATTGCTTTGTAGAAGGAAATGTCTGCACAAAGTTTTTCACATGTGAAACCATAAGAACCAAAGTTGCTTTGAAAAATATTACTAAAAACTTTTAAAATTGAAGTAAAGGTGTAAAGGTGTAGTTAGTTTCTAGATAAACTTTCTAAATATTTGCCAAAAAAAAACCCTGCAAACTTTCCACTCTTAAGACACAAATATGCCTTAGGATGACCACTGCATGGGAATAAAACAAAATGATAAATTATTTAAATAATTCAGAAGAATGTATAAGTGTGTGGCAACTGCAGTTTAAAATCAATAACTACAAAATAATGCATTTGGGGTGTATACTGTATGTTAGAAACAGAATCTAAGATCAATGGAACTTTGCGTACATAACAAAAGACTGAAAAACTGGAATTGGGAGTTAGGCCAATAAGAGTGCTGTTAAATTATTTAGAATACCAGAAGCATATCAATCAGCAGAAATATTCCAAAAAGAGTGGCTAAAATTATCCATGTTCTACTGAATAAGACAAGAATAAAAAAGATTATATAACTATATTAGGTTTAGAAAACCTTTAATGAGACAAGTAAGTCAAATTAAACTCATGTTTTAGTATACAATTTAAAAAATCCATTCTACATTATCAAATGTACTTCCTTTTCTTGTTCTCCGTGATTGATACTTGACCCCTTTCTATGAAGTAGATTCAGGAGTGTTCATATGTCTTGAGCCTATATAGCAGTAGGTTGTGTAGCAAAGTTATACCAGCATTCTGTAGAGTGGGGCAGGGAGGGTTCAGTTACAACAGGGAACAACCTCAGCTCTGCTCACTTAGGGCCAAATGATCAAAAACTCGCAGTCATGGAGAAAAATCACACAGTATTTTCAGATTTTTTTAGACCTTATATTGTTATGTAGAAGTTCCTCCTTCACATAAAGAACACTACAATGCAACATAGACATATTTCAAGATAAAATTTGTGTTTCTACATTTTTTATTTTTGTTTTCAAATTTTTATTGCTATACAATAATCTCAGTTACAAAGGTAACATAGAGAATGTTTGTGGAGCACACAGGCTCCCAAAGCGTATATAAACAGAAAATTGAAACAGTTTCAACATTTCAGGTTGGGGTATATTCATGAAATGGAAGATGAGCGGTACATAGCTCTTAACGTAAGAGGTCGGTTAGTTGGGGTGGGAAAGGAGAGGGAGGGGGAGGAAGGGTGATAGTAGCATTAGAGGTAGAGAGAAAGTCCTTATTCAAAGGATAGTCGGCAAAGGTCATCTAATGCGTGTTTGCCCTAGTATTCGGGGACCAAGAAGTGGTGTAGTAGGATTGCCAGTCTGACCACACCAGTTCAAACAGGTCCGAATTATTTAGGGAGTAAAAGATAGGTTTCTCCATGTTGTAGATATATGCCATATAATTTAAAATGCATGACCATTTTGGAGGCGTCTTGGATTTCCATGCCTTGGCTATAGTCGCTTTAGTAGCTATTAACAAATAGATAGACAGGTATGCTTGGTGTTTAGGTAGTTTAGTAGTGCCTATGTGAAGAAGGGCATTGGAAGGGGTTGCGGGAAGTGCTATACCTAGTTTCGCTAGTGTACGGAAACAGGAATTCCATAAGGGTCTCAACCTGGGGCAGTCCCACCATATGTGTAGAGAATCTCCTTTTTTACCACAATTACGCCAACATAGAGGAGATGCAGTGTCAAACATTTTGTTAAGTCTAGCAGGGGTGAGGTACCAATGCGTTAAGAGTTTGTAATAGGTTTCAAAGAGAGTAACACAGTGTAGTGCTTTTTTGGTGAGGGAGATTACGTGTTGCCATGCCTGTGGGGGTACGGTCACGTTCAGGGACGACTCCCATTTGAGTAAGTGGGGGAGCTTATTCTCAGAGTCTGAGTTTCCTATTAAGGTGTAGTGTATTGAAAGGGCTCTATGTAGTTTACTACCTTGTTGCCAAGTCATTTCCCAGAGTGTTCGGGGTCGGTGTAGTTCAGGTTGAAAGCCCCAACTGAGAAGGAAGCTCTTTAGTCTTGTATATTCAAATGTCATATGTCTGGGTAAAGTAAAGTCAGCCTTTATTTCTGAGAGTGTAATGAAGAGTGGAGTTGGTGAACTAACCCAGAGATCAGCTACTGTCTGTATTCCTACTCGTGTCCAGCCGTGAGGGTGAGAATCAGGTAGACCTCGAAGGAGACCCGTCATGGGAGTGATAGGTGAAGGGTGCGGGGCGATATGTGGGCAATGTCTCAGCTTATCCCACATGGCGAGACATTCTCGTATTATGGTGTTGCTAATATCTGTGGTTCGTCGTAAATGGGTAGGGATCCAAATCAAGTCAGGTAGATATATGTGGTTCGGGAGTGAAGCTTGTTCTATGGTTTTCCATTTACTAGGAGATTCCTTTGCACCCCATTGCGAAATATGGGTGAGCATGGCTCCTTCATAATACCTTGTTATTGAAGGGGAGGCTATTCCTCCTCTACTGAGGGGGCTTTGGAGAATTTTATGCGCCACTCTAGGGGGTTTATGCTGCCATATATATTTTGTGAACTCGCTCTGAAATTGATGTAGGAGATACCCCGGAATACGGAAAGGAAGGCACCTAAATAGATAAGTAATTTTGGGTAGAAACGACATTTTGAGGGCCGTTAGTCTGCCTATCCATGAGATGTAGGTGTAATCCCATTTGTTTTTTTAGAGTGCACAGTTCAGCTAAAAGAGGCAAGTAATTGTCTTTGATCATCTGGGGGATATTGTTCGATATCTTGACCCCTAAGTGTGAGATGAAGTTGTTGGTGCAGTGTACCCTATATTGAGTTATAAGGGTGTCAGCTGTATCTTGGGGGAAGCCCCAGGTGAAAATTTCTGTTTTATCTAAGTTTAATTTGTAGAGGGACATGTAACCAAAGGATTCTAAGATTTCCTTCAGTCTCGGGAATGAAGATAGAGGGTCTGAGGAGAATATTGTTATGTCGTCAGCAAAGAGCGCTATTTTATGAATAGTGCCTTGCAGACGAACGCCATCTATTTTCTTATCTTGTCTAATTTGCTCTGCTAGCGGTTCGATCACAAGGGCAAAAAGGAGAGGTGAGAGTGGACACCCCTGTCTGGTGCCATTGGATATTGAAAAGGGGGGCGAGACAAAGCCCAGTCCTCTGACTACTGCCGAGGGGGTAGAGTAAAGAGCCTGTATCGCCTTGATAATTTGGTCTGGGAAGCCAAAGGATTTGAGGACTTCCCATAGGTAAGACCATTGAACGCGGTCAAAAGCCTTCTCTGCATCTAACGAGATTACAGAGAATGGCTTATTGAGTCTGGTGGATTCAGTACAAATGTTTAGCAGACGCCTAGTATTGTCAGGCCCTTCGCGATGAGGTATGAATCCTACTTGGTCTAAATTTATAAGGTGCGGGAGTAATTTGGAGATGCGAGTAGCAAATAATTTTGCATAAATTTTTACATCCAAATTAATTAGGGAAATTGGCCTGTAATTGGAACAAAGAGATGGATCTTTTTGTGGTTTAGGGATAGTTATCACCGTTTCTTCCAGGAATTCCCTACAGAAACTTCCCTGCTCTCTAGCGTGATTAAAGAATCTTAGGAGTAGTGGGGTTAGTTCATTTGTATATGTTTTGTAGAAAGCTGCGGAATAGCCATCTGGGCCTGGGGTTTTGAAAGGCTTTAAGCGTGTTATTATGTGTTTGATTTCGCTAAGAGTAAAGGGGGAAGAGAGTGTTTCTTGATCGTCGGATGACAATGAGGGGAGATTTAGGCTGCTAAGAAAGGAGCAAATATTGTCGGTAGGGGCTAGTGTGTGTCCTGCATTTTTTTCTAAATTGTATAGATTTGAGTAGAATTTTTCGAAACATGCACCAATGTCTGAAGGTTTACGGTAAGTCTGGTTCCCAGATTGAATCTGGTGGATTCTTGAAGTGTTTGCTCTGTTTTTAAGCTTGTTAGCTAGTAGTGTGTCTGCTTTGTTACTCTTGTGGTAGGTGATCTGTTTCAATTTAAATAAATTTGCTTGGGTACGCTTTAGTTCTAGCTGATTGATGTGATTTTTGATCTTTATAATTTGGGCTATGGCGCTATCTGAGGGTGTGTGTCTATTAAGGAGTTCTAGTCGGCGTAGTTAAATATGAGATTTAGAGAGGGAAAGGCCAGAAAGTTTTTTAAGGTATGCTTGTCTCTTGAGTATAAGGCCTCTAAAGGTGGCTTTAGCCGCACCCCAGAGTATGTCATCTCTAACCTGGTTATTATCATTGGATTGGTAGTAAAAGATGATATCTTTTCTAAGAGTTTCCTTGAATGCAGCATCCTGTAGGATGTGTGTTTCTACATTTTTATGAGAGACCTCATTGTACTGAAAAGACTTAGATCATCTCACCAGAGCAGAAATATTTATGTTATTTTGCTCTTACAACGGCGCACAGTGTTTGGATCTCCAATGACAAGACAGACGTGCTCTGTTTGTTTTCTCACAGTACCAGATTATTAGTTGTGCACTATTTATTGCTTTTGCTCGCCAATCCACGTTAACTTGAGGACTTCAGGTAACTGCGTTAACTTTTTCTCCCCATTGATTTCAATGGAGTATGCAAACTTGAAAAAAAACCTAATATTTATTTCTTGTGCACGACCCAAAGGTAGTTATAAATTTTTTAAATTCCAATGTTCTTCACATAGGATAACATTTTCTTTTTACTTTTAAATATTTATTTATGTGTATATATATATATATATATATATATATATATATATATATATGTATGTATATGATGTATTTTTTTAAAATACATATCTATACCTACACATATATATTTACAGTTATATATATAAGAATATCTATTTAAAAATACATAGAACATGTTCCCCTCCATTAAGAACATTGGAATATAAAATATTTACAGTACATACACAGTAAAACACATGCAGCTAGATTACGAGTTATGCACGCTATAGGGAAACTAACAAGCGCAACAAAAGTGGTGTTATTTAATCCCCTATAGCGCAGCCATTACAAGTGCGTGCGATATGGTGCTTTTAAGCTCCATATCACACAAAAAACAAGCGCTGTTTTGACGTGATCGTGCACGCTTTCCCCATAGACATCAATGGGGAGAGAGGGTCCGAAAAAAGTCTAACACCTGCGATTGCAGAATGAAAAGCTCCGTAACGCAGCCCCATTGATGTCTATGGGGGAAAAAAAAATACAGTTTAGACCTAACACCCTAACATAAATCCCTGAGTCTAAACTCCCCTAATCTGCTGCCCCCGGCATTGCCGCCACCTACATAATGTTATTAACCCCTAGTCTGCCACCTAAATAAACTATTAACCCCTAATATGCTGCTCCCGATATCGCCGCCACTATACTAAAGTTATTAACCCCTATTCCCCTGCACCCCATTGCCCACACTATAATAAATCTATTAACCCCTATTCCGCCGCTCCCCGACATTGCTGCAACTAAATAAAGCTATTAACCACTAAACCTCTGGTCTCCCACATCACTACCACTAAATAAATCTATTAACCCCTAAACCGTCAGCCCCCCACATCTCAAAAATCTAAATGAAACTATTAACCCCTACACCTAAACCTAACGTAACCCTTACCCTAACCGTAACCCTAAACCTAACCAGGGCCGGACTGGGAAATCAAACCGGCCCTGGAAATTTGTATAGACCGGCCCAGTCCCGCCCCCTCCAACCTAGCCCCACCCCCTTTAACCATGCCACGCCCCATCCAAGCCAGCCAACTATGCTCTAGCTGGTTTTCCCTTCAACTTATATAGATATACAGTATATACAGGTATATATATTTATATTATATAAATATAATATATACATATAATATATAATTTTATATATATAATAGAAAATAAAAAATTGTGAGGTGATCTGAAGCAAAACTCCCACAAATCGATTGGTGGCAGTAACACAGCGATAAAAACATTTTTTCTCAGTACCCTCTTTAAAATGTAACAAAGAAAAAAATTATTTATTGCTTCACACCCATCTATAAAGTGCACAGAGCAGCTGCCTCACTGTTATTATTTATTGTCACTGCACAAACAAGATCCCATAAATGCACATGCCTAGAACCTATTGTCACAGTCTACCATTATGCCACCCCAATAATGCATCATAGTTCATACATCCAGGTTTTTTTCTTCATATTTACCTACCTATCAATGCAATACAAGCAGTTTTCCAGTGTTACTTACTCATGATCATCTATACAGTGCAGAAGTTGACATCACACACGCACATGGTAATAGTTCAGCAAATTTTGGCTTCTGTTTCTAATTTACTCAGACTACAAGCTATACACAAAGTTCCAGCACGCAGCATCCAGTGAGGGAAGCACAGATAACCTAAACCCTGCCTCCTCAGCAGCCAGCTCTGCCACCGGAGGTTTCTGGGTATAGATAGGGGGATTAGTTAGGCATGCTGGGCTGGTAAGGCAATCGCCAAGTGCAGTTACCATCCGGAGCCTCTTCCACAAATGGCTATTATGCGGGCTCAAGGGGCAGCTGCTTTGGGGCCCACATCTGATGAAAGACAGTCAGTCATCAGTCAACTCAGTGTGACGCAAGCCGGCCTGGCCCACCCCCGCATTCCTCCCTGGCCGTCCTCATCCAGTGACAGACTGAGCTGTGAGTGACAGACAGAGACAGACACTCACAGACTCAGTCTGATTGGCTTGCGGTAGGTAACTTGCGTTGCGGGCCAGCCCCGGCCAGAGGGAGTTAATTTATTGGTTAGACACTGTCACAGTGAGTCAGTAGTGTGCCTCTAGGATATTAGCCTAAGTAACTAGCTCAGTAACTAATGTATTACAGCAAATAATCGCAAATATCGGCATCACATAAAAATATTTGCTAATTAGTTGGTGCTCTCTACTGCAGCAGCTGAGCCCAGCCCAGCTGAGCTGCCGGCCAGCGGCCCACCGGGATTTTTCCCGGTATCCCGGCTGCCCAATCCGGCCCTGCCCCCTAACTTTAACATAATTACAATAGAGCTAAATTAAACTTACAATTATTAACTAAATAATACCTATTTAAAACTAAATGCAGGTAGCCCTCAGTTTACGCCGGGGTTAGGTTCCAGAAGGAATGGTTGTAAATCGAAACTGTTGTAAATTGAAACCCAGTTTATAATGTAAGTCAATGGGAAGTGAGGGAGATAGGTAACAGGTCCCTCTCAAAATTGTCATAAGTAACACCTAATACCTTATTTTTAAAGCTTTGAAATGAAGACTTTAAATGCTAAACAGCATTATAAACCTTATAAAATAATCACACAACACAGAATATATAATTAAACTAAGTTAAATGAACAAAAACATTTGCTAAACAGCATTATAAGCCTAATACAATAATCACACAACACAGACTTCACTTGCATTTTTCTGCAAAAGTTCTTTCTATTCATTCCAATCTGGACTGATTTATAGACAGGAAGATATTGTTCCTTAGAAATTTGCTCGATAGCTCAGGTCTGGTTAAACTGATTAATTTCAGCTTGCTTGACTTTGCTGCAACACAAGCAGACAGCTCCACCTACTGGCTATTTTAATAAATGCACTGCTTCTCAATGCTTTTCAATAGCAGTCACATGACTGGAAAAAAAGGTTGTTATTCTGAAACGGTGTAAATTGAACCGTTGTAAAACGAGGGCCACCTGTACATACTTCCCTGTAAAATAAAACCTAAGCTAGCTACAATATAATTAATAGTTATATTGTAGCTAGTTTAGGTTTTATTTTTATTTTACAGGTAAGTTTGTATTTATTTTAACTAGGTAGACTAGTTAGTAAATAGTTATTAACTATTTAATAATTACTTAAAAAAAAAAGTTAAAATAAATACAAACTTACCTGTCAAATAAAACCTAAGCTACCTTACACTAAAACCTAACATTACAAAAAAATTAAAAAAAATCACAAAAAATAAAAAAACTACCATTACAAAAAATAACAAACGAAATTATTAAAAAAAATAAAAATTATTCCTATTCTAATATCCTTTAAAAAAAAAAAAAAAAAAACCCACCCCAAAATAAAAAAAGCCTAATCTAGAATAAACTTCCAAGGGTCTTTAAAGGGGACTTTTGTAGGGCATTGCCCTAAAGTTAACAGCTCATTTGCTACAAAAAAACCCCCAAACACCCCCTAACAGTATACAAACCCCCACCCCCAAACTACCAAGGGTCCTTAAAAGGGCCTTTTGGGAGCCCATAAAAAGGCCTTTTGTAGGGCATTGCTCTATAGTTAACAGCTCTTTAGCTACAAAAAACCAAAACAAACACACTCTAACAGTATACACACCCCCACCCCTAAAACCACAAAATAAAAATAAAGAAAAACCTAATCTATCCATTGCCCTGAAAAGGGCATTTGTATGGGCATTGCATTTCATTTTTTTGCTGCCCAAGCCCTAATCTAAAAATAAAAAAAACCACCCCAAAATGAAAAAAAAAAAATAGATTACACAAAATAACAAACAAATTAGCAAAAATAATAAAAAATATTTCTATTCTATTACCCATTTAAAAAAAAAAAAACACCCCAAAATAAAAAAAAACCTAATCTAGAATAAACTACCAATGGCCCTTAAAAGGGCCTTTTGTAGGGCATTGCTCTAAATTAAACAGCTTTTTTACCTGTAAAAAAAATACAAACACCCACTAACATTGCAAACCCCCAACCCCCACCCCCAAACCCACAAAATAAAAAAAAATCTATCTAAAAAACCTAAGCTACCCATTGCCCTGAAAAGGACATTTGTATGGAAATTGCCCTTAAAAGGGCATTTAGCTCTTTTGCTGCCCAAACCCTAATCAAGAATAAAAACCCACCCAAAAAATCTTTAAAAAAAACAAACACTAACCCCCGACGATCCACTTACATTTTTTGAAGTTGTTGAACGATCTTCATCCCAGCGGTGAAGTCCTCATCCAGGCGGCGAGAAGTCTTCATCCAGGAGGAAGACCCCCCAACAGTAAAAACCCCCACTCAACCAATACCCCAAAATACAAAACCTAACTCTAAAAATGAACTAAGCTACCCATTACCGTGAAAAGAGCATTTGGATGGGTATTGCCCTTAAAAGGCTTGAACAATCTTCATCTAGGTAGTGAGAGGTCTTCATCCAGGTGGCCTCTCCAATCTTCATCCCGGCGGCGAAGTCTTCATCCAAGCGGCGAGAAGTCTTCATCCAGACGGCCTCTTCAATCTTCATCCAGGCGGCATCTTCTGGGTCCCTCCTGAAGTGGAGCATCCTCTTCATATGGTCGCCACCGTACACTGAATCTACAATGCAAGGGAGCTGTTTCAAGATGGTGTCCCTTGCATTCCTTTTGGCTGAAAATTTTGAATCCGCCAATAGGAATAAGAGCTGATAAAATCCTATTGGCTGTTCAAATCAGCCAATTGGAGTTAAGCAGCTCTCATTCTATTGACTGATTCGAATCAGCCAATAGAATGAGAGCTTCTTGAATCCTTATGGCTTATTTGAATAGCCAAAAGGAATGCAAGGAACTCCATCTTGAATCGCGTACCTTTCATTGTAGATTCAGTGTACGGCATCAACGTATGAAGAGGATGCTCCACGCCGGATGTCTTCAGGATGAACCCGCTCTGCATCGCTGGGATCAAGATAGAAGATGCTGCCTGGATGAAGATTGAAGAGGCCACCTGGATGAAGAATTTTTGCCGCTTGGATGAGGACTTTGCGGCCGGGATGAAGATTGAAGAGGCCACCTGGATGAATACTTCTCGCTACCTAGATGAAGATCGTTCAAGCCTTTTAAGGGCAATGCCCATACAAATGCTCTTTTCAGGGCAATGGATAGCTTAGTTTTTTTTTTTAGTTAGGTTTTGTATTTTGGGGGGTTGGTTGGGTGGGGGTTTTTACTGTTGGGGGGTCTTCCTCCTGGATGAAGACTTCTCGCCGCCTGGATGACGACTTCGCCGCTGGGATGAAGATCATTCAACAACTTCAAAAACTGTAAGTGGATCGTCGGGGGTTAGTGTTTGGGTTTTTTTAAAGATTTTTTGGGTGAGTTTTTATTTTTGATTAGGGTTTGGGCAGGTAAAAGAGCTGTTTAACTTATGGCAATGCCCTACAAAAGGCCATTTTAAGAGCTATTGGTAGTTTATTGTAGGCTAGGGTTTTTTTTTATTTTGAGTGGGCTTTTTTATTTTGATAGGGCTATTAGATTAGGTGTAATTCTTTTTTATTTTGGATAATTTCGTTTGTTATTTTTCGTAATTTAGTGTTTGTTATTTTTTTGTAATTTAGTCTTTTTTATTTTTTGTAATTAGATTTGAAATTTTTAGAGTAGTGTTAGGATTTTTTAATGTGTAGTTTAGTTTAATTTATTTGGTAGTTAGTTTAATTTTCGTTTAATTATTATATTAGTTTAATTGTTAGTTGAAACTTAGTTTTTTTAATTTGACAGGTAAGTTTTAATTTAATTTAAGATAGAGAAATTGTAATTTTAATCTTAAATTTGGGGGGCGTTAGGTTTAAGGGTTACTAGTTTAATTTAGTTTATTGCGATGTGAGGGGCTTTTGGTTTAGGGGTTAATAGTTTATTTTAATATATTTTGTTGTGAGAGGCTTGCAGTTTAGGGGTTAATAGGTTTATTATAGTGGTGGCGGTGTAGGGCTTAATAACCTAATTATAGTGGGGGCGGACGGCAGATTATGGGTTAATAATATTTAAATAGTGTTTGCAATGCAGGAGGGCAGCGGTTTAGGGGTTAATAACTTTATGATAGTGGTGACGATGTTGGGGAGCGGAGGAATAGGGGTTAATAATTTTTTTTAGTGGTGGCGATGTCGGGAGCGGCAGATTAGGGGTTAATAACTTTAATATAGTGTTTGCGATGCGGGAGGGCCTCGGTTTAGGGGTTAATAGGTAGTTTATGGGTGTTTAGTGCACTTTGTAGCAGTTTAGTTATGAGTTTTATGTAACAGTTTTGTTGTGTAAAACTCATAACTACTGCTTTTAGATGGCGTTACGGATCTTGTCGTTTTAGGGTGTAACGCAAGCTTTTTAGTCTCACTGCAAAACTCGCAATGGCAGCGCTATAGGAATCCCATGAAAAAACATTATTTTTACGAGTGCGGGACTGACGTTCCGTTATAGGCTAAAAGGCTTGTGGTACAGCTATACCAACAAGACTTGCAATGGCTGCGATGCTGTTTTAACGCTGAAAATGCCAGATTTTCAGCGTTAAAAGATGAACGCACAGACTTGTAATCTAGCTGATTATTATTATTTTTTTTTAATTGAATAAAAATTAATTTTCTTGATTTCAGGTATTTGAGTGGAAATGACTCCAAATATATATATATATATATATATATATATATATATATATATATATATATATATATATATATATATATATATATATATATATATATATACGTGTGTGTATACATATGAATATATGTGTATATATGTATGTGTTTTTATGTATAAAAACATATACATGTGTGTGTATATATTTATATATATATTATACATACATGCATACACATAATTAGACATGTATATGTATGTCTATATATATAATAGCCTTCAAATACCTTGTCATATACCATATACCTTTGAACCCTTAAAATTATTTATTAAAATATTTTTTTAATTATTTTTTTAGCAGATAGTGTATACATGATTGTAAAACTCTATTTTAATGTATTTATGTTGTGTTTATTGCAACCTTTAATTTAGCCCTAGCCCTTTATGCCGCGCTAACCAGACAAGTGCAAATTTTAGTTTGCACTCCTACCCACGGTCATTTTTTCTTTCAACTTGTAATATAAGCGCAAGCTAGCACAGGCACTTTATTTCAATAACGTGCTTGCTTATATTACTAGGCCACGTAATCTAAGACACAGTCTTTTATGAAACAGTGCTTCTTGTTTTCATGTTAACAACTATAATTTACTATATTGTTTCAACATAATGTAGCTGAAACTACTGCACTCTAAAGCATTCTTTATAAATTGTTTACTTTCCTGTTCACATATGTTTCCAGCTTCACTAATAAGTGGCTTTGGGTACTGTAGTATGCTGCATGCATTCTAGTATTTAAAATTATGACATATTTGAGGGTATGTCTGAAAGTAGAACACATGAGTAGTGGGTTGCTTAAAGTACAGCACTAATAAATACTAATGTATAAAAATGTAAATATGTTAACATAAATAGCCATTGCATAAACACAGACAATACGGTAACAAATACTTTCTCAGAGATACTGAAGAGTAGGTAATGTGGGGAGAAAGATGCGTTTACATAGGATGCTGATGCTGTTTATGTTAAATGGAAATTAAATTCAAAACTTAAAGGGACAGTCAACCCAAACTTTTAATTGTTTCCCTTTCCAATTCACCAGTTTTTTGCCCTTTACCTGGAATAAAACATTCCCCAGGCATCACCCATTCTCCCAATACACCAAGGCAGCCAAAAAATTTGCACAGAGCAACATGATCGGTTGGCTGGCCGACGGATATGCACACAGTGAACCCAAGCCCCTGTATACCGGAGATCAGGCTGCAGTAGCACTCACCAGAGATTCGTAAAGACAACACATTGGCTACACCTCAACGTCAACTCTGGTGACGGAGCATTCCTACGCCTTACCCACAGCTTAGATAAGTTAATCCTGCACAATTGCCAGTACTCCGGGCGAGGTGCCATTTTAAAGCCGGGCTGCATCCCACGTGGAGGCTGCTGGAGAGAAAAAGCCCTTTACATGCCGCACAACTTTTACAGCTTGCACCTTTAATTCCTAGAAGGAGGATTGTTCTGTGAACCGAGAGGAGATTTGGTAACGTAACAGTCCTGAGTGTAGGTAGCTCCATTCATAACATATTCTGCACAGCCATTTGCCGGACATTGGCCCAACCTCACGCAGATATTAAACCTGAGACCAGGAGATCTTAGTGACATTGCTGAGAGGCGGTGTGCTGGGACTGATAAGTCAGCCTGATATCCTAGAGAACTGACATCTACTTAGATTGGGATATATTGGACCTGACTAAAGTGTATTTGGGGCCACAACTATCACCATAAAGGCTCTAGACTTACCCTTGGCTGTTCCCAAGTACTGAAGGCCTAGAAATCAAGGGACTGATTACTGGTTGCTACTCCCACCTTCCTTTCCTGTTACTGCTATTTGCAGAGATGGAATAAATCTAAATAGGATGCTTTTGCCTGTCTCCCATTCAGTGCTGGCCAGTCAGGCCCTGGTGTACTATCTTACATTCACATTTCCATCTCGTTTTGTATTTGAATACTAACTCCTGCTGAGCTTTCCAAGGGAGTAATTCTGCAGTTGCCTACATCCAAATCTAAAATTATAATGTTGCAGTCAGCAAGAAAAAAAAAAAATCAGCAACCCTATCCGCCAAAAAAAACCAGTGATGGATCATTTTGGCCCCACTTATATTGAACCACATAGCGAGATGGATACTCTGGATTCACCAAGATCAGAGGCTTCTGAACTTACACAATCTGCTATGCAGGACATCCAGCAATCTTCAGGAGCAGCCGTCACTCCCATGCTTTATTTACAGCAAAAATAGCAGCCTCAACTGTTGAATTAAAAAAAGAAATCTCGTCCACAAACGAGCACATCGACTCTTTGGAAAGGAGGCACAATGATCTATCTACTGAGCAAACAAATCTCTTGAATTTTACACAACACACAACATCTCTCAGATTACTTTGATGTTGCAGAAGATAAGGAAGCTGACACGGAAGACAGATCTCGGCGTAATAACCTAAGGATCCGGGGTGTGCCGGAGTCTGTCTCCGTGTCTGACCTACAGCCATTCTTGAGGGAGTTGTTCCACATGCTGGCTCCTATAACCACTGAGTCAGAAGATTTGATGGACAGGGCCTATCACTCGCTAAAAACCAAGGGTTTATCAGACAACCAACCCTGGGACATAATAGTCCACCTGCACTTTTTTACATACAAAGAGAGAATTTAGCGTGCTCATTTCCAGAGACCAGACCTACCTGATAAATTCAAAAATCTACAAATATTCCCTGATTTGTCTAAGAGGACACTTCAAAAGAGAAAAACCTTTGCGGAAATCACTTCCACTTTGAGAAAAAACAATATTAGATATAGATGGGGCTACCCTATAAAATTGCTGGTCTTTAAAGACAACCAAATGTACACGATCCTAAAGGCCTCCAAATGTTATGAATTCTTACAGCTGTGGAATTTTCTGCCCCCTCAAAGAGAGAGATCACAGGCACAGCACAACCAACTGAGAGCCTCAGCAGAGGAATGGACATCCCATGCTACTTCAATGGACCGCCTATCCCAGGCTACTTCCATGGACTGTCGAGCCTCTTTGAGGGGTGCTGGATCTAAAGCTACTGAGTGGACAACAGCTGATTCACGGGGTCCTACTCATCACAAGCAGCCTGAAGGAACAGTGTGGTCGGCCCTCCCCCAAAGACACAGATCTGAATCCCCAGATTTTTAGAAAGTCCTTGTGTCCTACTCTGGATCTCTTTATTGGACAGACTTTGTTCCGGACCTTCTGGGAGTTCTGAAGGTCCTTCTTCCATGCAAAAGAACTTTGGCCGATAAGTATAAATTGAGATGTACCTTTTCTTTTCATACTTGTTTTCACTATATGTTTATGTTTATATGAGCTGTGTTGTTATGTTTCAATGCTAGATATGTAAGCACAAACACAGATTGAGTTAAACCCCCTATCAGTGGTTACTGGAAAGATGCAGTTTTTGGGCAAACAAGTTCACTTCCCATATTCTATAGGAACTAGCAAAATATGGTAATCCCTTTCCCATAACTCTGTGGCCCCCGGATAAGGAAGTGGTCTTCTATTTAATTATACATCAAGAGGAACTTTATTCCCTCTCCATAGGCACGAGAGCATCTTATATGACGTAAAAGTTAAACATAACCGCCCTTACCCAGGTATTAAATAACACTGAGGCCTTTACATAAAAGGGGTAAGAACTAAGGTTCTTTACTGTTCACTCCCTTTATCATACCCTGCTTTAATAGCGGACCCATATTCAGGTCATTGTGAACTCCTATGGTAATCTTAATGCCTATTGTATGCGATAAAAGTTTTACGACATCTTGTTCTCATTATATGTTGATGCTTATTTGTGTAATGTTGTTTGTATATCTGCCTGATATGTAAGCACTCATGTAGATTGAGTTAACTCCCTATGGTTGGTTAGTTAAAAAACATATAGCTTCTGGGCTAACAAGCTCTTTACCCATACCCTATAGTATTTAACATTGTAAGGCGTACTCCTGCCCAAACTTCTGTGATCCTCCATGGTGGGTATGGTCTTCATCAATAGAAACTTAATTCCCTTCCCATAGACACTGATATGTGGTGGTCACACAGAGTTGCCCTTACCCTGGTAGCATAGTCTTGTGTCTCTTTCGTGAATGGAGAAAAATAAGGATCTTAACTGCTTACACCTCTTATCCCTTCCTGAATGGATTGTGCTCAATATAAGAAATATGGTGTGGTGTAGTCTTTACATCCTTATTTTTATCTCAATGGGAGCTTTTAATGTAATGCCAATGCCCATTGTATGTGCTATAGATTATACAATATATGTTACCTGTGGTACCTTGATTGAGGTCTTCCCTACAACACACAGAGGATAACCCTCCGATAGCACTTTTACATACCTCCATTTCCTACTAACGCAGGTCATGGTAAAAGAGCACTATAAAACCTTACCCTAGGGAATACTCTAGGCAATATTCTGTACTATTGTTTAATGATTGTAATTGACAGGATTGTTGTTTATGTTTTTTACTGTTAAAATGCTGAGTATCATGTGTACTCTATTTATCTTCTCTTTAATTGAGCACTGATAAGTATAAACCTTCTCTGACACTCTTATCACTTGACAGGCGAAATGGCCGCCACTTGTATATTATCCACTCCTCTTTAAGTCCCCCTCCCCTTCTCCTGAGCAACCAGCACTCTCCCCCCAGAAATTGCTATGTAACAGAAGTATCCTCAATTAATTTTTCCCACCTCCCCCTCCTTCCCCCCATTCAGTAAGGTGCCCCCTTTTCCAAGGGGGACTACTTAAGTGGTTTCTCTTGGCAATACCGCAATTGTAAGAATTTATTACACTACACCCTAAACTATCTCTACTATTGTTGTCGGACTAGTTTTTATTGGATACCCTCTCCTCTTCTTACCCCTACCCTTGTTTTCCCCCTCTTTCCCCCCCATTTTTTATCTCTCTCTCTTTCTATTTTTCATAGAAGCAGGTAGTTTGACACAGCTATGTCTTTAATCTGTACTTCTCATAATACCAGGGGGCTTAATACCCCGAACAAGAGAAGTAGGCTTTTGCGATATATTGCTCATGCCAGGTCACAGGTTTTGTTTTTACAAGAGACACACTGGGCAGCTGGCTCGCCCATTCCTTTGGCTTCTAGAATTTATCCAGTAGTGGAAGTGGCTTCCTTCCCAGGGAAATCTAGAGTAGTTGCAATAATCATCCATTAGAATATTCTATTTGAAAGATGTGAAGCTTATAGAGACCCCAAGGGTAGATATCTAATTGTTAATTGTAAGCTAGATGACATACCATATACCCTTGCATGCTATTATGGACCAAACATGGGGCAAATTCAGATACTCAGACAATTCCTAAGGCTGCTGGCCACCCACAAAACCCGCAACCTGCTGTTGGCTGGTGATTTTAACATGGTTCTTGACACAGCCCAGGACAGATGTTAACCAAAGCTCAAGCCCTGTGACCCCCTCTCAATTAGGAATGCTAAACAATTCAATAATCTCATTGCCCAGTACAATCTCTTTGATGCCTGGCACTCCCACCATCCCTGCTCTAGAGACTACTCCTATTGACTATATTTTCTGTGAACCCCACTTGTTGGACTATGTCCTGTCCATCCACATGCCTGGCTGCGTATGGTCAGATCACTCCCCAGTTCAGATGTCCATCAGAGCCCCCGCCTTCATGTCCTCCAGATCCCCTTGGAAGCTACCTGAATTTCTTCTTGAGGCATATACCAGAGGCCTATTCATCAAACTTAGAGCCGAGCATTGAAAACGACTAGGGGGAACCTTAGCTCAATTACATGCAACTCTTCTAGGTCTTACCTCCTCTCACATGACATCAGTAGACCCCCTTGTATTGACATGCAAAGAGGAAATTAGGACACAGATAGAGGAGATGGATACTAAAAGGTACCAAGCATAGATAAGCCAACTTGAGCAAACCTTTTATGCTAAGGGTAACAAAGCTGATCGCTTACTGGCTAACAAGCTGAGACAACAAACGGCGGAAGCCTGAATCCCATTTATCAAAACACCAAATGGAACAGTCCGACTACCATTAGATATAGGGAAAGCTTTTGCAAACTATTATTCCTCCCTGTACAATTTAAAAAAACTCTACAGACACCACTGCCCCATCTGTAACACATATACAAGAATTCTTGCACTTTCTCTCTCCACCTACTTTGTCAGAAGAGCAGATAGATTTACTTGACTCCCCTTTTAGTGCAGCTGAGGTGAGCTCAGTCATCAAAACCCTAAAAAGTCATAAAGCTCCAGGCCCAGATGGCTATACTGCCCTTTTTTATAAAACATTCCTCCCCCAACTCTTCCCCTTACTTACTAGAGTATTCTCACTAGCTAGACATACAGGCTCTCATCCCCCTGAACTGTTAGAAGCAACTATAGTTCCAAAACCAGGCCCCTAACATTTGTGAACATTTCCAACCCATTTCATTAATTAATACAGATATGAAGATTCTTGCCAATCTATTGTCCTTTAGACTCAACCAAATTCTCCCTTCGTTAATTGATTGGGACCAGGTAGGTTTTACTCCTGGCAGGGAGGGCCCCGATAATACTTAGCACATTCTCAACATCTACTTTGAAGCTAAAAGAATGGGCTCCCCTTGTACAACCTTAGCACTTGATGCTGAAAAGGCCTTTGATCGGGTAACCTGGGCCTACCTATTCAAGGTCTTACATAAATTTGGTTTCCCCCGCGGGTCCACTCTTGCATTAAAGCACTGTACTCTGCACCATCAGCATCAGTGAGAGGCCTCGGTTTTCTTCCCCCCACCTTCCCCATCTCGAATGGAACCAGGCAGGGTTGTCCGCTGTCTCCATTAATTTTCACCCTGATTATGGAACCATTAGCTGAGTTGATCAGGATGAACCCAGACATAAAGGGGTTGAGATTGCAGGAACAATACAGAAAACTGCTCTATTTGCAAATGATTTGACTATATTTCTTGGAGAACCATCCCACTCCCTTCCCATCCTATTTAATTTATTAAAGCACTTTGGCCAAATTAGTTTTTATAAGCTTAATGTTAGCAAAACGGATGCCTATGCTATCAATATCCCAGATACGGAACTCACAGAACTTAAAAGGACATACACATTTAACTGGTCTCAACAAAGGATTAAACATTTAGGGGTATACCTTTCATGTAACTTTACAACCATAATTGAGTCCAACTTTTACCCACTCCTCCAACAATTCCAAAAAAGTGCTGACAAGTGGAATGTCCCTTGCATATTCTGGATGTGAAGGATAGCAGCATTCAAGATGGTATTACTTCCCAAACTTACCTATCTTTTTCGTGCCCTCCCCATCCCTGTACCTAAATCTTTGATAGGTAAATTCCAGTTAGTTAGTAATAGATATATATGGAGAGACAGACATCCCAGGATAGCCATGAGAATTATGCAGCAGACGCCCCTAGCTTAACCTACTACAATGAAGCCTCGAGGCTAGCTCATATTCTCTCCTGGAATATCAAATCTTCCAACAGTAAATGGTGGGTCTTGGAACAGGCAACACTGCCCAGCCCACTTATGTTAATAGACCTTATGTGGCTGCCCAGGCACGTTATGTCCTCCTTTAAAATCCAAAACACTATTATCCTACATGCACTTTGCCTGTCAGATAGAATTTGCTCGTTGCTGCAGATTGCCCCCCACCCTTCGCCCATTCACTCCCTATCAGGCCTACTTGCGGCTATTAGAAACTCACATCCGTCCTTGTGGAGGGACCATGGCATTTGACGTGTTGCGGATTTATTTCCTAACGGACGCTTAATCACAATGATGCAGTATAGCTCTGTATACAATCTGCCACTACTCTTAAGGTACTTTGCAGTCTGCTAAGGTCATGGGTATTTCTTGACCATCCATTCCGCGAACCCACTAATTGGGAGAAAAGATGGGCTAATGGAATTAAAGTCCCCTGTGCGCTCTCGGTTTCCTATAGAGACATGCTAAATCTCCTACGTCCTACGTTCAGGCTTATATCATTGCATGGGAAAACAAGCTGAGCTGGGCGAGTGGTCCGGGGCCGTTGTGCTCACCAGGCAGGCCCTCCATTGCATCACATTACTCAAATTGTATGTCAAAGTATGTACGCAGTGGCTTCTCACTCCTCTTAGACTTTTCAAAATGTCCCCTTTAAACTCCCCTCTGTGTTGGAGAGGAGGGGGTCTGGTGGGAACATCGGCTCACATTTGGTGGGAGTGCCCAGCATTTCAACCTTTTTGGCATGAGATTTCACATAAATGTGCGAGACTAGATCCCTTATTAGGGGACACTCCACAAACTATCCTATTCCACCTAAAAATCAAAATGTCCTCCACCCAAAATGATTTCCTTAGTATTTAATTACTCACGGCAGCCAAGCTGTCGATAGCCAGACTATGGAAACAAAAGACTCTCCCTCCGTAAAGTGGCGTATCCAAAATTATGGCCTATCTGGAACTTATGGAAAACCCGATTTTTGCCCAGAATAGTAAATCTTTCCTACATTCGCAGATTTGGGGTAAATGGAAGCAGCTCAAATAATTTATGGGAACTCCTTATTTATCATAAACATGGCGTCTCTCTCTTCCATGCTCACCTGTCTCCTTCCTTCTTTTTCCTCTTTTTTTTCTCTTTCTCTCCTCTCCCCTTTTTTTTTTCTCTCCCTCTTCCTCCCATATCTACCTACCTTGACCTCATCTCCTTTGCCCTTACCCTCCCAAGGTATTCTTGTCAGCTGATAACTGATTATTCTTCTCATTAGATATTGGTTTAATCTCGCTCTTATTTCTCACCATCCAATAAGTGTATAAACAAATTGAAAATTTCTTATAACTTTTTTTCTTTCTCAGTTTGAGTTTATGGACTGTACATCTCTTATAACTGATACCCTGGGCAGTTGTAGCAGGACAATATGCATGTGTTTGTTCTTGATTCACATTATTATACCGTCAATATGCATGCATGTCTGTAAAGTTTTGTCCATTTTTCAATAAAAATTATTATAAATAAAAGGATAATCTCTTTATTACCCATTCCTCAGTTTTGCATAACCAACACTGTTATATTAATATACTTTTTACCAGTGATTACCTTGTACATAAAACTCTGCAGACTGCCCCCTTACCTCAGTGCTATTTACAAACTTGCATTTTAGTCATGCTTCATAAATAACTCCATGGGATTGAGCACAATGTTATCTATATAGCACAAATGAACTAGTTCTGTCTGGCTGTGAAAAGCTGCTAAAATGCACTGAGATAAGACTGCATGGGCTTAGAAACAGGTTGAAATGTAAAGAGAACACTGGGGGATCGGTAATAAACAATAAAAAAATCAAGTATACTGTCCCTAATACACTATAAAATGTTTAATTAAGGTTAAAATCATTACAATATATCGGCTAGATTACGAGTTTTGCGTTATGAGTGAAAAAGCTTCATAATGCTGCTTTTTCACTACCACTGGTATTATGAGTTTTGTAGATATATCTGTACCACACACTTTTTTGGCCGTAATGCAACGTAACTACCGCAGCTTTCAAAAAATCCTTTTTCAATAGGACTTCCACAGCGCCGGTATTACGAGTTTGCCTGTCCGGCCAAAAAGTGAGCAGTACAGCCTATAACTACAAGATCCATACCGTAAACTGAAAGTCAGTAGTTATGGCTTTTATGTTACAAAAACATAACATAAAACTCATAACTAAAGTGCAAAAAAGTACACTAACACCCATAAACTACCTATTAACCCCTAAACCTAACTCAATCCTATCGGCTGATTACATCAGCCAATAACATTTTTTCACCTTTAATTCCGATTGATTCTATCAGCCAATCGGAATTCAAGGGACGCTATCTTGAATGATGTCATTTAAAGGAACCTTCAGTGTACGGCTGGGACCGTATGAAGAGGATGCTCCGCGCCGGATGTCTTGAAGATGGAGCCGCTCCGTATCAGAAGGATGAAGATAGAAGATGCCACCTGGATGAAGACTTCTGCCCGCCTTTAGGACCACTTCTTGCGGCTTGGATGAAGACTTCTCCCGGCTTCATTGAGGACTTCTGCCCACTTGGATGAAGGCTTCTCCCAGCTTCATTGAGGATGGATGTCCGGTCTTCAAAAACTGTAAGTGGATCTTCGGGGGATTTATTGGGTGGGTTTTATTTTTAGCTAAGGGTTTGGGCTGAAAAAGAGCTAAATGCCCTTTTAAGGGAAATACCCATCCAGATGCCCTTTTCAGGGCAATGGGGAGCTTAGGTTTTTTTGATAGGATTTTATTTGGGGGGTTTGATTGTGTGGGTGGTGGATTTTACTGTTGGGGGTTGTTTGTATTTTTTTTTACAGGTAAAAGAGCTGATTTCTTTGGGGCAATGCCCAACAAAAGGCCCTTTTAAGGGCTATTGGCAGTTTAGTTTAGGTTAGGTTTTTTTTATTTTGGGCTGTCTTTTTTATTTTGATAGGGCTATTAGGTTAGATGTAATTATTTCAAATATTTGATCATTTCTTTTTTATGTTGTGTAATTAAGTGGGTTTTTTTGTAATTTAGTTAATTGTATTTAATTAATGTAATTTATTTAATTGTAGTTTAAGGTTAGGTGTTAGTGTAAGACAGGTTAGGTTTTATTTTACAGGTAAATTTGTATTTATTTTAGCTAGGTAGTTAGTAAATAGTTAATAACTATTTACTACTTAGTCTACCTAGTTAAAATAAATACAAACTCGCCTGTGAAATAAAAATAAAACCTAAGATAGATACAATGTAACTATTAGTTATATTGTAGCTAGCTTAGGTTTTATTTTATAGGTAAGTATTTAGTTTTAAATAGGAATTATTAAGGTATTAATTGTAATTTTTATTTAGATTTATTTTAATTATGTTCAAGTTAGTGGGTGTTAAGGTTAGGATTAGACTTAGGGATAGGTTTAGGGGTTAATAACTTTAGTATAGTGGTGGCGATGTTGGGGGCGGAAGATTAGGGGTTAATAAGTGTAATATAGGTAGCGGCGACATTGGGGCGGCAGATTAGGGGTTAATAAGTGTAGGTAGGTTGCAGCAACATTGGGGGCGGCAGAATAGGGGTTAATAAATGTAGGTAGGTGGCGGCGATGTTAGAGGCTACAGATTAGGGGTTAATAAGTATAATGTAGGTGGCGGCGATTTCAGGGCGGCAGATTAGAGGTTAATAAGTGTAATATAGGTTGTGGCGATGTCGGGCGGCAGATTAGGGGTGTTTAGACTCTGGATTTATGTTAGGGTGTTAGGTGTAAACATACATTTTCTTTCCCCCATAGGAATCAATGGGGCTGCTTTACGGAGCTTTACGCTCCTTTATTGCAGGTGTTAGGCTTTTTTTAGCCGGCTCTCCCCATTGATGTCTATGGGGAAATCGTGCACGAGCACGTAAAACCAGCTCAACGCAGTGCTGGTATTTGGGTGTGGTATGGAGCTCAATGGAGCTCAACGCTGCTATATTGCCGGCTAACGCCGGGTTTTTGAAAACCTGTAATAGCAGTGCTATAGGGAGTTGAGCGGTGGAAATAACTTGCAAGTTAGTACCGAGCCGCTCAAAACGCAAAACTCGTAATCTAGCCGTATGTTAATTATATATTTTGTATGCTTTTTTTTACTGTAAAATACCTCTCAAAACTGTACTTGTCCAGAGAGGCTTGAATGCCCCATTATTAATTAATTATAATGACATTTAACTATCCCTATAACATTAAACAAAGTAGTTTCATAGCTCAGAGCACAAGTTCATTTACATCTGACTCTAACTAGTCAAAGCAAAAAGACTAAGAAGATTAATTTCGTCAGATTTTTAAATTGATTAACTCTTGACTGCTCTTGATTTGCAAAAATGTTTAAATTATGAAAGCAAAACGGTTAAGTGCCTTGTCCTATAAATATATATAAATGCTTTAATGTCCTTTGAAGATTAACCATTATTGTACAAGAAAAATGTTCATAGACTACAAAATGAATATTATTAATACATAAGAAAATTTCTAGCTAACAGTCATATATTACAATATTCTTAATCATATTTACACATGGTTTATTGTGGTATAAAATGCCATTTGGTGGACTTTGGTAGAGATTACACATAGAGGAATCAATGGAAAACCAAAAGATAAATTGATTCTCTGAATGATTTCTAATGTATTTTATGGCTGAAATTTTAAAAACCAACAAAAAACCTCCTAAACATTTTTTCAAATCTCTTTTAATCAATTGTTAAAATGTGTTACCTAACTTTTTAGCTTGTTTGATGTTTTTGCAAGTTGTGATTACTAATAATCTCTGGACCCTAAATTCGTACTCATGGAATCTTCATGATGAGCATAAAATTAAAAGTAAATAAAATGAACATTATATGTCAACAAACTGGCAAAATATGTTAATGTACAGTAGCTGTGAAAGATGTTGTTTTGGGTTATAGAGACACGAAAACAAGACATTAACCTTTAGACCATGCTGGTCCTGACCAATACAGATACATGGTGAAACTTATTTCATTGACCACTACCCTATTAAAACTAGAAATTCTGTAAAATATGATATAAGTATTCCATGAATAAGTCAGTAATGAGTGAGCTGAAATCAGACATTTTTATTCATGAAAATTTTCCTGTCATATTATGTGGTAAAACCTTCCTTTTTTTCTGTCTAGAGGATTCCCCAGAATTGTTCTGAGAAAATCAGAGAATTTGATCCTCAGGTGCCTAATCAGCTGAACAAGTGTGTTGAGTATTCTTTAGCTTATAGAGATAGGAACACCTTTTATATCAACAATAGCATCCTCCTCATGGATTGAACGAATGTCATCAGAAACAGTACTAAGGTGGGGGGCATTTTAATGTGGCATCCTGTTTCTAACAACATAAATAAACATATTTTTCAGCTCATAGTGTGGAACTGAGACAGCTATAAAATCTGCCTTCTAGGGGGGCGGAGCTTAGCCACGCAGGCCGATGGCAGCTATCAAAAATAGCTCCTGAGCCCTGTGGCATATAATGTGAAATAACAAGCATGTAGGAGGTTAAAAATCACCACTAAATAACCGCAATATAGGAGGGGAGTGAAATATACACCCAGCAACTCTGAGCGTGGAGCCGCTTTAATTAAAAGACACCTGACAGATTACGGCCTAGACGGAACATCAAGGAGTGCCGTGACACGCTTGTACCTGCTGCCGGAATAGGGGCTATAAGTATAACAGCCCGCAGTTAACGCAGTCTCCCCCGATCAAGACCCGACACCTTTATCCCAGCAGATCTCGGCATATGGAGGTGAGCGGCAATAGCGGGACTTACAGGGGCCAAGCGACATAAGGTAAAAAGCGGAGATAGTAAAATACTGGCTCAGCAGTTGTGGGATCAGGCATAAGAAAGAGCAACATTCACCTGACCTGACATTATCCAGCAGACTTGGGTCCTAGAGATAAAGAGCTGTAGAGACGGCAGCCATTAAACACGTGAGCAGCGTGACAGGAGCAGTTCTTACACATTGAAAAAAGAATAGAAACTGCCCGCAGGAAAAGAAAAGAGCAAAAAGCTCAAACCCCTACTAAAGCTATATACAGCTCCCTATATCTGCAGGACAACATACCCCACAGAAATTTCTTTGGTAGAGTAAAAAACTGCAGTTTTGTTTAAGAATCTCTACACAGGCCCAAATATCTTAGGGATTCAGGACTCACACATTTCTCTCTTACAACTTATTAAAGGGAGCGCAGGACAATACATTACTTTCCCCCATTATATACTGGGATGCCCAATAAAAAGCAACATAGAGGAGTGAAAGTTACTACTGGCAGAACACTGGGCCACTATTTAAAACCAAAAGATACCCAGGAACCAGCACCCTCTAAACAAGTTACAAGCGACAAACAGCTCGCAATTGCGGACACACCTAACACTGACACTCTTCCACCGAACTACGTCACTAAAGAGGATCTGAGTCAATTGTCATCTAAAGAAGATATAAAGGTAGTGATGCATGAGGTGCGCACACTATATAAGGAGTTACACAAAGATATATCCTCATTAAAAGATAGGATTACCGTGATTGAAGATGACCAAACATCAACTTCCACTAATTTGACTCAACTCACCAGCAAAGTGACATCTTAAGATAACCTTATACAGACCCTAAATGATAAGATAGAGGACCTGGACAACCGCAGCCGTCGCAACAATCTGCGGGTGAGAGGTGTACCGGAGTCTATCTCAGCTGCTGCAATAGAAGGGTACCTCCAGAGCCTATTCAGAACTATTAAGGGGACACCGAGTTCGCCAGATATTCCTATTGAATGAGCACACAGAGCTCTGCGGCCTAGGCCGCCCCCTAAAGCCCTGCCACGTGATGTTATCCTAAGGCTGCTCAACTTTCAAGATAAAGAAGAGATCTTACGCAATGCCAGGGCTAATCAGCCCCTTCAACATGCTGGAATGCCAATTCAAATTTTTAGCGACCTGAGTCCAGTAACCTTACAAAAGCGCAGAGCACTCTCACACATCACCTCTACGCTACAAACACATAAAATACTGTATAAATGGGGTTTTCCGGGGGGGCTATTATTGCTACAAAAGACAATAAAAATGTAATATACCGTACAGAAGAAGACATACCACAATCTTCAACTTCTGCAAGCATTAGCCATCAGAAGAGGACAACAATGGAAGACCCAGAATGACCATCCTGAGAGAGATCCCTGATTCCTTAGATGAACTACATGCTTAAGATTAGACGTCCGGGGGAAAAAAATAAAAAAAATAATAAAAATAAAATAAATAAATAAAAAAAACATGGACAATATGTCTAACATTTTAACACTGGGAGCCACTCACCCGTCAGATTAGCAATGGAACATGAATGTCATTGAGAAGGCCAGGCAGAATCAACTGAAAGACCAAGGATCTCCTATGAATGGCGAGCAAGATTCTAGGATTATCAGGTGATATGATATAAAGCCTGTGATCAGACTGTGTTTTTCTTTTTGCTGGTTTTCCATGGGACAAAATAGTATGATAGAATGAAAAATATAACCTTATTATATATTATCTCACTAACAGAAGTGATAGTTAAAAAGTTAGAATGTTAAAGGTGTTAAAAAAAATATATATAGCTTAAGTATACTTGTTACTAGCCTCAGGGAATCATACATTGCTGTACAACATGATGTAGACTTTGAGCCATGGAAAATACCATTCAGCTTTAAGAACTACTTAATGAACTGTTTGCTGATAAGACTTTACAATAGGACAGACGTTATGAGATGGATCCCTGGATGAAAATTTAAAACATTGTTTATAAAGATTAACCCTGTTACAGTTTGAGTTCTCTCGTTGAGTTTATCTTGTTGTGACCCCTTTTCTCCCCCACTCCCTGACATATCACTTATTAATAGCTGATTCTACATGATTCCTCTGTTGCGGAATTAAATAAAAAAGGAAACACAACACCTATATGCTAAGTGTGGAGACAGGGCCCAGAATTATAACACACATATGCCACGGGGACACATCCCCATTGAAACCTTTGTCTTCACCTTTTTTTTTCTTTTCTTTTTTCTCTTTTTTCTCCACCTGGTGTACTGCTGAGGAATATGAGTTAGTTTTCCTCACGGTATACTTTAACTACTCCCCTCTCCCACCTGAACAAAACTTCAGTAAGTACTTGTACAATACCCTACACCTTTTCCTAACCCCATTAGAGTACCCGCATAACATAGGAGACACCCCCAACCCTCTCTATTCCCCCTCTAAAAACCCCAACCCCCCCTCCCTGGAATAGAGTGCTGCGTGTACACTTTATCTGACTTGCAACCATGACATATCCCAGACCACACAAAGACACTGATCAGACCATAACATTAACCACAATAAATGTTAAGGGTCTGAATAGTCCCGGAAAACGGTCTATCGCCACAAGAGAAATCAACAGACTTAACCACTCAATAATTTTCATACAAGAAACACACTTCCAGAAAGGAAGAGAACCTGGGTGGTCAAACCCAAAATATCATTCCACTTTTTTTGCTTCTAACACACATAATAGAAATGGAGTGGGAGTGCTGCTCCACAGGTCGATTTCTTTACAACCGCTAACTGTGATCAAGGACCCATAAGGCCGATATATATTGATAGTGCGCCTCCTATTTGGGAAACCTATTACACTACTCAATGTTTATGCCCCCAACACTGTCCAACACCATTTTATCAAAAAAATAACACGCCTCTTGTTGGACCATCGCAAAGGGATGGTGATGCTGGGCGGGGACTTTAACTTCCCCATTAACCCTCTGTTAGACACCTCAAATCACACTTCCAGTGCCCCCAGACACATCTTAAAGTCTGTCAAAAACACTTTATCGGACCTCAATTTACACGACATTTGGCGTACCCTGCATCCCACGATAAGGGACTACACATACTACTCTAACGTACATAAAAAGTATTCACGCATCAATTACTTATTTACAGACTCACTGGGACTCACATCTTTGACTAAGTGTGACATAGGTACCATCTCCTGGAATGACCATGTCCCGGTTTCATGCAGCGTAGTTTGGCCTGACTCCCCTCTTATTGACTTTATCTGGAAAATGGAAGACCACCTACTACTAGACCCAATCACGAATGAGAATGTAGGAAAAGCTATAACTGAATTTTTTTCTCTTAACACACACACGGACACGTCCAGCACAAACAACTGGGAAGCACATAAGTGTGTCATACGGGGAGAGCTAATTAAAATAAGAGCAAAAAAAATGATAGATAAAAGAGCCCACTATGAAGGCCTACACTCCTCAATACACCACTTAGAACAAAAACACAGAGCAGACCCACAAAATTTATCACTTATGGCATCACTAACCCACGCTAGGAAAGAACTAGGTGAACTTATCACGACTGACTCACAAAGACAGGCATTACACCTCCAACAGCTCTATTATGATGAGGGCAATAAACCCGGTAAGCTCGATCCATTAAACGGAAAAAATACAAAACCTTTGTACACTCTCTTAAAACAAATGATTCCACAGAGATAAAAGACAGCAAAGGTATAGCGAATACATTTCGCCAATACTACCAATCACTATGTAACTTAAACAACACCTTAAATACTGATAAGGGCCATCAAAACAACACTAAACAATCATTGATAACAAAATATTTGGAAAACTTACCCCTTGAATCACTCACCGAGGATGAATCCTCAACCCTAGATGTACCAAATACAGATATAGAAATAATAAAAGCAATAGGAGAAATACCAATGGGAAAATGCCCGGGACCAGATGGTTTTACCCCAAAATATTATAAAAATTATAAATCTCTACTGGTCCCACACCTTCTTACTCTTTTTAATGAGCTATCTAATACTGAAACATTACCCCGCCAGATGCTAGAAACTCACATCTCTGTTCTTCCCAAACCGGGCAAATCACCAAACGCTCCAAGTAATTTCCGCCTGATATCCCTGTTAAATACAGACGTCAAAATCTTAGCAAAAATACTGGCCAACAGACTAAATAAATACCTCCCAAAGTTAATATCTACTGATCAGGTAGGCTTCGTTTCTAGCTGCGAGGCCAAAGATAACACTATTAGAATACAACACATAATTAATTACGCAAACATAACGCACGTCCACTTTCACTCTTTTCAACAGATGCCGAAAAGGCTTTTGATAGGGTGGACTGGCTCTATCTCAGACAAGTAATGACTAAGATTAATTTTGGTGAACCTTTTCTGAGAATGTTTTTTTTCATTGTATTCCAATCCGAACACAAGGGTGAGGGCTAACGGAGTCCTGTCAAATACATTTGATATAACAAACGGAACCCCTTTATTATTCGTCCTCTCATTCGAAGCCCTAGCCCAGAAAATAAGACATAATGACAGGATCATTGGAATAAAAATAGGCGACATAGATAGTAAACTTATCATGTACGCAGATGATATCCTTTTCACAATGACCAATATAGAATCCTCAATCCCAGAACTCTTAGCAGAACTACAACAATATAGCCAAGTTTCCAATTTTCATCTTAACCTAACCAAATCGGAACTACTTAATATTTCCTCACCACCACAAATAGTCAATCACCTAGCTGCCAAGTACCAAATCACAATAGCAACAACCAAACTCAAATACTTAGGAATTTACCTTACTGGCAACCCAAAGAATCTATTTCATTATAATTATGAACACCTGAAAAACAAGATCTCCAGGGATCTTAACTCTTGGAATAACAAACCCCTGTCGTGGCTCGGCAGGATAGGAATTATAAAAATGAACATACTGCCCCGGTTGTTATATCTCTTCCAGGCTCTTCCCATTCCCGCGCCCATGACATTCATCCCAAAATTACAATCACTTATAGACAGCTTTATAGGACGAGGGAAAAGAAATAGAGTAAGGAGACGGATGATATTCCTGCCCAGAAGTAGTGGAGGACTGGGCGTCCCCAACTTAGCACACTACAGGAAGGCTATTACATTGCAACAAATAGTGGACTGGAGTCATAACTCAGATAAAAAAGCTTGGGTACAAATAGATAACCACATAATGAATAGAGGTAACACAGCTACCTTAGCTTGGACGGAACCTAGAAAGCGCCCAGATGTAATAATACACTACCCAACCATATCAGAGACTTTTAGGGAATGGGATAAGACTATAGCTACAAACACGCACATCTCCTCAATTTACTCACCACTGCTTCCAATCAGAGAGAACCCAGACCTACCTATATGCAAAATGCATATCTCTAATAGACAGAAATACAGTTTGGGAGAAGGTATACTACACTCAGTAATAGATCAGGGCAATATCATGACCTTAGAGAGATTGCAACTATGGGACAATACGCTTTTTCCTAATTGGTTTTCCAGATCCCAACTCATTCACTTTATTTTAACACACAAGCACAAACTTAAACTACATTGTGAACTAACCCCCTTTGAGAAGTTATGCACACAGAGAACGCCACCTAGACACACAGTATCCCTTCTATACAAGATACTATTACACCCAAATGATCAGACATTACCAACATACGCCCGGGCCTGGCATGCAGAAGCTGGCACGACTTTGGAACCAGAGGTCTGGAATAGATCTTTTCAACAAGCGAAAAAAGCCTCTTCATCATCTTACATACAAGAGATCCATTACAAATTCATTAGCAGATGGTACCTAACTCCTGCTAGACTACATAAAACGGCACCGCATATAACAGACAGATGTTGGAGAGGATGCGGACAGAGGGGCACAATGCACCATATATGGTGGACGTGTCTTAATCTTGCAAAATACTGGAAGGCAGTATTTGAATCTATGTCTGCAGTCCTTGACACTACTATTACGCCTAATTTTAATGCCCTCTTATTTTTAGAAATACCTAAATTGCAAAACAGTATCAAAACCTCACTCCTTCTTATAATGCTCAATAGTGCTAAAAAGTTAATTCCTGGATATTGGAAAACCAGCAATCTTCCCACACAGCAGGAATGGCGTACACAGACATCAGACTTACTTAGACTGGAACATTTCCATTACTTGAAATCTGACAAACTAGCGCACCACCAGGAGATGCTGGATATGTGGGGCGGTCTCAAACCTTAAACAAGTCACGCATCAAAACTGGTATAGACGATTTAACAAACCTTATTGAATATACCTAGCACTCATTCCATCCCACTTCCTTCCCGTATATCCCCAATCCCCCTTTCTTACTTTTGCTTAATACTTCTCACTGGAGAATCAATCATATATATCATTTACATTCCTATTCTGACATCCAGTGACACCTCCCCCTTGTTACAGGATTATATAGAGAAGGTATTTGTTGGTACTTGTATTTTGTATAGGCATATTACCAAGAAACTCTTGTACAGAGTAATAAGTTTCAAGTATGGCTCTAGTTAATGTATAAGATATGCATAATGTAATTAGTGTGACTGTAATGATGAAGGTCCACGAGTTTTCTTTTTCTTTTCTATGTATCTGTAATTTTGTAACAATCAATAAAAACTGTTAAAACTCAAAAAAAAAAAAAAAATCTGCCTTCTGAGAGTATATTTAGCAGCATCTGCTAAACATATTCTCAGAAGGCAGCCAATAGGATGAGTATATACACAAAGGAAGAATGGTATAAAGGATACCAGACTGCCCAAAGTATGCACTTGCAGCACTCTAGGTCTGAACTAAAGATTGGGATTCCGTAGCAGGATATTAAAATATAACTTTTATTGGTATTAAAGTTAAAAAACCAAAATTTGTTTGGTTAATACACACACGATTAAAATTTGCTCCAGTGCTTGAATCAGTATAATGAGTTACACATTAGATCACTATTCATGATAATTCGGCCTGAATAAATTCACTAGTTATAGTGATCTAAATAGTTCAGTAAATCAACTTGGTAATGGTTACCATCAAAGTGTTCATCTAAATAGTAGAGCTTATATATAAATTCTGGTCAAGGTTGTGTACTCTTAGCTAAATAAACTCCTGCTATCATCATTCAATATAATGGATGACAGCAGAGTAGAGATTATTAATAATAATTATTATCCACGAATAGGGGTACTGGTGAATTAAATATTCAAAAAAACAAGGGTTTGATCAGTTGTAACCTGGGTTATAATTTTAACCTGTATATTGGTATAAATAGTAATGTGTGCGTGCTTGGTGCTACTGTAGTTTTCAAAATTTCATTAGGTATATATTCCTAAAAATTGGAGTACAGTTATAATCACAATAAGCCTAGTTCTGTGTAGCCCAGACCTCCGATCTGGCCACTTTGGGTCACTTAAAGTTATTAAATAGTTAGATTCTGATTAGTCCATATAGTAATTGCTGTAAAAGTTACTATGGCTTATGTTAATCCACCTTTATAAATTTTAGGCGTATGTTTCATAGAAAACTAAATCTACTATCCCGGCGACTCCCAGATTTGTATCAATTGACAAGTGTCCCAAAGTTTATTAACAGTGCCAAAAATTATTATTATTCTGATCCAGTGTGTGGAAATTGAAATTAGGTGCCCTTTGGCACAGCCACTGTTATGGTAACAAGTCTTACAATTATCAGTCCTCAGTTTGTAACATTCTTCTCATAGGGCATTTATACACTGGGTTTTCTAACTACAGTTAAATTTGGTATACCCACTTTCAATAAATGTTTCTTCTGATTTAGTTTCAATTAAATAACCGTGTTATAATATCAATTAATTTCAAAAACTCTGAAAGCTGTGTTCAAAGTTAAAGCTCGGTCTGGCACAACCCAGATTATAAATATAGAGTTAACGGTCCATTAGACGTAATGAATATCTGTCTGTTTTTTGTTTAATTCGCAACAATGTTGCAGTTTGATATATATGTTTCGGTTTAAGCACTATGTGGTACAGCTAATGCTGTCACTATCGGTCAGTGTCAACCGCACTCATACGTTTGTAAGGTCTTACAATGCACGCACATTCACACACTAGTTAGATAGTTTAAGTTAAAACTGGCACAACCCAGTTATTATAGTAATATCCACAATGTGGCATATAATTTTTCAAAAAACTTAGTTAACTATTAATGAAATAAAGTCTGGCACAACCCAGGCTATATGGTATTAGCTCGTTATTGTATATATAATAAGAAAGATTTTTCTATAAACACCATGTAGCAGTCCCTATTAGGTACCCTGACCAAATAGGTCAAATAACAATGTTATAGCTCTATAATTGCGGTAACCCTTTGCTCCACATGATTTTAGCGATACTGGGCTAGTTTAAAATACATAGAAAATAGAGCGTGAACGAGTTCAACAATCTCCCCTGACGCGTTTCGCCCGATTGGGCTTTATCAAAGGCAGCGAGCCGCCGTGTTTGTGGGGATATATACCCTGTGGGACCGGAAGTCCCGCCCCCGCTCCACTCTGATAGGTATTCTAATTGGTTCTGAGTGAATTGACAGACAGCTATTTGCTCTAATCGTAAAGTCATGTTTACGGACCTGCATGAGTCATACTCATGGGTACTGCGATTGGTTCTGACTAAATTGATAGACAGTTGATTACTCCAATAGCACAGTAACGTCTACAATACTACATGGCCCGTATTGTGAAGAAGGATATTTATATTGTATACATTATCGTAAGAAGATTTGACAATAATAAACTGACTCTCAAATATTTATATCAAACCATTATTGATACAAATTGGATATTCGTTATAGGATATTGATCATCGGAATTCCTAAGATTCAATGCGCTAAAAATAATAATGATAATAACAGTATTCAGTATTTTAACCTATTTACTATTCATTATTTAAGCAATTACTTTCAAATGCTCACTGGAGCGTTGCTTCAAAAGCATTATAGATTAGTATACCAGAATTAGTTTCTGCAGCTATTTTTATATAAGCAACTGCTGGTTCAATTTTCAAAATTAGTTTATTCCAAGGGGGAATAAAATGAAAGTGTTGTGTGTAAAACATCTATTCAAATGTTGTATGTGTACTGTCTTCCTTACACCTGAATCAAAGTGACATGTGTACTTCTTCTAATAAACTTTTATTTGACTGGAATATGCTATGTTATTTGTGTACAAACAAACATGTGAATGTTGTGGGGCAGTGAAGAGATGGGAAAAGGAGGTGACAAGGAGGTGACAAGGGAATAAGTGTGATAGGAGTGAAAGAAGGTGTTTATAAGAGTTTAATTATATTTAAAAGTGTTGCTAGGGGTGCTAGAAAAAGAAATATAAAACTCAAAAATTATTAGATTTCAAAACCAGAATCACTTTTATATGTGAGTATGTCATGGGAGTGAATGTCATTTATTCCCTTGTGAGGATTTGATAAATATCGTTCGATGCTTAACTTATTTATCATATAAGTTATAATATAGTTTATTGTAATAAACATCAACCTCACTATGATTTGGGGGAAATGGCAATGTTAGCTATTAGATCATATACTGTTATATAAATGTACAAAATGAGACTAGGTACTGTATCAATATTTTATCAATATTTTAGCAGATCTCCTAATATTACCCTGTCTGGTGTTTTCATTAGGGACTATCAATAGTTGATCAATTGATTCTAGGTATGTTGATATGATCCTCATAGAGATAATGCTCTCTATATTAAAATGAGACTTTTATAGAGTTGGATATCATTCTATGATTTTATCTTGTTTTATAATCATGAGTTTTTGTAAACACAGAAAAAATCCTGTTTTCATAGGTAAATTTGTACGTTTGGCCTTGTTCTTTCTTGTCCTTTATTGGAAGAGTTTATTGTTCTCTTCGTGATTATCCTTAGACATAAAGATTATTTTATCTTATTCTTTCTTTTGTCAGGTTAAAAGATTATTCTACTGATAATTACAGATAAACATACAGGTTGTTCTGTTCGTTAAGACCCCAAGGTTGGACCGAATTTAATAAATAGATCCATCGGCTTTCAGATTTCAATAGTGCCGTTTCAAGGTCCCCTCCTCTGAACCCTAGGCTGACTTTCTCAATACCCCAGCATTGTAAATCTCTTTGGTTTGAGTTGTGATGTCTTAGGAAGTGTGCAGCTACACTAGTTAAGGTCTTTAATTCTTCTTTATCTTTGGCTGCATTTTTGATGTTCCTTAAATGTTCCTGAAGTCTTACTCTTAGTTTCCTAGTTGTCATTCCGACATAATATAGGTTGCAAGTGCATTGGAGTACATAGATTACACTTTCAGTATTGCAAATTATGTATCGTTTGATTTTATGATTTTTTCCAAATCTATCTTTAATCCCAGTAGTGTTTTTCATAAATTTGCACGTGCTGCAATTCCCACATTTGTGAGCTCCCGGGTTAAATGCTGAGGTGGTCTTTTTCCTTTGGAAATGACTACTGGTCACAATATCTTTGATGTTTTTAGTCCTCCTAAATCCAAATGAGGGGCTTGGACCCAAAATGGTTTTCAATAAAGGGTCAGTCATTAGAATATTCCAATGTTTCTTAATTATGTTCACAATTTGTGGAGTTTGAGTATTGTGAGTCAGAATTAATCTGGGGATTTGAGAGTTAGTTTTTTTCTGTCTTTTATGAAGTAAATTTTGGCGTGGTGTTAGACGGGCTCTCTGTTTGGCCTTTTTGATCGATCTTTTACTGTAGCCTCTTTTCAGTAATCTTTCTTCCAGATCTAATGCTCTCAATTCAAAAGTTTGAGCTTCTGAGCAATTTCTGCGAAGTCTCAGGAATTCCCCTGTTGGAAGGCTTCTCATTGTGCCTGGGGCATGTGCACTAGTGCTATGTAATAAGCTGTTGGTCGCAGTAGGTTTTCTAAACAGATCAGTGCTAATGACCCCATCTCTGTTTTTGCGGATGGTAATGTCCAGAAAGTTAATCTGTGTCAGACTCTCCTCATGAGTTAATTTAATGTTAAGTCGATTGTTATTCAGATGACCAAGAAATTCTTGTAACTCCAAATGAGTGCCTTCCCATATAAAGAAGATATCATCTATGAATCTAATCCATAAAGGTATTAGATCCGTGTATTTCTGATTCTGTTCCGTAAATACATATTCAGTTTCCCACCATCCGAGGAACAAGTTGGCATATGTAGGTGCACACATAGTGCCCATAGCTGTTCCCCGGGTCTGTAGGTAGAATTGGCTGTCAAATGTAAAAAAGTTGTAACTCAGTACCATCCTAAGTAGTTTAAGGACGAAGTAATCATGTTCCTCGCCTTCTTCCGAGTTTTTGTCCAAGAAGTATTTTACAGCTTGTAAGCCTTGTTCATGGTTTATAGATGTGTAGAGGGATTCCACATCCGTGGTTACCAGCCATGTTGTATCATTCAGTGTCAAATGTTCAAGTCTTTGTAGGACTTGCATTGTATCCTGTACATATGAAGGCAGTTCCTCTACGTAGTGTCGTAGTCTATGATCTATGTACTCACTCGCCTTTTCTGTTAAACATCCAATCCCAGAAACAATTGGGCGTCCTGGTGGTACTTCGGCATTTTTGTGGATTTTTGGTAACATATAAAAGGTGGCGATTTTAGGATTGTTGACCGTAAGGAACTTCTTTTCCTTGATAGTAATTATCCCTTCATTGTGGGCTCTATTTATTAAATTGGTATAGATTTTCATGTATCCATCCATTGGATTTGCAGTTTGGTATAACAGGATTTGTCCTTTAATTGCTTTGCAGCTTCTCTCAGATACATATCTAATGGCCAAATTACTATATTGCCACCCTTGTCAGAGCCTCTTATCACAACTTGATCCCATTGCTTCATTTCCTGGATAGCCATATGTTCTTTGTAAGTTAAGTTATATTGTGAAGGTATTATTTGTAGTGATGTTACATCTCGACACACTAAATCTTTGAATATTTCAATCTGTGGAGAGTTCACAAATTTTGGTACAAAAGTTGATTTGTTATTGAGTTTATCCCTCCATTTTGCTGGAGTTTGTGGTTCTGATTCAGTTAATAAATTTTCTAGATCTCTGAGGCTGCTAAGCTCTTCTTCAGACCAACCATCTGGGTTAGAGTTATGAGAAAAATGTTTTTTCAGAAGTAGTTTCCTTATATATAACTGAATATCTTTGACAGTCTCAAATTTATCAACATTGTTGGAGGGGCAGAATGACAGGCCTTTTGAGAGTACCGACATGTGTTCAGGTTCAAGTTGTATATTTGATAAGTTTATTACTCTCAATGATTCAGACGAATCTGGGTTAAAATTATAACCCAGGTTACAACTGATCAAACCCTCGTTTTTTTGAATATTTAATTCACCAGTACCCCTATTCGTGGATAATAATTATTATTAATAATCTCTACTCTGCTGTCATCCATTATATTGAATGATGATAGCAGGAGTTTATTTAGCTAAGAGTACACAACCTTGACCAGAATTTATATATAAGCTCTACTATTTAGATGAACACTTTGATGATAACCATTACCAAGTTGATTTACTGAACTATTTAGATCACTATAACTAGTGAATTTATTCAGGCCGAATTATCATGAATAGTGATCTAATGTGTAACTCATTATACTGATTCAAGCACTGGAGCAAATTTTAATCGTGTGTGTATTAACCAAACAAATTTTGGTTTTTTAACTTTAATACCAATAAAAGTTATATTTTAATATCCTGCTACGGAATCCCAATCTTTAGTTCAGACCTAGAGTGCTGCAAGTGCATACTGTGGGCAGTCTGGTATCCTTTATACCATTCTTCCTTTGTGTATATATTTATATTTGTGCACAAGCACCATTTCCTCTAACATACTGTAGAATTAATCTAACTCTTACCTCTGATTTTGACTCATTACAAGAGGAAAAGTCTAAGTAGTGCCACTGTTCATCTTTGTGTGTTTAAAGTGTGTATATCTGGGTGATCCAGAATTCAGAACAGTAGAGCACACAAACTACTCCACTACAACATGGATTCTACATTTGATTTAGACAGACAGGCTAGACAACTAAATAGAACGGCTGACTTAAATGAGATTTTTGAAGGAGATAACACTGCAGGGAGCACTACTACAGCAACGACACTAGATGGGGCGCTTAAAGATGTTCATAGAACTATGTATCGCCAAGATAAAGTATGGTGGAACCGCCACTTTTTTGAAAAGTACATTGAAAGAAAATTGATACCCAGAGGGCTTAGAATTCAGCTCTTCCCGGCCTTTGAGTTAAAAAATCCAGCTCTTACCACTGAATGGGAAGAAGCCTTATCTGAGTGTTCAGCAAAACTCATGGGCATACTTGTTAAACATGATAAATCAGAGTATGAACTATTAGAAACAAAAATCAAAGAACAAAATGAGGTTTTAAAAAAATTTGAACACCTCAAAGACTTCAACCAACTGTATAAATCCTATCAGCAGGAACTTGATAAATATGAACTCGAACTTAAAACTACAAAACAGGGAAAGTTAAATAGAGATATCAGTGACTTCAATAATAATAGAGTCTACAAATGGCGAAAGAATGGCTTCTATAGAAACAATATCAACAACAGGAACCCCAAAGTGAACATAATCGAAAGTGACATCTCTGACACTGATGGTGAGGAAGGAAGTTCTACAAACCAACAATCTAATAATGAAGAACCCCCTAAGCCTACATCCACGATTACATCAAGATCCTCTAGTAGGAATAAAAGAAAGGATTTTTTAGATGTAGGAGAACAGGGAGGAGGACATGCAGAGGCAGGGGGCGCAAACAAAAAACCATCGAGGGGACGAACGAGACCATACAAAGACAACCAGGGACCCTGGAGATCACAGAGAAGGGATCAGAGCCCATTCTCCCAGATTCGTCTGAATCATTGAGAGTAATAAACTTATCAAATATACAACTTGAACCTGAACACATGTCGGTACTCTCAAAAGGCCTGTCATTCTGCCCCTCCAACAATGTTGATAAATTTGAGACTGTCAAAGATATTCAGTTATATATAAGGAAACTACTTCTGAAAAAACATTTTTCTCATAACTCTAACCCAGATGGTTGGTCTGAAGAAGAGCTTAGCAGCCTCAGAGATCTAGAAAATTTATTAACTGAATCAGAACCACAAACTCCAGCAAAATGGAGGGATAAACTCAATAACAAATCAACTTTTGTACCAAAATTTGTGAACTCTCCACAGATTGAAATATTCAAAGATTTAGTGTGTCGAGATGTAACATCACTACAAATAATACCTTCACAATATAACTTAACTTACAAAGAACATATGGCTATCCAGGAAATGAAGCAATGGGATCAAGTTGTGATAAGAGGCTCTGACAAGGGTGGCAATATAGTAATTTGGCCATTAGATATGTATCTGAGAGAAGCTGCAAAGCAATTAAAGGACAAATCCTGTTATACCAAACTGCTCTACAATCCAATGGATGGATACATGAAAATCTATACCAATTTAATAAATAGAGCCCACAATGAAGGGATAATTACTATCAAGGAAAAGAAGTTCCTTACGGTCAACAATCCTAAAATCGCCACCTTTTATATGTTACCAAAAATCCACAAAAATGCCGAAGTACCACCAGGACGCCCAATTGTTTCTGGGATTGGATGTTTAACAGAAAAGGCGAGTGAGTACATAGATCATAGACTACGACACTACGTAGAGGAACTGCCTTCATATGTACAGGATACAATGCAAGTCCTACAAAGACTTGAACATTTGACACTGAATGATACAACATGGCTGGTAACCACGGATGTGGAATCCCTCTACACATCTATAAACCATGAACAAGGCTTACAAGCTGTAAAATACTTCTTGGACAAAAACTCGGAAGAAGGCGAGGAACATGATTACTTCGTCCTTAAACTACTTAGGATGGTACTGAGTTACAACTTTTTTACATTTGACAGCCAATTCTACCTACAGACCCGGGGAACAGCTATGGGCACTATGTGTGCACCTACATATGCCAACTTGTTCCTCGGATGGTGGGAAACTGAATATGTATTTACGGAACAGAATCAGAAATACACGGATCTAATACCTTTATGGATTAGATTCATAGATGATATCTTCTTTATATGGGAAGGCACTCATTTGGAGTTACAAGAATTTCTTGGTCATCTGAATAACAATCGACTTAACATTAAATTAACTCATGAGGAGAGTCTGACACAGATTAACTTTCTGGACATTACCATCCGCAAAAACAGAGATGGGGTCATTAGCACTGATCTGTTTAGAAAACCTACTGCGACCAACAGCTTATTACATAGCACTAGTGCACATGCCCCAGGCACAATGAGAAGCCTTCCAACAGGGGAATTCCTGAGACTTCGCAGAAATTGCTCAGAAGCTCAAACTTTTGAATTGAGAGCATTAGATCTGGAAGAAAGATTACTGAAAAGAGGCTACAGTAAAAGATCGATCAAAAAGGCCAAACAGAGGGCCCGTCTAACACCACGCCAAAATTTACTTCATAAAAGACAGAAAAAAACTAACTCTCAAATCCCCAGATTAATTCTGACTCACAATACTCAAACTCCACAAATTGTGAACATAATTAAGAAACATTGGAATATTCTAATGACTGACCCTTTATTGAAAACCATTTTGGGTCCAAGCCCCTCATTTGGATTTAGGAGGACTGAAAACATCAAAGATATTGTGACCAGTAGTCATTTCCAAAGGAAAAAGACCACCTCAGCATTTAACCCGGGAGCTCACAAATGTGGGAATTGCAGCACGTGCAAATTTATGAAAAACACTACTGGGATTAAAGATAGATTTGGAAAAAATCATAAAATCAAACGATACATAAGTTGCAATACTGAAAGTGTAATCTATGTACTCCAATGCACTTGCAACCTATATTATGTCGGAATGACAACTAGGAAACTAAGAGTAAGACTTCAGGAACATTTAAGGAACATCAAAAATGCAGCCAAAGATAAAGAAGAATTAAAGACCTTAACTAGTGTAGCTGCACACTTCCTAAGACATCTCAACTCAAACCAAAGAGATTTACAATGCTGGGGTATTGAGAAAGTCAGCCTAGGGTTCAGAGGAGGGGACCTTGAAACGGCACTATTGAAATCTGAAAGCCGATGGATCTATTTATTAAATTCGGTCCAACCTTGGGGTCTTAACGAACAGAACAACCTGTATGTTTATCTGTAATTATCAGTAGAATAATCTTTTAACCTGACAAAAGAAAGAATAAGATAAAATAATCTTTATGTCTAAGGATAATCACGAAGAGAACAATAAACTCTTCCAATAAAGGACAAGAAAGAACAAGGCCAAACGTACAAATTTACCTATGAAAACAGGATTTTTTCTGTGTTTACAAAAACTCATGATTATAAAACAAGATAAAATCATAGAATGATATCCAACTCTATAAAAGTCTCATTTTAATATAGAGAGCATTATCTCTATGAGGATCATATCAACATACCTAGAATCAAATGATCAACTATTGATAGTCCCTAATGAAAACACCAGACAGGGTAATATTAGGAGATCTGCTAAAATATTGATAAAATATTGATACAGTACCTAGTCTCATTTTGTACATTTATATAACAGTATATGATCTAATAGCTAACATTGCCATTTCCCCCAAATCATAGTGAGGTTGATGTTTATTACAATAAACTATATTATAACTTATATGATAAATAAGTTAAGCATCGAACGATATTTATCAAATCCTCACAAGGGAATAAATGACATTCACTCCCATGACATACTCACATATAAAAGTGATTCTGGTTTTGAAATCTAATAATTTTTGAGTTTTATATTTCTTTTTCTAGCACCCCTAGCAACACTTTTAAATATAATTAAACTCTTATAAACACCTTCTTTCACTCCTATCACACTTATTCCCTTGTCACCTCCTTGTCACCTCCTTTTCCCATCTCTTCACTGCCCCACAACATTCACATGTTTGTTTGTACACAAATAACATAGCATATTCCAGTCAAATAAAAGTTTATTAGAAGAAGTACACATGTCACTTTGATTCAGGTGTAAGGAAGACAGTACACATACAACATTTGAATAGATGTTTTACACACAACACTTTCATTTTATTCCCCCTTGGAATAAACTAATTTTGAAAATTGAACCAGCAGTTGCTTATATAAAAATAGCTGCAGAAACTAATTCTGGTATACTAATCTATAATGCTTTTGAAGCAACGCTCCAGTGAGCATTTGAACGTAATTGCTTAAATAATGAATAGTAAATAGGTTAAAATACTGAACCAAAATTATGGTGGTCGAAGAGTAAATGTAGATTCAAGTATTTCATACTTAATGATGACATAGAGTTTATCATGTGGACTATAATTACAGGAACATTTGTTAACATATTTACAGATTTATGATATCCACAAAATTTGAGACTGTATGGTACCCCAGAGTTATTATCATTATTATTTTTAGCGCATTGAATCTTAGGAATTCCGATGATCAATATCCTATAACGAATATCCAATTTGTATCAATAATGGTTTGATATAAATATTTGAGAGTCAGTTTATTATTGTCAAATCTTCTTACGATAATGTATACAATATAAATATCCTTCTTCACAATACGGGCCATGTAGTATTGTAGACGTTACTGTGCTATTGGAGTAATCAACTGTCTATCAATTTAGTCAGAACCAATCGCAGTACCCATGAGTATGACTCATGCAGGTCCGTAAACATGACTTTACGATTAGAGCAAATAGCTGTCTGTCAATTCACTCAGAACCAATTAGAATACCTATCAGAGTGGAGCGGGGGCGGGACTTCCGGTCCCACAGGGTATATATCCCCACAAACACGGCGGCTCGCTGCCTTTGATAAAGCCCAATCGGGCGAAACGCGTCAGGGGAGATTGTTGAACTCGTTCACGCTCTATTTTCTATGTATTTTAAACTAGCCCAGTATCGCTAAAATCATGTGGAGCAAAGGGTTACCGCAATTATAGAGCTATAACATTGTTATTTGACCTATTTGGTCAGGGTACCTAATAGGGACTGCTACATGGTGTTTATAGAAAAATCTTTCTTATTATATATACAATA
Source organism: Bombina bombina (assembly GCF_027579735.1). NCBI lineage: Eukaryota > Metazoa > Chordata > Amphibia > Anura > Bombinatoridae > Bombina > Bombina bombina. The sequence continues at coordinate 636,102,376 of NC_069500.1, read as the reverse complement.
ACGAGCTAATACCATATAGCCTGGGTTGTGCCAGACTTTATTTCATTAATAGTTAACTAAGTTTTTTGAAAAATTATATGCCACATTGTGGATATTATTATAATAACTGGGTTGTGCCAGTTTTAACTTAAACTATCTAACTAGTGTGTGAATGTGCGTGCATTGTAAGACCTTACAAACGTATGAGTGCGGTTGACACTGACCGATAGTGACAGCATTAGCTGTACCACATAGTGCTTAAACCGAAACATATATATCAAACTGCAACATTGTTGTGAATTAAACAAAAAACAGACAGATATTCATTACGTCTAATGGACCGTTAACTCTATATTTATAATCTGGGTTGTGCCAGACCGAGCTTTAACTTTGAACGCAGCTTTCAGAGTTTTCGAAATTAATTGATATTATAACACGGTTATTTAATTGAAACTAAATCATAAGAAACATTTATTGAAAGTGGGTATACCAAATTTAACTGTAGTTAGAAAACCCAGTGTATAAATGCCCTATGAGAAGAATGTTACAAACTGAGGACTGATAATTGTAAGACTTGTTACCATAACAGTGGCTGTGCCAAAGGGCACCTAATTTCAATTTCCACACACTGGATCAGAATAATAATAATTTTTGGCACTGTTAATAAACTTTGGGACACTTGTCAATTGATACAAATCTGGGAGTCGCCGGGATAGTGGATTTAGTTTTCTATGAAACATACGCCTAAAATTTATAAAGGTGGATTAACATAAGCCATAGTAACTTTTACAGCAATTACTATATGGACTAATCAGAATCTAACTATTTAATAACTTTAAGTGACCCAAAGTGGCCAGATCGGAGGTCTGGGCTACACAGAACTAGGCTTATTGTGATTATAACTGTACTCCAATTTTTAGGAATATATACCTAATGAAATTTTGAAAACTACAGTAGCACCAAGCACGCACACATTACTATTTATACCAATATACAGGTTAAAATTATAACCCAGGTTACAACTGATCAAACCCTCGTTTTTTTGAATATTTAATTCACCAGTACCCCTATTCGTGGATAATAATTATTATTAATAATCTCTACTCTGCTGTCATCCATTATATTGAATGATGATAGCAGGAGTTTATTTAGCTAAGAGTACACAACCTTGACCAGAATTTATATATAAGCTCTACTATTTAGATGAACACTTTGATGGTAACCATTACCAAGTTGATTTACTGAACTATTTAGATCACTATAACTAGTGAATTTATTCAGGCCGAATTATCATGAATAGTGATCTAATGTGTAACTCATTATACTGATTCAAGCACTGGAGCAAATTTTAATTGTGTGTGTATTAACCAAACAAATTTTGGTTTTTTAACTTTAATACCAATAAAAGTTATATTTTAATATCCTGCTACGGAATCCCAGTCTTTAGTTCAGACCTAGAGTGCTGCAAGTGCATACTTTGGGCAGTCTGGTATCCTTTATACCATTCTTCCTTTGTGTATATATTTATATTTGTGCACAAGCACCATTTCCTCTAACATACTGTAGAATTAATCTAACTCTTACCTCTGATTTTGACTCATTACAAGAGGAAAAGTCTAAGTAGTGCCACTGTTCATCTTTGTGTGTTTAAAGCCAATAGGATGAGAGCTACTGAAATTCTATTGGCTGTTCAAATCAGCCAATAGAATTTCAGTAGCTCTCATCCTATTGGCTGATTTGAACAGCCAATAGGATTTCAAAAGCTCGCCTCCTATTGGCTGATTTGAATTTAACACTCAATATGAATTCAAGCGACGCAATCTTGAATCGCGTCCCTTGGATTGAAGCTTCAGTTTACGGTGGCGACCATAAGAAGAGGAGCTCCGCGTCGGATGGCTTTAGAATGGACCCGCTCCAGGCAGGCTGGATGAAGATAGAAGCGGCCGCCTGGATGAAGACTTCTTGCCGCATGGATGATGACTTTGCTGACTGAATGGATCCTTCAAGCGGGACTTCAAGAACTGTAAGTGGATCGTCGGGGGTTAGTGGGGTAGGTTTTTTGGGTGGGTTTTAGTTTTAGTTTAGGGTCTGGGCAATGTAAAAGAGCTAAATGCCCTTTTAAGGGCAATGCCCATGCAAATGTCCTTTTCAGGGCAATGGATAGCTTAGGTTTTTGTAAGAGTTAGGGATTTTATTTGGGGGGGTTGGTTGGGTGGTGGGTTTTACTGTTGGGGGGTGTTTGTATTTTTTTTACAGGTAAAAGAGCTGATATCTTTGGGGCAATGCCCCACAAAAGGCCCTTTTAAGGGCCATTGGTAGTTTAATGAAGGCTAGGGTTTTTTATTTTGGGGGGGCTTTTTTATTTTGATAGGGCTATTAAATTAGGTGTAAAAAAATATTTTTGATAATTTGGTTTGTTATTTTTCGTAATTTAGTGTTTTTTTGTAACTTAGTGTGTGTTTGTTTTTGTAATTTAGTACTTTTAATAAGGTTTAACTGTATATGTAAATAATTTTAGTAGGGTTAGGTTTTTTAAATATGTAATTTAGTTTATTTAATTGGTAGTTTAATTTAATTTTAGTATAATAGTTAGGGTAGGTTAATTAATAGTTTAAAATGAGTTTATTTTAATTCTACAGGTAAGTTTTAATTTATATTAAGATAGGGATGTTGTAATTTTAATTTAAAGTTAAGGGGTTGTTAGGTTTAGGGGTTAATAGTTTAAATTGGTTTTTAGCGATGTGGGGGGCTGACAGTTTAGGGCTTAATAGGTTTAGTTAGAGGTGGTGATGTGGTAGGCCAGAGGTTAAGGGGTAAATAAGTTTATTTAGTGGCGGCGGTGTCGGGGAGCAGCAGAATAGGGGTTAATAACATTATGTAGGTGGCGGCGATGTCGGGGATGGCAGATTAGGGGTGTTTAGACTCGGGGTTTATGTTAGGGTGTTAGGTGTAATCGTAACTTGTTTTCTACCATAGAAATCAATGGGGTATATTTCATTCTCTTGCAGCATCGGACATAAGCTTTTGGTGCTTTCAGACTCACTTTGATTTCTATGGCATCCATGGCCTCAAGGGTGGCGGATTGAAAACCAGGTACGATGCGTCGGAATAGACGCAAGTGTACCTAGTAACTATTTGATAAATTGGAAAAAGTGTCAGATAGAACCAAATGTGTATTTGAACATCTGTAATGACATAAGCATCAATCTGCGTCAGATTGAGATTGCGGGATCATATGTTACGTCACAAATTTCAACATTTGTCGGTCTTGAGGCTTTGATAACTAGGTCAGATCAATCTCGCAACAATTATGATGTGGAATTCTGGCGAATTTTTGGTTGACACTTTATTATCCTGTGATATCAAAAATTGTACTTCTTATGGATGGTACTGAATACAATTCTTCATGTGAAGGGACATAGATAGTATATATAATATTCTTACATTTCTAAGGAGAAAATTACACATTCTCCCTATGAATATATGTGAAGAAACATACCCAGTTAAGGAATCCCCAGTAATTGTTGTTTTCATTCATCCTAAAGGGAATGACTGAGTTTAAATGAAAAATCTACTTTGCCTCCTTATTCAAAAGGGTAGCTTCACTATTTCCCCCTATAATGCCAAGTTTCAATTTCCCAATCCCCCAACATTTAAAGCTTATGTAGTTGTTTTATGACAATTGTAGAAGGGTGATGATGACTGGTGGCATGTAGAATTGTATTTGTCGATGTGGTCTTTCTGTAAGTATCCACTTCAATCATGTTGTTAATATTCTTTATAGTAAGATCTAAAATTCCACTTTTTGGTCATCACATGTGTATGTTAAAAATAGACCTAGAGGATTATCATTTTGAATATTAATAAATTCACCAAGAAGTTCCCTACAGCCCTTCCAGATTTGATTTTTATTGTCGATATATCTAGACCAGTGTAGTACGTGCTGGATATAATCTTTCAATGATTTGTGGAACACTATTGTCTCTTCCGACCATACTAGATAAATATTTGCATAAGCTGGTGCACTTGATGTGCCTATTGAGGTTACCACATACTTGCAAAAAGAAATTGTCATCGAACACAAAGTAGCTATTATTTAAAACAAAATTCAATATTTCATTAATAAATTCCTTTATGTCATTTTGCATATTTGTGTTCTTATTAAAAAAATATGATACTGCTTCACATCCCCATTTCTGAATGCTTGTATAGTGTGATTAAAGATAACGTTACCAATAGTGATTCTGGTGTAAGTTGTAATGTTTGGTTTTATTTAGAACATGCAAATAATCTCTGGTAAAAGATGGGAGTGTGTACACAATATTTTTAAGTCTAGCATCTTAATATTTACTTTCCTTTTCTATTAGGGAATCTAGTACCGAAACAATAGGCCTGCCCGGTGGGCAGTTTAGGTTTTTATGAGCCTTAGGCATTAAATAAAATGTTGCAATTCAAGGGGTTTTAACTCTAGGAATTTTTTCTCATTGGACTCTATCAGACCTTCTGCAAACGCTACATTTATTGTTGTATTGTACTGTGCAAGCCATGTATTCATAGGATTCCCAAAGAGGTGTTTGTAATTATTTTTGTTCACTTGCTGTTTTTTGCCTCTTGAACATAAATGTTTAACGCTAGTGATATCGGGTTTTTCACAGTTGTTTGCGCACGTCAGAGGAGCATGTGTATTACAAGTTGAAAGTAAATGTGAATGCAATTTACAATAAATGATTAGCAAGAAAAGGAATTGACTAGTAATGCGTGGGCCAAATAGATATCAAACCCCTCCAAAAGACACAACTCCCTCTAGATTGTGTCCCTATTAGTATAACTAGAGAAATAAAATATATTCAGAGGGCGCTAAAAGAAGCTTAAGATACCTTTAAGTATAGAATAAAAATCAAGAAAATATTCTAGATGTAAGAGAATAGTATATTTATTCACAAACGATAAAACACATAAAATATTTAAAACTGTCTTATCATTTGTGTTTTATTTCTCTTCTTACAATAAATGATTACCTTGACTTCAGAGCTCTGGTTAACTGTTAAGCCAGTAAAAAAAATTATAAGGGCTCAAAGATATAAGGGCTGCAAAAAAAAGGTCTGCAAAGGGCTTTAACATAGATACACATACATTTACATGTCTAAATATGTATCTGTATGTATATATCTATACTATAATCGCATTTGTAACACATTTGTCACTGTTGTCAGTTGTGTGCATAGTCAAAAGAATGTAGGCTGCAAGTTTAGCCAAACAAAGCATTAACAAAAAAACACCTAACCGCCCACACAAAATATTAACAAAAAAACCTAACCACCAGCACAAAATATTAACAAAAAAACCTAACCACCAGCACAAAATATTAACAAAAAACCGAACCGCCCACACAAAGTATTAAACAAACAAAAACATAAACGCTCGCACGAAGTAATAACAAAAAACACCTAACAGCCCGCATGAAGTATTAACAAAAAAACACATAAACTCCCGCACAAAGTATTAACAAGAAAAAACCTAACCACCCGCACAAAGTATTAACAAAAAAAACTAACCGCCTACAAGATGTACCTCTAAACAGCCAACCCACACATCGCAAAATAGTAAATCGATTAAACCCTAATTCGCAAATTAAACAACAACGCAAATAACATAATTAAAATATTAACCCTTAAACCAACAAGCCCCCACAACACAAACAACCTAATTACACTATTAACCCCTAAACCGCAAAAACCTCCACAACGCCAACTACCTAATTACAATATTAACCCCTAAACGCCAACCCCCGCAAGGCAAATAATTAATCTAATCACTAAGCCCCCTAACATAAAATAAAATAAAACTATCTTCTTAATAAATTCATTCAAAGAACAGAAAATAATAAAACAAAATTATCCAAAAGAAAAAATGAGACGTAATCTAATACCCCTATAAAAATAAAACAGCACCCTCAAAATAAAAACACCCCCTAATCTAAAACTAAACTACAAATAGCCTTTAAAATGGCCTTTTGTAGGGCATTGTTCTAAAGCGATCAACTCTTTTACCTAAATAAAGTACTAATTACCCTCTAAAAGTAAACCCCCAACCCACACAAACCCCCAAAATAAAAAACCTAAGTCTAAAAAAACCTAAGCTAACCATTGCCCATAAAGGGGCATTTGCATGGGAATTACCCTTAAAAGGATAAAAAAGCCCTAATCTAAAAAAAAAACAATCTCTCAATCTGACATGTCCTAACCACAGCTTTTTTGGTATTGGGCATCATTTAGTGTTAGCTTTGCAGATTCTACTAAATACTCCTGGAGGTGAACATTATTGGTCGGCTGGAGGTGAACATTATTTGTATATATGAATAGCAACAAAGTTGCAATTCTGATTATCACAACGATCGGCATGTTTATGTGTTTAGTATGAATCCTTCATGGTTAATATAATACATAACCAATAATGCAAAATGCATGTTTATTTCTTCTTTGAGCAGAACTGGCATAATATATTCATGCTCACTGAACCCATTCAGTTAAGAACAGTGTACTTGTAGGTGACAAATCTGAAGGGGGAAAAAAAAGCCTGCACACATAGATAATAGAGCTTCATAGACCCCAATACAGGAATAAATAAATGAATCAGGACTTAAAGGGATAGTAAACACCAAAAATGTTATTGTTTAAAAAAGATAGATAATCCCTTTATTTACCATTTCCCAGTTTTGCATAAGCAATGCTGTTATAGAAATATACTTTTTACCTCTATAATTACCTTGTATCTAAGCTTCTGCTGACTGCCTCCTTATTTCAGATCTTTTGACAGACTTGCATTTCAGGTAATTAGTGCTGAATCTTAAATAACTTCACGTGCATGAGCACAGTGTTATCTTTATGAAACAAATGAACTAACACCCTCTAGCTGTGAAAAATGGTCAAATGCATTCAGATGAGAGTCGGCCTTCAAGGGCTTAGAAATTAGCATATGAGCCTACCTAGGTTTAGCTTTCAACTAAGAATAAAATGAGAACAAAGCAAATGTGATGATAAATGTAAATTAGAAAGTTGTTTAAAATGATATGCCCTATCTGAATCATGAAAATGAGTACACCCCTCACATTTTTGTAAATATTTTATTATATCTGTTCATGTGACAGCACTGAAGAAATTACACTTTGCTACAGTGTAAAGTAGTGAGTGTACAAACCTTGTTAACAGTGTAAATTTGCTGTCTCCTCAAAATAACTCAACACACAGCCATTAATGTCTAAACCATTGGCAACAAAAGTGAGTACACCCTTAAGTGGAAATGTCCAAATTGGGCCCAATTAGCCATTTTCCCTCCCCAGTGTCATGTGACTTGTTAGTGTTTCAAGGTCTCAGGTGTGAATGTGGAGCAGGCGTGTTAAATTTGGTGTTATCGCTCTCACACTCTATCATACTGGTCACTGGAGGTTCAACATGTCACCTCATGGCAAAGAACTCTCTGAGGATCTGAAAAAAAGAATTGTTGCTCTACACAAAGATGGCCTAGGCTATAAGAAGATTGCCAAAACCCTGAAACTGAGCTGCAGCATGGTGGGCAAGACCATACAGCGGTTTCACAGGACAGGTTCCAGTCAGAACAGGCTTTCCCATGGTCGAAAGAAGTTGAGTGCACATGCTCAGCGTCATATCCAGAGGTTGTCTTTGGAAAATAGACATATGAGTGCTGCCAGCACTGCTGCAGAGGTTGAAGGGGTGGGGGGTCAGGCTGTCAGTGCTCAGACCATACGCCCCACACTGCATCAAATTAGTCTGTATGGCTGTCGTCCCAGAAGGAAGCCTCTTCTAAAAATGATGCACAAGTCGGAAAACAGTTTGCTGAATACAAGCAGACTAAGGACATGGATTACTGGAACCATGTCCTGTGGTCCGATGAGACGAAGATAAACTTATTTGGTTAGGATGGTGTCAAGCATGTGTGGCAGCAACCGGGTGAGGTGTACAAAGACAAGTGTGTCTTGCCTACAGTCAAGCATGGTGGTGGGAGTGTCATGGTCTGGGCCTGCATGATTGCTGCCGGCACTGGGGAGCTACAGTTCATTGAAGGAGCCATGAAAGCTAACATGTACTGTGACATACTAAAGCAGCGCATGATACCACAGAGCAGTATTCCAACATGATAACGACCCCAAACACATCTCCAAGACGACCACTGCCTTGCAAAAGAAGCTGAGGGTAAAGGTGATGGACTGGCCAAGCATGTCTCCAGACCTAAACCCTATTGAGCATCTGTGGGGCATCCTCAAATGGAAGGGGGGGGAGTGCAAGGTCTCTAACATCCAACAGCATCATCATGGAGGAGTGGAAGAGGACTCCAGTGGCAACCTGTGAATCTCTGGGGAACTCCATGCCCAAGAGGGTTAAGGCAGTGCTGGAAGATAATGATGGCCACACAAAATATTGACACTTTGGGCCCAATTTGGACATTTCCACTTGGGGGTGTACTCACTTTTGTTGCCAACAGTTTAGACATTAATGGCTGTGTGTTGAGTTATTTTGAGGGGACAGGAAATTTACACTGTTATACAGGCTGTACACTCACTACTTTACATTGTAGCGAAGTCTCATTTCTTTAGTGTTGTCACATGAAAATATATAATAAAATATTTACAAAAATGTGAGGGGTATACTCACTTTTGTGAGATACTGTACATACATATCCATCTTTTGACATGTATATTTATGTATCTCTATGTTGAAGCTCTTTGCCCAGCTTTTATTTTCTAACACCTGAGATCTTATATCTTTATAACTTTTATGTGCAATATTTTTTTGTAATATTTTTTATTAGATGGTGTTATTATGAGTTTAAGTTTACTTTTTAATGTATTTAACCAGAGCTTTCAGGTCATCCTAACCCAACGTGCATTAACTTCAATTGCGCTCAAGTGATTGCGTTTAATTTCAACTTGTAATACGATTGAAAAATCAGACGTCTACAAACCGCTGAGATATACCCCTTTTTTCTTGCACGCAACTGTTCCTGCACCACTCGTAATCTAGTCAGAAATCACACTTTATTCCTCCTAGTAATGTAGCACCATAAACCATTGCATTTCTGAGCTTAGTCTGTAAAGACATTCTATCAATCAAGACCTTTCACCAAAAGATATCAAGAAAATTAGGCAAATTAGATAAAATAAGTAAATTAGAAAGTTGTTTAAAATTGCATGCTCTTTCTAAATCATGAAAGAAAAAAAATGGGTTTCATGTCCCTTTAATGCATCCATCTGGATTCCATTTTTGGCTGGAATATCCCTTTAATTAAAAGTTAAGTTTTATATACTCTAAGTCTTAGTAGAGGAGTGCTGCTAAACCCTTACCTTTTATTTCCTTTATTAGTTACATACTGAAGAAGAGAAAGCATCTTCAGAAAACTGTTTATTGTTCATCAAAACATCAGCTTGTGAGAACAAATTTAATTAATAATCAGCTTACATTATAACTGTGAGATGAAACTGGTTCTTCATTTACAGTTTAAATAATAATAATATACAAAACTGTTTGCAGATCACCTTCATAAGAGCTGGCTACAACAGTGTGACTCACGGCAGGGCCCTCTACCCCTTTGATCCCTATAAATGCTACCTTAAATACCGCCTATGTTTATAACGCTGCGGAATCTGTTGGCGCTCTACAAATAACTGAAATTAATAATAATAACAAACCGAGAAGAGAGCTATAGCATGGAATTAGTGAATCATTGCTAGAACAGAAATATTTAAAAATACAACTACAGAATGGCAATTTACTACTAATCCTGACCTGAACATGGCAGGTGATTAGTGGCTATTCAAATATGACTCCCCTGATTGGGCCAGGGACAGTAGCACATTTCTGGCTCAGAGCTGACTTTAATTGTACATTTAACTCTTTCGCGGAGGTTTAAACACATAGTCATATAATAAAAGGAAGGTACAGAGGTAAACAGTAAAAATGCTATATAAATAAGCACACTTGAACAATAATGTAGTTTGCACAGCAAGAGAGGGAAATTTTAATATTAATAAAACATTACAAGAAGAGGGCTGTGATTGACTGCATAATGCCGACGACACCCAAATCTACTTCTCTGCACCAGACGTATCTCCTTCCTTGCTAGCCCGTGTCACTAACTGTCTTTCTCACATCTCTTCCTGGATGTCCTCTCACTACCTCAAGCTAAATCTCTCCAAAACTGATCTCCTTATTTTCCCCCCCTTCATCCAAAATCTCCACCTTCAATCTCTCTCTAACTCCATAATTACCCCTACAAGAGGGCTGTGATTGACTGCATAATGCCGACGACACCCAAATCTACTTCTCTGCACCAGACGTATCTCCTTCCTTGCTAGCCCGTGTCACTAACTGTCTTTCTCACATCTCTTCCTGGATGTCCTCTCACTACCTCAAGCTAAATCTCTCCAAAACTGATCTCCTTATTTTCCCCCCTTCATCCAAAATCTCCACCTTCAATCTCTCCATCATTACCCCTACCCCGCATGCCCGATGTCTTGGGGTCACATTTGACTCAGATCTTTCTTTCACTCCTCACATTCAGTCCTTGGCTAAAGCCTGACGCTTCCACCTTAAAAAATATCTCTAAAATTAGACATTTCCTTACACAAGGCACAGCTAAGATTTTAATCCGCTTTCTCATCCTTTCCCGCCTCAATTACTGCAACCCTGTCCTCTCTGGTCTCCCCAGCTGCCGCCTAGCTCCTTTACAATCCATAATGAATGCTTCTGCCAGGCTCATCTTCCTTACAAGTCGCTCTTCATCTGCTGCGCCTCTCTGCCAATCCCTTCACTGGCTTCCTCTTGCCTCTAGGATTAAACACAAAATTCTGACTCTGACATACAAAGCTCTCAACTGCACTGCTCCCCCCTACATGTCAGACCTTGTCTCCCTCCCGTCCCCTTCGCTCTGCTCATGATCTCCTACTCTCCTCCTGTCTTGTGACTTCCTCACACTTCCACTTACAGGACTTCTCCAGACTGGCTCCCATCTTGTGGAACACTCTGCCTTGCTCCACAAGACTCTCCCCTAGTTTTGAAAACTTCAAGCGCTCCCTAAAGACTCTACTGTTCAGGGATGCATACAACCTACACTAACCTTTCTTTATACCATTTGTTCTCTTCCATTGCTATCCCCTTGATCCCCCTTAACATGTAAGCCTAAGAGCCATGCTGTTTGTAGATCACCTTCTTAAGAGCTGACTACAACAGTGCGACTCTTGGCAGGGCCCTCTACCCGTCTGATCCCTATAAATGTTTCCTTGTATTCTGCCTATGTTTATAGCGCTATGGAATCTGTTGGCGATCTACAAATAACCAATAATAATAATAATAATAATCGTTTTTATGAACAATTCCATTAGTTCAATATACTGTAGATAATAAAGAAAATCTCCATTTAAGAATGTGAAAATCTTTGATTATTATTATAAGTTAAAATAATAAAATGTGACGTAAACCCAGAAAAAGTGACAATCAAATTTGAACTATATAGCCCATGATATAAATGTTTGGTTAAATTCTACTGTGACCAGCAAACAATTATGCCAGTTTGCAGATTCTAATCACTTTTAATTGTTAAAAGGCTTAACTTTTTTGTGACAAATGACAAGAAAAAATGTTTCCGATAATAATTAATTATTCCAAACACTTTTCTTTAGTATGAAAATGAAAGCAAATAAAATATTGTAAAATATTGTTTAAACTTAAAAAAACTATCAAACGAAAACTTCCTATGTACTCAAAATCTACTGAATTACGGCACGTTACATTAAAGGGATATGATACCCAAATGTTGAAGCACATGCAAGTGATGCAGAATAGCTGTAAAAAGTTGATTAGAACATATCAACTGCACATCTCTATGTAAAAAAGGAAGATACTGTATTTTTACTTCAAATTTCCTAAGTATTCACAGTTTCACACACCACTGTAAAAAGACTTTAAGCAGCCGCTAGTACCAGGACAAGCTAGGGAGTGTGCATCTGTCATTTGCAGGCACATTCATGTTATTTAACTATTCAGTTTAAGTAAGTTCTATGAGAGCATGACCTCAGCACTGCTGATGCTGATTGGCTTCTGTTTGTTTTTTTGTTTTTCCAACTTGCAGCTGCACAGTATCCGAAGTATAACTTTTTACACAGCACTTACTCTGGTGAGCTGAAGACATTTTTAGATAAAATTTTACATAAAGATGCTCAGATGACATTATTTCCTTGTCAGCTTTTTACAGTTATGCTGCATCACTTTCAAGTTATTTTACATATGAGTATTATATCCCTTTAACAAAGGGAACATGATCTTACCTTCTGTGTAGCTATTGATTTCATATCTATCTGATATCACTATTCTGTATGTATGTATGGTAGTAAAAGCCTTAAGCAAATATGCTAATACTGCTATCACTACTACTACAGCAACTAATACTTAATAATAAAAATAATAATAGTAATCATATTATTATTAATGTTATTATTGTTATTATTAATAATAATTTGTTGTTAGAGTTGATGATGAATTTACTGATTCCTGTAATGGTCATTTATTTAACAGCCCATAATAACAGCCCACATACATGTATGAACATTAAATGTTTTTTTGTTATTTTTTCAACTGGAAGGAAAACAAATGTTTGGTTGTCATGAAACTGACATACAGCTCCTTGTTTAAGATTAACAAGGTGGCCACATTGTATCATCTGCTATTTTGCATTGACAAAGGGACCAATGTTACAAACACATGCTGTTGTTTTATTGTATGCTGTTATTTGGTATTTATCTCACACAAGCAATTTACACCCAATTACTATACAAACACGATGACTGAAAGAGCCTGGGAACCAATCTTATCCCAATGTGAAAATGTATGTCCCTCAGCAGGAATGGATGGGAATAAGCATGTTTAGAATGCACAGATTCTTTTGATATGCACATAAAATATATTGCACTTCTCAAAGTGAAAATGAATATGAATGTACTTGACACATAAAAAAAAAGAAGTCATTAAAACTGATTTGGAGGAGTGTTACTATTTTTATTTCAAGGACAGTCAAGAAGAATTTGATGCTAATTTAGAATATGAACTGCAGACACAAATTCATGTGGTTTTGCAAATAAATGTAAATGTTCTCATTTTTGAGGGTTGCTTTAATTGGCTATTTGCCATTAAGTCACCAAAACCACAAGCTAAGTGTCATTTGATAGGAAAGGATTGGAATCACAAGCAAACCTTCTGTCTCTTTGACAAAAAAAAAATGCAGAGGTAAGCAGTGTCAGACCCAGCTGCATCAACATAGCACTGAAAAGACAAATGAGATCTTTCCCTGCTGGATATATGAGGACTGAAAAAGTCCACAGAGCTAAAATAAAACAAAAACTTTTTCATATCTTTGGAACAGCTGTGACAACTAAAGCTACAAGACATTGCATACAAAAGAATGGCTAGATGATTTGAAACATGAGGCATTTTTGCTTTTTTTGTTTTTTTTTAAATATTTTTTTCCATTTCCTCAGTATTTATAATCATTCCTGTCCAGTTTGCGTGGCAATCCTATATTGCCCTAGTGACAGCTAACCTTACAGAATTACCAATGGTATGGAGCATTTAATTTATAACAATTCTTTGAACTATTGATATACAGGAAATTACAGGGCACATATTCTTCATTGTCAATTTACATTAAGCATTATATTGTATTTTTGGCTACAAGAAACAATAGACAAATGTCCACATTATATAAAACCATGCAGCACAAAGTTGTTACATGGACATGAAAGTCACTATTAAATTTCCATGGTCTAGAAAGAGTATGCAAATTGATTTTATTCAGTTAGTAGCCATTGTTGAAAAGCATACTTAGGTAGGCCCAGAGCAGCAATACACTACTGGGAGCTAGCTGGTGACTGGTGGCTACACATATACCTTTAACAGTACAATAACAAAATGTTAAATCAGGCACACAAAAAAGGTTTTTCCTTTCTTTTTAAAGATATTACAACTAATTTAACTTTAAAAACGCTGCAGAATCTGTTGGCACTCTACAAATAACCGATAATAATAATAATAATAATATTAATAATAAAAGGGAAAGTCTCCCTCAACATAATCCCCACAAAATATAGACTCTTGAAAAAGTGTGCTAAACAAGCCAAGTTAGCACATTCATAGCCTCAAAAGATAGTTATTGTCAGCGATGATCCTTGATTTTTAGACACACATCCAGATTATGTATATATTCTCAGTCAGGGAAAATATTTTATCAGATATTGATAAATTAAATGACATTCAGCATGTGCATTTGTTTCTTTATGAACGCAACTTCATAATGAAAATCGAATATTCGTTTCATTTTTATAAAAACGAATTTCCGAATGAATGCACCAACTAAATTTAAAGAAAACAAAGAAATTATGACAAAATTTGTCAGTATTAATTCATTTTTTTTAAATTAGAGAAGGTCCTTTAGTGCAGGCCCTGGGCTATATGAAGAAGGGTTGGGATTAACGCAGCCTTCCACTGCGCTAGAGGTAAGTATAATGCTACAGGTGAACTTTTTCACCTGCAGAAAAGGAACATTTACATTTGTTTAATGAAAATGAACATAAATGACCCATGAATATTCAGTATTTGTTTGATTTAAAACAAAACTAATACTGAATAGTGTACCAGACTAATTTCCCTGAATATTGGTTTGGAAACATTCAGATGAACCAAATCTTTCTCTTTTGTACATGTCTACCTATAACAAATGTGACTGATGTATTGGGGATATTAGATCATTTTGAAAAAGTATTGATAAAAGAATTGAAACAAAAGATTGCGGTTTCTCTTAGGAAAGACTATGTGGATGTTAAAATGGTAATTAGGATTCTACGATTTAGAAAAGAATGAATGATTTATCATAAGAATACTCTAAGGTATGAGGCACTAAAGACAGCGTCACTGACTCTTATGAAGATTATTATATAATCTATAAAACGTTCTCTAGAAGTTTCTGGAAACAAGATTTATTAGTATAAGAATCTATTAGAACTCTATATGGATAATAACTTGTATAAAGAAAATAGATTAATACAAATATACAAGAATTAAATAAGAATATTAAAAATAGAAAATGGAAACATTGATAGAGATGGGAATGATTACTCCCAGGAATGTAAAACTAAAGATAAGGAACAGACGGAGAGATCAGAATTAATAAATAATGTCATGTTGAGACCATAAAGTGCTCAAAAAATATTTACGAGTATTTAAATGACCCAGAAACCAGAAACAACAAGGGGATGAAAAATCTGGAGAAGGAACTGCAATAACTTTAACATGGGTCAAATACAGAAAAACAATTGAAATAAAAATTTGTAAACGCTAAAAGGAAAATAAACTATTCAAATTAAAAAAAAAACAAGGTGGGAAAGGACCTATACATATTATAGGGTTTCTGAGCAGAATTCCTATAATGAAACTAAAGATAAATGGAGCTTACTCAATGAGAATAAATTAACTCAAAGAGAATAAATTTAAGATTCTAAGTAGTAATAATAGAAAAACATTAAGAAGACACTCTGAGAATGGGGATTTTTTTTATTTTAGAAAACTCACCAATAAGACAAAGGACATCAAAATATTTATTAGAGGAGAAAATTAAAAGAAAAAACCCAAAACTAAGAAAAAGAGAGCTAGAGGCACAAAAGGGAGAGGAACAAAGGGAAAACAATAGAAGTTAAAGTAAATATGAATGGAGTGTTTAATTTGAGTAAAACCATTCTGAATGAAGACCATAATGTTAGGTTTAGGTATATAATTTGCTCCCACTTTGAAAATGAATGCATTTTAGAGATGTAAGTCTATATTCATGTGTGAGGAAATTTATATATATAGTCCTTGCCAAAAATATTGGCATCCCTGCATTTCTGTCAGATACTGCACCACTTTGCAATTACAAATGTTTAGGCATTCTCATGTTTATTTTTTTTGTTTGTATTGGTATGACACAAAAAAGTGGAGAAAAAAAAGCCAAATCTGACACATTCCACGCAAAACTCCAAAAATGAACTAGCTAAAATTATTGGCACCTTCTCAAAATTGTAAGAAATAATTGCATTCCAAGTTTGTGATGCTCTTTTGTAATTAAACTCATCTGTATCAGTTAACAGGTGCTGAAAATATAGAAATCACACCAGCAACCAGTTAAAATGGTGAAAAATTGTCTTAACCTTTCTATTGTGTGTCTCTCTGTGCCATACTGAGCATGGAGAAGAGAAAGAGCAGCAAATAATTCTCTGAGGATTTGAGAAAATAATTTGTGTAAAAGTATGGAAAATCTCAAGGTTACAGACATCTCCAGAGATCTGAATGTTCCTGTGTCCACTGTGCGCATAAAGTTTACAGCCCATGGCACTGTAACTAATCTCCCTGGACATGGACGAAAGAGAAAAATTAATAAAAGATTGCAACAAAGGAATGTTCGAATGGTGGATAAAGAACCTTGATCAACCTCCAGACAAATTCAAGCTGAACTTCAGGCACAGGGTACAAATGTATCAGCTCACACTATACGTCGCCATATGAATGAAAATGGATGCTATGGTAGTAGACACAGGAGGACCCCACTGCTGACACAGAAACATAAAAAAGCCAGATTGGAGTTTGCCAAAATTTACCTGAGGAAGCCAAAATCCATTTGAGAGAATGTGCTGTGGACAGACAAAACAAAATTACAGCTTTTTTGTAAAGCCTATCATTCTACTGTTTTCAGAAAAAGAAATGAGGCTTTTACAGAAAATAATACAGTCCCTACAGTCAAACATGGTGGAGGTTCGCTGATGTTTTGAGGTTGCTTTGCTGCTTCAAGATGTCTTTGTGCATGGCATTATGAAATCTGAAGACTACCAGATAATTCTGTGATGCAATAAAGGGCCCAGTGTAAGAAAGTTGGATCTCCGTCAGAGGTCATGGGTCTTACAGCAGGACAATGACCCAAAGCACACGTCAAAAAGCACCCAGAAATGGTTTAAGACAAAGCACTGGAGAGTACTGAACTGACCAGCAATGAGTCCAGATCTCAATCCCATAGAGCACCTGTGGAGAGATCTTAAAACAGCAGTTGGGAAAAGGAACCCTTCCAATCTGAGAAACCTGGAGCAGTTGGTGAAAGAAGAGTGGTTCAAAATTCCAGTAGAAACTCATTGATGGTTACAGGAAGCGATTCATTTCAGTTTTGTTTTTCCAAGGGGTGTGCTACCAAATTTTAAATCGAAGGTGCCAATAATATTGTCCTGTCTATTTTTGGAGTTTTGCGTGGAATGTGTCAGATTTGGCTTATTTTTCTCCACTTTTTTGCGTCATACCAATACAAACAAAAGAAATAAACATGAGAATGCCTAAACATTTGTAATTGCAACGATTTTATTGGCGAAATGGAGCATTATCTGACAGAAATTCAGGGATGCCAATATTTTTGGCCATGACTGTATATATATATATATATATATATATATATATATATATATTTATAGAAACACAGGAACATTTTCCTCACTCCAGGATAATAGAATAAAAGTTCTTTACTGGTTCAATGCGCTAAAAACATAAACATGGACGGTAGTCCAGATAAAAGCAAAAAAGGAAAGACAAGGGGGACCAAGACCCCCTGTGACATCATACGCATTTCATGCTGCTAGGGCACTTGTTCACTAATAGGGAACAGGGGGATGGTATACTCTATATATAGATTTAAACATCCTTGCTTGATTAGATTAACCACACATTTCAGTTACACCTTACACATTTTGCTAAACTCAATGAAAAAATGAACAATGACACCAGTATATAAAAATACTCAATGGGTAACATATTAGTTAAATGAATTCAAAGCAATAAGTTGTATTTAATACAAAAAAAAACCTGTTAACCAAACTAAGTGGTAACTCTGAGAGTTCCCAGTCTGCCTCTACAAGCACAACTGAGTGCTGCTACATCTGTGAGTATAAATTTGGCATTCACAGTTTATCCGGTTGTCCATAACTTTATCACACTAGGAGGCGCCTTTGTTTTTTGTGATTCCTTTCACGCAGAGAAAATTTGTATATAATACAATATTGCTAAGCTACCCAGTAAATAGGGTATAATAGCAAAACTGTAAATCACAATGCAAAGAATATATTACAATGTATAAAAATCATATTAACTTTTGATAAACATATTGACATCCATGCTTGAATTTAGACCTGAAGGCACCCTAGTTTTGAGGTGGAAAATTCAAAAGTCCTCTCTTTCATCCAATTTAAATTCCCTATTACCCCCTCTAGGGTGCCTATGTATAAAGTCAATGCCCTGCACTCAGAATTATGATGGTATCTGAAGTGTTTGGCTACAGGTGTTTTGGAATCAGGATCCCCAATGGACCTGAGATGTTCCAAAAAAACGGTCCTTAAGAGACCGGTATATTAAATTTTACACCCTTGACAAGTAAGGAGATACACCACATGGGTGCTATTACAATTTATAAAATAACAAATATCAAATTCTTTGTCAAGTACCTCTGATCTACAAATGTTACCCTGAATAATATGGGAACAAGTTTTGCATCTGGAAGCATTACATTTAAAACAACCATTTCTTTTCTGCAACCATGTACCTGATGTTTCTTTTGGTAACATTGAAGGAGATAATATGTTTCTAAGTGTTTTTGCTTTCCGTGAAACAAATTTACAACCATCCTTCATAATTTCATTCAATTTCTCATAATTTTGAAGTATGGAAAGATTTTGTTATATTCCATACTAAAGGCTGTTATGAAAATAGGAGATGTTAGATGTTTGTCCCTCTTTGTTTTCTGTCTATATTTTAGAAGTTCTAGGTATCTTATTCATATTATCTTTAGCTTGTATTAAAACCTCCTTTGGATAACCTCGCAGTTGTAATTTTTCTATGACATTTTCTGCCTTTTGTTCATATACCACTGGATTAGAACAATTCCGTTTAACTCTAATGAGTTGACTTTTCGGAATCGATTTTAAGAAATGAGGAGGATGACAGGAATTGTATTTCAAAATACTATTGCCCGATGTAGGTTTGTGATATAATTCTACTTCAATAGTACAGTCATGTGGTTTAATAGTTACATCCAAAAAGTTCAGATGTTCAGTGCTGTATTCAATAGTAAAACAAAGATTCAGATTGTTACTTTGTGAATACTGATGAAAATTATTGATGGACTCACTGTCTCCCTCCCAAATAAGGACCAAATCATCAATATAACGTCCGTAATAAATAATATTTTTACGAAAAGGATTACTATCTCCAAAGATGTGGAAGAACTCCCACCAACCTAAAAATAGGTTGGCGTAGGATTTTGCAAATTTAGCACCCATAGCTGTTCCACATCTCTAGAGAGAGAATCGATTCTCAAACAAAAAACAATTGTGAGTAAGTAAATATTCAGTGGCCATGAGCAAACAGACTATGGTGGCTTCATCATAATTGGACCTATTTCTGAGGAAAAATTCCAATGCTTGTAATCCCTTTTCATGAGAGATTACATATATAAAGAGGATCATCCAAAGACACGAGTGTAATTGGATTTCCAAGGTATATCCTGAATTTGCTGTATAAAGGACGTAGTGTTCTGTATATAGCTAGGGAGAGCCAAAACAAGAGGTTGCAAAAACGTATTAACCAGTTCTGAGAGAGGTTCATTTAGAGACCCAATGCCAGCCACGATAGGGCGGCCAGGGGGATTCAAAGGGTTCTTGTGGAATATATATATATATTTAGTTTTTAATGCAGAGGAATGATAATAAATCAGTATAAAAATGTGTTCTTACAAATCTAAAATCAAAAGGTTGTGATATTACACTTTTTGAACAAATAGTAAACAAGGATCTGAAAAAAACAAGCTATAACACACATAATTTAAGTAAGACAAAATGTTATGTTAAGACCACAAAGTGATAAAGATGCTTACAAGTATTTAAAAAAAGACCTATAATGTGAACTTGGTAATACACCATAGATACATTTATGTAGAACTGCTACATTTCTTTATGAATCAAAGAAGCCAAATGGATTTATGAAACAAAGAAGCCAAATGGATTTGGGCATTAGACACTCTGGCCTAGATTTAGAGTTTGGCGTTAGCCGTGAAAACCAGCGTTAGAGGCTCCTAACGCTGGTTTTAGGCTACCGCCGGTATTTGGAGTCACTCAAAATAGGGTCTAACACTCACTTTTCAGCCGCAACTTTTCCATACCGCAGATCCCCCTACGCCATTTGCGTATCCTATCTTTTCAATGGGATCTTTCTAACTCTGGTATTTAGAGTCGTTTCTGAAGTGAGCGTTAGAGCTCTAACGACAAAACTCCAGCCGCAGGAAAAAAGCAGGAGTTAAGAGCTTTCTGGGCTAACGCCGGTTCATAAAGCTCTTAACTACTGTACCCTAAAGTACACTAACACCCATAAACTACCTATGTACCCCTAAACTGAGGTCCCCCCACATCGCCGCAATTCGATTAAATTAGATTTTTTAACCCCTAATCTGCCGACCGCCACCTACGTTATATTTTTGTACCCCTAATCTGCTGCCCCTAACCCCGCCGACCCCTGTATTATATTTATTAACCCCTAACCTGCCCCCACAACGTCGCCGCCAGCTACTTACAATAATTAACCCCTAATCTGCCGACCGCAAAGCGCCGCCACCTACGTTATCCTTATGTACCCCTAATCTGCTGCCCCTAACACCGCCGACCCCTATATTATATTTATTAACCCCTAATCTGCCCCCCTCAACATCGCCGACACCTGCCTACACTTATTAACCCCTAATCTGCCGAGCGGACCTGAGCGCTACTATAATGATCGGAACAGCCAATAGAATGCGAGCTCAATCTGATTGGCTGATTGGATCAGCCAATCGGATTGAACTTGATTCTGATTGGCTGATTCCATCAGCCAATCAGAATATTCCTACCTTAATTCCGATTGGCTGATAGAATCCTATCAGCCAATCGGAATTCGAGGGACGCCATCTTGGATGACGTCCCTTAAAGGAACCGTCATTCGTCGGGAGACGCCGGAAGAAGAGGATGGATCCGCGTCGGATGCTTCAACATGGACCCGCTCCGCACCAGATGGAAGAAGATCGAAGATGCCGCTTGGATGAAGATGTTTGCCGGTCCGGATGTCCTCTTCTTGCCGGATAGGAGGAAGACTTTGGACCCTCTTCTGGACTTCTTCAGTGGATGTCTAGCCCCCGCTTGGGTTGGATGAAGATATCGGAGCCAGGACCGATCGGTGATACCCGGTGAGGTGAAGACAAGGTAGGAAGATCTTCAGGGGCTTAGTGTTAGGTTTATTTAAGGGGGGTTTGGGTTAGATTAGGGGTATGTGGGTGGTGGGTTGTAATGTTGGGGGGGGGTATTGTATGTTTTTTTTTACAGGCAAAAGAGCTGATTTTCTTGGGGCATGCCCCGCAAAGGGCCCTGTTCAGGGCTGGTAAGGTAAAAGAGCTTTTAAATTTATTAATTTAGAATAGGGTAGGGCATTTTTTTATTTTGGGGGGCTTTGTTATTTTATTAGGGGGCTTAGAGTAGGTGTAATTAGTTTAAAATTGTTGTAATATTTTTCTTATGTTTGTAAATATTTTTTTATTTTTTGTAACTTAGTTCTTTTTTATTTTTTGTACTTTAGTTAGTTTATGTAATTGTAGTTATTTGTAGTTAAATTGTATTTAATTTATTTATTGATAGTGTAGTGTTAGGTTTTATTGTAGGTAATTGTAGGTATTTTATTTAATTAATTTATTGATAGGGTAGTGTTAGGTTTAATTATAACTTAGGTTAGGACTTATTTTACAGGTAATTTTGTTATTATTTTAACTAGGTAACTATTAAATAGTTCTTAACTATTTAATAGCTATTGTACCTAGTTAAAATAATTACAAAGTTGCCTGTAAAATAAATATTAATCCTAAAATAGCTATAATATAATTATAATTTATATTGTAGCTATATTAGGATTTATTTTACAGGTAAGTATTTATCTTTAAATAGGAATAATTTATTTAATAAGAGTTAATTAATTTCGTTAGATTTAAATTATATTTAATTTAGGGGGGTGTTAGTGTTAGGGTTAGACTTAGCTTTAGGGGTTAATACATTTATTAGAATAGCGGTGAGCTCCGGTCGGCAGATTAGGGGTTAATAATTGAAGTTAGGTGTCGGCGATGTTAGGGAGGGCAGATTAGGGGTTAATACTATTTATGATAGGGTTAGTGAGGCGGATTTGGGGTTAATAACTTTATTATAGTAGCGCTCAGGTCCGCTCGGCAGATTAGGGGTTAATAAGTGTAGGCAGGTGTCGGCGACGTTGAGGGGGGCAGATTAGGGGTTAATAAATATAATATAGGGGTCGGCGGTGTTAGGGGCAGCAGATGAGGGGTACATAAGGATAACGTAGGTGGCGGCGCTTTGCGGTCGGCAGATTAGGGGTTAATTATTGTAAGTAGCTGGCAGCGACGTTGTGGGGGGCAGGTTAGGGGTTAATAAATATAATATAGGGGTCGGCGGTGTTAGGGGCAGCAGATTAGGGGTACATAGGGATAATGTAAGTTGCGACGGTTTACAGAGCGGAAGATTAGGGGTTAATAATATAATGCAGGGATCAGCGATAGCGGGGGCGGCAGATTAGGGGTTAATAAGTGTAAGGTTAGGGGTGTTTAGACTCGGGGTACATGTTAGAGTGTTAGGTGCAGACGTAGGAAGTGTTTCCCCATAGGAAACAATGGGGCTGCGTTAGGAGCTGAACGCTGCTTTTTTGCAGGTGTTAGGTTTTTTTTCAGCTCAAACAGCCCCATTGTTTCCTATGGGAGAATCGTGCACGAGCACGTTTTTGAGGCTGGCCGCGTCCGTAAGCAACTCTGGTATCAAGAGTTGCATTTGCGGTAAAAATGATCTACGCTCCTTTTTTGGAGCCTAACGCAGCATTTTTTGGGACTCTCGATACCAGAGTTAATATTATGGTGCGGCCAGAAAAAAGCCCGCGTAGCGTTAACAGCCCATCTACCGCCAAACTCCAAATCTAGGCCTATGTTTACTAGGGTCCTTAATCCGGAGTTTGATTTAATGCCCCTTATATAAAGAATGCTCTATTGATTATATATGCTTACCTAATAGTTTAACATTATAGGTACCCTATGAGAGCTCACTCTATCCTCTGTATTCTGTTGTTTTTAATTTAATTTTGTTTTGAGGGTCAATACTACACAATGGCTAGTCAGGGTTAAATTAGTAGGCTTGTACCTTTTAGTTGTTTTGATGATGATGTTAGTGTGATGTCATTTTTGCACATGCCCTCTTGTGGCTTGTGGATTGGCTCCTCATTGATTGTCTTGTGTATAAATTGTGCTATCATTTCAATGTATGTTAGCTTGAGAAAGTGACAAGAAGCCCAGAAACATTGCTCTAATAAAGATGTTTTCCTTTTCGTGAGAGTGCTACCTTATTGACCATTTTCTACTACTGCATTTGGAACTTGGAGGGGGCTCCCTGAGGGTTTGAGCACCTACCTTACTTCATCTTGGAAGTTTATTGACAATTATCCTAACATATAGGTGTGTGCTGATCTGAACTGTGTTTTACCTATGTTCCCTCCCTCTTTTGGATTACAGCACCCCATGAAGACATTTTATTTAGTATTTACTAAGGAAACCATCCTATTACCATAATGGCAAGTGAAACAGGCTTGTTTGCATATACAGAGGAGGAGGCAGCACGCATAGTCACACTACAGTGGGACCCAGAGAATTCCTAACGACTCCAGATAAGGATATACAGAAAAGGGAGCTTGAGAGATGATGAAAAGACAAATCAATTTACAACTTCACTCCTCCACCCTAGCCGAGTATTATAGGGTTCGGTGAATTCCAAGAGGTATGGGTTCCCCACTCCAGCCCACCTTCTTTGCCGGCAATACAGAGTTTTGCACAAAATATCAACAGATCCTTAATAAGAGCTTGATGCGCATAATGACATTGAACATCGAATTTTCAAATCTAGAGCTCAGTACCTTAGGACCTGCTATCACAGCGCACCAAAACAAATTGCGGGACACAGCCGGTGAAGAAGAATATGACAAAATTGTGAATGACATCAAGGATGTGACTACTACGCTCAAACAGGAAATAGATGAGAGAAAGTGCCGGAAGTTCAGGTGCGACGAATACGATTACACTACTGGAAGTGCATACGATTGCCTTGTCATGGATAGGATAGAGGAGAAATACATATACACACACACATTATACAGGGAATTTTGCTCTGGTGGATCCGCTACATTAATGACTTGTTCATCTTGTGGCGGGGCACCCCTGAGAATTTGATACAATTAAAGAAAGATATAGAGAGGGAGGTACCCTTCCTAAAATTCAGTACTAAGATGAGTATGGAAAACATAGAATTCCTTGACACCATGGTGTATAAAAATAATGATAGGTTGGAGACTGACTTATACACAAAGCCAACCGACCGTAACACACTATTGTATAGATCCAGCTGCCATCCCCCCATGGTGTTCAAAAGCGTACCCAAATCACAGCTAATAAGGGTAAACAGAATAGTCTCAGACCCTAAGAAATGCCAGGAAAGGTCAGGGCAGATGGTGGAGAAATTTGTCAATAGGGGCTACAGCCCACATGAGTTGGATAATATCCAAAGTATTCCCACAACACGTACCAACATAAAGCAAGGGGGGAATTCCACTAGAATTTCCTTTGTCAGCACATACAATACTATGAGCAACAGAACCTTTAACATCATTAAAAAAAAATTGTTTCTGTTAAGAGAAGCTTTTCCTGAGATCCAAGAGTTTAACCATTATCCTAAGGTAGCATACCACAAAGGCAACACCATGGGCAAAAGATTAGTAGAAATTTTTTTGGTACCCCAAAAAATGGGACATACCCATGCTTAGGATGCACCCAATGTAACAGTGTCATTAAGGGAGGGGAAATATCACACCCCTACGTGGGCAAGCAGTTTAGAATCCCAGGGTACTTTACTTGTAATTCTACATACTGTATGTAGTTGTTAGAGAATTATGTGTGACTGATGTAAGAAATAAGATGTGGGATCACAACTGCAGATATATTTGCTTATGGATTCTATCTTCTGCGCAGTAAAATATCAGAAAAGGATACTTTAGTTGTGAGTATTATTATGTTACAGGAGAATTGCAAGCTGCAATTCCTGTGCAGCAGTTTGTTTAGTATGACATCAGCCAGGGGGCGTGGTCTAGCCCGGAGTTGGTTTGTTTGCTCCAACTAGTTATATACTTTTATCAGTGTTTTGATAGATGCTAGACTGTATAGCAACCTTGTCCAGACGATCTTTACAAGACTGTGTATAGTTTATTACAGTGCACAACCTTATAGTCCTTTGGAGCTGCTGTCATGCAGTGAAGGTGGCGTGCTGTGTCGGGAGGATTCGTATAGCTCCGTGTTGTAACAGAGGAGCTGCAGAGAGCTGAGAGCACCGCAAGCAGCTGTCTGTGTAATCCGGTAAGTGTAATAGCAGAGAGCAGGTTAAGTAGTCCGTCCTTAAGAGCTAACACAAACGAAGACTGTGCCAGAGGAGAATGTTGGTTCAGAGGCTGCTGTGAAACACAAAGCGACAGCACACTAGAGGAAATCCTGTTGATGTAAATCAGGTTACCGAAAATCTGTATATTAGATTCTTTAGAAGTGGAGTTTTGATAATAAGTAGCAACTGCGGTTCAGCTGGAAACTTAGGCCTAGATTTGGAGTTTGGCGGTAGATGGGCTGTTAACGCTACGCGGGCTTTTTTCTGGCCGCACCATAAAATTAACTCTGGTATCGAGAGTTCAAAAAAAATGCTGCGTTAGGCTCCAAAAAAGGAGCGTAGAGCATTTTTACCGCAAATGCAACTCTCGATACCAGAGTTGCTTACGGACGCGGCCAGCCTCAAAAACGTGCTCGTGCACGATTCTCCCATAGGAAACAATGGGGCTGTTTGAGCTGAAAAAAAACCTAACACCTGCAAAAAAGCAGCGTTCAGCTCCTAACGCAGCCCCATTGTTTCCTATGGGGAAACACTTCCTACGTCTGCACCTAACACTCTAACATGTACCCCGAGTCTAAACACCCCTACCCTTACACTTATTAACCCCTAATCTGCCGCCCCCGCTATCGCTGACCCCTGCATTATTTTATTAACCCCTAATCTTCCACTCCGTAAACCGCCGCTACCTACATTATACCTATGTACCCCTAATCTGCTGCCCCTAACACTGCCGACCCCTATATTATATTTATTAACCCCTAACCTGCCCCCCACAACGTCGCCGCCAGCTACTTACAATAATTAACCCCTAATCTGCCGACCGCAAAGCGCCGCCACCTACGTTATCCTTATGTACCCCTAATCTGCTGCCCCTAACACCGCCGACCCCTATATTATATTTATTAACCCCTAATCTGCCCCCCTCAACGTCGCCGACACCTGCCTACACTTATTAACCCCTAATCTGCCGAGCGGACCTGAGCGCTACTATAATAAAGTTATTAACCCTTAATCCGCCTCACTAACCTTATCATAAATAGTATTAACCCCTAATCTGCCCTCCCTAACATCGCCGACACCTAACTTCAATTATTAACCCCTAATCTGACGACCGGAGCTCACCGCTACTATAATAAATGGATTAACCCCTAAAGCTAAGTCTAACCCTAACACTAACACCCCCCTAAATTAAATATAATTTTAATCTAACAAAATTAATTAACTCTTATTAAATAAATTATTCCTATTTAAAGCTAAATACTTACCTGTAAAAAGAAATCCTAATATAGCTACAATATAAATTATAATTACATTGTAGCTATTTTAGGATTAATATTTATTTTACAGGCAACTTTGTAATTATTTTAACTAGGTACAATAGCTATTAAATAGTTAAGAACTATTTAATAGTTACCTAGTTAAAATAATAACAATATTACCTGTAAAATAAGTCCTAACCTAAGTTATAATTAAACCTAACACTACCCTATCAATAAATTAATTAAATAAAATACCTAAAATTACCTACAATAAAACCTAACACTACACTATCAATAAATAAATTAAATACAATTTCTACAAATAACTACAATTACATAAACTAACTAAAGTACAAAAAATAAAAAAGAACTAAGTTACAAAAAATAAAAAAATATTTACAAACATAAGAAAAATATTACAACAATTTTAAACTAATTACACCTACTCTAAGCCCCCTAATAAAATAACAAAGCCCCCCAAAATAAAAAAATGCCCTACCCTATTCTAAATTAATAAATTTAAAAGCTCTTTTACCTTACCAGCCCTGAACAGGGCCCTTTGCGGGGCATGCCCCAAGAAAATCAGCTCTTTTGCCTGTAAAAAAAAACATACAATACCCCCCCCCAACATTACAACCCACCACCCACATACCCCTAATCTAACCCAAACCCCCCTTAAATAAACCTAACACTAAGCCCCTGAAGATCTTCCTACCTTGTCTTCACCTCACCGGGTATCACCGATCGGTCCTGGCTCCGATATCTTCATCCAACCCAAGCGGGGGCTAGACATCCACTGAAGAAGTCCAGAAGAGGGTCCAAAGTCTTCCTCCTATCCGGCAAGAAGAGGACATCCGGACCGGCAAACATCTTCATCCAAGCGGCATCTTCGATCTTCTTCCATCTGGTGCGGAGCGGGTCCATGTTGAAGCAGCCGGTCATCCCCGCCCACGATCCCACCCCCCTCCACATCACTGGGCCCATCGATGGCCGCCACCCGCCTCCCACATCGGCTCCCACCCACCAACGATACCGGCCATCGATGTCCGGTGCAGAGAGGGCCACAGAGTGGCTCTCTCTGCATAGGATGGCCATACATGGCTATTGCAGGATGCCTCCATATCGAGGCATCACTGCAATAACCGGAAAGCAGTTGGAAGCGAGCAGGATCGCTTCCAGCTGCTTTCCACACCGAGGACGTGCAGGGTACGTCCTCAGGCGTTAACTGCCTTTTTTTTTAGGACGTACCCTGCACGTCCTCGGTCATTAAGGGGTTAAAGCTAAATACTTACCTGTAAAATAAACCCTAATATAGCTACAATATAACGAATAATTACATTGTAGCTATTTTAGGATTAATATTTATTTTACAGGCAACTTTGTAATTATTTTAACCAGGTACAATAGCTATTAAATAGTTAAGAACTATTTAATAGTTACCTAGTTAAAATAATAACAAAATTACCTGTAAAATAAATCCTAACCTAAGTTACAATTAAACCTAACACTATACTATCATTAAATTAATTAAATAAAATACCTACAATTAGCTACAATTAAACCTAACACTACACTATCAATAAATAAATTAAATACAATTCCTACAAATAACTACAATGAAATAAACTAACTAAAGTACAAAAAATAAAAAAGAACTAAGTTACAAAAAATAAAAAAATATTTACAAACATAAGAAAAATATTACAACAATTTTAAACTAATTACACCTACTCTAAGCCCCCTAATAAAATAACAAAGACCCACAAAATAACAAAATGCCCTACCCTATTCTAAATTACTACATTTCAAAGCTCTTTTACCTTACCAGCCCTAAACAGGGCCCTTTGCGGGGCATGCCCCAAGAAATTCAGCTCTTTTGCCTGTAAAAAAAAATTAAAAAAAAATACCCCCCCCAACATTACAACCCACCACCCACATACCCCTAATCTAACCGAAACCCCCCTTAAATAAACCTAACACTAAGCCCCTGAAGATCTTCCTACCTTATCTTCACCCTACCAGGTTCACCGATCCGTCCT